>NC_090921.1:399960413-400590413 GCF_040938575.1 Ambystoma mexicanum | reverse complement strand
ATCAGATCAAGGATATATCTATTTTAGAGGGTCATTAGCCTCACTGCTCTCAATTCTTCCCTAATTTTCATTGAACCCTTTTATAGTTGCATTTAGTGTTTGCAATAGCCCCCATCTTGTTATCTGCAACCACTTAGCATTGACCGCAGTTTGCAAACCAGGGACAAGATAGGCAGTAAAGAGCATTGCTGCTCTGCTGAACAGTTTATGTTTATCTGGAATGTCATTATAGGCCTCTATTGATGCTGCCAAAAATAGTTTCCCTTTTGAGTTGTTTAAGGTTAAGAGACCTTTTATTTCTGACATTTCCACTCATCAGGGATAAATCACTAATCTGCACCTGGTGCACTTATTATCAACATGGAGTTGAGCCCTCCCCAATTTGGGGGAAGTTGCATATAAGCCTTTGAACCACAAGCCCAATAGTGGCCCATTAATACAGCCATGCCTTCTTTCTTGCCTGGCACATCGAAACACATCTGTAACCTGTGTGTATTGCTACTTTCCCTATGCAATTATTTCGGAAGCACAGGGTAGCTTTTCTTACTGTATTATGGGTACTGGCCATCCCACATCTTCCACTCAGTTGAGCACTGTCATGTATTCAGGCCATTCTTCAAGGCACTCTTTATTTGCATTCAGCACAATCTCCTCAGGCTGTTCTACCATTGCTTGCGCTTTGCACCCTATAAGTCCATCAACCCACCCTCCTGTAAGTAAACTTCCTTTGTTTTGCTGCTGGCCTCTGTCCCAGCAACTAGGTATTCCCTTTCATCATGCATCAGTGCACTCCAAAAGTGTGTGATCTTCTATTCTAATCCTTCCCCTATTTGGATCTGACAGTATGTATTTCATTATCCTATGTTGTGTTTTGGCATTGATCATCAGGGGCCTCCTCATGTGAGTGGGGGGGAGGCGGAAGAAACCTTTGTTGGGTCTGTTAGTCAGAACGGATGGGGTTTTATTAGTAACGGGAGGCTTGTCTTCTCCTTTTGCCTTTGAGAGGAACTCTGCCCACAAGTCCAGAGTATGCCCTCAGCGCACTGTTGCCCTGCAAGATGATGCTAGGGACAACAGAACTGTTCTAGAAATTACAGACTTTTCTTCAGCTCATAAAGTCATTGGCCAATGAAACCCATGCAACCCCACTGTTGAGTCTGCTGATTTTGGTGCTGATATTTGCATGGACCTTACAAATGAGCTCATGGCTTCACTTCCGTGCCTAGGATCGAAGACCATTGAAACTGTACTAAGGGCTTTCATTACCCTTAGCACTGGCCACGACTTTAATACTTCAGTGGTCATAGCAAGCTTGCGAGTACAAGGCACACCACCACTCAGTATACTACTTGGTCCAGTCGCAAGTCTTTTCAGTCCCATTGACGAGGCCATGCAGCTGGGTGTTCCACTTACTATATTAATAGACAATGAGGGTATGGTGCCCTCTGGACAACCTGAAGCAATCAGTCTGATGACTGTTGTAGGGACAAAGGTGGTGGTACAATTAACTACTGGAGTTGATATGAGTAGAATATTAGCACATTCCCATCAGGAGAATGTGATATGCCCTGTCACTCCAGTAGTCGGGGTACCTCCGGAAGAGTTAAACATCACACATGAGAGCAATGTTAGCAATGTTAGCAGCTCCCCAGCTGCCATGTTTAACATATTGGAGTCCCTACTTGAACATTTAAGCTCAAATGTGATAACATTGCAGAAAGCCTCAAAGAGGTATGTCATTACTCTGAACGAACAACACGCTGCTTAAATAAGATGACTAATGCAACATGTGTTTTAGCGAAGTCCTAGGAAAAAACAAATGTGAATATCTCTGCACTTGAGGAGGCGCTATTAACACAGTCCAAGGAGCTGAATGCCACCCCAAGCCTGGCAATCTGCGGGGCTGAATTGAATTCTACAGCTTGTTACCAACATAAGAAAAAGAACATTCTCAAACAAGCCATAATGTATGAGGACCTTTCAACAAAGAAATCGAGGGCTACTAAGATGGACTTCAGGATCTAGCAATCATTGTCCTCCTGCACACGTTGGTAACCACACATCTAAACTCCAGGGCGTACTAAAAAAGCTCCTATGCCTAATGAACTGTGCCTCATTGGCAGCAACATAAATTGAGAAGATGCAGAGCCTATAATGGGAGATGGCATTAGCCAACCCAAGTGCCATCAAGGCACTAAGCAAGATAGCCACTGGCAGTTCAAGACGCTATTGGCCTGTAATTGGCCAGGTGTCAACATGTCCTCACAGAAGGATAAAAAACTAAGTAGAGATGCTGTGGACCTGTCAACTTACAATCTTGAGGGGCTATTCACTGGCCAATCTCCCATTAATAAGGGAGTGGGGGAACGCATCATGAACAACGCCTCACTACAGACAGAGCTGAATAATAATACAGTTACTCAAGATGTACCAGTGGTTTTGACACAACTTGATAAATCCAAGGCTCTACAAATTCAAAGCATATTTTGAAACGCCAAGAGCTCTTATATTAATCGATCTTGGTTTTTAGAGCTATTTCCCTCTGTCATTCCACTTTGATTATTAATAGCCGTGATATACGTATGGTAGGCATCTGTGCTAATGTTAATGATGTTAGCGATGTTACAACAATTGTTTTTTTTTCATGCTGCAGCCACTCTTGCATGTTATGGACCCTCACACTTCTTTATATCGAATGGGCTGTGAGTGTACAGTTGTTGAGGTGGATGTATCCTTGTGGTATAAACATATTGGCACCAAGGGTGGGTGCATTCACCACGTCCCATTACTTTACTCAGGTGCTTTATTGACAAATCAATTAGAACTCCGCAAGACAAGTGAGCAAATGCACTCTGGCGGTCGACTTGGTCGATTGGTGAGTCCCAGGGAGAAGGGGGAACAGCTCCATTGGGCATGGCTGTCCGACATGGTAGATCAGCGTTGCCTGTCACATACCTTGCCATGACTCTAAATGTCAATCGATATTTTTAAATTGGAATACTCGTGGCCATTCACATCTATTTATACAGGATGGCCTGCTGGAACACATTGTTAGATTTAGCGTCTTTGCGCTCCAGGAAACCTGGCTTGCCAACCCACTTGTGATTGATGGCTGGAATACTCTTTCCTGCCCAGCCACACAAGGACCTAGAGGCCGCCTTAAAGGGGGGCTAGTTTTGGCTGTGAAGAAACCTCTAGTCTTGGAAGCAGTCATGACAAAGTCTAAGGATGTCCTAGTTGGTAGAATTTCCTTTCCACAAGCTATCCCACCTCTGTACAAAAAAGATGTTATCATTAATATATATATCAGCCCCTACAAAAGGTGCCATTATCTGGTCATCCAAGCAGCCGAGGCAACAATTAATACATTGGCTGATGTCTCTCCTGTCATTATCTGTGGGAATTTCAATGCAAGAATCCCGAAAATAGAATCCCTTGTGATGTGTGAACTGGTCTGCACCACTTCATCTGTAAACCTTGGTGGATTAGATACATCTTGCAAACGTGGCTGGAGTTGGGCTAACTTGCTGTATTCAAGTAACTTTACTATGGCCAATGGATCCTATCCCTTTGATATTCTTCCAAAATATACCCGCATTGGGAACAAATCTAGTAGCATCATTGATTACATTTTTGTAACCAATTACCCCTCATGATCAATGACATGTGGGTATACCAAAGGCATGAAAGTGAAAGTGATCATTACCGCTTAGTCGCCATTTTAAACTTCCACATCGAGTCTTCGGACTCTATTTACTTCGAGCCGTTAGGCTTTAACACATCACTAAGCCAGATTTCCTGGAATGACAGCAACATCAGGAAGGTGTCTGCTGTGGTCCAGGCAACACTTGATATATATTCAAGAGCTAGTAGTTCTCTTGTAACTAATTCTGCAGATGAAGTTGCTGTGCACAGCCATAAGCCATGGAGAGAACTAAGAGCTGTTCTGTAGTTGAGCCTTAAAGGTATAACAGGGTCAGTATTGTCAGGCCTGGGCCGGCGTATTGCACAGCGCACGCGCGGGCCTCGCGGCAATGACATGCGGGAGCCGGGAGTGTGTAGAACCTTCCTTTATTTAACTCTGGCGGCAACTGCCGAACTTTCCCCCCCGCCCCTCCCCTTCCCCTGACGTCACGTCCGGGACGTCCTTACGTTGCGGCCGCAACGGCGGCCGGCCCCCACATAACGATGCGGGCGGGCTGACATCTCCCCGCTTTTTAACATGAGGGGCGCTCCTATCTCCTTACCCCATTTCTTCTATCAGGCGGAGCGGCTTGATGCGACTCCTCTGAGGGCGTCTCACCCCTCACATTTTCTGTCTCCGACTCCTCGGCGTCTCCTTGGTATGGTTCCTCTGAAAGGCCATTTCCGTCACTGTCTCTGTCCCATTCCCACCACTCTCCATGATGGGGCCTTACCCGCTTGAACTGTGAACTGTTTCGGGTTATGGACGTGCAGTCGCTTCTTTGTGCTGTGACCATTGTTCCTTTCTTATGAGTGATGATGAGGGGGTCGGGTGCGAACGTCGCTTCTTCCTTCCTATGCTTGGGTTGTCTGACCCATACCTCATCGCCTGGCTGCATGGGATTTTCTCTCGCCCTTCTCTTTCTGTCCGTTGCTTCCTTCATTTGCGCCTTGTTCCTCTCGTCGTTGACTCTTGCTTCTCGTTCAAGGCTTGTCGCACCCTTGGGTCTTGGGTCCTCCGGTAGCCTTGTGGTGATCGGCCTCCGGAATAGCAGGTCTGCCGGACATATGCCGGTGGTGCTGTGTGGCGTGTGACGATACTCCCTGAGCAGTTGATTGAGAGCCTGCTCGAAGGGTTTGTTTTGGATATGGGCAATCTGTAGTGTTCTCTTGATGTTGGTCATGAATCTTTCGACCATGCCATTTGCCTGAGGCCATCGGGGTGTTATGCTTTGGTGTTGGAATCCCATGTATCGTGCAAACTTTTGAAACTCGTGGCTTATGAAGGTGGGGCCGTAGTCTGACTTTATGACTTTGGGAATCCCGTACGCTGACAGCATCCGGTCGAGGGCGGGGATAATACTCGATGTTGCGCTGCTGTCCACAATCTGGGCGTCAGTGTATCTCGAATGTTCGTCCATGAGTACCACGACGTGTGTGCCGTCATTCAATGGCCCGAACAGGTCCACTGCTAGCTCCTCCCACACTTTAGTGGGAAGCGGTGACATTTGTAGCGGATTTGGGTGTGGCGGCGGTGCTACCTGTGTGCAGATGTGGCATCCTCCTATGATTGTTTCTACTAGGCTGTCAAGCTGCGGGAACCACACCTTCTGCCGGAGAAGCCGTTTCGTGGCCACTATCCCGCGATGTCCTTCATGGGCCAAGTGTATCGTCCTCTCCCGGAGTGTCCTCGGAATGACGACCTTGCACCCTTTTAGCAGTACCATGCCCTCCACCACTGTCAGTTCGTCACGGACTAGATGTAGTCCCTTAACCTCTTCCTTGACTTCGTCCGCTTCTGCCTTCGCTTGCTGCCTCATGAGGGCCCTTTTGTCTGTTAGAAGGCAATGTCTGACGATGCGTAGTACGGGATCTGATTCCGATTGAGCTGCTATCTCTGCCCAACCTATGGGTAGCGGCTGTAGGTGGTGAATGACATAGTTAATGTACGCATCCGCGATGGAGGGTTGAGACACCGTGGATGCCGTGGGGTGACGAGAGAGATAGTCGGCTGGATTGTCCTCCTTTCCGGGCTGGTGCTTTACCGTGAACTGGTAGTCTTGTAGTCTCAAGCCCCATCTGGCTATCCTTGGTGGCACGACGGCTTTGGGGTTTCCGTAGATAGTCAGGAGGGCCTGGTGATCCGTGACTATTGTGAATCTCTTGCCGAAGAGGAACAGGTGAAAGTATTTGCAGGCCCATACTACCGCCAGGCTTTTATTTTCCGCCTGGGAGTATGCCTGTTCTGTGGTTGTCAGACTCCTGCTGGCGTACGCGACTATGTGGACGTTTCACGAGTCTTCCGGATCTTTTTGTGTCAGGATGGCACCAAGGCCTACCGGGCTGGCGTCTACAATCACCTCGGTGTCACGTCGGGCATCGTAATACGCCATGTCCTTCTTTTTGTCGGCTTCCTGTCGCTCTCTCCTCTGGGTTTGGGCGGGCTCTGCCGGCTATATCAGTGTCTATCTTGAGTTCGGGGTCTCCCCTGTGCAGTCATGGGGGCGTTCTTGCACGTGGCCCTGAAGTGGTCCATGCCTCCGCATGCGGCACATCGTTGTCCCAGGGCCGGGCAGTCCCCGACGTGCGGATATTCGTAACCGAACTTGTAACAGGTGGCCTCTGTGCGCTTCCCACCCTGGCTGGGGCTTGCGTATAGTTTGTTGACAGATTCTGCGGGTTCTCCTGGCTGTTGTATGGAGACTTTCCCCAGGTTGTCCAGTTGTGAGTCAACAGCGGCCTCCATGCGAGCCAGTGCTAGGATCTCTTCGAGTGACCTTTGTTTTTGCAGGAGCTGTTTACGAAAAGGTTGCGAGAGGCAGCCTGCGATCACCTGTGATCTGAGAGCTTCTTCGTTTGAATATCTGTGAAATTCGCAATGTTTTAGTTTTATGCGCAGGCGCATCACGAAATTGTCGATGGATTCGCCCTTTTCTTGCCTGGTCGTGTGAAATACGTGACGTTCATAGTCGACGTTTGTGTGTGGAGCGAAGTATTCAGATAGTTTAGTGTGGAGTTGACCGTAGGTTACTGTGTCAACGTCGAGTAGCTCTCCGGCTATGTCTCTCACTGCTGGCCCAACCGCCATGAACAGCGTGTTCTTCAATCTTGCGTCATCGATTAGTCCTATCGCCCCCGTGTAAAATTTGAAGTCCCTGAGCCATATCGTCCAACGGGGCCCCAAATTCGAAGTGTCTCTAATTTCAAAGGGTTTGGCATGTGCATCACCTGCGCTGCTCCTCCTTCCGTGTGAGGGGGTGGATTGATGCCTTGAGTGCCGTCGCCACCTCCTGGCTAGGCTGCCACGGTGCTTGCTCCTCCTGTGGATGAGGCAGGCGTGCTTGCGGTGTCCGACATCTTGACCCGCTTACCGCCGACCGGTGTGCCACTGACGGTGGGGTGTTCCTGCACCCCTGTTGTGGCTGTGGGGCTGTGCCTGTTCCCGCTCCCCTTCTGTGGCTGTGGGGCTGTGCCTGCTGTTCCTGCACCCCTGCTGTGGCTGTGGGGCAGTGCCTGCTGTTCCTGCACCCTGCTGTGGCTGTGGGGCAGTGTCTGCTCGTGTGGTGCGCGGGGTACAGCGTGGTCCGACACCGCCGTCAGACGTTGGCGGCTCCCCGCCGTCACACGTTGTGGAGGTGCGCCGACGCGCCGAGCCGCACGATTGCGGACCTCCACAAGGCACTAGTGGGCCGTATTACCTCGTCGCCATTGTCAGGCCTGGGCCGGCGTATTGCACAGCGCGCGCGCGGGCCTCGCGGCAATGACACGCGGGAGCCGGGAGTGTGTAGAACCTTCCTTTATTTAACTCTGGCGGCAACTGCCGAACTTTCCCCCCCGCCCCTCCCCTTCCCCTGACGTCACGTCCGGGACGTCCTTACGTTGCGTCCGCAACGGCGGCCGGCCCCCACATAACGATGCGGGCGGGCTGACAAGTATCAGTCCACATAAGAAACATCGGCACAGGTTTAATAAGGAAATTAAGGACAAAAAAAGTGCCTTACGCCGTGATTTTCAAGCCTTATCTGACAGGCAGCTCGACTCAATTCAATATACCACTGAGGCAAAAGCTATTAAAAAAGTTTATGTCAAGTGTATAAAAAGACATAAACTGTTTAAGGAATGGTCCAGCTGGCCCCCTCTGGTTCACTCGTCGCAAATTACTAATCCTACTTTGTTCTGGAAGATAGTTAACCGTAACACAACAAAGACCAGTGATATCAATGGTGTTTCAGAAAAGGCCTGGGAACCCTACGTGGTGCAGCACTTCAGAGGGGGAGAGCCGAGTAATACCATAGACCACGCAAATTAATTTGACCTGGACATACTCGAAAAGTATCTCCGATGTACATAGTATTATAACATCTTTCATAACAGCTAATAAGTCCTCTAGGGCACCAGGTCTGGGTGGGATCTGTAGCTCATTAATTAAGACTGACCCAGTAGTCTGGGCTAATACCCTAAATTGGCTTTTTGGCTGTATTAGTGCAACGCAATCCATCCCCGACACGGCAGGATGGTATAATTGTCCCAGTGCCAAAGAAAGGTAGCTCTAATGGCCCCTGAAAGTATCCCTTCCTAGCAATGCAAGATGCCCCAGCAAAGATTTTTGCTCGAATCTTATTAACAGAGCTTGAAGACTGTACAGAGGTGCAAAATATCATCCCTCAGAATCAAAACGGGTTTTGCAAGGGTTCTAATACCACCATCAATCATTGATTGAGGCTTAAAAAACTTGCCTCGGAATATGAGAGTTTTTCCATCTCGGGCAGTAACCTCAGAGAAGCTAAGTGTTAAGACTCTGGGCGTTATTTAGAATGCTGAGCTTACTATGAAACCTCAGGTCACTCAAATTCGGGCATCATGTGGTTACATTACCAAACTTGTTAATTACATCTGCCCATAATTAACACTCAGCAATAGAACATTGCTGGCTACTGCCTTGGTGAATTCACGCCTCGACTATTGCAACAGTCTTCTGCTAGGCATGTCGAAAACTAATATCAAGGCGCTTCCATTCACACAAAATGGTGCTTTTCAGCTGTTCATGGGTTGTCCAGGAGAGATCATGTTACCGAGGCCAGGATGGAACTGCATTGGTTACCCATAAAACATTTTGTTACACATAAGCAGCTGTATATTATATTCAAGAGTCGAAATAAAGAGGCGCTTCAGTATCTGGCAGTTCGTCTCATATCTCTCCCATTGAGCTGCAATTTACAATCTTACAATACACATAAATGTGTGCAACCCAGGTTTAAGCTCATAAGCTTTGGTGGAACAAATTTTGACGTCCAAGCCCCCTCAGCCTGGAACAAGCTTCCGCTGGACCTAAGAATGGCAAACTCCCTCAAGGACTTTAAGAAACGGATCAAGTCTCACCTGTTTAATCTTAATCCTGATTAAACATGTCACCTTCCGGTTTCCCTTTCACTCTTGACTGCCAATCTGCTTTGTTGTCTGTCTTGTCTTGTTTTTACATGCGCACTCTGAGGCCCATGGGCGAGAGGCGCGTTACAAAAATAAAAATAAAAATAAATAAATAGCCTCAACCTGATCACCATTATACAGCAGGCATGGACGATAAGGAAAACAACAGTGTATGCAGCCTTTATTGACTTAAGTGCTGTGTTTGATACCATTGAAAGACAAAGGCTCTGGAGAAAACTGCAAGCAAGGGGCATACCCCCTGGCTTATTAAAAAGGATCATTTATTTGCATGATTGCACCAGGGTGAAAGTCAGAATGGATCAGTTTTGCAGGACCACTGATTGGATAGCAACTATGAAAGGGCTCAAACAAGGCTGCATACTAGCACCCATGTTGTTCAACTTATGCTTATCTGACCTGGATGAGGCAATTGCTAACTGACTTCTCATTCCACCGAAACTGGGCGATCGATCAATGCAATGGCTGGGTTACGCGGATGACCTTGTCCTCCTTGACTCCACATCATGGGGCTTGCAGGCGTCCTTGAACAAACTAGCAACCTCTGCCAAATGCAATTCACTGGTTGTGAATACCGATAAAACGAAAATCATGGTCTTTAGCCCACCACCCAAAAAAGTCAAAAAATTGAAAAAGGTTAGCTGGTTGATGGACGGGTTTCAGTCAAAGTAGTCTAGGGGTTTAAATACCTCAGCATCTATTTGGACATGAAACTATGGGGAACTCAGCATTTAGATCATTTAAAATTTAAGGCTGCCACAATAGCTGGTCCTGTCGCTCTTTTGCACATAAGGGCGGGAGTTACTTTCTAGATGCACTCTTACAGCTGTATAGGGGAAGGATCGTATCTGTCATTCTATTTGGGGCAGAGATTTGGTCCATAGTCCATACTAAGGAGGTCACTAAAGTAGAGTTCACTATTTTAAAGAGACTACTAAGGCTGCCTCTCGAACAAGCACTCAAATGCTGTATTTCAAATTTAACATGATACCTATTCACGTTAAATTACATCTTTGATGCTTAAGTCTGTTCTGGAAAATATACAATGCCCCGGCTAATTCTTTGCTGGGGTAACTGGAAAAAGTGATACGGACCAGAGCAAAACTTATGTCATCCAGTAACATAACAAGAATATGGTCTATCACAACCAAATGGTTGACCAAGCTCTGGGCTGGCCCTATGGGAAATACAAAAAGCACATGGAGGATATTTTAGTGACACAGAGGAAAGGGCAATCAATAGTCAACCTGGCCACAAAAGATCATGCAGGGAACGTCTTGGAATATAATCTTGACAGAGATAAACCACCGACGTATATGCAAAACCTCCTCGGAAATGTCTTGGTGTGGGACTATCTTAATGTAAAATTAAACATTGTATGGAAAAATTAAATAGTGGGGCTTGGACTAAAATACCCCGGGATTGTAGGCAATGTTGTCTCTGTGGGGATGTTTGTTTGGAGACAGCCAGACATCTTTTAATTATCTGTGCTGCTTCTCAGGCGCTACGGTCGGCTGCACTAAGAGGAGCTGGAATACCGGTGTCGACACTGGCAGATGTTCTATGGTCCATGGTTTGAGTGGCAATCAGTAGGCATGTATTTATTATTTTATCATTCTCTGGAGGAAAATTGTTTTTGTTTTAGATTTTTTGACATGATGGAAGGAAAGCTGGAATTGTAATAACTTGGTTGTGCTGTTTTAAAAGTTGGTATGCCCAACTAAATAAAATAAAAAATACAAATAAAAAATCCTCATGTGGAGAGACTGCCTTTGTTACCCACTCTAGTGAAGCTGTTTGGCCTTGGAACGGCCCTTGTGTCTTGCATAGGGCAAGATGTGCCATAAAGTCTGCTGCATTTGTAGGTACTTTTGTCGCTATGAATACTCTAGAGGCCAACAGTGCAGGCGCTTCCGTCAATGTCTGCGGGTAGGTGCCGTTCCGCCCGCCAGGTAATACCTGGCAGGCGGAAAGCACCCGCCCGCAGAACTTGGAGTATGCCGGTCCGGTAACAACGTTGCCCATATCTTACCGGCACGGTTGTTACCGGACCGGCACACTCGTAAGGAGGCCCACTAACTTTAATTATGAAGGCTGCCGCAGCCAATGCTTGTTCACATGGCTAATGTCCTCTCATTTCTGAATTCAAAATCCTGCTGTAATACACCAGAGGTTTGTGTCCCAGTGATGTTTTCTGTGTTAGGACAGCCATCATGACAACTCCATTTGAATGGAAGAACATGTAAAACTCATCATTATGATCTGGGATCCCTAACACGGTCGCTGCACTGGTGCTCTTTTCAATTCTTCAAATGCATTGACCATCTCACCTGTCCAATGCCAGTTCTCTCCTGTCTTTCTGCACTTTTTTCAGTTCTTCTAAAAGCGCCCTCACATATGTGCTGTAATCAAAAACTCACACCCTGAAGTAATTGCAGAGTCCCAAAAACGGTTGCATCTCCTTCACAGTATTCGGTCTGGCTGTTCTGCTAACTGCCTCTGCTCTTTCAGGTGTCACCTTCCTCCCTTCCTTTGATAATATCTGGCCTATGTAGAGTACCTCTTCCTGACAATAATGCAACTTCTCCTTGCCTACCTTGTATCCTTTTTCAGCCAAAACTGTGTATAATTTTGCAGTCTTTCCTGCAATCTTCCTGTGCTGCGTTGCAAACTGATAGGCCATCAACTTATGGTATGACCGTACTGTCAGTTTATATGTTTTGCAAGTCCATTTGCAGCACTCGATTAAAGACAGTAGGGGACTCGGAGTACCCCTGTGGGTGGCGACTATGTTGTAATATGATCATGTGATAAGTAAACATGGTCATTTGGGAATTTTCTTGCAAGGGAATGGAGAATAAAGCATTCTTCATTCAAATCAATTTGTGAAATATTGGGTTGTAGATGGTATATTACACAATATGGTTGCTGGGTTTGGCTCTAATAGAAAGACGTACATCTTGTATAAATCTCTAAGACCCCCCCTTTGTGCCTTTTTTACAGTGTACACTTCCGTGTTGCACTGTGATTTTGAAGGCACTAATATGCCCTGCAGCATCAAGGCAGCAATGGTTTATAAATACCCTTGTCAGCTTCTTTTGGACATGGGATACTGTTTTAATAGGCCAACATCATATGGACCATTGGTCCAGAAGGAACTCAGTACTTTTGACAAATCTTCCTGCATAAAGAATGGATCCTTCCTCACCAATGATATTAATAGGGGAACCTCTCTGTGCTCTATTTGCAGGTAATATGTAAGAAACATATTAAAAATCACCTCGTCATCTGAATCATCATCTTCAAATAGGTCTTCGTCAGTCAAATCAGTTAGTCTGTGTGTTGAGTCAAGTGCTACTACAGTGTGCCACATTACTCTGTCACCATCAACTCCATTTAATATCACTCTGTCCTCTCTTACTATTGCTGCTTCTAATTAAATTGTAGTTATATCTGCACTTCCTCCACATCCATGGGTATCTCTGGCTTGAACAAAAATTCTGAAGGTAATCACAACCATTTGTCTTTTATTCGTGGAAGCCCTGCCAATAATATGTGTACTCCATAAAGGAATACCTATGGGTTTAATGGTACCCCTCTTTATACTTTTTATAATCATATTTAATTTGCTCATCGGGTCTCTGCCCAATATGTTAACTGATGTCTTCCAAAAATATTACAATGACAGGGCCATCTCATGCTCTCCTATTGTTATTGGCATTTTGTCTGTAAAAGGAACCGTTGTCATAGCCCCAGAGAATCCTTATGTGTCCAGAGATATTCCGGAAATTGGAAACTTTCCCTCTCTAACATAGGATCTAGTCACCCCCTGTATCTACCAAGAAGGAAAAAGTCTTGTCACCTATAGTCACCCCAACCCTCGGTTCCTCTTGGGGATCTGGGGTAATCGATAGAATTGGACACATGAAGCTGCCCTGTGGGCTGTCCTATTGTGGATACATGTTCAGTCCTGTTCCCGCAAAGGGATTCCCTCACACTTCTGTCACCCATCCTGCTTTGGGTACTGCTGGTGCCTGCAGCAATACATTTCTGTGCCATTGTGCTATTATATTCTGTGCTGCTTGCAGCTGTATGTGTGTTTGCTGCAGCTGAGGCTGCCCCGCCTGTTGTGATTGTTGAATCTGTGGTGGTACTATCTGCTGTCTTTGCTGTATTTGTAGCACCTATGTTTTCTTGTAATCTTGGATGTCATATTCTGGTTTTGCAGTGTTATACTATGGTAGATACTTTAAACCCCCCCTTGTTGCATGCCTCCCCAACTTCTGTTAACCCATGAAATGTGTCCCAGTTTCCTGCATGTCCAGCACTGTTCTTGGGGTTCTCCAACCCATTGTTGCCCTCCATTAAACCCTCCTGCCTGTGGTGCTTGGAATCCAAACCCCCTGCCTCTAGGTACAAACCCTCTCCCCGAGGGGTAACAATTATAATCCCCTCTTTCTGCAAAGTTTCCATCAAACCCTGGCTGCATATGCCGTGCTTCCTGCACACTGTGATTTTCCTCACAACTTGTTAATACTGCTCTTTTTACTGTCAATTTTGATAGTTTCATCTGCACCAACGTTGCTTCTTCTATCATCCTCTCATCAACCTTTTTTCTATCCTTCTCCTGTTTTAGTCTACAATGATGGACAATAGTTAATTGTATCTCAGGCCATGACTTCACTTCCAGCCCATAATTTTCTTTAATTGTCTCTGTACCTTTTCAGGGAGACCCTGACATAAGATGTGCTAACAAACTGCTATGTTTTTGTCCCATGCTTCCCTAGTCAATAGAGGCCATTTCTCTTGAATCTCTGTATGTGAGAGTATGGTCTTTGCCTGGTTCTTTTTTCACATCATTATTGCACTCATATCTGATGTGTCTGGAAATCGTATTCTAAGTGCATTCCAAACATCTGCTTGACAATTGTTAAAAGGGGCTCTGTCATGTTGGGTATTTTGTGCTGCCGCCCCAGGATACCCTACTCGTTTCCAAGTATTGTCTGATTGTTCACCGAATGTAGCAACGAACAAGCTTTTCATGTCTGCCATAGCTATTGTCACGCCATCCGTCTCCCTTTAGCTCATAAAACCACTCCCCAACAGCTGCTGTAAGCAACGGTAATTTGTAAATTAAATTATTTGTATTGGTCTGCGGCCAAGGTATATATTGGGCTAATCCTCTACCTTTCTGTAAGAGAGGAAATTGTGGCCGTCCAGTTCTGCATAAGAGTTCAGTTGCACCCTTAGCTTTCTTCGGCACCTCCATCATGCTAACGTTCTTTAGACCCAGTAAATCTCATAGTCTTTTCACATATGAAGTCTTCCTTTTCGCCCCGCTCAAGTTTATCTCTGGGAGCCATGGATATTGAATAGGCTCCAGCCTTATCAATGGTTCCTCCAAGGCTGACCAAGCTACTTCTCTCCCTCCACACATGCCCGAAGATGGGGCCCATGCAGCCTTCTCTACCCTGCTCTCCTCGTCACCTTTGTCTTCCGACATTATGTCTTCTTCCTTTTCGTCTTCTCTATCCTCAAAATCTAGCCTTCTAAGGGGATCTGTCCTGTATGTTCCACTCATTATCTCTTTCAATACATCCCTGCCTTCCTCTTGCTGATACGTTCCTCAACTTCCTCTTATACTGGTGCCATCCCTTCTGTTCCTGTATAAGCTGTTGCTTTTTCATCTCATGACTTCTTATCCTTTGTCTAGCACTGTGTGTCTATGCATAATGTCATCAACTTCCTTGCAGTGTCTCTCTAAACGTCTCTCCTTTTCCCTTTCTTCATCTTGTTTCTTTTCCTCTTTCTTTTTCTTCCTCTTTTTATTGATTTTTCTTTCTCCCATTTCTTTTCTCTTTCCCTCCTCCTCTCGTCGTCTTTCCAGTTCTCTCTCTTCCTCCAACCTCTTCTCTTTTGCTACCTCATGTTTATCGCGACCTCGCCTGGCTTTGTCTTTACCTTCGTCATTGCTCTTTCTATCGAATTTTAATAAAATGTGCCCTCCTATACATTTGACTGGCACAATGGCTGTCTCATCTATCTCAGCCAGCACGCTCTTCACTTTCAGACGCTCTTCATCCGCTTCTATTAATTTCGCTTGAATTCTGCCCCGCATGTCAGAGTCTTCCTGTAATAGCGTTGGCCTTTGCATGTTCACCGTTTTGCCTCTCATCCTGTCTTCATCACCTTATGCTGGGGGCACAGATATGGGGTTAGAATACCCTGCAGCGGCCTTTAATGGATATAATCCCTGTACCATTGGGGACAGATCACTGGTTTGGGGAAGAGGAGGGGGTGCAACCGTAGGCCCTGCGCCAATTCCGTTGCTGGTTAAGCATTCATTGTTTTTTTATTCTGTTCCTCCTCCCCTCCCTCTAGGAACATTTTCCACATTTCTCTTATATTCAATCTGTTCCGTAATTGTTTTCCCTTATGTGTGGCATGTAAATATGTGCACATGTGTTATAGTTCCGATTTTGAATGAATGCCGTCATGAGGCCATGGCATAAACATCATCCCTGCTGTATTTTTTAAAATTTTATTTTAGTTTACAGTATATAGAAAATAAACATGTCATAACAGGATATGATTAATAACGTACTACATACATCTTCTTCTGTACATTCTATAAAAATCATTTCTCCCCCTCCCAGCCAAAGGTTCACATCTATAATCATCTGATCAGTACAACGAGAGACATTTTCCCCAGATCGTTTCAAACAAAGCAGGTAACCATGTCTCCGATATAACATTCTTTCCATCTCTGCCAAATTATTCATTTCTGTAATCCAAGACTCAATCTTAACGGATTCAGCCGTCTTCCATCCTATCAATATTATTTTTTCCCCCACCATTGCACCTTTGAAAATCCATTTCTTCGGACATAGTCAGATCCCTGCTGTATTTTTAACCCACTCAACGTTGTATTTAGGAATTTTAGTTTTATATCTGGGAAGTATTTTACACAAATGGACGGTGGGCGTATCTGCCATGCTTGCAATATAAAACACAACTTACCAATGGTCAATAAACACTGCTTCAACTCTTGCTCACCCTTTGTTCACTACTTTTCAAAACTTTCCCCACAACTGTGCCCCCAATATTGCCACACACACGTCTCTCTCTGAGGATGAGGTCAAGTCTTCAATAAGACACAATCCTTCTTTTTAGCTGCATCAGAAACGCACTGTGGTTATGGCTTCGGAACAATGCTGGCCTAATGGTATGTGGGCCATATGCTGCAAACTAGTTTTGAATAGTTGCAACAAGCAGAGTTCCATTTTCTGCTCAGATGATGAACCAGGCACATTTGGGTCCAGACCTCCATGTTGCATAAAGGTTTGTACCTGGGCAATAAAATGGAGGAGAATGTATTTGGTGCAGGGACCGAGTAAGGAATAAAGTACATTTCTGATTCTCCACTTCTCATTTTGAGGTCAAATCATGTTTTCTCCACTTCCTAAAACGAAAGCGACACAAATAGTAAAAGAAAGTCAGTGCACTGAATTTATTCACAAGGAAGATGCACGGGCCAAGTTTTCTTTTTTTTAAATGTAATTTTGCAAGTAAAATTATGTACAACTAATAGATGCTTCATATTTTGCTTGCACTGACACACAAATAAAGTGGGGCATTTCACAAGCAATTAAAATGGTGAACACGGTTTTGCAATGGTCAGCAAGACAGCGCATGCAGGGAAAGTAACCCGCGTGGCCTGCACCAGGATGCGTCATGAATGACTGGGTGCGGAGGTGGTTTCGCTTGGACAGGACCTGACAAGGCCAGTCGTGCATCACTGCAGTGTTCCCAGAACTCTCTCGCGCTGACATGACTTGGAAGACCTCAGGCTAACAACTGCTCAGGGAAAAGCATCTGCCTTCTTGGCGCTGTGTCAGTTAATGCCGCTGAAGAGAAGTATTAGCACTTGGCTCACACACTGTAAACCCTGTGCACCATCTGCCTTGCATGCATGCGCAACTGTCCACCTTGTTATTAATGTGTTCACCTCCCCTCTACCACTTCTTCCTTAGCACTCCCCTCCTCCCTCTCCTGTCTCGGCTCCTCTCCCGTCGCCTCTCCTGCTTAATTTAAGGACATTCTTCTGACGGCAAATCCATCCTATGCACCAGAGGGGCCTTTTGCTCCACCAACAATTAACCCAGAAATACTTCACCTCTTCCTTTCCTCTTCCCCTCTTTAACCTCTCCCTCATACATGGGATCTTCCCATTCAGCACGGCTAATGTACTACCCATCATCTAAGTGGTATATGAGCACACCTTATTTGAAGTACTGTTTCAAAAATAGTCAATTGTGGTTTAAAGCAGTTTGGGTGCAGAGAAGGTAACGCAACCTTGACAAGAGGTTGGATATCAAAGGCAACAGTAGGGTGTCCAAGAGTATCAGACACTCCCGCCTCCTGCACACCTGGATAATTAAGGCAAGATTAAGTAAACTATTTCAAGTTTCCAAAATAAATGAAAATCATTCAACAATATTATACCGTGGTAGCAATAATGCAATTCCAGGCCAATTCAGTGTTCAAATCTTTCTTTATCTTCAAGGTCGTCAGGACAACATGCTTTGGGATTCAGGCTCCCTTCCTCAGGTGCATTTCTTTAATCTACAATTTAATTGACAGTCTGTCAGTGCAGTAAGAGACTGTATTATTCAAGTATCTAGTAGATTCTAAATGTTAACTGTGTGGCAATATTTAATGTTTAATCCTGGGAGCAGTCACTCCATAAAAAGTACTGATTGGCCAAAAAACAGGGCTGTCATTTTTTATCTGTATTATGTAATTTAAATCTCGGGTGATATAGTACCAAGATAGAGTGAGTGGGTACAAAGATTGCTCCCAACTGGCTATACTATTGAAATAGTGTCAACATGTGGCAGTAGTTAGCCTCCAAGGACAGAAAACCTTAACCAAGGTAGCGCACCGTGTAGCCCAGCACCTCATACGTTTGTGAACTACCTCAAAACTTCCAAGAAGGATCCCCTTGTCGGTACAGCCAGCCCGGAGGCCTCTAGTCGTTTAAATATGGCTGTGGTAAGAGTTATCAAAAATGAGAGTAAATCGACATCAATGTCGCCATGTATGAAAAGAACGTAAAAAAGTGAACAATAGATGGCGACAGAGTTACCTCACTTGCCACAGCGATCCAGAAATGCAATGAAAGGGGAATGAATGATTGTCAGCCTGCAAAAAAAGATAAATCAGAAAACTGATCCTGATGCTGGGAAGAGTAGTACATAATATATTCAGCAGAATACAGTCTAATGCAAAGATTCAAAGTATGTCCATATACGTTTGCCATGGATCTTACCTGTGGTCTGATGTGGATAGTATACGAACAAAGACAGTTTCGGACTGGGGCAAGAAATAGGCCTGGTCACCCAAAATAAAGTGGCCTACCCCTGACCTCACGACCTCTGATGATATCAAAGGAAGTGATGTCATTTGACCCCACCCCAAAGTGACATCCCTGGAAGCGATGAAACACAACCTTTCACCCCTTGACAAAACAGGAAGTGGAATCAAATAGCATTGTGCCTAAGTACAATAAATTACTGTGAGTGCAATCCGACGTCAAAGGACAAATGATAATATGTTATTGTATAGCACTTACGCTTAAGCTCTTTTTTATAGAACAAATCTGCATACAATTTCACCCAACCTGTGTTGGTACTCAGTGGTGGAAATGGAAAAAATGTGGTGTGGGATCCCACAGCACAGGGGTCGGGGTGGTGGAGGAGTTGGGGGGCGAGGTCTAGAAGGGGCGGGGCTCGTAGTGGACATCCAGCAATGCTGGAATACTTTAAAAAAATATATATCACCCGCGACGGCAGCATTGCCTTTTACCGCCGGCTTGCAAGGAAGGAATCAGTTGTACATGTAGCGAGCATTGTGCATTACACACCAGTGCCAAAGGTGCGGTAAAAGGCAATGCACCCGTCGCAGGTGTTTTTTTTTCTTTTTTCTTTTTTTAAAGTTTTTCCAGCGCGGTTTATGGGCTTGGGCAGCTGACTCTGGCCAGATCCCGAGATCCCGAGATCTGGCTACACATCTGGTGTCGGATCTCGGAGCCGGCCCAATGACCAGCACTGTTGGTACTCATTTATCGACCTAAGAAGGATGAATAAATTTTCGAAGAAAAAAAAAAAGTGAAACAAATATATATATTTTTTACTATTTTTTTTTCTTCCAAGCCGGCACAGGCGTGGCCAGAAACCGGCCTCCGCTCCCCAGGGACAATTTTGGGCCGGCCAGGGGCCGATCCGACCCTGAACAAAGGGTCAGTTCGGCAAAGCGGCAAACCTGTGTGTGATGAAAAATCTGTAGAGACACTGTGAAACCGGCAGTCAGCACAACTGTATACAGCTGAAAAATCAAGTCTTCGCCAATCCCATCTTTAGCCCTTACCTCTGTCTTCTACCTACCCACCACTGAGTCGTTCTTTACTGATTTATGCTCAACTCCTCCAATAACAAAGTCATATACCTCCCTGCATATTATGCCCCACCTTCTGTTTTATACTCCCCCTTCCCTCTTCTTTCCCCCTTACCTTTTTTCTCAACCCCAAAGTCCAACAACCCTGTTTTTTTCTCTAGTGACCTAAAGCTCCACTAATTCCTTACATCCACCCTCCCTTCACCTATCACTCCACTAAAACATTGACCTCCAACCTGTTACTTCCTTAATGTGGCAAGTGCACCAGTCTTTGCCATGGCCTTCCTCGCCACTCTTCTGTTCTGCCCTCTCTATACCCTCCACTGCTCCTTTGCCATGTCAGTCCAGTGGCTCCATGCCCTTCATCACTTGCTGACATGTATGTATGGCCTTTCTCCATATCTGCATGACCTAATTTGCCATCACTCCTCACCTTGCATCCCATTCTCCAGCGCCCAGCTCAGTCTCGCGGCCCTCAGCCCCCCATGCTTTCATCCTCCTCTTCAATAAATACAAAAGATATATAGAAACCTTTTGTGTTATGTTTGAGGTAACCATGCTGTGACGATCAGTCCTAATGTATTTTTGATATAGTATTCTTGTTCCTAATGGATCTGTAAATCTGGTTGTAAACGGACTTGTTAAAGCTTGTACTGGGCGAGTTGTACTATATCCGCTCAGTCATTATTTGATCGGAGGCCCGCATGGTTTGCATTCTTTTTATAAACAACGCTCTCTCTTATGTACCCACTTGTCACCCCCAAGAGAGCTTATCACAATATCTCATTGAAATCATGACTAATATTATTGGCGACTCTCAAATTTTATTTTCCTTGGTGATATCAATTTGTACAGAGAAAGGTATGCTTGTAAAGCTTTGTAGAACCGCCTAGAGCTATTCACTATTCTCAGTTTTCTCTTTTTCCTCACGATTATCTAAGTTCATGTTATAGACCTTTTGATTTGCTTTATTGCTGTAAATGCTTCAGCTGTTAAAGGTGAGTCACAATAACCTAATGCATGAAACAATCCCATTGGAAATCCCTGCACCTCAGTGGGTGGCTCCCCCTGCAGGCAGGAATCCCCTCCAAGTCTTTCTGCATCATCTATAAGGAAGTCGCCCTCTTGTCACCCAGCTACCTTGCGGAGCATCTCCGGTGGACAGCGCACCACCAGAAGCCAGGACACGTGCAGACTTGAGATCCACTGCTGCAAGAAGGAAAGGACCAGAAAACAAGCCTTCTCTGCCTATGCCCCAAGACTATGGAAACTCCTTCCCATCAGCATCAGACTCGCCCCCATGCTGCTACCATTCAGAAAAGAGCTCAAGACCCCCCTCTTCAAGGAATCTCTCTGCCTAAACAACTGGGCCATCACATCGCGGCTCGTGCCACCGGAGTTTGTGGAGGCCGCCCGCCCCTCTCCTCCCTGTCCCCCGGTACAGCTGTACCCCTCCTCTCTATCCCACCCCCGCTGTGTATCTATTCTGTTGTTACCTCTGAAAAGCACTCCGATATGCATCTGTACTGTTGTTTACCTCTGTAAAAGGCTCCATTATGCATCTGTATTGTTGTATACCTCTGTAAACCGCTCTGTTATGTATCTGTATTGTTGTATATCTGCCTTTGACACAGTCAACCATTCTATCCTCATAAAATGACTCTGTGATACCCTCGGCATCACAGACCGGGCACTGGAATGGCTGACCTCTTTCCTCACTAACCGCCTTCCCAATTGCAACTGGGCCCTTTCTCCTCAACCACCACACGCTCTACTTGCGGCATCCCCCAGGGCCCTACCCTATCGCTGTGGCTCTTCAATATCTATCTCGCCCCTCTTGTTCACCCCTCTTGTTCACCTGATCTCCTCCTTCTCTACTCATTTCCAGTGTTATGCTGATGACACACAGATTTCCTTGAAACTTCCCTCTACTACCTCCTCTTCCTCCTCTCTCATCCCTGATGTCTAACCACCATCCAAGCATGGTGTGCGGATAACGATCTTAGTCTTAATGCCAGTAAGATAGAGATCCTTCCCATTGGGACACCACCCTGTTTTCCTCCTAATTTCTGTCAGCCCTCCTTGGGCCCTCTACCCTCACCATCCTGTGAGGCCAAAAACCTCAGTGGCATCTCTGACTCTCTCCTTCTCCCCTCATATCTTGGACCTTACCAAGGAGGCCCACTTCCACCTTCACCTCCTCAGAGGCATTCTCCTTTCCCTTACCTTCCCCCAGAATCTCAATGTCTCCAGAGCTCTGGTCCTCTCTAGGCTGGACTACTGCAACAGCCTCTTCCTCAATATCCCCCTTTCCTCCCTATGCCCCTTAAGCTAATCCAGAATAGGGCTGCAAGATTTATCCTTGGCCTTAAGCCCAGGGGCAGTATCTCCCCAGCCCTAAAATCTCCAACTTTCCCTCCCTAAATACTCCCCTTCTAGAGCCCTCCGCTCCTCTCATCTCTCTGCTTGTTAAATGTTTCTCCTCCCTTGGCTACCCATGCCACCACCAGCACTTGTTCAGTCCTTGCTCCGCCCCCCCCCCCTCACCCATTCCTATCTACTGCGCTTCTCTTCACTGCACTTGCACATCCGAATGCCACAAGGCCTAGTAGGACCACAATTGTATATTTATTATGTTTGCCTATGTTATCGTCTCCCCTTGTTCCCTCCCCACTTTGCCTTGTGGCGCCTGGAAACACCATTCTGTGTATAGGTGCCTAACAAACGCTCAATAAATAAATATTGTTGTATACCTCTGTGAAGCGCTGCGTTGCTTCTCGAAGCTAGGTCCGCATTTAATAAATACCACAATAATAATGAAAATAATAATAATGGTCTCCCCATTAAAATGTGAATTTTGTGTATGAATGTTAAATGGACTGCCCTCTCTGGTTGGTATGCTTGCAACTAAAGCACTTAAAGCCAGTCTGACTCCATCATCAGTATGGTATCCGCTGAACGAAATATTCTGACACCGGGAATAGGTAAGATTGAGCCAGTCCTTAAAAAGAGAGAGGAAACAGCAAGTATGCCCTTCTTCAAGAGTCCAAGGATCAGTACATGCCTGCGATAGTTCAGGCTAAATCCGTGTGCCATACCCATGCCCTGCATGCTACCTCACACCCTCTTCAAGCTCTCTTCTCCACATTTCATAATGTTGTAGACCCTCATGAGTTCCCTTTACTCAGTGCTCCTGATCATACATATGACAGTATTGCAGTGTAGCGTTCTACCAAATCCCTCATCAGCATGACATGACAGTGAAGACTAACAGTACGGTCCCCTCCATCGAGCCCAGGACTTGCCTGCATTGGAGTTTTATTCTTAATCAGAACATGATCCTGCTTACTTTGGGTTCCTTGAAGCCTACTTTTAAGGCAGATGACACAAACAAGCTTGCTTTTCTTAGTCCTACCAGCCGGCTTTTCTGACTGTGCCTTCTATTGATTTATTTTATTTATTTCTGACATTTGTAGAGCGCACAAAGACCCGGGGGTATCAGGGCGCTTTTCCCAGTCAAATGAGCCCAAGATGGGCAAGACATATGTGCTGCACTTCCCCTGCCCCTTTCCCCTCGCACTTCTCCCTTCCCCCACCCTTCCCTGCACTTGCGCAATCTCAATGTCACCTGACCTAGTAAGATCGATGTCCGTCTTCTCTCTGTTCCCCTCCCTTGCCTCGTTGCTCCTTGAAACACTTGTGTATAGGCGCGTTATAAATGCATTATCATATCATATCATATCATGGGTACAGATGATAAACATTTCAGGACATTTGGACAGTTGTGAGGTCATAGGTGGACATAGTTAAAGGTAGAAAGGATATGGTTACTGCATATTTGGTAACACATTTCCGACGTTAGCAGGAGCGTGGATTAAGTCTACACAATACCTGTATCTTGAGCTGTGCGGGCTAGGGGGGAGTTCGTTTTCAGAAAATAACAGTGTTTTCAGGGATTTGCGGAAGATCCAGTATGAATCTTTCACTCTGAGGGCAGGTGGGAGTGAGTATTTGGCGGCCAGTACCGGAAAACTAGATCCTCCTGCTTTGCTGCGTTTAAATTTGGGTTGACTTAATGTGTGGGGTTGTAGGGTCCTGGTGGGCCTAGAGGATTGCACTTTGTTGATATTGTGTACTAGGTACGGAGGGGCTGTGTGCGAGATGCACTTTTGGGTGATCTCGAGAGTCTTGAAGAGTATCCGATCACTTCCGGACTCACGGAGTTTTCATTTAGTCCCTCGGGTGTGGCTGTGTTGCACATATGTTTTTTAAAAAGTTAAACTCGAACACCTCAACCTCTGTAAATGCCACCCAATTAGCGCCCTGCCATTTTTCAACAGGACCCTGGAGTGAGCTGTTGTGCTCAAGCTAAACCAACCTGTCTAGAGTTACACTGCCTAAAGTACTGAAACTGCAGGCTCCATGTGATATTTGCACTTTTTGAAGACCGCACAAAGAGACTGATTTATTTTGGCTGATTTTATGTGGCCTTCAATAAGTATAAACATACATTTGTGGGGTCTTCACCCCTCCATATTCTCAGACAAGCCGTTCCCCTGCCAGTCCCAACTCCATCCTCACCTTAGCTGGTGGGTTTTTGTAACGCTCACCTGACTCCCACGGAGGCGCTGGCCTGGTTCGCGCTGCTGTGACCTCTTCTAAGGTGATGCGCAGGGTTCGGAAGACGGACTGGACCGGGCCCCCAAATCTGGCTTGTCTGGCTCGCAGAAGTATCCTTCTGTAGGCGAAAATAGGGGATTAACTGTCTGCGGGTTAATGCAATCAGCCTCCCACTTTCCCCTCTCACCCTCCTCGAAACCCTTCTGTGATTCCTCGTAGCGTCTCACCTTAGGGTCTGGAAGGACGAGCTCTCCATCCTGCTTCTGATGCAGGGGCGCGTTGGTATCCAGTTACTTCACTGGATTTTCGGATTGGTGAGAACCAAACTTGCTTGGCTTCCAGGTAAGTTTTTTGATAAGCGGTTCCCCTTGTGTCCATGCATTAATGTACTAATGCTAGTGTCTTTTTCCCCACAGGGGCCGGGGTACGGAATGCCGGGGAACAGGCACCGACCCGAGATGAGAGGTGAAATCCTTGTAGAAATCAGGTAAGTCTTTAATGAGCGTTTTTTGGTAATGTCTTTTCATTCGCTCATTAACGCTGATGTCTCTTTTTCCGGGGTCTGGAAATGCCAGGATGCGGCGCGGACCCGAATTGAAGAGGGAATGAATCAACAGGTAAGTCTTAACATGGAGATTTAGCTTTCCTTATTCCCTTCTCTCTCTCACCTTTTGTTCTGGTCTTTTTCTCCCTAGGCGCTGGGGCGTGACTGCGAATCCGGATGATCGCTGCTGAACATGGAGGCGCCCTGTAAAGGTGAGTGGAATGCGGCGCTGCAGCGATCAACGCGATGAGCTTTTAAAATAAAAGTCTTCCTTTTCAGGATTGTCGGCGAGATGTCTCCGGGATGCGGATTTAGCAGGTAAGGACTTTTCCTTCTTCTGTTCTCTTCTTCTCTTCCTTTGCAGGATCCAGGATGCTGGCAGGCTTGGCAGAAGTCAGGATGCAGGAGCAGACACAGTGAGCGTCCAGCTGCTAGATGCAGAACAAAGCGAAGCACGTGTGGCTGGTCGGATGGGGTTTAAATAGCCTTGGAAGAAGTTCCAGGTATGTATCCTTCCTCCAATCAGGTATGTATCCTTCCCCGACCACGCCCGGATGGTAAATTAGTCCCACAGGTAAAGTAGTTCCTTTCAGGCCTCAAGGAGGCCGGGATCCTGCAGCATGGTCCGCATCAGGTAAGTGCACCCAAGCACTTCCATAATGAGCCTGGCGCCTATGGCGCCAGGACTGATGTCTTTTATGAGCCTGGCGCCATAGGCGCCAGGACACTGTCCAAAGGGCCCCTATATGGGGTTGCTGGGTCCTTCCTTGGGAACTGGATGTCCGCTTTCGGGGACGCAGCGCTTGAACCAGCGGGCATCATGACAGCTTTCTAGCATTCTGAAGAGATCTGAGGCACGGTAAAAGGTAAACAGCTTTATTCTGGACCCAGAGCAGGCAACTGCACACCAAGCCGTACTGAAGGAAAACCAACTGGCCCGCCTGGAATGTTGATCCATGAACATAGAATAACATTCCACATGCGCCAGACAACAAGATACAACATATATCTTCTCCCCTTAACCCCGCAAACACAAGGTAAGTTTAAAACCAAAACTGAAAATAGGAAATACATTGTCAGAAAAGAAAAGTTAGCAATGCAAACACAAAACATTGAATAAAGGAAATCACAATGCCTAAATCAGCCATTGCCAGTGTACAAGGTTAAAGTGGCCCAACAGGGGCAATATGAAGGCAAATACAGTGCACCGAATACAATAATAACAAATAAACATCAAATGCTATAATAACACATAAAAATATGCCAGTTATTACTAACACTGACCTTCACTAACGCACATAGTCTCTGAGCTTAACGGGAGGCCCACAGCTCCTAACCAGACGCCTAGCACCCCCACCACTCTCCCCAGAGAGGTCACAAAAACTGCCCACCTACATGTCATCAACCAACAAATCAACACCCACGACCTCCCCTTCCATGTCATGAGAAGCAACAACCTCTCTCAGCCACAGCCCATTCTCCACCAAAACACGAACTTCCTGACATTTGGGTGTGAAATCTAACACATCGCCGTCATCACCCCAATCAGGAATGGCACCCTTATCCACCCCAGGTTTATCACTATCCAGGACCACAATGTGCCTTTTGCTCCACTTTGAGCCATCCTCCAACTGTACATATCCCTTTCCATATTTCACTACTCTCATGGAGGGCAAAAATGCACTCCCTCTTTTCGGAACAAATCTGGGATTCTTTACAGAGACCACATACCCCACCTTCACCTGTAATTCCTTTCTATCCATTTGACTCATCCATACAGCCTCCTGGCACGCCAACACTCTCCTTTGTACACCATTTAAATCCAAATCACATGGGCCACCACCGTCCAATGCCAAGGTCCTTAATCTAGATCCCGGCTTCCTCCCCCTCATCAATTCAAAAGGTGTCCTACCCGTGCACACAGACAGAGTCCTGCGATAGGCCGACAAATATTCTGAAACCACATCCTGCCACTCTACCCCATTGACAAGGGCCAGTTGAATGGCACTTTTAATCACCTCATTTACTCTTTCCACCAGGCCATTTGCACTGGGATTGTTACGAGCGGTGCGATGAGGCTCTACGCCGAACTGCCTCAAAAAATCCCTCATGAGCTTGGAGGTAAATTGAACACCATTATCCGCTACCACACTGGCTGGTATTCCTTCCCTATCAAATATCTTTTTTAGAAAAGCTATGACACACTCAGTTGTCACTCTGTCAAACGCCTCCACTTCCACCTATCTGGACGTGTAGACTACTAACACCAACAAAAAACTACATTCTGGTTGTAAACACTAAAATTGACCCATAATGTCCAAGCCACCTTCGACCAAACCTCTTTGGGAATCTCCACAGCATGAACCGGCTGGGGATGGACCACCTTGCTCTTGTCACTCGTGGCACACGCATAACAATCCTTCACAACCATCTCAACATCACGATCCATAGATGGCCACCAATACTCTTTGCGCAACCTCCTCTTCGTCAAAGATCGGCCTAAATGCCCTTCATGAGCCATCGCCAGGAGCCTACCCCTTAGACCGACAGGTGGAACCAATCTCTCCCTTCTCGATACGCCCCACGGACCAACAGCCAACTCGTCCTACACCTGGGCATAACCCTTAACTTCTGGCCTACCCTTAACAGCCCCCCAACCCTTGCGTAAACCTTCTTTGACCCAACACAACTCAACATCCTTTTCACTTTCTATCACCCAATCACACTTGTTGATCGTAGGAAGAGCGCAGGCAATCTGTATCTCCTCTTCCCCAACATCCTCGCCTTGAGCACTCACTGGCTTTATCACAGGTAGCTGTGATAAACAATCAGCAACAACATTTTGTTTTCCAGGCAAATACTCCATAGTGAAATTATATTCCCGTAATTCCACCACCCACCTGGCTATCCTTGGAGACACGGATACCATCCCACGAGTGGAGAACACATGCACCAGATGTCTATGGTCTGTCCTGACCACATACGGAATGCCCCACAAGAATGTTATGAAATGTTTTGACGCCCATGTCAACGCTAAAGCCTCTCGCTCAATCACCGAATACCTACTCTCAGCATCTCTCAAAGTTCTGGATGTGAACACCACAGGTCTACACTCACCCTCACCACTGCTCCAATACCGTACCCAGCCCCACCTCACTGGCATCCACTGTAAGTATTGTTTTGCATTTGGGGTGAAACAACTTTAAACATGGAGCATTGTCTACATCATCCTTCACCGTATTGAACTCCTCCAGACATTTGTCAGACCACTCAAATCTGACACACTTTTTCAGCAAGGCTCTCATGAACAGTGTTTTCTCAGCATAGTTACGTATACATTTTACATAGTATTCGGCTAAACCTAAAAATGACTTCAACTGGTCCTTATTTGTAGGTGCCGGCGTCGACTTCATCACCTGTACCAAATCTGCCTTAGGACTGACACCTTCGACACTGAGGGTGTGGCCCAAATACGTCACCTTATCCACACCCACCTAACATTTCGACAACTTCACGGTCAATCCTTTTTCACTTAACACTTTCATAACAGCATGTACCCTGACATCATGTTAATCTCGGCAACTATCCCACACCAATATATCATCTTGGAAATAACATACCCCAGCCATACCACCGAACAATTCGTGCATGAGTCGTTGAAAAACAACAGATGCCGATGCCAGTCCAAATGGCATGTGGCAAAAGCAATACTCACCAAAGGGAGTCACGAAAGAGGTAAGTGGCCTGGAATCAACATGTAAGTCAATCTGGTGGTATGCAGCAGAAAGGTCAAATGTCGAAAAACATGTTTCCCTACCCAGGGTAAGCAATAGCTCGTTGATGTTAGGCAACGGATGGCGATCCTCCCAAATACTCGAGTTCAACTCTCGAAGATCCACACATATCCTGAGACCACCATCACCCTTCTTAACAAGTACAACTGGAAACAACCACTCCAAACACTCTATTTCCTCTATGACCCTTCAGCCATAAGCTTATCCAACTTTGATCTTAAACCTTCCCTTGCCATCACTGGAACACCTCTCACCTTATGTACCTTGGGTACTGCACCCCTTTTGAGAATAATGCAGTCAGAAAATCCCTTGAGCTTTCCCAATTTGTCAGAGAACACTTTCGGTTATTTAACTCTTAACGACTCAGGAGACACCCGACACATCTCACCCCCAAGTTCCTCCTGAATGCTTAGTACAGGTACATCTTTCCCTGGGTGAATTTCAATACTCAAGGCAGCTTGTTCATCCCAATCCAACACACTGGTCCCGTTGAGCGCAACATTAAGTTTACACATGGCTTGTCGACCTTTGAATTCAATGCAAGTCTGCTCATAACCCAACACACTGATAGGACTCTGCCCATATGCACTGGGACTAATGTCGAAGCACGCAAAGCTGATACCTCCTTCCCTAACTTCTCCTTGTAAATTTCTGAAGACACTATAGTGTAAGGCGAACCAGAATCCACTAGCATCTCCAAAGGGTAACCGTCAACCAAAACAGTCACCACGGACCCTTCTGTGTGGCCCCCTCCACATGAAATATGACACCCTGCTCAGCTTTAACATGGACCCCAACATCCTGGTTCACTCCACCACCACCAGACGCCACCATACCAATCACCCCTCTGGTTTGCACCTCCCCATTAACCTTGCACATGCGTGCATAATGTCCCTTACATTTACATCTTCTGCATTCAATATTCACAGCAGGAAATTCCTTTGAACCAGTTTGATGACTAAACCAACCACATCTCCTGCATGGTTCTCTAACCCTGGACAACCTCCCTCCCTGGTTGTCACCCTTGTCTGATCTCTTTTTATTACCCAAACCGCTTCTTCTGTTTTGAGGCAAAATGGCCTGAAAGGCGTCCCTGGAACCTTCCTTTCCAGTAAATATGTGCACACTCGCTTTGGATGCTTCGATGGCCCTGGCAATCTCCACGACCTTGTCCAACGGCGGGTTGGTTTCAATCCAGAGTCTCTCCCTAATCTTCTGACTGCTGGTCTTCATCATAATTAGGTCTCTTAAGTATTCTTCAAGAATCCCCGAAAATCTACAAATGGCCATTAATGCCTGCAAAGCCATAACATATGAGTCAATAGACTGCCCCGTACCTTGCACCCTGGAAAAGAACTTGTAGAGCTCCAAGACCACGTTGATCCTCCTACCAAAACAACCTTCCAGCTTTTTTAAAGCAGTCTCATATGCGCTCACCACTCTTTCACCTTCATCACTACCAGGAACCGTCACCTCCTCTCCTGGCAAATGTCGAAAAATGTGCAAACCCTCCGTGCCAACACAGTTCAAAAGCGCTGCTTCCTTTTCATCATCGCTGAATTTTGCACCTCCAGCTGCTCTCAAGTACACTTTGAAAGCGTCAATCCATTGGTCCCATGGAGACGCCGGTTCCCCTGGAGCTGGTAAAAATGCAGGAGGGGTCTGGCAGCAGTGTGAAACATGATGATGGCCCACAAAAATAATACAATTAGTCAATGTGGGAGGAACATCTTAGCTTCACCGTGGCCTTTATAAAAAAACACTTAGAACCAAATAGACTCTCCCCCGGGGTGCCAATGCCCTGATAAACTTTGTATGGCTGCAGGCAAACTGTCACAATACCTTATTTCCAAGGGATCTTGCAGCAGCAGATCTAAACTTTGTGTAACTGCGGGCAAACTGTCACAATACCTTATTTCCACAGGATCTTGCAGCAGCAGATCAAGACCACCGATGTGGGGAAACAGAGCACCAGAGCGTCTTGACAAATCCAAAACTGGCTCATTTGATGCTCACGTGGGCGGGGCTGGGAACACTCCTCCAATACGTGTCCCACTCCATGACTGATGTGGACCAGGTGGGGAGCGTGCCTACGCCACCCACGCTCAGCCGGCACCAGCCGCGCCTCCTCTAGTGGACGTATCCAGGCCGCCCGCGAGACAGCGGAGGTGCTTGCAGTGCCACCCGAACTTCCACGGGTGTCGAGCAAAGGTCCGCGGCAACAGCCCCTCCTTCTGCTCTTGTCATGTCTCGCTGGCACCGCGGCTCCCTTTGGCGGCGCTGGAGATTGCGGACTATGTCTTTGTTTCCCTCTCCCAGCATGGCTCCTGTTACTATGGGTAGCGGTGCAGTGTTTCCGTCTTCAGTCAGACGTCCTCTGACGTCACCACGCTGTTCCAGGGATCCCGGATATGGTGCAGCGGAACCACAGCTCAGCGCGTCGCTTCTCTCCCCAGACGCTCCGTAAGTTCGCAGCTAGGGTGCATGTTACCTACATCCTCGCCTTATACTTACCTTCTCTCTCTACCTACCTACAGACTTGTGTCCTTATCCAGCCTCCCACTTCCGACATCCGAGACTCCTCAAGACTCTTCGTTAGTCACTCCCTTCCAACACGCTGGGTACTGCTCTTTTCTCACTCCTGTCTTATTTTTCTATGACTATACTTCAGCTCATACTCTGTTTGTTTAATTAGAGTACAGAAGCAGTCAGAGTCCCGGGAATAGAATCCTTCCTGCGTTGAAGAGCGGCATACCGAGGACGATTGGATCCATCCTGCTACATCTTCGTTCCGGCAGGGTTTTCTCCCCCAGGAGGGTTTCCATGGGATCCCTCACACAACCCCTTTTTCCCTTTCTAGGAGAGGGGAGGTGTCAGGGTCCCTAGGGGGCTCACCAAGTGCCTCGTTGATTGCTGCACCATGAGGTTAGTGATTGAAAATCTTACAGCTCTCCAGCTGGCGGGGTGAATCCCGAGACGGCAGCCCTCCCTTCGGCTTCCTCTGCTGCTGGGATGGGCCCCACGGTGGCAGCCCCTCCTTTGACTGCCCCCGCAGACCTGGTAAACCTTGGCCCCTGGGACTTCCGGCGGGGCCCCCGCCTGCTTCCTCAGTTGAAGGCAACCCCAACTCAGCCTTGGTCCCGAGCTCAGCAGCGTAGCTCATGCCCCCACCTTAGGACGAGGCCGGCTGTTCGACCCGACTCCGGTCCTCGCTTCCGTGGGATGCCAGCTACGCACACCTCCGCAACGTTCACGTTGCCAGCAGCTGCGAGGCCCAGCTCCAATGCGCCCCGCGGCTCCTGCTCCCGCTGTCTTGGCCCAAGTCTGCCCACCCCCTCTGCAGCAGACAAGGGCACATCAGGACGTGGTAGCAGTCACCGCGCTTGGAGTGGGACAGGTTCCAGATTACCTCGTCGCCAGTGAAGAGATCTGAGACACGGTAAAAGGTAAACAGCTTTATTCTGGACCCAGAGCAGGCAACCGCACACCAAGCCGCACTGAAGGAAAACCAACTGGCCCGCCTGGAATGTTGATCCATGAACATGACAACAAGATACAACACATTCCCCTGAACCCCCAACACAGACACACTGACTCTGATACACAAACACATTTACATATTTACCTGCTCCGCTGCCCCCTCCCTTCTCCGCCACAAACATTCCCCCTCCCCACAGACACAAATAGACACACACACACATACAAAATAAATAGAATACGCGAGACATCTGTGTCTTCCCCCTTTCGGGGCTCCTTGCTGCCTGTCAGCCCCTGCGCGCACTCGCATGTTTCACTAGGCGTGACAGTTCGATTTAGAAAGAGCGCTCAGTGTTATCTCCGAGCAATCTTCCTAAAACAGCCTTATTTATATTTGTTTATTTAAAAAAGACATATTCACCACTTACCAAACTGCCATCATATTGGTGGTGGAAGATATACAATCATATGCTGAATGCGTGTCGCCCGCCTCTGGTGCTTTTAAATCTCCCAGTAGCATTTCACAAAATCACCCATTGTATACTGGTGAAATGCATGCAGACCCGTATGGTGATAACAGGCACTCTGTTAGTCCGAGTCTCATTCCTTCTGGCTGACCAGCCAGTTGATCAGGATAGGAGAGGACATGTCCTTAAAAATCCCAACTTCTTTTGGTGTGCCACATGGGTCAATTCTGATTCTGAACCACTTCAACATCTGTATGAGCCACTGAGATATCTGATCAAGTAGACACAGGACTTTGACTACTCACAACTATACCTTCAATACCTTGACAATTTCCAGATATGCCTTTAGGAGTCAAAAGTCAAAGATCTGCATGTGCTCAGGTCCTGCCTTCAGGACCTCAGTGGGTGGATGGCCAAACACTTTTCTGAATCTTAGTAACTTCAAGACTGATTTCTTTTTTCTTTCCAAAACTTCTTCTCATATTGACACTGTCATAAAGGCAAGCGAATGCCGAAAGAAAAGACGCAGCTCATAAATTTAGGCAAGCAATGCTTTATTTGGGACAGTGTTGGGCTAAAAGATAAATAAATAACTCACATAAGTAGTCGTCTTGCTTTTTGAATCAGAGTTGCTTAAAGTAATGGCTCTACAAATAAGGGTCTTAAAGATGCCCAGTGACTCTTTCGCCATTACTCACAGACTTCACGTAGCAGTAGGCTCCCCGCTTGCTTGTCTTTTGTAGCTTGTGTTTGGTGTGGGAGACCTCCTCCTATTGTCTTGCATCCAGAGTAGTGGCCAACACATGATCTTGGATCAGATTTTTTTTTCTGAGCTAGATTTGGAACAACAGAGGCCACCTTTAGGCCTTCCAATGGCTCTCCTCTAGGGCTCTCGCCACCCCCCTGTCTGCGGGCCATCACTATAGTGCCCACCAGCCCAGTATGACCTTCCTCCTGTGCTTGTTCCTAAGCAGACCTTTCCTATTCCCTCACGCTTCTTGCCTGCCTCTTCTTTCTTTGCCTGCACCTTCTCGGCACTCTGCCGCATGCTTTTTCCTAGACCTCTGCCAGGCTGACCTGCTAGGGACTTGTGATTTGCCTTTTCCTGTTGACACTTCTTATCCTGTTAGGGACCTGGAGCACCCTCATCTCAACCCCTTCTCGTTCCTTAATATCAACTTCTACCCTACCGCCTCACTTGATCGTTCCTCCTTCCTCTTCTGCTCCCCAGTGTACCTTTTCCCCTCCTCCTTCCTCAGTCTGATGTTGCACACCCCATCCTCTTTCCACCTCCTATCTCCTCCCTCTAGCCCTCTGATGTTCTTTTTCTCCTCCTCTCCTCTTATCACCTTTCTCCAACCTCCATCGGATCCCTTTCTCCTCCTCTCTTCTTCGTGATGTTCCTTCAACATCCTCCTTAGATTCTCCCTTTCCTCCTATCTCCTCCTAACACCTTCATCTACTTTCCAGTCCCCTTCCTTCTGCTCCCACTCCGATCGCGAACCATCTACAAATGCACATGCCTTCTGCCTTCAAACACCACCTACTCCTCCGGTTCCATATAGGGCTTCTATATGGCTTCTATGATCAATCCCCCTGGGCCAGGATCACCATAAGCGCATGAAGATTTTTCTCATAATTGTGAGTGATGTCTTCTACTCTTTATTTATAAAGAACATTTAAAACATTGCTCTGGTCTTCCTTTTTTGGATCCTGGTGTGCCATTTTATTTTCTGGTGATTGGTGTGTCATTTGTTTTGTGGTTATGATATATGATATGATATGGCATTTATAACGCGCCTATACACAAGTGTTTCAAGGCATGACGAGGCGGGGGGGGAACAAAGGGATGATGGACACCGATCCTACTAGGCCAGGTGTCATTCAGATCGCTCAAGTGCGTGGGAAGGGGGGCAGGGACAGTGCAATACATGGGAGTAAATAATAACAATAAGTAAGTGCCAGCATGTGGCAAGTACAAGGGTAAGTGCAGACATCAGGTGTCAAGAGCTGGAAAGGGGACTGCAGGGATACAAAAACAGTCCCCAAGTACGGGGTTTGCCAGGTGGGCAGTGCAGGTGTGTGATGCTTGGCGGGGAAGGGACCTGGGCTGCGATCAGAGGGTGTCCAGGTAGCCAGTGCAGTACCGGTTACAGCCAGAAGGTCAGCAGAGGAGAGGCGAAGAAAAAGAAAAAGCAAAAAGAAAGGTTTTCAGGTGCTTCCAGAACCGGAGATGGTTCTCCTCAAGTTTAATGGTTTGGCTGACGAATTGTGGTTTTCCGTGTAACATGGACAGACTGTATTTTATATTTCTCTTTTACATTTTGGTCATTGCTCCCACTGCATAAAAAAATTAGAAAAGATAAAATGAATAAATCCTTGGCAGCTGAAAGGGAGTTAACAGGAAAAGTGGAAGACCTAGATGGGGAACGAGCATTAGCAGGAAAACGAGTTGACTGCATGGGCCTGGTTACTCATATATCACATTTATGGAACCCATTGGGAAACATACATGAATGCTCTTCATCAGTCTCTCATCCTTGCCACAAAGATCACACATAAAATGAGAACACATTGCTAGACTTTGATCCTTCCAGATTGCATAAGAGGAGGGCTGTACATCAGCCACCTGGATGCTCCTTTTGCGTGTGGTAATAACCTGTCCTACCTGTTTTGGAGTGCTCTGGGCTCAGAATGGGAGCAGGGCCATTGTTGTGCAATATCGTCCCTGCTGTCGCAGGTATCATGGCTGCATTCACACTCGCGCAAGCACCCCCAAAGGCTCCCCGAGCAATAAGGCTAGGCTATGAAGCGGGTGCCCAGGATGCTTTAGCCGGAATCTAAAATGCACCCTATTTATTTTGCAGTACATGGGAAGCGTTTATTGCAGTAATCGAAATACTGTTACTAGACACAACCATCTAATGTTTCTCTTAACATGCAGCTAACAGGTAAGTGTGCAGTGAAGGGGCGCTTTATAAAAAAAAAAAACATAGTATAACGCACACGGCCATCTAAACACAGACTATGGCAAAGGCGGTTTATCAGTCCAAGGCGGCTCATTGCTAATAGAATGGCTGTTGAATTCTGTATACATTATGTGACCTCATTGGATGAAGCTCCTCGGTCCTAGAAAGTGCTATGCAGTGAGCAGAAGCGATCATGAGCACTCTAATTGGCTCCCGCTGCGCCTCCCGGAATGTCATGTGACGCACTGCCTTTGTTGTTATTGAGTCTCCCCTTAGTGTTAAGCCCGGGCATCTGTGCCAAAAGCAGTGAAGGGCAACTCCCTGTTTAGACGTGTTCGGGCTGGCAAGTGTCTAGGGCCAGAAACCCTGCTCAAGCCAGGTCTTCCTTGAGCTCGCCATTCGCCGGATTCCTGCTTCCGCACAAAAAAGGGATCCTTTGCCCCAGCTGCTATTCATTTATTTATTTATTGGATATTTGAAGGGCACCTATACAATAAATGGTGTTTCAAGGCACCACCATTTCTGGCTATCCATTCACTGCAGAGCTGTTATTACCTTGAAGAACTAAGGGACATCCCTTTTTTGGGCCTGTTATACGTCTTATGGTCCCCTATAGTCGTATTCTAGACACACTCAGAACTTATACTGACTAGTTTCCAGCCAACCTTTTCCTCCTTTTTCTTCTCACCCACCTACACTCTCTCTGCAGCCTTCGTACACTGTCTTCACTTACCTAGTTCCTGCACCCTCCATCATGCGCCTTGCCTTTGCCCCCTTCCTTATTGTACTCTTCTCCTCGTCTTCACCTCAACTCAGTCTAACTTCTGCCTGACTCTCCCCTATCTCATTTCCCTCCTCTCCTGCACCCCTCAAACCCAGCACTTCAGTTCTCCCAGGAGCTCTAACCTCATCTATCCACCCGCCTACCGCACAACACCAGCTGCTCTCCTCCACCTCGTATCACTCTTTCACTTGACCTCTGGAATGCAGAATCTCTCTCCAACAAGTCTTTCTACATCACTGTCCACTTCGACTCCTGGCACCCTCAACTTTCACTTGTATCTCCCCTCATGGCTCTTATCACTGACTCTGCTACCTTCTACCACTCTCGACCTTTTAGGGAAGGGTGGTGGAGTGGGGTCTTTATCAATAAGGCCCTTCCAAGGCCTCCCTGCCCCTCGCCGACATCACCTCCTTCTCTTTTGAATATGCCCCTAATCAGCTTCTCCCTCCTATGCCTCTCACTGTTCTGGCTCTCCATCAATCCCCTGGCTCTCTCAACTTCTTCCCTTAACTGAATCTTCTTCTTGAGCAACTTCCCACCAACATACCCATTGTCAGGTTGGGGGACTTTAACTCTCCCAATTCTTCTGAAACCACCAACCTTGAACTAACTCCCTCCTATCCGACCACTCTCTCTATCCCCTCCATGACCAGCCCTCAGACCCTGGTGGGAACCCTCTTGACATTTCTCTCCTTCACTCTCCTCCTCTGACCTCGCCATTGGCCACTCTCCCTCTGATCACTCCATTGTTCACTTCAATGTCCTATTTACTTCGCCCTATACTCCTCTCCCCTTTTCAATGACCAAGAGGTGGTTCAAGCAGGAGTCCCTTACCCTTTACCTTGATGATTTCAGGCCCTCTAGTGTATCCCTCCTATGAATGCCTCTTCCACTGATCATGCTTTTTCTGACTTTCACTTTGCCCATATGAATCCCTATGACCAACATTATCCTGCATGCACATTCACACTTTGCCACCGTTGCCACATCCCTGGATCGCCTATGATATCCAGACCCTCAGAAGAAACATGAACTTTGATCTATGACGCTGGTGTAAATCACAGAGTTCCACCCTACTCCTAGCCTACACAAATGATCTTGCTTCCGTAACCTCTGCACTGGCCTCTGTCAAAATCTCCTACTCAACAAACCTAATATCCTCCCTTGAAATCACCCTTGCAAACTTTCATCTACTCGCCAAGCTTTGGTCACACCCAGGAGCCCTTTATGGTTCTCACAGCCCTTTTCTCTCTCTGTTCTACAACCTCTGCCTCCTACCACCTCTGTCTGACCACCTCTCCCCTACCCCTTCTACTCTTCAGTATTTCTCCTAACAAACTGGCACCCATTCTTTGCTGCGCCAACCTATTGTGTGCTCATGTCAAGTCGTTTGCTCCTGAAACCATCAGTCCTAGTCCCGATCACCTGCCTGTATCTCTCTGAACTCTTTAACCTCTCTAACTCTGCTGGACTCTTCCCTTTCTCCTTCAAATCTGCAACTGTCCTAACCTTTTTGAAGAAACCCTTTGCTGACTCAAGTATCCCAGCAAACTATTGTACGGTTTCCCTCCTATACCAATATTTAACCCCTTAGCTGAAGAACTTCCAGGATGAACATACGTGCCCTTCGCACTCCACCATCGCTGCTGCTTGTATGAACCTTCTCAACATTCAGAAAATGGGGCCATGTCTTTTTCACTTCTCTCCAAAAACTCCTAGCTCCTCCCTCATGATCCACAGACTGGAACACTTCTGAGGCCTGTTGGTTGGCCCTCCTTTCTACTCTTTCCCCCCTCTAGATGAAGTGCTCCACTTCGATACCTGCACTCTATGCATTACCGAGAGCCCTGCCCACTTCCTCCTGCTGACACCATGCTAATTAGCTCTCTATCTGCAACCTGTCCCTTTTCAAGTTCCTTCTCATAGTTTACAAAGCTATCAATGGTCTTGCTCCTCAGTACCTGGCTGAATCTTTCTGTTTACTCACCGCCTCGTTCCCTTCCAGCTCCTCTTTTGTGCTCATCTGAACTGTACCATGCCCCTCCTGTGCCTCCTCATGCTTCCGCTCTTTCCCACTACTCGCTCCGCTCCATTAGATCCCGCTGCCGATCCCAGTCAAAGCCAGCTCTACTGTGGATCTCTTCAAGACTCGGCCTAAACCTATTTCATCACTTTCTCCGCCATCCTCCTAACCTGAATCCGGCAGTCCCCCCAGTGCTGCTTAATAGTGTAATTTTGTATATTTGTAAAATACCACTCTTTAGTTTGAATCCCTTGCCCCCCTAGGTTAATATTACCTTTGAAAATATCAGTTCACACTCTCATTAAACTGGTTTACCGTTTGTTCTCATCTGATTGAAATTGACACCCCTGTTTTCAGCAAATAAATACAAATAGAGTTAATTTATGAGAACCCCATTCACTTCTAAACCCACAACTGGAATTGCAGCTGACATTCCAATGGAAGAATCCTTGATCTGATAACCTGTTCTAGCCCCTCCTCCTTGAACAAAGAAACCTATGAGTTTCCTCACCTTCCAATTAGGAGGGCCTGTAATGCATTATGATTTTTATTTATTTATGAAAATGACAGGGAAAGCAATGCACTTTTGGCACAGGAAGGTGTACAGAATTTACCATTGATAACAGAGTGGAGGACATGGGTCCTATACAATGGCGTGAGAGAATGTGACTTGAAGACCAGATGTTGCAGGAGAAGATGGAAATATAAAACAGGTACAAGAACAGGACAGAATGACACAGGACCAAGAGGGTGGAGGAAGTACTGAACTAAGGATGGAGGGGTGATGGTAAAGTGCTGTCAGGGTGTCCATGAAGGTTAGGGAGAGAAGAAAACAGGGTGATGCAGTAGCAAAGAGTGCTAGGAAACAGGGTCTTCAGAAAGAAGGAGAGCTTTGAGATGGGATTTAAATAGTGGTAGAGTTGGAGTAGTACAGAGAGGTAGAGTATTCCAGAGTATGGGAAGTGAGGAGAGAAAGAACGGAAACGAGAAGGAGCACAGGGGTTCGACTGCTGGCAAGGAGGTGAGCTGAGGCTGATCTTAATGAACGATGAGGAGAGTAGGGAGTGAAATGAGCAGATTGTTAGGCTGGGGCGAGTCCATGGATAGTTTTGAAGATGATGAGAAGACGTTTATACTTAGCCCTTTGTTTCATTAATACCCAGCTAATCTGGAGACGTGCAGAGGAGGTAGAGTTAAAGCGAGAAAGGTTGAAAAGTATGTGGACAACGAAGTTGAGGACTTTGTCCAGTGGTGAAAAATCGTAGTTGGGAAGGTCAAAGAGGAGACTGGCACAGTAGTTGGATCTAGAAAGGACTGAGGAGGAGATTGGCTGTTTAGCAGTACTGAAAGGATGATGATGGTGCATTTTACTGATATTGAAGTGGTTGAGTCTTGCTGCAGTGGCAGAATTAGAGAAAAAAGGTGAGAAGTTGTGGGATGGGTCCAAGATGACACAAGGGGTACAAGCAGAAGCAGAGTAAGGAAGGTAGTCAGGAGAGAAGAGAAGAAGAGGGGGAGAGGAAGAGAAAGCCTGTTTGACTGGGAAGTAGAGAACTTCAGTGTAAGTAAAGTTGAGCATGAGCGAGTGAGACACCCTCCAATATTTAATGGCCGAGAAACAGTTTGAAATGTTTGCAGCAGCTCGTCAGATAAGGAGTGAAAAGAGTTGATAGGAGAAACTGTAAGAGCAGATCAGGGTGCCAAGAGGTTAAGTATAGAGAGTGAAGAGAAGTGGACCAAGGACAGCCCATTGGGGAACTCCAAAAGTAAGGGGGTTGAGTGGGGAGGTAAGGCTGTTCCAGGACACCTCAAACTGTCTGGTGGCAAGGTATGAAGCAAACCAAGCTAGGGCCTTATATCTGATGCCAATGAGAGCTAATGTAGAGAGAAGGTCTGAATAGTCGACAGTATCGAAGGCAGCAGAGAGGCCGAGAAGAATAAGAGTAGATGAAAGGTTTGCATGCCGAACTGAAGATATTAAGTTGCTGACATTAAGGAGAGCTGTCTCGGTAAAATATAGACGTCGAAAGTCAGATTGCAGAGGGTTCCGGAGGTTGTGAGTATCAAGGACCTCAGTGAGTTGATTGAATAGTACTTGCTCTAGAATTTTGGAACAGTGTGGTAGAAGAGAGACAGGCCAAGAGTTGGGAGGACAGTTAGTATCTAGGCCAGTTATCTTAAGGAGAGGGAAGACGGAAGCTGTCCTATAGGATGAGGGAAAAGTGCCATTGTCAAGAGAAGTGTTGAAGATGGAAGTAAGATGTTAAGCAACACTGGTACAATGTGATTCACAACGTGTGGGTTGCGTCGCTCAGTTAGGACACAGGAAGGGTTAGCCTTAAAGAGTAGGGCAGGAATCGCATCATGGTTGGTGGGGCAAAGGAAGATATAGTAGCAGAAGACAAGGGTAGGTTAAGAAATGTAAGCAAAAGGAGGGGATAGAAGGTAATTAGTAAGGGTATTATGAATGGTAGAAATGTTAGAGGCAAGGTAGAGAGCAAGCTCATTTGCACAAAGAGTAGCTGAGATGAGAGAATTGAGTTGACAGATGTTTGGAGACGCCTAGGTTGGGAGGGTTGAGATGAAATGTGAGCAATATAGAAGTCACGTTTGGCAGAGTCAAGAGTAGGGGAATAGATTTGAAGAGAAGTGAGATCGAGTTGGAGATCAGAGGAGTGTCTTGACCTTTTGCCAAGTGTGAAGCCTTTTCTGCATTGTTGTTGTTTTCAGGGTGCTGATGAGAGGCGTTATCCAGGGCTTTGGAGGGGCGGATTTAGGAGTGAGTGTAGTATACTACTATTCTCAACGACTTATTAATGCACCCCATCCAGAGAAAGAAGTTACTAAACCATTTAATGAGATGGGAAAACCCACTTCCTGCAGCAAAGTACCTTCACCTACCCAGAAACTATGTGATGATATCAGCAACCATTTCGGAAGCAAAGTACTAAATGTACAGCAAGCCATCAATGAAGCAATAAGGAATGAAGTTGGAAGCAACATTCAAATCCCATTAACTTACATACAGCCTACAACCCCACTGACAAACAGCTTTAAACCAATATTCCAACCAGACTTCAGAAAATTGGTGAAACTTAGCTACAGATCTGGCTCCCGGATTTACCCATGTCCTCCTAAACATCGAAAAACAGATCCTCAACAAGGAAACACTAGCTTTCTACTTTTCCATACTGCCTAGCTCAAACCACTTCTTATAAACACAGCTGGAGACCCAGAAGACCCATCCAACTTTTGTCCTGTCTCAAGCATACCATACCCAGATAGAATACTAGAGAACTATGTATACAGCCAAATCTTGGAGCATTAGCATATAGAGTTCAATAACTTACTAGATTTCTCACAAGACCAATGAGAGGCATCGAATCAGCACTAGTTTCCATTTGGGACGACCTTGAAATTGTTATGGACACCAACATCACCTCAGCACTTCTACTCTTCGACATCTCAGCAGCCTTCGACCTTCGACACAGTTAAACAAAGTACACTAGTCAGAAGGCTTGGAGAAACCGACTCAATAATGCAACTCTACAATGGATGAGATGGCACCTCTGTCTGTTCAGTTAAATCCTACGACCCATTAGTCCCCTAGGAATCAAGCCTCTTGCTGCTCCTCTTTAACATCTATATGTCCCCTTTGATGAAAATCATACAATTTTATGGGCTCACCTGTTTCGCTGATGACACGCAAATCATATGCAAAACAATAGATGGAAACTCCAGTACCACCCTCAGCAACTGTCTTGTGCAAACAAATAATGGGCAACAGTCAACTACCTAAAAGTCAACTCAGACAAAGCCGAAATAATGATAATCTCGCCTCATGCCATACGTGAAACACCTCTATCATGACCTGTGGAAATGGGTAACTGCCCTACTCCATCTAACGTGATCAAGAATCTAGGCTTATTGATAGACAACAGGCTCAGGCTGGAACTCCAAGTGAATGTAGCAATCAAAAAGTGCCACTACCATCTACATTTTCTATCTGGTGGATTATGCCCTACCACTATTTTGCACACAGAGGAGTGGCCATCATCTCACTCATTCTTTCAAGACTCGACTACGTAAAGAGCATTTACCTAGTTATGGTGGACTACCTCATAAAGAAACTTCAACGGACACAGAAGCCAGACTCCTAGTCAGACACAAGAGCAGGGAACCCATAACACTGGCTGTTAGAGCATTCCACTGACTGCCAATCAAAAAAGGACCCAGTTTAAGGCCTCCTGAATTGCACACAGAGCGATTGAAGGTCAGGGAGAGGCATTCCTTCAAAATAAAATCTCACTCTTCAAGATCGGCCAGAAATCTAAGAATGAGAAATGACATACTCTTAGGAACCAGAGGATTGTGCAGAGAAAGAAACAGATGCTTTGCCTTTTCCACTATGGTGGCCAAAGACTGAAACGTGCTACCAAGGATAGTCTGATCACTAAAGGGCCACATGAAATTCAGAAGAAGTTTAAAAACCTGACTCTTCAATGCTTAAAAGAATGAACGTTTAACACACACCCATCAAGTAGTGAAAATGATGCTATTCCATAGTTTAACTTTTATGCATAGAAGATCTAAGGGAATAGCATATTTGCCCCCTGACCTCCTGCCTAGAACAAAGGGTGTGACACTCAGGAAACTGAAATGACACGAGGACATTAGATCACTGCAGCTATTTTCACCCCAACCGTTTTTGGCAATTTATTTTAAATACGTGTTGCGTGTTGGTGTACGGTATTTGGGTGTGTGGGTGAGGTGGTGGGGGCGGGTTAGATGGGTGAGTGGAGGACCCCCAATAAAAAAAGAAAAGAAATCCCCAAATGGAGTGAAAACACCACGGTTAAAACACCTGCAGTAAAATTTACCACACATGACACCCTATAGCAGCTCGAGAAAATGAAACTAGAACTGTGACGCCTTGAGCTCGAACTTGTAAAGGGAGCAAAAGAGCATAGAAAGGCAGCCTTAAGTTACATTTTTGTTACAGCTTGCAAGGGTGTTGCTAGATCTGGAAAAGATCTGGGTCTATGCTAATTTTGGGGCTATCAGGACTGGGGACTAGGTAGCCTTTTTGGTTGTAACCTCTGAGGTTCTATCCGGGGATACAACCAAAAGACCTGGGGCTATAGCCCCCTCAACCCATCCCCCCCAGCAACGCCTCTGAGCGTTAGTGCCCGAGAGGCACGCTAGGTTGGGGGCATTTGCACAGAAATTCTACTCCCCCCACAAATTGTCCCGGAAGTACAGCATTTTTCACCACAGTGGTCAGAACTTTCAACAGAACATTCAGCACTATGGCACGCTTCCCTTACGCTGCTCAAGGTGTTAACCCTTCACCCCAGTGGTCCATTGTACAGCAAGTCCTCATTGTATCAGGTCAAGGAGGCAATGTGATCCCGCAGACACACACGAGATAAGGCAACTCTGATCTATTCCTTTCCCTACACCAAGGAGCCATGTTTATTGTCACGCAGTGACACCGAAATGGACCAGACCTGTCCAACATGTGTGCACACAACACGGAAGCATCTGTAGAAGGACACTTAGTTGTGTTACCCATGTCAAACAGGACGTTTCAATAATGCCATGGTTGCAGCGGCGGCCACAGAAGGGTGCACTCCGTGGCCCGTTAATTTATTCAGTGGAGCACCCAAGTGCAGGGCGTTCCTCAGCACCGGTGGTCCAAGCTCCACAGCGGCATAACACAAACGCCAGTCTGAAGCATTACGTATGTCCGTAGCAGCGTAGCCCCCATAAGTACACTATTGCTCTATGGTACAGCCCCACTCTGTAGAACGAAGACAGCTAGCGAAGCAGGATAGGACTAGTCTATTGCTCTGTCACGTTCTTTGGTCCTCCCTGTTCACGTCTCTCTCCTCTTAAATCAATCTACCATTCTTCCATTCATTCACTCTGCCTTCTCTCTTACCGGGACTCGATCTCTTCTTCTCTTGCCTCACTTGGCTGATTGTCTTTTTATTCTCAGTTTAAATATAACTTTCTTTGCCTAGTTTTTAAATCTCCATACGGACTTGCCCCTGACTATCTTTCATCTCTCCTTTCATTTGATTCTCCTTCTCGTTCCCTCTGTTCTTCTGGTCATTTCAGACTGAATGTTCCCCGTCCCCTCTGTGCTCAATCCCATTTTTTCGTTCTTTTCAGCTTCTTACTCCTCTTCACTGGAACATGCTCCCTCTGTCTCTTTGTTCCATTACTTCTTACTCTTTGTTCCGTTCCTCTCTAAAAATTCACCTGTTTCAGTCCTCTTATTGATTGATTGCTACCGACAGTTTCTGAACGCTGATTGCACTGCTGATTTTATGTACCGTTGACTTTCTTATGTAAAGCAATTTGGTCTAAGGCGCTATATAAAGCACAATAAAAATACAAATACAAATACAATAGGCAGAATGAGCCTCCAGTACAGGTCTCACACAAGCCTTATGCTCCCTGCTGCGCTCTGAGACAGGCACTGCGTAACTTCTGTATCATGCTTCTGTATCATGATGGGCTGATTGAGACAGACTGTGTGGGGTAGGAAATGCATTGCGCTTCAATAGACTGTTGGGGACAGGAAACTTATCACACCCAGATGGACTGTTTAAGGCTGAGGAGTGTGTCACACCGGGATGGATTGTAGGGGATGGGAGATGCGTCACACATGGATGGGCTGTTGGAGACGAGAAGGGTATTGCGCTTAGATGGAGTGTTGAGGGTGGGAAGTGTGTCTCAATTGGATGAACGGTTAGGGGCTGGAGACACATTGCACTTAGATTGTTTGTTTGTTTGTTTGTTTTATTCACTTTTTATGCGCACCAGACCCAGGGCTAGCAGGGCGCAGTGGCAAGGAAATGCAAAACTTACATGGTTACAACATAGCATGATGTGCAGTATACGATACAATAAAGTCTCTAGAACACAAATAATTGCAAAATATACAATGTTCAAATAAGGTCAATCAGAGTTGCAGATGTATAGAGTAAAGAGTTAATGTGAGTAATTACAGTAGGAGGTAGGTGACGCAGGTCAGCTAAGGTCAGTAGCGGTGAGGAGTTCAATGTCCACTCTCAAGTCATGTGGCAGTGAGTTCCAAGTTTTTGCAGCCTTTACAGGGAAGCTATTTCCTCCGATCGTGGTGAGTCTAAAGTTCGGTATTGTCAAACAGTTAGAATTGACAACTCTAGTCGGTCTGAGAGATGTTCTCCTGTGGAATTTGTCAATCAGGTATCTAGGGGCGAAGTTATTAAGGGCTTTGTGGGTCAGGGATAAAATCTTAAATTTTATTTTGTTGTTCGTGGTCAACCAATTATGATGGCGTCTGGCAGAGGAGATATGGGATCTTTTGTTTATGCCTAGTGCAGCTCTCAGGGCATTATTTTGTAGTATTTGTAGTCTTTGAATTATTGTTTTATTAGCTTCAGAATATAGTGCGTTACAGTAATCAATTCTGGAGAGTATTAAGGCTCTAGCCAGGATTAAGCAACTCTTATTGGAGAGGAATGGTTTACCGGCTCTTATCAGTTTGCACGTGTAAGCCGTGGAGGAGGCAAGGGATTTTAGCTGTTTATCAAGTGATAGGGTAGAATCAAGGTAGAATCCCAAGGTTTTTACATCCTTGGACACTTGGATGATATTCCCATCTATGTTGAATGAAGAGAATTCCTGGCCTAGTTTTTTGATATTAGCTCGGGTGCCCAGGATAATCAGCTCTGTTTTATCATCGTTCAGACAGAGGCCATGAGTGGCCATCCATGCCTGGATGATAAGATATACCTTGTACACCAATTCCGTGTCTTTCGCATGATCCCCAGAAAGCGGGAGGAGGATCTGTGTATCATCTGCATAGTTAGTGTAGGTGATACCGAGATGGTCCAAATCATCAAACAAGGGCTTGGTGAAGATATTGGATAGAGTTGGGGAGACACAAGAGCCCTGGGGGACACCGCATGAGATGGGGTGGGATCTGCCGCTGCCGAGGGGGAGAAGACTTTCACTCAGGAATGACTCAATCCATCTGATTGCTTCCGGGGAGGAATGGGCGGCGGAATCCAGGTGACTAGAGAGGACTTTATGATCCACCAAATCGAAGGCAGCTGAGAGGTCCAGGAGTAGCAGGAGTACTGTTCTCCCTTTGTCTCTCAGCTCATCGATTTGGGATTTCAAATCAATGAGGGCAGTTTCTGTGACATGTAGGGGACGGAAGCCTGATTGTCTCACTCCTAGGAGGTTGTGTAGTTCTAGGTGCTTTTGAATTTGGTTGTATGCAGCTTTCTCTAGAATCTTGAGAAGAAACGGTACCATAGTGATAGGGCGGTAATTAGTGGGGATGAGGGGGTCTAATGTCTGCTTTCTGAGGAGGGGGAGCACCCAGGACTGTTTAAGGTTGGCCGGGATGGTGCCTGAGGCAAAGGAGGCGTTAATCAGTTTAGTGATAAAGGAAGATAATTCTCTGGCAGCGTCTTTTATTAATTGAGCTGGGCAGATATCACCTTTACAATTAGATGGTTTAAACGACCGGATAATTTTTTCTACTTCCAAGGTGGTCATTTTGGAGAAGTGGAAGGTATTACTGTACACCAATAAATTATTAGTGTGGGGCATTTTAGGCGAATCCTGAATTTTTAGTGTTTCTTTTTTTTGCTGGATTTTATTTTGGAGTGTGATAATTTTATTTGCTAGGGCTTGCTGGATATCTGTACACCAGGGTTTGTCCTTGGTGCAGGTGTCCGGTGTGGCGATAGGAGACTCGAGTTCCTTTAGAATGGAAAAGAGCTCCTTCATGCTGGAATTGGATTTGGCTATACGATCGTCATACGAGTTGCGTTTTGCCTGGCAAACTTCATATTTGAGGAGAGAGAAGTTAATTTAGCTTTGTTATCGACTGAAGGGCAGAGCCTCCAAGTGGGGTCACGCTTTCTTTTCAGGATGCATAGGTCTCTTAGCTGTGGAGTAAACCATTTGTTTAGATGAGCTTTCGGTTTGCTTGATCTAAGTTTGAGAGGTGCCAGTTTATCTAGAGTAGAGAGCATGATGTTATTAAATTCTTGCACTAGGGTGCTGGGATTTAGATTTGCTGATATTGCTTTGAGGGTTGGTAATATAGCTGGGATAACTTTTTCTGCAGTAATACATTTTTTTTTTCTGGTTAAGCATGGTGGAGCTAGTGGAAGGGCCGTGGGGTTGGGTCTGGAGGTGGCTAAGTTGAAGGACACCAAAGAATGGTCTGTCCAGGGTGAGGGTATTATGGAAGAAATAGTGGCTGAGCAATTATAGTCAGCTGTCCAATCTAGCGTTCTCCCCTTCAGGTGCGTAGGCTTGTCAACTCTTTGAGTTAGGCCTAGCGCATGAATCATATTGGCTACCACTGTGGCGTTAGTATCTATGGTATCATGGAAACCTAAATTAAAGTCCCCAAGGAGGATTAGTTGAGAACAAGGTTTGAGGTTATTAGTGAGTAGGTTATGGAGATCCTCTTCAAAGGTGCCTAGGGGGCCTGGAGGTCTGTATAAAAGGTGAATGGTAAGTGATTGATTATTATTTATCTGGAGTTTAGCAGATAGGGTCTCGCAAGATTGAATCGATTGGGTAGGTACTAGTCTGAGTGAGAGGCTCGTTTTAGAGATTATGGCGATGCCGCCAATTGTTGCACCTTCTCGGTCGTGTCTGACTATCGTGTAGCCACCCGGGATGGCTAGCACGAGCGAGGGTCCTGCGGCATTGTGTAGCCAAGTCTCCGTGATTGCGAGAAAGTCGAGATTGCCTTCTGTGATTAGGTCGGCAATGTCTAGGGCATGGGCGACAAGCGATCTCACGTTAAGGAGTGCTCCAACGATGGGAGGGGTCTTGGTGACCTCTGTGGCTTAGAGGGATAGAGTAGTAGATGTATTGGCTGGTTTTAGGCTTGTTATTCTGAATTGGGCAAATATTGGAGTTGGGTGTAGGGCGTTGTAAAGGTAGCCTGGTATAACAAGGTTTACAAACCTGCTGAAGGTTGGTTTTGATGTTGGTAGGGGGAAGAGACCTGCGGAGAGGTTCATGCAATTTGGTTAGTCTGGCACGAAGTCTAAGGTTTCTGCTAAGTGTATCACATGGGCGTGATACAGAGGTGGCTGTCTCAAGGGACCCGTGGCTAGGATGTAAATATTGGCCAGGTAAATTACTGTTCAGGCGTATTACGGACGTCAAAGGAGGCAGAGTGTGAGGTAGATTAGCATCTAGCATGATGAGTGAGTGTATGATAGTCCTCAGTAGGACTGTGTAAATAACTGGTAGATACATAGTTATATAAAGGTGGCCTATCTAGAATACCACATTGGTAGTCAGTGGGAACCGTTGGCAATGCGATTTATCAAAGTTCCAAGAGCACAGTGTGTGCTGGGGCAGGGTGTGAATGAGTGGAATAATTAGCAGCAGAGGTTGCTTAAATATAAAGCACAATATATGCTGGGAATACCAACATGTAGGAGCAATTTGGCAGCGAGAATCACCTAAATGCGAAACACAATATATGCTAGAGGTATCAACATGTAGGAGCAATTTGGCAGCAAGAATCACCTAAATGCGAAACACAATATATGCTAGAAATATCAACATGTAGGAGCAGTTTGGCAACAGGGTTTACCTAGGAGGAGGATGCAATGTATACTGTTAATGCAATCTATCCTTTCTCTGCTATTTGCGCACGGGTGCATTAAAATACAACATGTATAGGCAGGGTTAGGTCTCTAAGTAGAGAGCTTCGTTTGCGATGAACATAGGTTGGGTATCTAACACAACATAGTTGTAGGTGAGACTCCATGAGGGGCCGGTGCTATAAGGAGTGGTTAAGAATTGCGCATGTGAGATAAAACAGTACAGCATAGGAGCAGTAATCGAGTATACCTTCAGTTGCGGATATGTTTGGTAACGTTAAAGAGCATACATTTAATATAACAGTACTCACTGAGTCAGCATGTCTCAGAGGAAATGGCTAAGCCGGGCAGATAGCACCTTGGCAGTGTCAGAATTGTCTCTGGGGGCAACTGGAACCAGATGGCGTTGCCTTAGTGGGGCTTGATGAAGGTAAAGTTATATTGATGTATGAGCAGGAATAGGTAAGTCACCACGGGTGCTCTTGCAAACAGATCAGCTAGATAATGGCTGCCTGCACCGGAGCTTAGGGGGGTGGCCACGCCACGCTCTCAGTAGCGAACAGGAGCTGAACAGGCCTTTTCTCCGTGGCCTTCGCTCCCAGTGGCCGGCTTCCGCCTGCCGGTATGGCCCCCTGGGATATGAGATGGACTGCCGGGCATGAGAAATGCGTAGAACTAAGAGGGATTGGTAGGTGGCAGATCCATGCTGCATTAGGATTGAATGCTAGGGACAGGGAATGTGCATCACCTGGATGCATTGCAGGGGGAGGTAAGTGCATCGCACTAGACAGAACGGTGTGGTGGGAAATGTTTCACATCTAGACGGAATGTGGGATATAGGAAAGGTATTGCCACTAACCATACTAAAAACTCACCTTTCTGCATACGCACACTGAAACTCTGAACTAAACACAACCATACCTGTTCCGTACCACAAACCACATGCGCTTCACAAGACTCGACATGAAAACAAACCATACACACGACACCTCAACATCACCTGATGGATACCAACCAAAAGTGCACCAAGGCCCAGTGACTGGTTTCTCCGAACTGAAGCTACAAACAGCTCATAAAAGCTATCTTGCTCTTCTCCCGCTCAAGCCCATTTACAGACCCTGCAACTCTCCTCCCATTGCAGATCCGTCAGAGTGCCGAGAGAACATGCAAGTGGCGACAGTGCGTGGTGCAAGACCCACTAACATTACCATTAACACTGTATTGTAAAGAGTTAGAGATGCACTTCCGGGTAGAGCTGAGAACAGGTGGAGGCAGCAGTGTTGATAAATGGGAATGAGACCAGGTCTGAAGTAAGTTACTAAAGAAAACACTGTCGTTGAGAGGCAGAAGAGGGTGATCTTAATCTGAAGGGGCAGGTGATGTCCCGCAAGCTGTTCCCCCGGCAGTATCAGGCACTTCAGGCAGAAATGGGCCCCCTTGTCACCATGTGTGAAGTAGGCCATCAGGCAAGGAAGCCAAGAGCCAGAGGTACAAAAGAAGTAGACGTTATTGCAGGTTGCAGACCTAGTACAGACCCCAGCAGGCACATAGTAGCACAGGGCACAAGGGAAGGTAAAGGGACATCCACTGGCAGACCCTCTCACTGAGCCAGTCTCTCTCTTACTGCCATACATAGAACATTCACTAGCTCCTCAGCCAGCATACCACTGACAGAACTCTCATAATGTCGTGCATGCAGGCAGAGAAGACGGAGCAGATAGAAAGCACATCACAACAACCATCCAATGCCATACTAGACCCTGTGGCCATTCCCACCCACCACCTGTACCACCATGCTCAAACACCACTAACCCCCAGAATGTCTCTGAGCTAGCTCTCTGCTTTTAAAGGGACGCCAATATTGTTTTTGAGCAGTCTCATAAACGTAATGTCTTAAATGCAGCTCGAAACCAACTGTAGGTGTAATGAAATGGCTTAACTAAGTGTGCCTTCAGCCACTGGATATATAAGCAATATGTGAATCCTTACACATGTCCTTTGCACTGAATTCATGTTAAAAACCAGCATTGGAAAATCCCATAGTGTTAGGTCTTGTATAGCCATTTGATAGGCATTGCCCAGGCACTGCAATGATATAAACAGGTACTAACACCATTTGCCAGCTTTTGCCGCCATCTTATAGTCAGGAAAATGCCTAACCCATGCGGACACAAAAGCCAAAATGGTTGGCTTTGCCAATGTTTGTTTTCCTCTTTGGGTTGAAGTCCTGAAATGCATAACTACTGTTTCTCATTTGGAGAGAAAATAACGGAGTGAAGTTGTCCTTAAAACAGCAGACCGAATTGAACGGTGAAGAGGGTGCCTGAATGCTTCTGCAACACCTTTCTCCATAACGTGTCGATCAAATGGTTAAGGTCCGCTGTTCTGGCTAGGTTCAAGCCGCTAGAGGAGCCATGCCTCCATGTACACGGCCCCTCCCCCTTCACTTTTGTGGTAAAATTGAAATCTTGATATTCCCAACATCTAGAAACCAAACTAGGTTAATAATGCACACTTCACCAAAATAACTAACAGTTCACTCAAGACATCAGGAAACAAGGCAATGAAACTTCAACTTCGAAAAAAAGGTGTGTGTAAATGCACCGGTGGTTAGACATCAAGGGAGAACTCATAAAACCGGCCTAAAACAATAATCAGACTAAACATGTTTCCAAATATCAGAGACGCCCACAAAACCAGTCTGACCAGAATTCTAGCTTGACGTCTTTCCAAGATTTGTGTCCTTGTTAAGTGCTCTGCCTCCTGCTTCAGCACCGGCATGATGTGGCAGGTTTGACACTAGTGCACACTCACTGTGGCTCTGGGTAGCGTGGGCTGCACCTCTCAGGCTGGGCCAAAGCTATGTCTCCCTGCTGCTCGACAGGGTTAGCACGTGACATAGACAGACGGATTCCAATACCAGGAACATCACTGAAGGGAAATGGAAAGTGCACATCTTTTTCAGGGAGGCCTTGGCTTCTATTTCCAGGGGCATCTCTACGAGATGGGCAGGGGTCCTGCCACACTCCCCTGCTCCCAGCACATACCTTACACTCCAGTTCCTCTTGCAGTCTACAGTCCTACATTCGTGCTTGCTCCTTCTGCATCTCTCATCCTTTCCCTCAGCCTATCGAGCTCTGCCCCCATCCTTTCCATCCATCTGCAGCTCCTTCCCTCCTTCCGGTGCCCACAGCTCCCTCTCTGGATTCTGGCTGACTGCTCTCTATCTCGCTTTCTGCCTCATCACTCCTCTGATTTCTGGCTCACCACTCCCTTGCTGCTCTCTGGCCCACCCCTCTCCATCTAACCCAATGCTCCCCCTCTGGCTTACCACTCCCTCTGTTTCCTGCCCCACTGCTCCTGTGAGACCGTGCTGCAAATCAGACAAATCTACCTTTGGCCTACCCCTAGTGGGCGACCATGTATCAGTCTTAGGCAACCTCCTAGGGGGGTGTGGATCACTATGCCTGTCCTGCTCTTATATCCCAGGGCCTTTGTGCAGTGTGTTACTCCTATCTTACGCCTATCTTACTCCTATGGACACATTAACATAAGACACAAATAACACACATGAATCGATTCAACAATAGATACACTTTTATTCATACATAGCAATGCATTATGCAAACACTATTATAATGAAAATCTCGAATTTGCACCTTTTATGCTTTTGGTGCAAATCTACCATGCAGTGCAATGACTGTAAGCCTACAGACTTCTAATGCAAGCAATACAATTCCTCTCCATTCCACACCATACTTCACACTCTCTTTTTTAGACAAAAATCCTGTCTGATTACCCCCTCTATCATGTTAGCCGGTTCATAGACATAATTTCGAATACAAAATATTCGAAAGTCAAAAAGTCGAAAAAAAAACGTCAAAAAAAAAAATGTCGAATTTTTTTTGAATGACGTTTTTTTTTCGAAATGGGGGGGTTCCCCCCCAGCCCCCTTTTTTTTATTTTTACCTATTTTTTTCACAGAAACTAGAGCCCAAAAAAAAATATCGAAAAAAAAAACAATTCGACATTTTTTTTTTCGACATTTTTGATTCGACTTTTTTGACTTTCGAAATTATGTTTTCGAAATTATGACTGGACACCATGTTAGCCAAAGCTCTGTGTGAGTCTGTTCTAATTCCCCATGCACGTGTCTTTTTCAGCAATACTCCCCTCTCCAGCTCTGTGTCCCTCCTCTCCCGCTAACTTCTGCAACCAGCCAGTCAGTGTCAGGTCCAGGCCTCCCTCTCAAGATTTGGTCACTCAAACTGCCTCAATGCCTCTGCCAAGCTCTCAAAGGTCTGGTCTAAAGCTTCCCCAAGCTTCCTCAATCTCAGCTCAATTTCTCGGGGCGCAGCTCCCTCCAAAACTCCATCTCCAACAACTAGAGACTCCCAAAAGCCTCACCTCTCATTATACTGTTCAATGACGTATACAAATCCCTATGGTTACACTCGTTCTCTCTCTGTCATCATTTCTAAATCTGAGCAGTGCCTAAATGTCTGTGTTGCATGTACTTCACTTTGCAATCACTGCGTGTTCTGATCAATCACTGCGTGTTCTTTGTCAATGTGACATTTGCCATCATATCTATACCGTATCTCCTTCTGTCTGCCTGCACCATCTTACCATCTATTCATGTTTCTCCATTCAAATCCATTCAAATCCCCCTATCCTTCTCGTGCATGTCTCTGCCTGCAAAGCTCTCCCTCTCTCCATGGCGCTGCCCCCACCTTTTCTCTGTCTGCGAAGCACAGCCAGCCATGCTGATAAGGCCAGCATACCTCTCCACTCGGACAAGGGTCATGTTATCTCTGCCTGGCAAGCAAATGTTTACGAATACTTGTACATTGTAACTCATAACAATCTTCACACTCCACGGAACGAACAGCTTCGTGTGTCTCAATGGAATGGCTTCATAATGCCATAGGCTTCATGCTTTCTATTCTCGAATGTAGTGCCTAACACATTCATTCATACCAAGCCCTATACTCAAAGCTCAATGCATATTCTAAGTGCACACTCAATGCGTGTCTCTACACAATGCATACATAATACATAACGTATCTCAACATGTGTAACGTGTCTCTACATGGCACTTCAAATATAACAGGCCTCATTCTATATTCAAATGCAAATGGCTACAAAGTGGCAGAATAATGTGGATAGTCTAATGTTACTTCTATTTCATGTCACTACTAATCAGTACTAATCAGAATGTATGATGGATAATTAAACAGGATGCAATGATGGATAACTGGATCCCTGAATGGGTAATGATTCCATAATGATAACAAACCAGGCCTCTCCATACTATCAGGTTCTACAATCCATCCATCTGCAGCTCCTTCCCTCCTTCCGGCGGCCACAACTCCCTCTCTGGATTCTGGCTGACTGCTCTCTATCTCGCTTTCTGCCTCATCACTCCTTCTCTGATTTCTGGCTCACCACTCCCTTGCAGCTCTCTGGCCCACCCCTCTCCATCTAACCCAACGCTCCCCCTCTGGCTTACCACTCCCTCTGTTTCCTGCCCCACTGCTCCCTCTCTGCTTTCTGGCTCACCACTTCCTCCCTACTTTCTGGCCCACAGCTCCCCCTCTGGACCACTGATCGCTCTGTTTTCTGCCCCTCTGCTCCCTCTCTGCTTCCTGGTTCACCACTTCCTCCCTGATTTCTGGCCCACAGCTCCCCCTCTGGACCACTGCTTGCTCTGTTTTCTGCCCCACTGCTCCCTTTCTGCGTTCTGGTTCACCACTTCCTCCCTGCTTTCTGGCCAACCGCTCACCATCTAGCCCATCGCTACCCCTCTGGTCACAGCTTCCCATATGCTTCCTGGCCCACTGCTCCCTCTCTGCTTTCTGGCTCATCGCTCCCTCTCTGCTTTCTGATACAGTGCTTCCTCTCTACTTTCTTGTTCACTCAGCCCCATCTTGTCCACAGCTTCCCCTCTGGCCCACCACTCGCTTTCTGGATCAACGCTCCCTCTCTACTTCCTGGCCCACCGCTCCCTCTCTGTTTTCTGACTTAGTGCTCCCTCTCTACTTTCTGGTTCGCCAAGCCCCATCTTGTCCACAGACCCCCTCTTGCCCACTGCTCTCTTTTTGCTTTCTGGTTCACCATCCCTCTCTACTTCCTGGCCCACCTCTCTCTCTCTGCTTTCCGACTCAGTGCTTCCTCTCTACTTTCTGGTTTACCGAGCCCCATCTTGTCCACAGCCCCCCCCCTCTTGCCCACCTCTCTCTCTCTCTGCTTTCTAGTTCATTACTCCTTCTCTACTTCCTGGCTCACCGCTCCCTCTCTACCTCCTGGCCCACTGCTCCCTCTCTGCTTTCTGACTCAGTGCTTCTTCTCTACTTTCTGGTCCACTTAGCCCCATCTTTTCCACAGCTCCCCCTCTGGGCCACCGATCTCTCACTGCTTTCTGGTTCACCACTCCCTCTCTGCTTCTTGGCCCAGCCCTCCCTCTTTGTTTTCTGATACAGTTCCTCCTCTCTACTTTCTGGTTCCCATCTTGTCCACAGCTTCACCTCTTGCCCAATGCTGTCTTTCTGCTTTCTGGTTCACCGCTCCCTCTCTACTTCCTGGCCCACCGCTCTCACTCTGCTTTCTTGTTCACCGCTCCCTCTCTACTTCCTGCCCATGCTCCCTCTCTGCTTTCTCAGTGCTTCCTCTCTACGTTCTGGTCCACTTAGCCCCATCTTCTCCACAGCTCCCCCTTTGGCCCACCGATCTCTCACTGCTTTCTGGTTCACCACTCCCTCTCTGTTTCTTGGCCCACCACTCCCTCTCTGCTTTATGATGCAGTGCTTCCTCTCTACTTTCTGGTTCCCATCTTTCCCACAGCTTCCCCTCTGGCCCACTGCTGTCTTTCTGCTTTCTGGTTCACCGCTCCATCTCTACTTCCTGGACCACCGCTCTCACTCTGATTTCTTGTTCACCGTTCTCTCTCTACACCCTGGCCCACCGCTCCCTCTCTGCTTTCTTAGTGCTTCCTCTCGACTTTCTGGTTCACCAAGCCCCATCTTGTCCACAGCCCCCCTCTGGCCCACCGGTCTCTTTCTGCTTTATGGTTCACTGCTTCCTCTCTACTTCCTGGCCGGCCCACCACCCTCTGTTTCTGCTTTCTGACTCAGTGCTTCCTCTCTACTTTCTGGTTTACCAAGCCCCACCTTGTCCACAGCTCCGCCTCTTGCCCACCGCTCTCTCTGTGCTTTCTGGCTCACCGCTCCCTCTCTCTCTCCTGGCCCACCGCTCTCTCTGTGCTTTCTGACTCAGTGCTTCCTCTCTAATTTCTGGTTTACTGAGCCCCATCTTGTCCACACCCCCCCCACACCCCCACTCTCTCTGCTTTCGAGTTCATCGCTCCCTCTCTACTTCCTGGCCCACTGCTCCCTCTCTGCTTTCTGACTTAGTGCTTCCTCTCTACTTTCCAGTTCACCGAGTACCAGCTTGTCCACAGTCCCCCCCACCCTCCTCTTGCCCACCGCTCTCTCTCTGCTTTCTAGTTCACCACTCCCTCTCTAAGTTCTGGCCCACCGTCCCCCCAGCCCAATGTTCCCTCTCTGGCCACTCTTTTCCTCTTTGGCCTATCGCTCCCCATCTGGCGCATTGCTCCTACTCTCTCCTTTTGCCTACATGTTGTGACTATTTTTTTATTTGTTTAAGAGTGCATGGTTTGTGGTTTAAAAAAACAAAAAAGGGCCGATTTCGCATTTTACTTAAAAAAAGAACGGATTTCTCAATGTTTATAGCTGTGTGGGTTGTCTGATTGGTGCATATCAAAGTCATTCACATATGGCTGTCAGTCTTGTAATCAACTAGGAGATTGGGTTTGCTGCTGTAGCCGGTACCTTAGCGATGAAACACTGGTCCTTAGATGGTCCCTTGAACTAGCATTCTCTAGGTCATTAATAGTATTTTTTTTATTTGTAAAGCGCCTAGACACGGCCCGTTTCCGGTGAGAACACCGATTCGGGAATGCCCACTGCTCGTTCGGGTGCAACCAATCGCCCTTCCTCAGGCTCCATTCAGATAACATTACTTTCTTCATTTTAATCCTTCATACACAGCGCGGGTCACGTGAGATACTCCTTTAGACGCAGTTATCATTGTTCCATAACGACGGATGACAGCCATTGGATTTGCCTTGTTAGGGGTTCGAAACCGGCCACCTGGATGATGGTCCTAATAATACGATAAATATATACGCGTGAATTCAGAGATTGGCCCATTGAGCTAGCCCTGTTCCCTACAGTGAGGAGAGATCTTTAAAGGCGTGTTATCAAGCCCCCCAGGCTCCAGACCTCCTACCCCTAGAGGAGGGCTACTTCAGATGTTCTGTATGTCACCTAGGGTGGTAGTCAAGAAACACATCTCAGGAGTGGAGTGGTGCAACAGAAATGCAGTATAACAAATGATTGTGTTGAACAAAAGGCTGTCCACACCACGTTTATGAATTAGAGTTACTTTATTTTGCAAGTATTTAAATGTAACATCACCGACACTTCGCAGCTACACAACTCCCATTAGGAAGTCTCTGGTGAGGGGTAGAAGGGCCTTTTAAGGTTCTGAAGGGATGCTCGCAGCTTTCCCCACAAGTACTATCCAAATGTGGTTAAGTAGCTCTTTTTGGTGCTTGGCAATTTTTGGTTGTGTCCAAAGTTAAAGATGGGACCAATGATTCCCTATGAGCCAAAGTCACCCCGCAGGGAATCTATGGTCAAATTTCTAGCAACTTCTGTTGAAGTTTAGGCAGTTTCTCACCACAGCCACATCGTCCCCAGACAACAATAATATCCATAGGGCTACTGTATTCCTTTGGGCCATGGATGACCAGAGGTGAACTTGAGGTTAGTTTGGGCGTCTTCTGCCAGATTTCACCTGTTTCCAGCTAGCTAGTCTCTGGTTAACGATACACAACTGCTGGTGATTCATAAAGTCGCAGGCATCCTCCGTTGATGGACAATAGCTTCTTGGTAAGGATGGACAGAGATGGAGCACCACCAGAAGAAGGCACATAATGATGACATTAAGAAAATAAAGAACAGAAGATTATGCAGCTGGTGAGAGTGATGGGACTAACCAGTCTGGGTGATGAAGTCGATACACTAAATAGTCTCAGTGAGAAGGGTGTGGCCAATATAAAATGGCTGTGGAAATAGAGCGCAAGAACTTGGCTACACTGTTTAACAGAAAGAATATCATGGCACACCCAAAATGCAGCCTTCATTCAGACTGACCATGAAATGGGAGACCAGCAGCTCCTACCGCGGTACATCCTTGGACAACTGAGGGTAACAGTGAACGTAGGATAGCACAGGGGCAATACGCTGGTCTTGGAAGCAAGACCACGCATAGCAACAGAGGTTTGAATCCCGGATCCGCTTAGAAACCAAACTCAGGTATGGAAATAGGCGCGTTATAAAGGAAAAATTAAATAAACAATTAAATAAACTCACTCAGCTGGTGAAACCACATTGAGGAGGCTCAACAGAAGGTATCAGCCAGTTTCGCAGCACTGTACCTAATGCTCAAGACCAAGACCATCCCCCCTCAGAGCAAAATCAACGTTATCAAGGAGAGCATCAGGCCCACCCTTACATAAGCTTCTCTGATGAAGAATGGCTGCCTGGGTTGCCCCTCGGGGTTTCTTTCAAAAGTACAGAACCATGTGTTTGGTGCACCACAATTATCAAGACCAGCTGACCTACGCTGGGAGTTGGGCACTAAGACACTGGATGAACATCTAATTCAGTTCAACCGCAAGTAAAGAAGTGGATCAGAATGCAAATCCAATGATCAACAAACCTTCCACCATTTCTAGAAATCCAATTCAGTGTTACACATGAACTATCACAGTACTGACCCTGTGAAACCAACTGAAGTGTGGAAAAGTAACAGAGATCAAGAAGCTCTAAAAACCATGACTTCATACTCAAGTAACGAAATTAGAGCAATAAGGCTGAAGGAACTGTCTCCAAAAGTCATCACTTCCCGATGTCAAAAGGTCTCCTGAATGCCTCTTGGGCTAGGTGGGGGATGACCATGGGAGCCAGGTGCCACTGCCTAATGTGGAAATGTAGGTGCTGGTGGTGTGGCCCCTGGGCTAACCTGCCATGCATTATATGTTTGACAGGTGCTCATCTCATTGTGTGGGTAGCCACGAATCCCAAACTCCTTGTTCGGTGAAGTTGTATTCACCATGGTACACAAACATGAACTGTGAAGCTCTTCAGTGACAGCACAGCTACCGACCTAGACAGGAGAATGAGGTGGAACAGCAGAATGGATTCTGGTAAAGGTTGCCAGAAGGAGGAGGAGGAGATAGGTTGAGATCAGAGAGAAGGTGGCAAGAAGGAATAATACTAAGAGGGTGGTGGCAAGCGGAATAAATAAGGAAGGAGAGGAAGGAATAGGCAGTAAAAGTAGGTCGGTGGTAAAATCACAGGGGTAGATGGAGAGTACATGATGTGGTGCTTGAAGGAGATAACTGCGGACAGAGGAGGAGTAAATAAAGGAAGTTGTTGGAATACCAGGAGGTGTGGGTGAGAGTACATTGAGGGAGTGTTTGGAGGAAATACCAGGAGGCGATAGGAAGAGTTCCTTAGGAAGTGTTTAGATAACACAGCGGAAGTAAGCAGGGAGGAGAGTCCTGAAGAGTCAGTTAAGGAAGACACCCAGTAGAAAGTTGAAATAGAACGAGTGGAGGGAAATTGAAGTTAGAGGTGGGGAGACAAAGCAAAGAGGAGGGTGGCAGAGCTGAGAAGCAACAGACATTCAAGTATGAAAGGAGAGGGCTCAGGAATGATGGGGTAAGGAATCGGGGAGGCACAGGAGGAGGTGAAGGAGAGAGAGAGAGCGGAAAGAATAGTACATAATGTGAAGGAGAGGTTTCCCTAGGCACAAGACTGTTATGACCTATTAAAGAGACAGACGAGGACGGGTATTGGGAGCTAGGACCAAGACCCTGAGACAGGGAGGTTTAGCTGGACAGTGTAAGGAAGGCATGGAATCAAGTGATCACATTTCAAGGGTGTTTATTAAACTGTAAAAATGAGTCAGATAAACGCCTAATCTAAACCTAAATCTAAGATGGGCGTAAGTTACGACCCTCAAATAATAATAATAATTCAGTCTTAGTGGAGTCTAGTCAAATAAACAGGGCCTATACTTAAAAAAAAAAGATTGCCAATCCTTACCGTTATGCTACGAAATAGTGTGGGGTAATGTTCACAAGAAAGGAAAGAAGTGTTCACAAAATGATGAGTCAGGATGTTATGGCCGGGGTCTCCCTTCCCCACTTTTTTAGCACGGGACAAGGTGGGACTGTTGAGCACAGCACAATCCTGGTCTTCTCCGGTGCAAGCTTACAGTTCCTTTTCTCTATATCAGGGCCTTCTGTGCCCAAGTCTCTTCTTATGTAAAGTCTCTTGCTTTAGAGGGCATGATATGCCAAAAACAACAAAACAAACAGTTCTTTCCAATAACCTTCGCGGGTGATTACTCTTTACCCCTCAGCCGGGCTATGCTCCTTCTTTCAGTGTAAACCTCTCAAAAGACTTGCCAATTTAAACAGAGGTTTCACAAGGGTGATCACGTCTCGCTGGGTCACTCTGTTATTCTACTGCAAGTGCATGCTTCACAATATCACAGCGGTCCCCTAAGCTGCGTGCTAACGCCAATTTCACAATTCCCTCAGTCAGGTTCACACTTTCCACAATTTCAAAATCTCATCAGAAAGCAGGGATTCCCTTCCCCTAGCTTTCTTTTGGCATCCCTTCGTCTGGTTCAAATTTGCTACAGTTCACATTTCAACAAAAAGTCATTCTAGACCCCTTAGGTTCTTCTCTTTATCTAAGCCTGGGTCTCAGCTCCCAGTCAGGCGTTCCCTTAAGACCCCAATCAGGCTTTCTCTGAAGCCCACAGTCAGGTTTTCTCTAAAGCCCCCAGTCAGGCTTTGCACAGTTCATTCATCATAATGTTCTAGGGTGTGTTAGGGTTTACCCCAATTCGCAGGCATCCCTCAGTCAGGTTCACGTTTGCCTCCACAACGTGTCTAAGACTTTCGACTGTACAGGGGGCATGGTATGACCCTCGTATGCCCACCTTGACACCTCACGCCGGCCTCCTCCAAGGCCTCTTGGTACTTGTTGTTTATCCTGGTACGGGAGAGGGGGCACCAGACAGAGACCATCGAATGAGCACCCATGTGACCCCGAACCACTCTTTCTCTGGTGCCAGTTTCTCTCACAAAAGTTCACAAGGTCTCCATCTGCCGGGCTCAGACCCTTCTCAAAAAGTTCACAATGGTCTCCTTCTGCTGGGCTTGCATCCCTCTCACAAAGTTCACATGGGTCTCCCTCTGCCAGGCTCGGACCCCTCTCACAAAGTTCACAATCTTCAAAAGTATATTTTTGGACTCTCAGTCCCAGAATGCACTTGTGATTATTTTGCTCCCACTTCACAGCTCCCCGAAATGGCATTCCATTTAACCCCTCATCTACCTGGGTTCGCCTGTCTGGCCCCAGGGGAGGAGGTCTGCTACAGGTACCACCAGGAAACCCCAGCTGCCCCTGGTCTTGCCTTGTGGAAGTATAGCTCCCTCCTTCATACTGCAGTCTCCTCACAAATAGCAGGGCCAGTGTTTTGGCAGTGTTCTCCTTCTCTCAGCACCTTCCAGCATCCCCAACTTGCTCAAAGTGTGCTTTCCGGCTCCGCCTTTTATGCTGCCTGGGAGAGACAAGTGTAGTCAGGTGCGAGCAACTAGAGTGGGAGGCCTGACTTAGCCTAGCCTCATTAATGGGACAGTCTGATGTAGAAAGGGGAGAGTCTGTTTTCTGTGTCTGTGGTTCCCTGGTGGCAATCTTCATCCTCCTGATCTCTCTACTCCTCGTCTCAGTGACTTTAAAAAAGAAAAGAGGGGGTAGTCTTGTTGTCGCTCACAGTGAGTTGTCCATGAGAACGTGTCAGTTTTGGGAAGTGGACGAGGGGGGGTCAGTTCCTAAATATCCTACCTGGTAGGATGGGGAAAAGGTGTTATGGGCAAGGGGGTAATGCATCTCACCTGGGGTATTCCCCCGAGCATAACCCCAGGTTCCCCTACCAAGATGATCCTCCCTCAATCGTCCACCCTCAGGGTTGGGACCTGAGAGCACCAGCCCTTCCCTGGCCACCTGAATAAGGGATTCCTGGGGTCTACTTGGGAGAATACCCTCAGGTTTCTCACACGAGCCACTAGGTGAAAATATTGGGGCCTGTCGATGTATCACCCCGCCCTGATCCAAGCTGTCACATCCACTGCCTAGCTTCCCCGTGGAGGTCTTGGGGATCAACCTGGTTGCAGCCAGGCCAAGCTGCTGCCATTATCCTGGCCTAGTAGGTAGGTGGATGTTGGGCCCTGGTTGCTAGGTGACAGTTCTCCCCTGGAGTAGAGGACGAGAAGCAGAGTACTCATAACTACAGAAAGGAGAACCAAGAAAGAAGTGGGGGGGTCCCTAAACCCCCCCTCCAGGACTATGAGTAACTCAGTTATGAGGAATCGTGCCAGGGACAGGATCAGAAATTTGTGCAAAGCAGAAATTGCAATTTGTATAGACTTTATTCGATCCGGAGTCATTTTTGTTGATTCCCGGGATGTGTGTTTATTGAACCCCAATGTGAAGACAGCGCGGTAAGACGTACTACCATCCCTGTGGTTGATACATCTTTGTTTTGGGGAGGGATGATTAAACCTTCAGGCTGGTTTGGGGAAGTCACGCAGCGCTTTTGCCTTCCTGACCAGGAGTCAATTTACTGCTGAATCGTCCAGTGATTGTTACCTATGAAGCCCTTAAAAAATCTTAATTTGCCACCCACCATTGCGCGCATCCTGATGTTCATCCCATTCGGCTTTGTGAGACAGATCAAATCTGTCAGCTAGAAAATAAACGTTCTCTCTCTGTGGCCTTTTTTCTTCTGGTGGACCATCAAGCTCATGACGCTAACATGTTTTTTCTACCATTCTTTGGTTCAGTGACAGAGATATTTAGAGCCGGGACCTTAAACCTTTTTACCACATACATAGGTTCAGGGGCGCAATTTGAGGTCACGAGGTACAGGTGCTAGCCCTGGAAACTTTTCTGATACCCCTGCCGCTGCCCCTTTGACTCCTGGTTCAGAAACCAGAGGGGCAGTATCGAATAGAAGGACACAAGGCTAAGATGAGAGTCCCATTTACTTTCGGATGTTCCCACCCTTCCCCACCCTTCTCCATCGCCTGAGCAGCCCCTGAGCAGCCTTCGGCAGCCTCTTGTGGAGATGGGAGATGGACATGGGTTTATGAAGCCTTAACTGGTATTGTGTTGCATCGCTGGGGTATTTGAGGCTGCGCTTGACAAGTCATTGTGGCCATCATGTGTATAAGGCTGGACAGAATGCATGGTGATAATATCAGGCCTTTGAAGCATTCCTTGTTGTTGGTTGGCATTTCTGGGGCATTTGAGGGTGTGCTTGGCATTTGATGGCAGTATCTGGGGGATGTGAGGCATCACAGTACATATGGTGGCTCTACCATGCACATTACATATTACCTGCTACTCCATGCATTACTAGAGAGGTTGAGGCTCCCCTTCGGCATATGATGACAGCCAAGTAATGTATACTGGAATTGGTTTGCTAAGCTTTGTAATGCCACATGGGCTTGTTTTACTAAATGGTGTTATGTACGTGGCTAAGGCTTGTAGTTTCGACTTGGCTGGCGAAGCTTTCTCATGCCCACGTTCTTCTCTTAGACCTTTGTGGCCAATTGACATGGTTAGTCAAGCCTTTACAACCCCAATTGATTTGCCTGGCAAAGCCTTATAGCCTTGTCGTGGCCTGCTAAGCCTTGTTTAGTATAATGCACATATCTAATGGGACCCAGGAACCCATCACTGTGCCATTCTTAGGGTTCCTTGTTAGTCTTGTCGCCGAACCCTTTCCCATTTTCCGTCTGGAGTTTTCTCTTCCAATGTACAAATCCAGTGGCTTTCACCATAACTACTTGGGTTCAGTGAGAGCAGTGATGTTCAGAACCCTAGTGATATCTTGGCAGGTGTCGGGAACTATCTGCGTTTGTGTGACGAGGGCATCCACATGAATATATACAAGCCCTGTGGCTTTCCAGGGAGGCTTGCTCTTTATAAATCCCATGCCTACATGGATAGGCAGGAGGGCACATCAGAGGCTAAGATATGGTCAGTGATGACAAAGTTGAGGTCAGAGCAGGATGAATGGCCACTGCAAGGATCTCTTTGCTTGTAACATTTTGTAGTCTCTTTCCCTGGGGCAGTAATTACATATAGTGATTATACCATGCATATCTAACATCATATTAACTAGTGATAGATGGCATTACTGGAACATTTGAAGCTGTGATTGGCATATGATGGCAGCCCCAAGTGTGGGGAGTGTTGGCGAGTGTGGCGTTCATTGACAAATCCACTACAAACTCTGAGGAAATTCTACTCACCGTGACTGTCCCCGGACCGGTGCTTGTAGGCAGAGCCTACTTTTCAAAAACGCCAACTTCCGCGTATGCGGAGTGTGTGGGGAGTGTTGGCGAGTGTGGCGTTCATTGACAAATCCACTACAAACTCTGAGGAAATTCTACTCACCGTGACTGTCCCCGGACCGGTGCTTGTAGGCGGAACATACTTTTCAAAAACGCCAACTTCCGCTTATGCAGAGCGTGTGGGGAGTGTTGGCGAGTGTTAGCGCTGTGGAGGCACTGACAGAGGAGGGCAGTTGGCCCCCTGTATTGTGGATCAACTTGCCCCCACTAGGGACAACAGACGGATTCCTAGGCGCCGGCACTGCTCTGCCCGCTCTGCCTGCCACGACTCTGTCTTTCATCGAGGACGGCGGCGCGTATGAAGGCGAGCGAGTTTGGAAGGTAAGGACATCTGTGCCCTGTTAAAACTCATTTAATTTTGCCCGCTTGGACGGGAATTAAAAGCAATTATTGTGCTCCAACTGACTGCACTGTTTGGGACCCTAGAATATTGATTTCACAGCCCCCCTATTGGACAGTACGACACAGTCTGACACAGGCGATTAAACAAACTTCTCGCCAAAGAGTAAGAAAAACTCATTAAGGCAAAGACGTGATTGCTAAATTAAATAACTATGGAACCAAGTAAGCAAACAGGAGGGCGGACCCGCTTACAATTAAAAAGGGGAAGTGTATTACTAGACTCCCCCTTGATGAACTTGGAAAGGGACCCTCAGACTGAATCCAATACACTAGATGGGGAGGGGGCCCTGGAGCTTGTCTGGAAACCGAAAAGCAAACAGTGTGTTATCACTCCGCAAATGCTTCTGGCCTCTTGCCCATAGGATCGGGCACCAGTAAAGAAAATTCTAATGGATAATTACCACCTGGTATGTCAAACTCTGATCTTGCGGCTAAACTAGCTGGAGACTTGTCGGCACTATCAGAAAAAATTATGAAGCAAAGACGGAAAAGTTTGTCTTTTATTAAAGATAAACTGGAAGCCTTGAAATCGGAAGCCCTGACAAATATCAAAATAAATGCAGAGGAAGAGCCGATGACTCCTGGGAATTAATGCTCACCACCTGTCCCTATGGGAAAAAAGAGTCGAACACTGCCTCTAACGGAACCGATCGCCAAGAACTATCATAATAGTTTGGGAAATTAATTCTCCCCACGGATTCCACCCCAATTTGATCTAAGTAATGAGGAGGAGTGTTCCAACACTACCAATGACTACAAAAATGCTTCCACAGTTGATGACTCAAGCCTGGATTCCTCTAATATATTCTCAGAGAGGAAGAAGGGCAAGAATGGGGGCCTGTTAAAGGAGGATTGCGCAAGTCTACAAAATACAGTTATGGCTGCGTTGATGATCTCCTTTGCGCCTTTCTGTAAATTATATGAGTCTATTCACTCTACAATGCAAGAACAGGTCACCCTAATAAATGCTTGGCAACCAAAAGGGAACAACATGGAAGCCTTAACGAAAAAAATTGGAAGAACGGTTGGACGTAGAAGCTGAGAATTCCAACCAATGGCAAAGAAGACTTTGTGACCTAGCAAGAAGCGAAACAAATGATAAAATGATACTGATGACAGCTCTTGTCGAAGATGGAAAGTGGGTGAGAGCCCACTGGAAAGCGGTAGATCAAAGTCGTAAGGATACAAAGACTTGCCCGACAATTGATGTGGAAGAAGAAGTGACCGAGGCTCCCAAGGAACCGATTGAGGTAAAGGATCCAAATGGTGACCTCCCAAAAATAAAAGCCTTTTCAATCTTTAAAGCTCAGCGAACAGGGGCTGAGAAGATAAATACCACGAGAGGAAATAAAAGAAAGAGTGACGCTCTACTTGAAAAAAAGTTGAAAAATATGAAAGCGATACCAAAGAAAGAAATGACTAATTCAAGAGCCTTTTTGAGGAATATTCAAAATCCACCTCAGTGAGACTCAGTAGTAGTTTTAAAAAAAGCAAGGAAAGAACTATCTCTGAACATGGACCCAACAGGCAAACTGGCCACGAAAACTGCTGTTGATGAAAATGATGACGAAAACGGCAGTGATATATCATTCCAATCGGACTCAGCGACCTGGTGGAATTAATAGAAGAAGAAGAAGATTATCAATGGAACAACCTAAGTGCTTCAGATTGTCAGGAGATTGACAAACCAGATGAACTGACCAGATCTAAGGGAAAAGAAGCAAATCCTAACATTGATATAATGAAACGAACACCAATATTCCAAACGATGGAGGAAAAAATAAATAATGAGCACCTAATAAAAAGTCGGGATTCTAAAAATGGGAACCAAAGAACCAGAAAAAGATCACTCCCAGTAGAAACGAGATCTCCTCAGATAAATAAAAAGTCACCTAGAGAGCAAATGACAGAAAAACCGATTGTGGAGGACAGTAAGAAGAGAAAGGATAACAATCAAGAAAATTGGTCTAAATTGCTTTATCGCCCGAGTAAGAAGGAAAATGCCAACAGTTCCACTTGGGCAAATCAAAGGGACAATCTAAAGTTAATACTGGCGAGACGATCCAATGATAGAAAACTACTCCTAAATAGAAGCAACGTGCTGAAGCTCATCCGATACGTGCCAGCCCTACGTAGTATAACATCAGAAGATATTAGAGTGGCAGAATTTATATCAGAAGATAGAGGAGACAGAGTAATCTTGCACTTAGAGTCGATTAACATTAAAGAAGCTCTATGGAAACAAAAGGAAAGATTACTTGCTCTGGGATACGACTTGAAGGATCTCAGGTCTACTGAAACAGTGGAAAAAAGAGCCGTGAGAAAGCCAATTCATCAGAGCAATTTTTTCAAAGCTGCCCAAAAACAAAGGGTTACTGTTGAAACAACCTCAAGGCCAGGAATCTGGGCTATCTCGAAAAAAGAACTATCACAACTAGGAATTTTCACGATCAGAAATGAAGAGGGTGCAAAACTTGACCAGCAACACAAGAACGAAAAAAGGAAAATAGCCTTAGACCATCAGGACTGGTCTTGGATTGCCAGAAGCCTGGTAAAAAGGAACGTATAGACTCTAGAAACGACAGAGGTAGAGGAGTTAAAACTAGTCTGTTGGGATACCAGGGGCTTTGAATTCCTCTTCACTGATAAAGATCTAATACTTGGGAGATACAACATCATCTGCCTCCAAGAGACTTGGTTGAGGGAAAAACCGGCTTGTGATGGATATGAGGTATATTGGAATCTGGCAATGAAGGGGGTGTTAGGGAGACCTTACTCTGGCCTATTAACTTTAATAAAGATTGATGGTGGTATTAAAGTAAGCTCCCATTCCACCCCAAAAGCCCATACTCAGATCCTGGAATTGGAACTAACCCTCAAACAAGATCTATCCAGACTCTTATTGATTAATGTATATAGAGGAATGAAGGGTCTTCTGACTGAGAGTTGGATGGAAACGATTGTGAAGAGAATGGACCTTTTTTTGATAGAGGGCGGAAGGTGTGAGATCTTAATCTGTGGCGACTTTAATTTCCGCCTTCTGTCACGGGAGGGGATTCCGCTTTGCCAAGACAAATTACAGGGGCTGGCTAGGAAGTGGATGAATGAGATTTCTTCGCATCGTATGGAATTGGTGAATGGTTCTTATAGAGGAGATAGGCTGGGGAGAAACACTTGGAGAAATAGGCTTCAGGCTGCTTGCCTGGATTTCTGCTTTGTCTCCCCAATTTTGGGCCAATTGATATCTAATTTTGCGGTGATTCCTACTCGTCAGAGTGACCACGACCGGTTTATAGTCATAATTTCGACAACAAAAATGTCGAAAGTCAAAATATCGAAAATAAAATGTGGAAAAAAAAAATGTCGACTTTTTATTTCAATGCATTTTTGTTTTAAATGGGGGGGTTCCGCCCCAACCCCCTTTTTTTTTTTTTTAATTTTTCCTTTTTTTTAACTCCCGAACCCCTAAAATAAATATATAATTAAAAAAACGAAAGTCGACATTTTTTTTTTCGACATTTTATTTTCGACATTTTTGTCTGTCGACATTTTTTTTTCGAAATTATGACCACCCACCACCACGACCACCTATCTGTTACTATCCAGATCCCTAAAGTAGGAGTCAAGCCAATCTTTATGCCCCCCATTGAAATCAATGAAGGCCTAAATAGATTAAAGATTCCTTCGGCGGTTACACCACTTTTGGCAGAATTGTTAGAATGTGAATTTGCCACTGATGACAAACTAGTAGAATATGCATGGATTTTAATGGGATTTATTTTTTTAAAAATAGCATTAAAGGGAAATCTGATCTAGTCCCAGTACATGCTTATGATATAGAACTGGTTAAACAACGCCAGATTTATCGAGCTGAAAGGAGGAAACTAAAATGGAGCACCTCCTCCGAAAAAATCTCCTCCTAGGAAATGTAGCCAATCCTATAAAAACTGGATAAAGAGCCATAGACCAAGATTTAAACAACAAGATGCAGAAACCATGCTGCAAGCAATTTGCAGCAATAATTCCCGTAACATATGGGAATTAATTAATAACAGTGGAGGCAGTAGAAGCCACTGCCTCTTTGGGGGAGTATCCAAAGAAAACTGGGTAACTTACTATAATATGCTGTTCGTGGCCCAGGCTACAAAGTCTCAAAAAGTGGAGGAAAGGGTGACTCATGGCTGGAGATTTAAATTTGATAAAGAAGATCTGGTGTGAATGGTTAAGAGCCTCAGTACATCGAGAGCGGCTGGTCCGGATGGGGTCGCCAATAGTGAAATGAAAAGTAACCCAGAGGCACGGGCAGGTTTTGTTTTCTCACTGTTCAAGCAGATAATGTGAAATCGCAAAATCCCTGAATCATGGAGGGAAGGCTGGATGTTTCCTATCTTCGAGAAGGGCGATAGGACGGATCTGAAGAACTACCGTCCTATCGCCCTTCTGGACTCCCTGGGAAAGCTTTTCGCCTCACTTGTACTTAGAGATCTGCACAAGTGGGCGCACTCAAGGGGGAATTTTGGATCCTAGACAGACCGGCTTCCTAAAGGGGGTTGGAACCCAGCTGAACCTCTTTATTTTGAACCAGCTTAAACGGAGAGCCTTACTAAACAATACCACAATCTTCATGGCCTTTTTAGACCTCCACCAAGATTTTGATGGAGTTGATAGAACTCGATTGAGGGACAAAATGAAAGCATGGGATTGCCCAGAGGATATCTTGGAAGCAGTCCAAGCTTTATACTCCGAGACATCTATCAGAGTCAGATTAGGCCCCGATGGTCGACTGTACAGGAAAATATGGACATTTAAAGGTTTAAAACAGGGTTGTGCTTTCGCACCTATTCTCTTCTGCTTATACATATCAGATTTGAATATCTCACAAAACATCATTCGTGCTTTCCCACCAAAAATGAATGGAATTGAATTAGCATGGTTACTATATGCTGACAATATAGTTTTTCTAGATCAAACTGAGATGGGGTTGCAGAGGAGAATAGTTGCCTTTAATGACTACCTTAACATCAATGGTATAAAACTGAAGGTGGGGAAATCACAAACCTTAATTATGTCAGCAGCCAGTAAAAGGAAAAGAATAGTCTTCTCATGGAAGGTCGATAATATATGCTTGGAGGTGGCTGATGTGGTCACATACCTCGGTGTGAAAAATAATAGACATATTAATGAGAGCACTCTTGTAGCTTGGCTAAAATCCAAATTGGAAGCTCACACGAATCAGGGAATTGCCATCCACAGACACTACAGGGCCTTTTCAATATTACCAATACTAAGGTTTTATCGACAAAAGGTCATACAAGTGCTGACCTATGGGGCAGAGTCTCTACCAAACATAAAAAAAAACATTTGGGCACAAATGGAAGGTAAATTCTGGCGAAGGATTTTAAGACTTCCGAACTGTTTATCTACAGTAATAATTCACCAAGAATTGCGATTGCAATCTATGGCATCCATTGTTCTGTGGAAGGAAATTTCGTTCTTCAGGAGATGCATTATGCAAGAACCTTCTAGCTCTTATTCCATACTATGTCTAGAAAGAGATCCCAGGGAAAAATTGCTAGTAAACTGGTATACGAATATGAGTGAGACTTTAGAACTGCTAGAGGTTGATGTGACCTTACTGAAGGAAAACCTGCTGAAGGTGAACTATCTTTTGGAACGAGCCGACTGGATGAAGTCCACCGAAGCAGGGTCTAACCTGCCAAACTTATTCAGATGGTGGATAGAGAAGACAGGCCTAAACGAACCTCCTGGTTACTTATGCAATTTTCAGTCCACACTAAACATTTTTTTAAAAATATGATGGCAGCCACTAGGGCTGAAATCTTGAAAGTGGTTTTGGATGGCAACATTTAAACATTGGAGGCAGTACATTGAATCTAATGGAAGCAGTTGGACATGTGAAGGTGAATCTTACATATTGTGACTATGGTAAACGCGTGATGCTTGATCTGGCACTTCTTACTGGTGATTTATATCATGTTTAATGCCAGATTCCACCTCTTGCTTTTTCTAAGCTCTTGACCGGGGATCGAACCCATGTTGCACAGCATTGTCTTGTTCCCAAAGTGAGTGCATTGCACCTGAGCAATCCACCTGGCCTGTACTTATGCTGTAGTTAGCATACTATGGCAGCATCTTGATATCTCCATCCATTCCCCAGGGGGAAAATGGTGATTTGATCTAGGATACTAGCAGCCTTTTCAAAGGTTCTCTGATTAAACCTCCATATCGTGAGTATATGACCCTGAATAGGGGAATTGGTAGCACACCTGCTTCCATGCACTTGGAGTGATTATGGGGGTAGGAGGTGTGCACTTGGATGGATTCTGGTGTGTGAGGTGTGTTATGCTTGGATGGATTCTGGACGTGGGAATTGTGTTACACTTAGATTCTGGGGGTAGGAAATAAGTTACACTTATATGGATTCTGGGGGTAGGAAATGTGTTACACTTAGCTATAAATTAGGAGTAGGAAAGGTGTCACACTAGATGGATTTTGGGGGAAGGAAATGTTTTGCACATAGATGGATTTTTGGGGCAGGAAATGTGAGCTCTGAGATGTATTTTGGGGGTAGGAAATGTACTGTGCTTAGCTGTAACTTGGGAGTGGGAAAGGTGTCGCGCTTAGATGGATTTTTTGGACCAGGAACTGTATTGCCCCTAGTTGCAATTTGGAAGTAGGAAAGGCATCACACTTATATGGATTTTTGGGAGTAGGTAAATGTATTGCACCTAGCTGTAATTCGGGGGCAGGAAATATGTTACATTTAGATGTATTTTGGGGGAAGGAAATGTGTCACACTTAGATGTATTTTCGGGGCAGGAAACGTGTTGCACTTAGACAGATTTTGGTGGTAGAGGATGTCAGGTAGGTTACCACATGGGTTGTGCTCAGAAGAAATGGTGTAGGTTACATGCATTGCATATGAAGAATGGTGAAGACTAGCATGTATACTTCTCTTGAAGAAATTGAGAAGGTAGCTCATATACTGCACTCAGAAGATTTCTGAAGGCTAGATGGTTTGTAGGGTGGCCAGTGTGCTGCACTTAGATGGACTAGGGGGTGGACACTTGGGTTGCACCTTATACCATGAACCAGTCCATTGCGCTAAAAAAGATATGATAATAACCTATCCATTGCACTTAGAAGATCTATAAGTTAGCCATTGTAACACATACAGATATATGCAAGTATCCGTGATATTGCACCTAGACAATACTTGAAGGTGGCCCATTACAGAACTTAGAAGATATATACTAAGACTATACAGGTAGCCTGTCTATTGTTTTTCGAAAATCCTATGATCCCAAGATCTTATGGTAGCCTACCTGTCACACCTAGAAGATGTATTAAGATAGCCAGTCTAGTGTACTGTGATGAATCCTGCAGAGTCATCACTGATCCCCAGCCTAAGGTCTCCTCCTGTGTAGCACGGGGAAGGGAGCCGCTACCTGATCCTGACCCTGTGGTGGTATTCTGAGGGTGGATCACAAGGGAGGAGATGGCTGTCAGGCGAGAGTGGTGTCTCCACAGGAAGAGAAGTGGTATCATTTTCTTTGTTGTGAAGAAAATCCCTTGATTCCGGAGTTCTTGATGGCATGCTGTCATTACACATGGCAATCTAATTGTAAAACTCTGAAAGCTACTTTTAAACAGAACCCTATTCAATTTCCATATGTGCATAATGAACATAGAATACATAAAACATCTGATCATTTTGAGGATTATATTTTTTTTAAAAAGCTCTTGATTCTCTAGATGTGTATAATGAACACAGAATAAATAAGACATTTGAACATCTTGAAGATTGTAGTTTAAAAACGACTGTTCAACAATATGATACAAATCATTACCGAACTATCTGGAGTCTGTTTTCCATCTTCATTGGTGAGGAGGAGCTTTGGCGGGTGGACTCCACACAAACAGCATTTAAGCCACAGTGCACCTTGGAGCGCGCGCGCGGGGCCAAGTGGAGAGCAAGTGGTCCTTTGTGGTCACTGTGGGAAGGAGTGGGGAGGACCCCCCCTGCTAGCCCTGACACGTGGGGAGCCCATGTGACTGTGGACTGTGGAGGAATCGCAACAATGGTACAGAATAACCTTAAGTGGTTAGCAGATGCTTTACCTTTGGTTATGAATGATTGGGGGGGTAAAATCAATAACATCTAGAGAGATTTCTACTGACATGAAGATAATATTAATGCTGTGGAGGTGGTCATATCAGTGAGTAAATGTTACTGGTCAATTTATATAATCCTCATGGAGCGTCTGGTAGAGAAGGAATTCAAGATGCATTGCATGATTTGCTTAGTACCTGGAAGAATGAAACTAAAAGAAATTATGTCATACTTGCTTGTGACTTTAATTGTCAAATCAAAGGTGGAAGTGGCACTACTAACAATAATTCATTGCACCCGTCCTCTTGCATGGCACATAATTGTAATGAATGTGCATGGCACATAATTGTAATGATAAGGAGGGGGAGCGATGGTTATGTTTCCTTAAGAGCTGGGACCTTCAAATTATGAATGGGCGTACTCACAGTGATCGACTGGGGAAATACACATGGAGGGTAGGTGGAGCGAGCCGCACTCTTGATTATATCTTCACAAGTAGTGAAGTGGCATCCATGGTTAAAGATATGAAAGTTCTAAGCAATGATTGGAGTGACCACGAAGTACTGAGCATGACTAGTAAAAGGTCTAATATCCCCCCCCCCAGACTATCCAGACAGGTAATATCTTGATTAATTATTCAGCCACACGCATAGTTTGGTCTGAAAGGAATATCATAAGAGCAGGTCAGGATATCAAAGTTTGGGATGTAAACTATTCTAATCTGTTTAGAGCCATGTCATTTGAAGACATGGAACAGTGGATTAGCACCATTATTAGGAAATATGGCACCAAAAAGTAATTAGTTACGATCAGAGAACCTGGCTTTTCCTTGACTTATGATAAAGAGATACGTGATGCTAAGCAAAATCTTAGAAGTGAAATACGTAAAATTAAGACCACTTCTAGGTCCTTGACTGCAGCCTATGGTAAGATAAGAGAACTTAGTAACAAATATCGGTCTTGGTCCAAACATAGGAAAAGGGAAAAAACCTTGAATGTTGGCAAAAAACTGTAATAGTTATGTGTACTAAAAACTCTCGGAACATCTGGGCCCTTTTAGGGGAGGCTAGGGGTAGTAAGGTAACTCCCCAAATCAATCCCATAAGTGCAGACGACTGGGTGGGGTTTCTTGAGGTGCTTAATGGGAAAGAAGTGGAGCTGGCTGAATCGTCGTCTGCAGTTAAGCATGCCCCCCCACCCTTTCGCAGTGAGCTTGAATTAACTTATAGATAAAATTAGCAAACTTAAAACATCTCATGATCCAGGCCCAAATGGCCTGTCTAACATTGTTATGAAAATTTACCCTGTATTCTGGGCCAGTTTGTTAAAAATTCTGATTGATAAGGTATTAAGAGAGGGGAGAATCCCAGAGACTGCAAAATTACAGGCTATTGTCTATGCTCGATTGTTCTGGTAAGATGTTTGCCTCGTTACTATTGCAGAAATTGCAATCTTGGGCAGGTGGAAGTGGGGTGTTGGACCGTTTTCAGAGCGGATTTAGAGCTGGTTACTCCACATCCCATAATCTACTTGTCATGAGCAACTTGAGAGACAGAGTTTTGCAACCTAATAATCCGCCTATGTATGCACTATATGTTGATTTTAAGGCAGCCTTCGATGTTGTTAATAGGGGGAAATTGTGGTTAAAGTTGAAAGAGATGGCATGTTCATACGGGCTGTTACATTACTTGCAACTTCTCCATTGTAACAATTTGGTGCAGCTCCGATTGGACAGGGGAGGAACCATCACAAGGCCCATAAAACAAAATAGGGGAGTAAAGCAGGGATGTGTCACTGCACCTAAATTATACAATTTGTTTGTATCCGACATCCTTGAATTTATTCAGGCCACACACAACTGTCCCCCCAAATTGGGCACACAGCATTGTTTGGTAATGGCGTATGCTGACGACCTTGTCATTTTCGACCACACATTTAGTGGACTCCTACGATCAGCAGAACGATTATGGCAATATGTGGAATTAAATGATTTAGTAATAAATCATAGTAAAACTGAACTGATTTCATATGCACACGGGAAAATCAGTCACCCGTGTATGAGTCTTAGGAGTCAGGAAATACAATACACCCATACATATAGATACCTAGGGGTGGAATTTGACTCCAAGAGAAATTTTGACACCTGTATCCATAATCGTAAAATAAAAGCTGCACAAATAACAGCTATGATCTGCCAATTTTCTTGCAACCAGAGCGGCTACTCTATCTGGGGAGCACGGCAGTTATACATCCAATGTTTGGTGCCCATGGTAACGTATGGACTGCAAGCCCTATTTACCATTAACCGGGATTGGTTACAGATAATAGAAGCCAAGTTTTGGCAAAAGCTTCTGGAATTACCGCAAGGGATACCGATGGCTATTCTCCACATGGAACTTGGTCTGTTCTCATTGAAATCCATGGTGTTGAAGAAGAGTTGATGAACTGTACATCAAAATCCACAATAACCCTAACAATCTGTTGATGGCAACTATTAGAGAGGACATTAGTGGGAAAAACATTCTAAGATTTCCACAGAAATGGCCACATTGTTTAAAGCAATTGATTGCACACCTAATTGGGGCACAGATTTTGACCATTTGAAATATCAGTTGGGTGAGCGCGTGAAGATGTGGGATTGGCAAAACAACTTTGGGCACTTGAAGGGCCTGAGCAGTTATAGATCCACTACCCATTTACTGTATACATATAAGAAATCCCAGGGGTATCTAAACCTCTGCCCCTCTGAAAACCTTAGACGTTTCTTATTATTACTACGCATTGATCATCTCCCTGTGCTAACAGTGATAGGTCCTGAGCGAGCTATTCCCAAAACTGAACGGATCTCCCGAATTTACAAAAACACCACCTCTCCAGAAACTATAAGACACGTTCTTAAGTTATGCCCTAAAATAGGCTCTATTTATATCAGGCACTATGGCAGATTCGTTCATAATGTGGCTTACATTAAGGAAGTGGAGTTTTGGTATGTGTGCCTTAATACCCTGAACCCTAGTCTCCATCTAGCCCTTTATAGAGTCTGGATTATGGTTAATAAAAGATTGAATGCAAGAAATCCAACAGTGCAACAGTACTCCTGAAGCAGTGCCTAGGGGGAATAGGAGCCCTCTGGCTCTACCTTAAGAGATGATTGTAATCATTTTTGATCAGTAAAGTAGCAAATGATGATGAGAAGAATTGATTGCACTGTTTGAATATGCTTCATTTTAATATCATTTAATGGATATTTATTTGTATTTCTTTTTTCCCTTTTTAGTGATGCTAATATATTTATAAGGAATAAGAAAAGTATTCTTTTTTCATCATATCTGTTTACTTGGATGTATATGATTTAAGAAGCATATGAACTTGTTTGAAAGAATTTGTTGATTTATGGGTAAAGTTTTTGTTTATAAAACTATATCACATTAAATTAAATAAATACATTTGAAACTTATGAGAACTCCACGTCCCAGAATGATCTAAGTACTGTGACGAGGAGGAAGTACAAAGAGTTCATGTGGTGGAAATGTGACTCTGAAAATAACATACAGTCTACTTTTCAGCCCAGTCATTTACACAGGACTTTTAAATCCCTTGATCAGCTGTGGAAGGAGGGGAGATGATTAGAAGAACATGAAGAATGAAGAGAGAGAAGGAAGGCTTCAGAGTTGGTGGAGCGGGAAGCGTGACTGGTGGCAGAGGAAGGTCTACTGAGGACCGTGGGGAGAGAGACAGAGACACCTAGCAGAAGCCATTCGGCATCGCCCAGGACCAGAGGAGAAGTTTGCGAAAGAGAGAGCAGGTGAAGCGCAGAAGGGCCATATGAGACGCAGTCCTGCGAAGTTGCGCCAGTCTTGGTTGCAAAAGCCAGGAGAGCCGACGCGGAGACCCAGAGAGACTCTGGTCACACGGGCAAGCTGGTCCCTGGCGAGATCGACACGGTACAACTGTAAGAATATTTAAGAGGAGAGTGAATGTTGCTGAGAAACCTGATAAGGACATCATGAAGGTAAACCTTTTTGGAAGGAGATACCTGGCAGGAGAGTACACCAGGGGATCTATGTGAACCAAAAGGGGGATACATTTTATTTTATTGTATCTTTAACCTTTACAAAAAGTTCTTTATTGATTCAAGAACATTGTGAAAAATATACCCGAAGTAATCTAGGGGAAGGGAGTTTTCCCTGGATACAAGAAGTGTTTTTGTATCCAGAAGTGTTTTTGTTGGAGTTATATGTTTGAGTTGTTGCACTATTCTACTAAGTTGAACTTTGAAACATTGACCTTGTACTGTTTGCTTGTATATGTTAATGTGAGGGTCAGATTAAGTTTGGACACTAGGCCATGCTGCTTTAGTTTTAATTCCATAGTTAGTTAGGCCTTCATTCAACCCCTTTTTATGTTAACAAAATGTCGGCGTTCGAGAAAAGTATCTTTTTGTGTCTGTCTCTTATTGCTGACCCCTCACAGTACTCAGAAGACTTTTAGGGTAGCCTGTCCATAGAGTCTAGAAGAGTCTATGAGAGCACTGTTTCTTTTTCACACAGACGATCTGATTACACAGCGCGATCAATGTTAAGCTCCATCTGAGCTAAGATACGCATAACACACCACTTCGGTGGACATCTGCCGCATCACCCATGCATGTGCCTGACCTCTTGGGTTGCTTACTGGAGCATAGCCAGCCCAACTAATTCCTAATCTTGGCCAAATGCACACACATATTCTAAGCCATTTTAAAGAATTGTCCCATACCTGGACTTCGGTCCCCGAGGGCGTTGAGACCATACAAATGGGAAAAGGCGCTATATAAATGACAAATACTACTACGTCCATATAGAGTGGAAAGTCTCTTGTAGGTTGGATCACTCTTGTACCACATAAGCGGTGGGTGGCTCTTTAGGGACCTCTTCACGATGGTGACACAACGCAAGAAGGCCGAAGCAGAAACCAGTCCTCAGGTGGAAAAAGTGATACTTGTGCAGCGCAACTGCATAAAGTGCTTGTGGCCCAACAGGCATGGTTTGAAGGCAGACTGGTGCAGCATTAGCTGGCTGAGTCAATACAAGAGGAATTTGCAAAAGAAACAAATAACAGAGAAGAAAGGCTGGGACCCCATGGTGAAGGTATTGCTGAATGTGACAGAGGCAGGTTCCAGCCAAAACCAATCAGTCACACGAGAAGCAGGCATATCCACACATTGGCTACGTACAAAGTCATGCATGGTGGCGGGAAAAACACATCTTTGAAAAACATCATGTAAAAAGGAGTTTCTGCTTCCACCAGCCGGTGGCATGGTTCTGATTTATTGGGAAATGGAGAGGGCCAGTATGCAAAGGTGCTATCATTGGTCAGCTCAACCGTACCATAGTTTATTGCCATGCCCGTGTCTAGGGGCGGGCAAACTGGGAAATGGCAATGGCAAGAGGGTCGGTTGGGGGCAAGGGGCACTGCAGTCTGCCTATTAGTCTCCTCCAGAGAGATCAGGGCGCTGTTGCATTTCACATTCTGGAGCACTACACAGACAGAGGCAGGGGATAAAAGCCTGCCATGCCCATATCCGCCCATATCCGTCTACCTCCCACGAAGCAGCTTGATACTCTGCTGAGAGATACTTTAAGAAGGCTCCCACCTTCTAAATGAGCATCTCTTTGCGAAGCTAATCATGCCTAAACAGTGTGATAATTGCTAATGGCACTGGCATTCCAGAGTGGAGGGGTGAGCTTTTATGGTGGACTGAAAGAGATACTTTAGTTTAGCTGGCTTAATCAAAAGGGCTAGAGATAGCCTAAAGGAGTAGGTTGTTGAGGGGGACCAAAGTAAATGACCAAAGGAAGGTGTAACCGGAGGGGAGGAATTGGCATTCATTTATGATCGTTTAGCAGGTGACTAGGCTAAATGTCTTTGTGGGACGTTTTAGGACAATCAAATGAGTGACTCTGTCATCTGATGACCATTGTGTTTCCTTTTGAAAATCATTGTTTTTGGTATGCCTATCTAGTTGAAACAAAAGACTACAACTCCCAGAAGTGAAACACACGGCCAGGTCACATGGAGTCACCTTGCCAAACTATGCTCTTTACTGAGAGGCAAAAACAGTTTGAGTAAGTTGGGAAAAAAAGCAATATGTGTACACAATATGTTGGTTTCTATTAATTAGGGGGTCAATAGTTGGAAAAATGGAAGGGTTGAAGGCTGAGGGGATTGCATTTAAGGAGATTACTTCCTTTGTTTGGTGATGTGTGTATGCAAGTGTGCACACATGCGTGTTTTCTTTACTGTGAAAAATGTGTATGCGAAGGTATAAAACAATTATCGCAGCAACAAATAGTGACAAAGCCAACAGTTTTGACACGTGTCTAGTGAAAAGTATTTCTTTCCTGCTAATGTAGATATTGAGATCACATGACCAAGTACCTTCATGACGTGCCTAGTTTTACAAACACAGGTCCAAGTTACAATCATTTGCTTGATTTTGCCAGGACATGTTAACATACAACATATTACATGTATTTTCATCTTACCGTAAGCAATTTGCATCATTGCCACTATTTCCACAAATGGGCAGCTTTTCTCATCAGACAACAGCAACTAGTTCAACTACTGCTATTTATTTGGCTTTTTTTTTAAACTTTGTTTATTATGCTTGACATTACAACTTGAGGACGAGTGGATCACAAGCAGTAAACACAATTACAGTCATCACACTCAGTGTAAGAGTAACCTAGTCAGAGTAATAGGAGACCGGCAAGGAATACAATATGCTTGGTACACATGACAGGGTTACGGTTGAAACACAATTATTAGGCAGGTCTAAGGATTTGAAAAGGAAGAAGCATCGGAATCAGTGTCAGTGTCTGCTGACATAGCAGAAACATAAGAACGGAATGGAGCCCAGATATTCCTGGGTCGTGATACCAGCGGTTGCCTGGTCGACCATGCGTCCTCCATGTCAGAAGCACAGGTTAGAGCTCGAAGCCACTGAGTGTGTGTGGAGAACCCAGGCCGGAGCCAGCACATCAGTATACAGCGAACAGCCAACAACATGCACAATCCTGCCAATTTCTTGGCATTGCGGCCCAGTATAGGGAGTTCATGAAAAAGACACACCAGCGGGGATGGGGTGATCACACAATCCAAAATGTCAGACATTGTTGCGCAAACCTCCCCCCAAAACTGAAAGAGGTGCGGACAGAACCATAACATATGTATGTAGTTTGCAGTGTCTGATCCGCATCTTGGGCACCTGTGAGAGTGGTCCTTTGACATGTGATGTATTCTGATCGGAGTGTAATGGAATCAGTGCAGCACTTTGTATTGGATCAGCTTGAAGCGAGCGTTGAACGAAATGCCATCAATACGAGCGCACATGCAGCTCCAACGCTGATCAGTTATTTCGATTCCCAGATCCTCATCCCAAGCATGCCTGAGTTTATCAAAAGGGGGAGGAACCCCGGCCTGAAGCAAAGCATACAGTCTGGAGACTTTCCCTCTAAAGGACATGGTATTTAGCAGTTCAGTTAATATGGGATCATCCGGTGGAACTGCGGGGAAATCCGGGTATCTCCCTTTGAGAGAGCAGCAGAGACCTATATATTGAAGCCATTGGGAGGGTCTTGTACGCAAGCGAGTAGGGAGGTCTGGCCACTCGACAAAGCTGCCCTGACTGAAGATATCAAGGATAGCCCCAAATCCCTCATCAGCCCAGCGGCGTATTGCAGTCAGGAGAATACTGAGAGCCTCCAGTACGAAATTCCAGAGGGGAAGATTACCATGGAAGGGGTGCAGAGTCCCAGTCAATCTAAACAGTTTAGTTAAGGCTAGCAATGTAGAGCCCAGAGGGTCCAGGAGTTCAAGCTTAATATGTTTGGAGGGGAGGACTAAGGAGCGGATATCGCGGCTTTCTACAGCAAACCGCTCGAGCCTGGAATGTGGTGGGTGGTCTGCGAGTATAAACCAGTGTGAGGCATATTGTGCCTGGGCTACAATCCAATACCTTTCAAAATTAGGGGCGCTGAAGCCACCCATCGACATGGGTGCAGTTAGGGTGTCTAATTTCAGGCGGACCACACCAGAATGCCACAGGAAGTTATTCAGTATGCGAGCCAGCGCTTGAAAGAATTCACTTCCTGGCCATAATGCGATATTGAGGAATTTATAGAGGAGTTGGGGGAGTACGATCATTTTCAGTATGCCAACTTTGCCTGCCAGTGAGATTGGTAGTGTAGCCCAACCCATGCATTTCCTAGTGAGTGTAGTAAGATATTCCCCAAGGTTGGCTGTATGCAGAGGACCAGGCTTACGAGCAACCACTACACCGAGGTAATTGATCTCAGATTGTGACCATGTGAAGCCCAGGGGGTCCGGAGGAGAGAGAGTGACTTTGGTTAACGGGAATAGGCTAGATTTGGAGCAGTTTACTTTAAGCCCCGAGATCTCACCAAAGTGAATGAAATCATTCAATATTGGGGCCAGATTGTCCGCAGGGGAGCGAATGAAGAGGAGAGCGTTGTTAGCATATAGGGAAATAATCTCAGGCGAACCAACAAGTCTCAGACCTCTGTGCGCATGTCTCTGACGTATCCTGTCTGCCAGGGGTTCAATGGCGATGGCATAGATCAAAGGAGAGAAGGAGCAGCCCTGTCGCGTACCCCGAGCAATTTGGAAAGGGGTCGAGCATCTGTCCTCCGTACGGACTCTGGCCACTGGATGAGAGTGGAGGAGTCTGACCCAGGCCCGGAACCGGGGCCCGAAGTTGCCCATCTCAAGAACTCGCACACAAGTAGCTCCAGGAGACAGAATCAAACGCCTTCTGCATATCAAGGGTAGCTGCTACCGCTTGTTTAGTCGGGTCAATACGGGTAAGGATATTAAATAACCAATGCAGATTAAGGGATGTTGAGTGCTCCGGGATAAATCCCGTTTGATCTGGGTGTATGATATAAGTCATATATGGGGCCAGCCTCAAAGCTAGTACTTTGGCATAGATCTTAGCATCACAATTAATGAGAGAAAGCGGTCGGTATGAGCCACATTGAGAGGGGGGCTTGCCTGGTTTGAGGAGTACTGAGATTATAGTCTCGCAGAGAGATGGGGGGAGGACACCCAACTGACATGATTCCTCCCACAGTGCATATAGTTGGGGAATCAGCCAGGCCTTGTACTGCTTATAAAATTCCGTCGGATCCAGGGGCCTTCCCGGAAGCCAAGAGTCTATAGCTTCAGATATTTCATCGGGTGTGATAGGTACACCTAGGGAGTCCCTGGTCTCAGTGGAGAGGACAGATAGTGGGAGGCTGTCCAAGTATGCCTCAACATCTGTTGCTGGAATACTGTTAGTGTTGGAATAAAGGGACTTGTAAAATAAGCAGAATTCTGTGTTAATAGCTTGTGAAGACAGAGCCAGCGTGCCGTCAGATCTCTCTATAGCTGGAATGTGAGGTGAACCAGACTCCTAGTGGAGAAGTCTAGCCAGGACACAGCCAGGGCGCTCCCTCTTTCCATACCTTCGAGCTGAGCGGGGGTCATCAAGAAACCTACGCTCTCATTCCGCATGGGAGCAGAACATGTCAAGCTCTGTGCCAATCTCAGCAAGAGTGGTGTGTGACTGTGAAAGGGCATATTGGGTCTCGAGAGAGAGGAGATCCGAGATTCACTCTTTGCGATGTCACTCCAGATCACTTTGAGGATCCCGGATTCCTTGGAGATCGTCATGCCCCTGATGTAGGTTTTGAACGATTCCCGAAGGGTGGCCTGTGTGCGGACTAAGGCAGTGTTCAATGCAACAAAGTCTTCTATAGCGGTTTCCAGTTCTGATTTAAAGGCCACATCTAGTCGAGCATGCGGTTTCAGTCTCCAGGACCGGAATACGTTGCCATTGGATCCCCACTTTAGGGAGACTGTCACCGGGGAATTGTCCGAGAATGTTCTAGGCAGGAGTGCAATGTGCGTGATGGTTCTAACCAGTATGTCAGACACAGGCCACCTGTCGATTCGGGAGTGGGAGTCGTGCACTGAGGAGTAAAAAGAGTATGATCGAGAGTCCGGAAACAGCAATCTCCAAGCATCTACTACCATTACCTGGGACTGAATTTCTATGAGGTTCTAGCTGCTTTAGTGAGTTGGCGGGGCCTGGTGCCCGACCTATCCAGGTCTACATCCAAGATCGTATTAAAGTCCCCACCCCAGAGGATGGGGACAAGGGGAAACCCGGCCATCAAGGATGACAATTGTTAGTAAAATGCGGGATCATCCACATTGGGGCCAACAACATTAACGAGTATTACTTTCTGGTTTGCAAGGGTCCCGAAAATCAATACATAGCGGCCCATGTTATCTGCATGGACTGCCTTATGTTGGAAGTTAAGGCTCTTGTGTATCAGGGTCATGACTCCACGATTCTGGGTCTGGATTCTGAGTAGGCCGTGTAATATCATTGGGGAACCCAGGATTTAGCAAACCTCTCGCAACTTCTGCAACATGCATGGGTTTCCTGCAAAAAGAGCAGTTTCACAATGTGCTGTTCAACATACATCTGCTGATTTTACGAGCTGGACATCGATGTGCACCTATTTGCCAGAAGTTAACATTATATGACCCGGAACTCACACTTTTGGGTAGCTGTTGCCATCACATGGCATTTTCTAAATATTGCCATCGTATACTCCGGTCCCCTCACGATATACAAGGTTTTCCCATTAAATGCTCATGCACTCGCACCAGTTGGCAGGCATTGGTATACTTTGTCTAGGAAGGAGATCATATGGCAACAAGACTGCTTTCTACTTCTCTGGTCTTCTCCTATAGCGCTTTGAAGTAGGCTTTCTTAATAACCTAACCGTAGTTAATATACCTGGGAACTGGCTTCTTTTTCACCATGGCCTAACTCTTTCCCTTTATTTCACACCTTCCATTCTTCCGCGGGGTATTTGCAACTGCCTCTGAGCGCTGCGCTCACCAAATGAAGAGGGCTATTGGTATGGTGACCAGACGTCCTGGTTTTCCAAGGACAGTCTGGGGAAATTACCCTCGGTCCCGTGGTCCGGGAGTTTTTTGATTTTATAAACCCTGTGCCGGGTTTCCAAGTGTGGGTGGCTATGGTCCCGGTGTTGCCGGGACCCAATTTCGAAATACCCGAAATTGGGTCCCGGCGCAACTCTTCCTGCGCGAATGAGGGCGTGAAAAGCATTTCACGCCCCCATTTCTTCCCTCTTTCCCTCCCAGGTGCTCTCCGCCAATGAGAGGAGTGTGCCTGTGAGCACACCCCTTCCCAAACGCCCCCATCCCCCGCAACAGTCCAGCAACAGAGAAGTAGGACTAAAGTTGTATTTGTATTTACTGTAGTCCTACTTCTATGACCTGTCCCGGTTTAAAAAAAGAAATCTGGTGACCCTAGCTATTACCTCTCCCTGTACTTTCAATTGAGAGCAAACTTGTTGAACAAATAAGTCACAGAGGCAGCAGTGATAGAGGCTGCTGCCGAACCATCATCTGTGAGAGGGCCCTTCACTTAGCGACCAAACAGGAGATGGCAAATTAATTCCTGTTTAAAATATTGTTGTATTATACGTTGCCTACTGATTAAGTACATTAAGCGGTATTTAAATGTCAATGATAAAAACATTTGGGGAGAGCGTGCAGGGTAGCAGTTGAGGAGCAACGCGGGTTGGGGTTGGAGGGTGCTTATTCAGGTATTTCGCCCTGGTCGCAATGTTCTCTAGAAACGGCCGTTTATTGCCTTTCTTAAGATGAATGTGTGACTTGTGCTTGCCAAATGCCAACATGCAAACATGCCCACTACCGTCCTTCAGGTGACAGCCCCTGCAATGGGTGCACAGAGGCAAAAGCATGCACCAGGGAGTGTTATGTTTCCAGGCAATTTGCTATGTTTTTTTGCTTGTCGTCATGAAGGCCTAACTTTGGTTACCGGTGAGGTGCACCTGGCCAGGTGGGCCCGTGCTGGCATCTGATTGCACTGCGCAACACATGCCTTTTTCTCGTCAGACAGTACATCGCCACCTCGGCATGGCTTGCCGGTGACTCACGCCGCGGAATGCCTTTGCCCGGCTCCATTCCGCAGCTGCCTTCGTGGCCTTTGCTCCGGGGTTTCCAGTCTGTTGACATCATCACCAGCAACCGGTTCAGCAAGAGCTCCTGGGCCTGCCAGCCGCGCTGCACAACAGGTATATTGGGTTTTGTAATGATTGCACAGTTGTTTCCTTGGGCTTTGTGTTTCTCGGTAAATACACACGCACTGGCACGTTGTTTTGTATAAACTGAATACAGAAGCCGAGGTAATCCAGTTACAGCATGACACCATAATCCCTGGTGTGCTTTCAGCAGTAATAACCGGAATCTGGAGGCGACATGGATCAGCGTTCCTGTGCAATTAAACCCTATACACCTGCTCCATCAAAAGTGGTTCCGGTTACAGCATTGAGATGGGGGCAGAATGGGGCAGGAGCCAGGGATGGGCCGGCTTGTGGGGAAAGCAGGATATTCCACTGCACAATGTCTCGCCAGGGGCCGCACAAGAGTTAGCCAAGCGCTGCCATCTGGGTAGGTCTATGTTGGTCCATGGAGTGCGCTCAGGTATTCAGGCTGCAATCCATGAAAGTTCTAGATTTGGCCTTTTTGGCTCCGCCCACCTGGGCATATTCTAGGCCAGGGCAAGACTAGACAGCGTGCTCTGAATCTACCAGCAGGGGAAGGCAATGTGAAGAGCCAAAGTGTCAGGCAGCACAGTCTGCCCGTGTGCTCCATTTGTCTACCTGCCTCTGAGCAAAGGAATGGGAGGCAGCGGGGCAGTGAAAGTCTGGCCCTGTCGCCACTCATTACTACTCTTTGAGTGTAGACATGCTCACTGTTAGGAGGGGAGTCCTCTCCTGTTAGTCAGCATGTCCACGTTATGGAGAGGAGGTGAGGGCCCTTTGCAGGGCGGGCGTGGTTCGAGTGAGCAGGTAAGTGTTTTTTAAATATGTGTATGCATGTATGGAAATGTGTATGCAAACATATGTGTATGTAAATATGTCTGTGCAAACGTATTCTGTGTTTGTTTTTATGTTTGCCGTGCATGCAAGGAGTTGTTTGAATGATGTAGGAATGTGTGGCAGAAAGTGTTGTGTATGAGCGTGTGTGACTATGCGTTTGAGGAGGAGGGATACAACATTTAGGGTGGGCCTTGTGTTGGGGAGCGGGGACTCCCAGGCCCCCAACAGGTTTTGGATAAGGCGAAGGTATAAGAGTGCCTTGTAAGAGCTCAAGGAGGTTATGAGGGAGAGGAGGGCAGCAATACAATTGCATTAGAGGTAGCTCATTATATGTTTCGGTATAGATACCACTGGTAGTGAAACGCCATCGTAGAAATCAGCAGCCATCTTGAAATTGAGGACTAGCACCGCGCAGCAGCAAGGGCAATGGGATCAGGCCTAAAACACAAAATGAGTGCATGCATGCAGGGCTGGGTAGTAACATAGGCAGTCGCGTAGAAGGCCAAATCCTTGGAGTAAACCTCTCACTGTTTCACAATGGTAGTACATATATCCCAGAGGGAATGTGCCCTGCAAGACCATGTGAGGGCAGAGAGAGCTCTCTCAACATGCTTTCCCACGGGAAGGAGGGAGAGGGCCTCAGATCTTCGCTAGTCTACATTTAAGTTATAGTGGTCAGATACCGTTACCCCGAGACTCAGCATTCTAGTGTACCAGTCAACCCCAGACCACTGACCATAAAACTGTTAATATGCCAATCCATCAGAAGGATCACAGCAGAAAGGAGTGTTTACCCACCTGGGATCACTGTGATTTGTGCTGCAATGGTGCCAGGGAGGGAAATTAACAAATTTAAGCCTGGTGTGGGAAGAATGTGGGAAGAATTGGAACAGCGCCAACGTGGCTGCGATAGAGCAGTGGTTTAGAGTTATCGTGACACGGAAACTAGTCTCTGCGCCCATGTCTGCAGTACCGGGTGCACATTAGGCCACAGATAGGGGATGTACTGAATTGTGTTAATAATGACCAATTAGGAGCTCCTCGCTTGATGACGTGCGAAGAAGAATCCCACGTGGAAGAAGATGAGCAGACAAGGCTGGGACCAAGGGCTTGGCATCCCCTAAGGAGCAGGCTGCCCATGCATAGGGTCGCACCAACCAACCACTTGGATTTGTAACCTCTTTGATGTACTTCAGTTGTGATGCTTTTTACCTTTAAAAACTATTGTGTGCTAATTTTTCAAGAGCACTGCATGACAGCAGAGTTCTTTGCCATCGAATACTTGTTTTTATGAGAGTAAACCTTGTTCTCTTTGCAAGAGGTGTGCTGGGCCTTTTTCCCTAGTGGGTTGTATTTTTTCTGGTGTGAGCGTAGAAGGGCTTCTCTACATTTTGGTGACCCTGATGTGATCCCAGACTTTCTGCAAAGACGAAGGCTTCCAGGCCGCAAATCTGACGGGGCCGCGCCCACCTGCAGTGATCAGGCCGAAGCGTGCATCCCGCAGTGGTGTGCAGCAGCCGTTTTCACAGAATTCCTGTTTGCTCTTTGGAGAGGGGCACAGCTTCTAGGGAGGTGCAGACCATTATTGGGACTCTGTGATGGAGGAGCTTGGCTGAACACGCAGATGTAAGTACGCCTCTTGCGGGCCACAACAGGGATTGACGATAAGTGAGAAGTCGGGAAATGGGGACAACAGTGTGTGGGTTTGTGTGTGAAGAAGAGGGGGCCAGACAGGGACATCATTTAGGGGTTGCCAAGGGTTGCACCTGCGACCCCTGAGGTCGCCCCTGCTACCTTCGTGGTTTCCCTTGCTACCCCTAAAAAAAAGATTAAATTGATGCTCCTGGGCTGTGGCCAGCAGCACGATGCTTTTTGTTTATGGAGTGGCTAGTTTTCTGATAGCTATAGCAATTAAGATAGCTCAGTGGGTTGAGCGCTTGCTGCTGCAGTGTGTGTGTGATCTGCAGGTGGAAGGGTTGACTCCCAGCAAGGTCTTCTCAGTCTTTCATCCTGATGATGTTGATAAATGATTACCAACACAGGTTGGGTAATATTGTATGTATATTTGTTCTATAAGAAGCACTTAAGCGTAAGTGCTATATAATAACATATCATTATCGCTTGGCCTTGGACGTCTGCTTGCATTCACAGTAAATTTCTTAGGGCATGACCTCCCTTCACAGATGGAGGGATAATATGTGTCACCCCAAGAATGTGTTCTATGAGGGCGATGGTGATAATACAAGCCAGAGGAGGGGAGGTAGTGGTTTGTGGCATTCCTATTGACCCTGATATGTTTACAGTTTTACTTGAAGAAGTGCCCCAAATTGATGAGGTATGTTGGCATATACCATCTGATTTCATCTTTAGGCCCATTGTGACTCCAGAGGTTGTGGCAGGGACGATACTCTCATTGGATCTGCAAGGGTTAGTGGTGTCCGCAAAAAGAATTGTTGTAGTAGGAACCAATTCAGATGGGTGTGAGTGGCGCACTGTATTGTACATTGCGCCAACCATACCGCTAAAAGAAGTAACAGATGCATAAATGTTTGAGGATCGGGCGGATGATGGAGAAATAGTGTTGGCAATTTGCATCCCATGTGAGATTATGGTGCAATATCGCAAGGTGCAATGTTCCTTGATGACCCTTGTCACTCCGCCCACCTTCACTGAGAACGATCTAGAGCAGGTCCCTGAGAGATTGTGGACAACCAGTGCCCGTGATGTAGCACTTTTGAAGAGAGTTACACTCGTACATATCACACTGAAGCCAGGCGCAGTGCTACCCTGTGTGAAACAATATCCGCTATCCGAAGAAGCAGAAGAGGGAATACGAGACACCATTACCACACTTCTAAATCAGTGGATTATTGTGCCCTCCAACTCCCCATGCAACAGAGCTATATATTTGATAAAAAAAGGCAAAGGGGGAAGTTGTAAAATGATTCAGGTCTCTGCCCCTTGAATGACATTGAAAAGGAAGAATTTCCAGTAGTTCCTAACCCCGCAACCATTTTGTGCAGAATCCCAAAACAAGCAACACTTTTCACTGTGGTAGACTTAAAGAATGCCTTCTTTTCCATACCCCTGTATCCAGACTCACAATATCTCACTGTGTTTTCGAATGGGTGAATGCAGTTCGAGCACACAAGATTACCACAATGTTACTGCTAATCCCCTCGTATTTCTAATAGAATACTACATGCTGATATAGGGAACATCCAAGTACCCAATTCTATCATCCAATACGTGGATGATCTGTTAGTGTGCAGTGACAGTGAACAGCAGTGCCGAAGTGGCTCTGTCACTCTCTTGCAGCTGTTAGCATATAAAGGGTACAAGGTAGGCAAAGCAAAGTTACAATATTGTCTCCAGGAAGTTCTTTACTTTGGCCAATTGATATTAGTCCATGGAAAGAAAATAATACCAGAAAGCTCTGCATCTGTGCGTAGTGCTCCCCAGCCCAAACCTGTCAAGGAAATCCAGAAGTTCCTTGGGTTGAGTAATTACTGTACGGCGTGGATTCTAGATTACACAGCATTCACCAGTCTTTTGTTACAGGGCCTTCAAGAGGGACAAAAGACTGATAACAAGATTGTTTGGCCAGGAAACATGCTCACTAGCTTTAATGAATTGAAAGAGGTAATCTCTACTGCACCAGTGTTTGCAACCTCTGACCACACACAAGAGTTCTACTTGTTTTCCCATTACAATGTCCAGATGATGACAGCAGTACTCAACCAGAAAAGCAGAATGGGCCACAGGCCATTGGCCTATTGCAGCAGAGTTTTGGATTCAGTGATGCCGGAACAATTCCCTTACAAGCAGGCACTTCCTTCTGCTTCATTTGTGATTGAGAAAAGCTCTACTATTACCATGGGGTGTTCCATAACATTGAATGTGGAGCATGTGGTGTTCACCATTCTGGAGTGGTAAAATCAACGTTGATCGTTCCACGGGCATCCGCGTATGATGTAATTTTGTTGAGCCCGAACATCCACATAGTGAGGTCCAAGACAGTAAAACCTGCTACCTTTTCAACAGAATTGTGTACTGAAGAAGACCTTGCAAGGTATGACTGCGTAACATTTGAGCGAGGGGAGCAGGACATACCGAAAACAAAGGATAGCTCACTCAAAGGGGGGGACCTTTTCATTGACGGGTCAGCAACTATTAATCAGGGGACATGCCTGAGACATACTGGGGTGGCAGCGGTCCGCCTAGTGGATGGAGAGTCTTTTGCTATTGCGTACTTGTTTTTAGGCGAATACACCTTGTTCTCCTTGCAAGATGTGTGCGCAGCCTTTTTCCATAGTGGGTTGTATTTTCTCTGGTGTGAGCTTTGAGAGGCTTCCCTACACCTGCCATAGCCCCAGCAACCCCAAACAGTGAGGGCTGTTGTAGTCATGTCATTCATTTTTGTTTTACCCTTGATGCATATTAAATATACATCACGGGTAAAGCAAATATAGTAAATGTTGTTATGTCATTAGACTGGCCTAAATGTCAATGCAGGCCACTCTAGCCATGTAATAACATGTATCATCTTTGTTTTGCTCTTGATGCATTTACTGTGCATCAAGGATAAAGCAAACATGGGTAAATGTTATTAAGTGGTTAGACTGACCTACATTCAATGCAGTCACATCTAGCCACGTGATAGCAAATATAAGGTTTGCTCTACCTTTAATGTACAGTACTGTGCATGAAGGATACGGCAAACATAAGTGTTATTAGCCACAGAATAACACTTAACATAGTTGCTTTACCCTTTATGCACAGTACTGCACACTAAGTGGCCAGCTTAGCCACATAATACTGATCAGGTTTTCTTTACCCTTCATGCACAGTACTACACATCAAGGTTTAAAGCAACCATAAGTGCCATTACATGGCTAGTATTGCCTACCTTGAATTTAGACCAGTCTAGCCATGTAATAACACTTATCATGCTTTCTTTATCCTTGATGGCAAGTAAAAAATGCCATGCCACATTAAGAAAGGATATGTAGACTGACACTACTAATGCCAGTATGCATATCCTTTCTTAATGTGGAATGGCATAAAAGTGGCAAAAGACTAAAGGGTAGGCTTTTAGTGCTCTGTGCTAACTCACTGGGTCATAGACCCATCAAAGTCAAAAGCATCCTTCAATTCTTAAGCACAAATACATCATAATCTGGAGTCACGTAGGTGTTTAGTATTCTTGAATGATGTGTCAAAGAAGCAAACGCAAACAATCAGTCCAATTAATTTCAGAAATACGTCTTCTATCAGGGCCAGTCTGAAAGATAGAAAAGGAAAAGGAAAACATGAAAAAGAATACCAGATCCCTCTGTCTTCCATATGTTACTAAGTATGAATGTCAAAACAAATCTTAGAATCTGAGCTATACCTGCCAAAAACGATAAAAACATTCAGTATCTACATGGAGACAAGTAACTCAAAGTCAGCGTGGGACAGATGCAATACAAATCTGCAAAAAATGTGACAAATCCTCCTCCCCAAAATTGTGCCAAAGACAAAGCGCCAAAGCAAAAAGTACACATGTCTTCAACAAGCAGACCACAACCATGACTACTAGAAAGTTAAGAATAAGAACCAAAAGTCTTTGTGTTAAAGCATATCAAAACCAGCTTCAAAGGAGCTTCACCAGAACCAATCTCGAATAAAAGCTTACCATAAAAGTAGATAGCTAAGAGCACCCAAGCCTGAGTGTCTCTGCAAAAGAAACCAAGAAGAATCTAGACCCGTGGATCTTTTAAACTCACAAAAAATCACCAAACGGTTAGTGTTCAATAGCATCTGGATGTCCTGATGAGAAACGCAGTGAAGTCAAAACGCGAACGCAGTTACCTCATCCGCGAGCCAGGAGCTAACGTTAAACTCATTAATAAAGTCAGAGCAAAGAAAAAAGAAGAAACGGCAAGTGCGAGTGGGCGCTAATAATCAAAGTATATATAATATTGATCGGGGCAACAGCCACCTAATCAGTAATATATAATTAGTGAACAGCCAATAATAAATCAAAGATAAAAAAATTAAAAATACAAACAAGAACATGTAGTGATGAAGAGGCAGAAAAAAAAGCTAAAACCCCCAAAAAACAAGCAGAGAAACGAAAATAAATGAAAATCAAAATGTGCCAGACAATGTACTATAAAATATAATATAATATTAATTATAATATAAGTCTATGTTCCAGGAAGTGTCTTGAAACTGCCGAATTTAAGTTCTGGGTACAGATACTGGATCTGTGCTCATTCCAATATAATTTAGCCTCTCCCTGGCACTCTCCGACATAGTAGATCCCACACAGATATTTGATCACATAAATGATGTGTCCTGTGTCACAAGTAGGATAATCTCTGAGATATATCTTCACTCCAGTTCTAGGATGGTAAACCACAGAGCTGGCAGATCACTGCACGGCCAAATTGGTCTCAGGAGAATTGTTCACAATTTTGTTTAACACATTTTGCTGCATATATATTTTTCAGGGTGGGGTTAGGGTTATAAGTAATATATAGGTGTTAAAGTGGGGAGCGGGGGTCTCCCCCGCATAAAAATGCAGCAAAATGACCCTGTCAAAAATAAAATTTGACCAATTCACAAATGACCAAATAGATTTGACCAAATCAACCCAACCCGTAAACCACATTCCCCTTGATAACGTTGTTACAGTATAATGCAGTGAAGACAAGAGTACGTGCCCATTCTGCTTGATTTACTTCTATTGGAGATCATAGCCCTTCTTTTTCCAACTGTGTTGACCACCATGTTCCTTAAATTGTTACTCCTTTTGTATGTGAATGTGGGAGGGACAGTAAATAAGGTGTTTAATTTATTGTCGATAGTAATGATATAATAATCATAGCTTCCTTCATTTACTACCAAGTCCTCATATATATCAGTACACAGTGCAGCGGGTAAATGTGGACTCTCTCGTTGCGAACGCATATTCGGCGCAAACATTCAGTTTGCAATTTTACCAACGGCACTGTGCACTGATGTATACGAGGACCTGGTAGTAGATTGAGGAAGCTATGAAATTATTTGAGTTGCTTCTGACCCTCAGCTGCTGCTCCTCTGCTGGGCAAGTGTTTTGTTTGCTATGTCCATCCAGGCATGTAGTGAATTTAACAGGGGAAGCGCTTCTTTAGTCTTCTTCAGAGGACGGCATGTACATTTGAGAGAAGCGTCCTTGAACCAATACTGTTCAAGTAATAACGACCAGTATTCACACAACTGAGCTAAAGGCCCACTATATACCCAACTAATGTCGCACACACCTCCCATCAGGGAAACTAGCCCAAGCAGAGACCTTTGTCTTAGTTGGGTGAAGCAAACATCATTTCATTGCTTTCACACTGTATTATTTAGTATGCAAGCTTGGTGCATTACCAAACATTGTGATAACAAAAAATACAAGCACAGCCTTTAATCGAACATCATCAAAAGATGGTTTGCAAAAAAAATAAAGGTATCACAAAAATAAATCTAAGTTGAAAATCAGATACAAACTGACAAGGAACCAGACATCGTGTTTCTGACCTTTCGGGCAGTTGTTGAAGACCACTTTGAGTAACATTGTGTGTTGTTATTGTGAACCATTGTGAAGTCCATATTTTTGTGATGGATGTCATCGTGTGGAATATCCTAATACGAGGGTCAGGCAATGATGGGGAATTCTTACCTTTCCATTCACATGCAGTGGAAGGAGGAGATTATCAAGAACCGCGTGCAGGCAGCATGACATCATACAATGACTGGCTAGCAGTGGGAGAGTGGCTGCTTGTGTAGAATCCAAAGGCAGTGGGCTTCAAGGCTTGCAAGGATTGGGAACCGAGACACAGGTTGATAAAGCCATCAAAGTGCTTCTTTGCGACCCATTGGGCCATGCCATGGTAGAACACTTCTTCTTGCTCAGTGGGCGCTGGATGGAGTTTGAGGGACATTCTGCAGTCGCTGTTGGGTGGGGCCTGAGCAGAGCAGAGGTTGGGGCGGTCTGGGCCTTCTCTGTTGCTCTGTGTCAGCCGTGCTTTGGTTACCATAGTTGCAGAAACCTGGAAGCTGGTTTGGTTGCCAGTCATAGCAGAAAGAGGCAATGTGGCACCTCTCTTGACCCCACCAAGCCTTGCAATGTGCCCCATGCTAGGTCAGGGGTCAGAAAAGGGGTTAGGCCAGGGGGCAGACAAGGGGTTAGGTTGGGCTCTGGAAATGCCAGCGAGAAAGGAGAGCACATATTGAGGATGACAGACGGAAAAGTTTAAACCAACAAAGAGAGACTGAAGGAAAAACGTGTAAAGACTTTGTTTGTTTGTAAACATTGTAATCAATTAAATCAAATAAAAAAAGAACATAAAAAAAATCTATCCTGCTCGTGGCTGCCAACTTTGATTTTCTCTGCGTGGCAATATTTGAGATGTGAACCAACAAGTTGCAAACAACTTAAAGTAGTTAGTTGAGGCATGGGATTTTTTGAGGGGTCTAAAGGAGTTATGGTCGTTTGTTTTCATAGCTGGATTTAGCCTAGCATTATATAATGTAACTTAAGAAGGCTGGAGAAGAATGCTTTGCATGGATAGAAACAAATCATTGCAAGCTCTTGGATGCTTCCAAAGTTCAAGGCGCTGTCTGCAGCGGTTATTGGATGGGCGGCTGGCAAAAGTAAGACATCAGTTACCCACTTCTAAATCACTGTACTCCCCACCCTAACCCACAACACTTCTCGAAATACAACCCCAGCACCACATCGACGCAGGTTAACACAATGTAATGCACGCCACCTCAAGACAAACATGTCTACCTTTAATTGCTCTAAACGTAACACTCATGTATCACAGTTACATTAAAAATCTCTATCACACTGGCCTTAAACAGCGCTCTGCCAGACCCGACAGAAACCAGACAAGGAATGCGCATGGCCGTTTCACAGTGGGCATTACCCTCCGCCCACACATGCGATCTTCACATCTTCACAGCTCTGTTCCCTCTGTTCCCCCATTGGTCTCTTACCCACCTCCTGCTCTTTTAGTTCAGCAGGCACCAAGCGATCATGAACCTGGCAGAAGCTGTTCTGCACAGTGCCCAGTAACACGGCATAACAGGGCATAGGCTGCCTCATTCTCCTGTGGGGCACACCACGCCAGTGACTGGCAGCAGCACGGGAGGACAGCAATGGTGCTAAGAGGTGAAGGGGCTGGGGGAGCAGGGAAGGGAAGGGGCGCCGGCTGGCCAGGCATCTCGGGTTTTCGGGCTTGTACCATACAGTACAGCCCGTGTTCAGGGCTTCCTGATTGGCCAGCGCCCACATGGTGTTAATGAATATGGTAATGAAAACCAACGTGTACTGAGCTTTGTTCTCAAAGGCAACAATCAGATGCCAATGGCGCTCATGACTAACTAGTGAATTAGAGTACCTGCCACGTGACGTGGGCCATTAATTATTGGTTTTCCTGGTACATCCGGCTTAACGTTAACATTCACTCCTCTCAACCCATTTTCTCGGAGAATTTTCTGCACGGAAAGGCAAAGCTTGTTGTCGAAATGTGCTTTGAGGAGAACCAGAAAGTTTAGGGTAGAATCTGGAATGAAAGAGATACAGAGCAACAGAGGCGGTTGGCAGAGCAAAGAGAGAGGTTGTAAAGAGAATCTGATGGGGCATTGCAGATATTACTAAATAAAAAATTAAACTTAACTTGGAATCCACTTTTTTTCACTGGGAATGATCTTCGTAAATTCTGGCAGCCCCACTGAGTAGCCTTTTGCCTCTTAGGACCCGTGCCATGTAGGAGAGGTTGCCTGTTTGTCCAGCCGCTTATTATTATTATTTTATTTTAAAGGAATCCTGTAACCCCGTGGAGCATACCTGCCCAACCTGTGGGTTTTTCCCGGGGACTCCGGATTATTAACCATTTCTCTGGTTCTCCGTGGAAGACTTTAGAATCATAGGGTTTTTGATGCAGTTACTAGGTCCCGTCCAATTGGCTGCAAAAGACTGTTGCCGGTAGCCAATCGGGTGGAGGTGTGGGCGGGATGCGGAAACTGCATCAAAAACCAGACAGTAGCTTCTTATGAACTGCCATCTTGTTTGGTTACTGCAGCGAGTACAAGTACCAACAACAAGAAACAGGCCTGGTCTGCCGCCGCCGCAGCCTGGGAAGTCTAAGCATCTGATTGGCTAGAGATCACAAAAGAGGTTGGTCCTCTAGTTCCCTCAATATGGCACAAACAAGCTCCGCTTCCGATTGGCTTGCTCTTTCTGTCTCGCAGATTGGATTATTTCTTTCACTTTACTTTATCCCGGTAGTGCGCCTGATCACTAATTTCATCTATAGCAGACATTTTAAAGTTTTTACGTGTACTGCACACACATGTTTCAAAAACACAATTTGAAGAACATATCCTCTCTTGGTTTTGTGTGTGTATTGATTTCATGGAAGGCGATTGCCATTCGTCCTATGCAATTTGGGTGGTTATGAAAAGCCAATTTAATGAAATGTGCATATTTCAGGTTGAATTGAACATTTCTGACAGCGTCACATTGCATTTGTTGATTTGCCCCTGCAGTTTGCCTTATGTTTTTGAAAGGTGGACGGAGTGTGTGGGCGTGGCCATTTACAGATGGGCGGAGTCTTGTGTGGCTGTGGGCGGGGCATACATCTCAGGGTTTTTGATTTTCAAATGCAGGCAGGTATGCCGGGGAGTTTCCTGCATGCCCGGTGTGTAACAGAGGGTCTGGGGCCCAAGTGATACAGACCGCCATAAGTACACTGTGATAAAGTTAGAAGAGTGGACCTGCGGACGTTGTTGTGCATGCTCTTGGAAGCTTTTGACAAGTAAACAAAAGCAGCGGAGGAATGGACCTATCACGTTGCTGTGCGTGTGGCCATTTTGAATAATTTAACTTGCATTGACGCAGACATAAGGATTGCCTTGATGCGTCTTCTTCGTCACAGTATTGTATACTGTTAATGATGTCTACAAATCTTCTCCGTTGCAGTACTGAGAACTGATCTGTACTGTTCCAAACATTATATTTCGTCACAGTACTGGACATTTATAAGTAAGGGAGGAATAATAAGGTACAGAAAAACGGAACTCCAGGGAGGAACACATCTTAAGGTTGTGTTGTATTACTTACCAGTGTTAATTGTTATTATGCAAGGTGTACCTCCTCTAAATTACTTTCTGGAAACACAAGGGGCACCAGTCATACCCTGTGCATGGTCCTAATTTCTCGAGGGAGAGGAAGAAGTGTTTGTTAATTCATTGTTTAGTCAATTATGGCCAAGACCAGTGTGAAGATCTGCTGACATTCTCAGTGGAAGAGTCTGCTGACTTGACAGAAATTGTATAAAGATGCTGGATAACGAAATATCTAGTATCATTTTTGAATGGTACTATTTTGAGAAAAAGAAGCAGGACCGAAATTAGTCTGTAGAGAAGTTTATAATTGCTTCAAGGGGTCTCGCTAAGAGGGTAATGGTTTAACTGTCTGACATAGTTGTTGTATGGGTGAGAAAGGTTGCGAGATCAATTCATGCTGGAATGCTGGAATGCAGTGATAGCAAGGTGAGGGAGGCTCTGTGGTGTAAAACCAATCCATCCTTAGAAGAAGTCCTTAGGGTTGCCCAAGAAGTTGAACACATAGATAAGTGCGTCAAGGAGCTGGAGAAAGGAACGGAACCCGAAGAACAAAAGGTGGTAGAACCGCAACCAATGGATGTGTTTGCAGTCCTTAGCAAAGGAAAAGAAGAAGTGAGTCACAAAAAAGAAACCTTACAGATTCAAGGAGAAGAAAGAGGAAGAAGAAAGGAAGAAGTGTTTTTGTTGCAGTATCCTATACTGCCTTGGTGAACAGCAACAAATGTCCCGCACTCAAGGCCTTGTGCAAGAAATGCAACAAAAAGGGTAATTTCACTATTTGCTGAAGGAGCAAAGTGGAGTCTGCTGACTTTGTGGATGAGTTGTATGAGGAATGGATAAGTGCACGTACGTGGTGGATGATATGGTGGATGCTATTGGGACCATTGAATATATGGATGCTCATGCGGAACAACTCATGACTATGATACAAATCGAAGGGAAGGACAAAGAGATGGTGATAGACTTTGGCGCCAAATATACATTGATGCCTAAGATACTGTTTGAGGATTACATGAGTGGAAGGATGGTGTTGAACAAAGTTGACATTAATCTTATAGTGTAGGGAGGGAAGCGCATAGATTTGGTGGGCTGGTTTTGGACAATTTTGGAATTCAAGGACAAGCAAGCTAAGTAGGGATGTACCGATTAGCATATTTAGTATTCGGCCGAATACCGAATAGTTTGTCAACTATTCGGCCGAATAAGAAGCCAAATAGTGTCTTTATTTAATATATCCTGTTCCAAACTTCAAAAAACACACTTATTAAAAAAACAAATAAGGCCCCAGTTTAAATGCATTCTATACTTTTATTTCTGTTCATTGTAATTAATGTCGCATCTTTATTTAAAGTATAAAAGCCTGGAATAAAGCAGATTTAACCAAAATAAAGGCACCAAATGTACAGAAGATTGTTTCATATTTAGTGCCAGTTAAAGTAGGAGGCTTCACAAATGCAAACGGACTGCCTTTGTGAATCAAATCCATTGCATTCTCTATCCAGTTGCAAAGTCGATGTGGTCGAGTTTCAAAACTTTTTTGCAGCTCACATACAAATGTATAAAATGGTTCATGTCGGCCCATGCAGGAAACAAGTCAAGAGGAAATCTGATATGCGTGGACTCCATCTCACAACTATTCACCCCACCCAAACAAATGCTGCTCACTTTTCACTTATCCTAGCCACTCCTTCTCGCAAATACACAAACATATGCAACTTATAATTTCCTGATAAAATATCATATAATGTTAAACTCAGGACTCAAGTTCTTAAAAATAGAAAGTGGGGGACTATGACGTACGCAATGAGAAGTGACATGACAGGAACTGAAAGTATCTATGCACATTTCTTTCAGTTTGTTTTTCCAACTGAAAAAAGTGCACATTGGATATAAACATTCGCCAAAAGAAAAGATGATCCTGTATTGTTGCAGTCCACGTATAAAATATGAGCACCTTTTCTTGTCTAAGAATCTGTAACAAAACATGCCCTAAAGAGCAGATAACAATATAAGATATTTTTCAGCTGTGTGATAGCAATTTGTCTGGTCTAATTCTATTCTGTTTTGCAAACTGAAGTCTATATTTGCTTTTCTGAGTTCATGTTGCATTGTACTCAAATGAGAATGTCAAAGTATTCGGCAAGAGCCGAATAGCAAGAAACTATTCGGCTGGACCCGAATAGCTTTTTTTCAGCCGGAATTCAGCCGAATACTTACTCAAAGCCGAAGTTCGGTACACCCCTAAATCTAAGGGGAAAGTGCATGTCTCCAGCAAAGGGTTGTGGCCGCTTCTGAGTTGGTCACATCAGAAGAGACTTAGCATCAAACTGGATCCCAATGCAGAGGAGACGGTGTACTTGGTGGAAGGGAAACAAACAAAACTGGAAGTGTGTGATAAACAACATCATGCGTTTAGGGATGAACTGGAATGTATGTGGAATAATAAGCTTGAGATCAGGATGAAAGCAGGCTCCATTGCTTTAGTACACAAAGGGCCTCATTACACGGTAGGCGCTAAGGGATTACCGGCAACGGTAAGGGCACCGGTGCCGGTAATCCCTTAGCGCCCTACTACGAGGTCCCTCAGCGGGTCCCGTCCTTAACGCCTGGTTTGACCAGGCGTTAAGGATGGGACCCGCTGAGGGACTTCAGAGCTAATAACGGTACCGCAAATTGCGGTACCGTTATTAGCTCCTTCCCCATTCCCATTGAGCCCTATGGGGGCTCAAATGGAAATGGGGAATGGTATTTGGAATGGGGACTTACCGGGTCCTCCAGGGTCGGAATGACCCGGTAAGTCCCCATACCGCCTACCCAGACCCGGTATGCGGTAATGGAGTAGCCATGCCGCTAACAGCGGCATGGTTACCTCCTACCGTGTAATGAGACCCAAAGTAAGGAATCTTCCCATAACTGAAAGGAATGAAGTGAAGGCGGAGTTGGAGATGATGGAGAAGCAAGGAGTGATCTAGAGGATTGCCTCATCCGAGTGGGTGTCTCCATTGGTGGTTGTGCGCAAGCCAATGGGAAAATCGAGACTATGGGCCTCATTACGAGTTTGGAGGCAGCCATGGAGCTAGCTAGCAGCCTCCAAACCGGGCTCCATTACCGGGTTCCTGCAATGGGGACTTACCGGGTCATTCCCGTACCGGCCCCCTTCATTCCGTCAGTGCAAGCTTCGTAATGAGGCCCTATATATTGATCTACATTCAGTTAACAAGTGCATTGTTCTGGACAGAAACCCTTTGCTGAACATTTAGGAGATGTTGGTTACTATTAAGAGAGCTAAAGTGATAAGTACATTTTGCTCTTTACTACTAGGACTAGGAAAACAAATGTTTTATTTACCAGCTCTTTCTTCGGGCAGATACCCTATTCTGAAATTTCATGAGCCAAATAGTTAATCACTCTCCCATGGAAATGGATTTGAAATCGGCATACCATCAAATTGTTTTATACCCATCCTTTAGGCCCATCCTTTAGGAATGTTACTGCTTTCATTACTCCATAAAGATTGCTAAATGCAAGCGCATGCTTATGGTTTAGTGTTAGCTGCGTCTGTTTTTCAACGAGTGATATGCCAACTCTTTTATAGTGAAAAGGGTTTCCGTTGCTTCCAAGATGATGTGTTGCTATATGGCAAGAGTGTGGAGGAGCATGATGTGAGATTGAATGGAGTGCTGGGCATATTGGAGACTGCAGGTTTGATGCTCAATAGAGATAAGTGTCATTTCCATAGGAGAGTGATTAACTATTGGCTCATGAAATTTCAGAATAGGGTATCTGCCCGAAGAAAGAGCTGGTAAATAACATTTTTTGTTTTCCTAGTCCTAGCAGTAAAGAGCAAAGTGTGTCATTCTTTGGGATGGCGGAATACTATTCCAGATTCATTCAAACCTTGCTGCCAAGACTCACAATATAAGGAAATTAGCGAAGAAAGGTTTGAGGTTTCGGTGGCATGCCGAATGTGATGCTGAATTTCAAGAGGTCAAGTTTGCTTTAAATAAAGTTCCGACTATGAGTAGTTTTGATCTTATGAGAAGGAGCATTTTGACCACGGATTCTAGCAATCACGGTTTCTGAGCTGTTTTGAGTCAGAAGTGTGATGGAAGAGAGTATACAGTGGTGTTTGCCTCCAGAGTACTTAACGATGCACAAAATAACTATTCAACCATAGAGAAGGAGCTTTTAGCTGTGAAATGGGTGATCGAGAAGTTCAGGCCTTTTTTGAGGGGTATCAAGTTTATGTTCACTCTGACCACAAACTGTTGAAGGAATTTATATCCACAAAGAGTTTGGACAAAGTCTTTTTTAAAATAAGGAAATGGGTGACCCGATTACAGGAGTATACCTGGGATGTGGAGTATGTTCCTGGTATTAAGAATAAGGTGGCAGATTGTTTATCTCGCTTAACCAATGTGGTTGAGGAACAAGATATGAGGAAAATAAGGATCAGGTTTTGGAAGTTGATCAGGAAGTAGTGGCTGAAGAGGAATAGAGAGATGCCATGTTGCTGGATACCATGATGATGGTTATGAAGCAGAAATTAGAAGTGGGTGTGTGGAGTGAGTATATATGCAAAGAGACGATACATGAGGCTGTGAGATTGGGATTTGATGAGTTACATCTTAAGAGATGCATGATTTTGAGAGGTGACAAGCTGATTCCCCCGTGGATGTTAGGGACAGGATTCTTAATATCAAACAATTAATCAGACATGATTATTGGTGTCCCGGTATGGATGTGCAGGTGGAAAGACTCATAAGAGACTGTAGTGTATGTCAAACTCATGACTATTCCACCCATATCTTGGGAGTGTGTAATTCTAGATATTGTGGGTCCTGTGAGAGGTCATGGGACTCTTAAATATCGCATAGTGCTAGTAGATATGTTGGTTAGATGGGTAGAGACATCCTGGGTACAGAACATATGCACTAGTGACATTATTGTTTTTCTGGACAACATCTTGAAGAGGGAAGGTTATCCCTCAATATTGTTGAATGACAATGGTGTGCCACTTGTATCTGAGGAGATGGAGAAATGTTTGAGAGATAATAGTATTGAGCATCGCGGCAGTGCTATTTATCATCCAGAAACGAATGTTATTGTGGAATGTTTCAATAGGCAGAGATTGCAGAGATTGGAGGAAGGCAGCAGATGACTCAGTAGTGGTTTACAGGCTCATGCCCCAGTTGACCACAGGTGTGTCTCTGTTTCAGATGCTCAGAGGGAGCAAGCCTAATATCATGGTGTGCCCGCCATGGTTGGGAAGGGCCAAGTTGAGACCGATGAATGTGCATGATGTCAGGGAGAAGGTGTTGAGACAAGAGAGGAAAACGTCTCATTTTGATTTGAGGAAAGCTGCAAAGGCAAGGGTTGTCTCTTTCGTAGATTGGGTCTGTATTAAACTTCTTCTTGGACGCGGGAGTGGTGGTTTGGTGTGGTCCAAGCCTTTCTAAGTGGTTGAGAGTTTGCACGGGGCAGTACAAACGTTGAATGGCAGAGTTTTTAATGTGAATAGAGTGTGCATACATTCTGGAATGAGTAAGGCTGGAATGAGCAATTCAAGGAGGAATATCTTGTGAAGTGATCTTGCAAGGGAAGATGTTAAGGTTGGTCATCCCAAGAGGGAATGTGACAGACCGAATGTAGAGTGAATGTGGCGTGTTATTTACTGTTTACCTGCATTGGAAAGACACTGTACATAGTTCACTGTTCACCTGTTTAGGATACTGTACATAGTTCACTGTTCACCTGTTTAGGATACTGTACATAGTGTTCTGCTGTCATGTTTTTATTTCCTGTCAGTGGGGTGTTATATACTCTTCACCACATATTGTACATAGTTTTCCCCTTTAATGTTTTGGCCACAAAGAGTGGAGATGTGTGGCATTCTGCTTTAAGCAGAACCATAATATTTAGGGTGGAATCTGGAGTTGTAGAGAGCCAGAGAACTAGAGGCAGTTGAGAGAGCTAAGAGAGAGGTCGTAAGGAGAATCCAGTGGGGCATTGAAGATATTACTAAATAAAGAATTGAACTTATCTTACAATCCAGCCACTTTATTTCACTTGTACATTCTAGTATCACGCAATATGGGATCAGAAACGGCAAGTGCTATGCCAGATTATCATGAAATAATAGAGTCGTCTTTGCGTCCCTTTCCCATTATAAGGTTAAATTCACCACCTATTATTAACAAAGGGTGATGTTCTGCCGATGAGTGTAGGATGGACTCAATCATGTTGTTCAAATTTTCCATGAAATTCCGATTATCTGGATTTCTCTGGGCCCTGCAGCAGTGGCTTAACCAAATCGATTGGAAACCAGGAAATGTAACTTTGATGATTTGCAATGACTCAGAATTTGAGTGCACTTCCACCTGCGCACACATGGATAGCGATAGCATGCATCACAATCCCCAGGATGATTTGCCATGCCTATTCTGTTTGGCTGTACTGGATAATGCGAAAAATCCATCTCTATTAAATGCGTGTGCTGGCCAGGTTTCTTGCATAAATATTATGTTGAGTCAAGTAACTGTAGGAACGTTTTGTCCTCAATGTTATTTTTTTAGGCTATGTTCCAGGAAAGTATCCTGATGTTGGTATGGTTACCTAATGTAGTGATAGTTTTCTTGGATTAACTTAAACAGCTGGTTGAGTTAGGGAAGACATTTTTTAAAGTTATCACCTTTCTCTTTCAGGCTATTGGTTAATTCATCAAAGCTACATAATCCGTTTCATTCTCCAACCTGTCTAGTAATTCATATCGGTTAGGATGGCATAAACTGATGGTGGAAGAGGGGTGGATTGTTTGAAGAGTAGGTAGCAACCTTAGTTGACTTGAATCTAGAGTGGGGTGTGGATAAAAAAATGCTACCCGGACAATAAATGGTTTATGAAGATGATCAGATTTTTGGTAAATTTGATTTGAGGATGTAGTTCACTAGTCCAGGCTTTCTTAGTTGGAGGACTGTGCAGTCGCCTTTGTATCATTTTGAAGATTTCCAATCCAGCCAACACTCCTTCAATCAAAACCAATTGCGCGTCAATGGTCGGACAGTTGATGGAAGTATTAATCCACTGTGATGCTTTATTAATGAAACGGGTGATCCCCACCCATCAGGCATGAGTCCTGGGATTGCACAATAATGATGGTCCAAAGCACTGCCTCAGGTAATAGATCAAAGGGGTCCCCCTTGGTCATCGAAGTTTAAATTGGATGATGTTCCATACAGGAGAAAGACTGTTAGGCCAGAGCTAGTGTGGACCATGGCATACTCTTGTCCAGGTCCATTTTCACCAGAACCTTATCAATAGTTGCTAATGGTTCTGCCATCATTGTGACCATGGATATGATTATTAGAGAGTAGGTTGAGAGACTTCAAAGCAACCATGCCCAAAGGTCAATCGCCACGTTTGAGTTCTACCATAACTGGGCTGCTGATAGATCCGGGCCTTATTGTCCTGAGTGTATTTTTGGGGTAAAGGAACTTAGGTTGTGGGAAATTGGCTGTAATTATTTTGCTTGACGTGTTAATTCCCATGTTTGATTTCTTAGAGATACTAGGCGATGTTGTCTTTTTTTGGATTTGCGTTGCATTCTTTTCTCAGGTCTGTTATGGTTGTGGGGACCCCGATTTTGGTATTGAATATTTCCAAAAGCTGTGGGATCTGCAGAAAAAAACTCTGATGCTTTTTCTGTCTGTTCATGTTTGCAAATAAAGCCTCATCACTACCAGATACTACCTTAACCTCTCGCAATCCAGTTTTGAATGGAACAGCTTTGGAGGCCATATCTCCAGTCTCGGCTCTACTGGTTCTGGTGAATTGCTTAGATGTAGCTGAAAATTCGAATCAGCAGGAAGATTAAGAGCAGGGACTTCAGCGGAGGCTTTTAAGCGGCAAAGGTACTTGAATAGATATCAACGAAGTAACTCCAATGTTATCACCAGTGCTCCCAGGTTTCCAGATTCATGAATGTTGACCAGAAGCAACCCTTTGAGACATCTTCGATCAGCCTCAACCGATGTAATTTTGGCCTCCAATTCATCGACAACTTGTTTCAGATACCTATCAAGTGTATCTGATTTCTGGGATCTGTTAGGTACACCCTTTGTTAAGTGGGAAGAAGTTGCCTTTCTCTTCCCCTTTTAAAAAAAATAAATATTATTTAAACATATAAATATTTCATGTATAACAAAAGTTTGGCTTTTAAGAATGACTATAAAAAATTCTGAATAAAACCAGTGATTAAACCCAATATAAAATCACCAAGTAACTGGGGCTGGTTGAGAATATATAAATAAATATGAGGTTGCGTAAAATTGCAATAGCAGTTAGCGTATAAAAGTTAATGGCAAATAGTTAATGCCAATAACAGAGTAGAAGGGTCAGAGTTCAAGAGTTCTTACATCTGAGAATAGGTTGTTAGAATGCAGGTGAATGATATTTCATTGTTGTCTTTGCCGTTTCAGTTAAATAAGGTATATATGCCTGTTCTTTAGGCTTTATACTTGATTCTGTGTGCCATTGCATACATTGTGTACCACACTGTGTACTGGCACTCGTTTCAAGAGAAATGCTTACTCGTGCCATTTGAGTGATCGTCTCCAGGGTTTGTTGAGCCCTTGTTTTCCCAGACAACTCAACAATCGGATTGGGGTATCCACATCTATTCTAAACAAGGAGGGACCAACACCCCCTTCCCCAGACAATAAGAGCTACTAATCACGGTGTGACCCACCCACTACACTCCATTGTGAATTATCAGAGCAAGCCCCGAAGAAAACGTTCTGGAAGAAAACATGTTGGCACAAAGTGTATTAAAATTTATGGTACAGAACACCAAGAAATCCAAACATTAAAGCTGAAGAAGCCAATGTGGTGTACTTTAATGACATGGGACTTAAAATATTCCCAACCACTCTTGGATAAATGCAAATAAAGCAAACTAACTGGTTCATTCACCTTTTTCTAAACAATCAGTCCCTTTGCCATTAATTATTTTGAGGAAACTGAACTTAAGCCAAAGAAAAAGGCAATAGCGAATAGAGGTATGATACCCTACGTGTTGCATTTCTATCCCCCATACCATACCGTACATTACAAGTTGGTTGATGCAGGTTAAATGTAGCGTTATTACCGTATACCACTGCATTAATGTGCCACCGAGTTATAGATTTGGCGGAACGTTGGAGGATTCACCTCCAGCCGTGAGCTGTAGGTAAATCTGTCATCTTTCTGCCATATTTCGACATAATTACTGCTTCGGTAATTCTGCCGAAAATGCCCCATTGAGTCTGATGGACTTTAAAATAAATGGGGATTTACACTGCCACCACCACTTGTAATCCAGCAGTAATACTTCCGGACCAAGTGGAGGTAACGGTAATATAGTTTGATGGCTTCTGGGCACATATACCACCCAAATACCACCAAACTCAAAACAAGGCTCATAGTGTTGACACCGCTTATTAGCAATAGCGCCATATTCAATTTAATAGGGTCTGGGGGAATAGAGTCTGCAGGGGAAAAAGTAATGTGTGCCCCCTTGTGTTAGGGGCCTAGTGGAGCTTTCACCAGATATAGAGTCCTGGAGTCCACAAGATGTCATTGTGAAGCATAACGCCCGCAGTTGCTACTGACAGAAGGGGGGACAGCCCTTTTTCTGATGGCTCACTCCTCCTGCTGCCTCTGCTGGAGTCCTTCGCCTTTCCTCATCCCACCCTTATCAGACCCTTCCTCCACAGACGACACCCAAAGAGATAGGCGTTTCTCCCCTTCACGGTTGAAAACTGGAAGACGAATCCCATTGTCTTATACCACTGTCAAATGTTCTCCTTTCCTCTGAACAGTTCGTCCAAAAAAACTCCCACAAAATCTACCCTAACCTGTAGCCCCAACACTCCCTATGAAGAGAACTGTTTGAATGATCTGGGAGTGGAACATTGCACTAATATCCTGACTTAAGTAAATGGAAGCTCATGCTGAAATCATTACTGAATTCTACATTAGTGACAGCACCTTATGGTCATCGTTGCACATCTTATGTCCCGGACTAAAAACATCTCTCTCTACAAACTTGAGGAAACCTCCTTTGTTCCTCCCCACCATCCCATAATCCCTCACCTAGTGATGCCCCCTACCCAGAACGTCTGCAGCTTGTCGCTGGTTTGTGCTATTGGCACTCCATCTTGCCCCTCCAAAGTCTTACTCTGTACCGTCTACTTTGCCATTTCATCACCTTTGCAACACTCACCAGTAGATCAACAATGAAAGACGCTGGGAGCCAATCACAACCAACAGAAGACTTCAACATTGACATCCTTGCCCCGACAGAAGGCTGGTTCCCTCAACCTCTGCCAGCTACGTTTCTTCTCACATTGTACCTTTCCAACATGAAATCCTTGAGAATAATTGCTTGGGGAAAAAGGGCAGAGGAGTGGCGCGGATGCTCCTGCCCAATCGCAACATATCAGTCATATGGCGAGGAGACACTTGCTCCTTTGAAAAGTTTGCTGGCAAACTCCACATCAACCACAATACTTCCATAACCACACTTGTTGCATGCCGCCCCTTTGCACCACCAACCCTGCCTTCCTACATGAATGGGCAGACACGCCCACTAATTTCCATGCAAAGGCCCCCTGAATGTTCATACTGGGTCACATTAACATCTGGGTGAACTCTTCCAACAACAAACTGTGCTCATTCTCCCAGCTGATGATTAATCTGGCTTTTACCCCATGGGTAAATAAAACCACTCCCCGCGATGGTTACACTCTTGATATTATTTTCATGTATAACTTCCCTCTCTAAAGTGCTTGGCATTTTCCTTTTTCCTGGTCAGGCCATCATCTTCTCTTGAACAACGGAGATAGCTTCACCGCTATACCTACGCCAACAGACTTCTGACAAAATACAAATTCTCATTCGTCACTTAGGGCATATTCATTAAGTATGCCTTTGCAGACCACTGCACCAATCTGCATCCTGCCCACTTACCCAGTCGCTCAGCACTATACTATGGAAAAAGGGATCATCATAAGTACCTATGACTCCATCACCTGCGATCAAATAAACCATTGAAACCCACGATCAAACAAGCCAACACTAAGAATTAGCCATCATGGGGAGATCTGTGAGGAAGCCCGAATGACGTTGGCACTGCTCACAGTCCCCCGATGACCAGCTTCCATGCAAACCGCTCAACGAGAAAAAGAGAGCCTTCTACCAGATCTGCAGCATTTCTGCTAAAAAACAAAATGGAGGCGGTTTTTCAAACTCTATCATGAGATTAGCAACTTTCCCCAATGTCTCCCCATCCCACTTCCATCATCTGGGCTGGTGAATGACTTGGCAACCACTTTCCAAGAGAAGTTACGACGGGTTCTAAAAGATGATTATTCCGCAGACCTGCTCCACTCTCCCCCTCACTCCTGACAACAGTGCCTCTTGTAAATGCACTCATTTTAGTCCTCCAACCCCTGTGGGTATCTAAAACCTAAGAAGGGTACTAAAGGCCTCCCAGAACAATGCCATCCCTTCCACGCATCCCAGATGCAAGACACAATGTACATTCTGGTTGCCAAATTCTCCAGAGGATAGCCCATCCTGCTCTCGAATCAGCCCTGATTACCCACCTCCTTAAAAACCCAACATGGACTCCACAGGGCTCGATCTGATATTTCCGCTTGTTGTTGGTCGCCTACCAAAAAGACGGATTTTTTTCTGGGCGATTTTCGGCGGCCCGCAAAAATGCGAAAATATCACAACCCTTTGCCACCCACCCCCAATCTCGCTGGCGTGATGCCTGTAAAATCGGCGGGTTTAAACCCAGCGACCCCCGTCCACAGCTGCACCCGCCTCCCTCCCTACCCCAGGATACCCCTAACCCCTAAACACACAGACACACAACACACACACAAACACCTGCTCTCTCCTGGTCCTGTCCTGCCTGTCAGCCCCTGCGCGCACTCGTGTGCGGCAGGGGCATGACAGTTCGATTTTGAAAGACCACTCTGTGCGGTCACAGAGCGGACTTTCTAAATCGATGTTTTTTTTTAAAATTGATTAAAATAAACCGACATTTTCGAATTACACCCTCGACAGTTATGGAGATGGTTTGACTTTTGACCATATGTAACATTCTTTTTCTTGAGAGGATTATAGCGCCACATGGTGAGACTCATGCATTTCTTCATGAAAGCCAATCAGCCATCTGACTCAGTAGAAGCATTGAAACAATATCCTAACCCCACTGGAGAAGAAAGTACCAGTATCACTAATAATGTTAAACCTGACAATAATGTGACCTTTGACACTGGCAGCTATGCTCAGTTTATGTAAAGGCAGCATGACATTGTAGGCTTGTTCGATGTTGCTCATTACTTGGATATTAGATTACAATCAAGAATCGCATTCGCGTGATGTCATCTTTGATGTCCTGGGTGTTAGTCTTAGTAGTGCCTGGCAGTGGCGCGACTTATGTTTGCATAGTTTACCATAACTGGCGAGTTTCTTTTTTTTAATGTTCCCTTGCAACCATAATGTGCCTTTAACGAAGTTTTGTCAATTAATTGCATAGGTTTTTATAAATGTGACTTAACTATAACGTCCATTTAACAACGATTTTTCATTGAAAACACACACACACACACACACACACACACACACATACGCCCCCCCCATGTAAAATGTATGTGTTTCACTATGAAGTATTTAAGTTTCTGAATCTTGAATTAGGTCCCACACAGCCCAGCTGTGTCCTCCTTCAGACCACTTGAGAAAAGCATGTGTCAGGAACCGCTTCTGACTGTGCCAACATTGCTGCAGTAATGCACGTCCCACTGCCTTCAATGTGATATAATACTCCTAGAATATAATCAGCGTCCGCATCACGGCAAGGCACGCATATTATCTTATGTCTACAATGCAGCAACAAGGACTATATTTGCACAGTGTTTAAGGTGTGTAGTAAGTACAGTGTTAATTCTACATGCAGATACATGGGCTGGTACCCAGACAACCTAACAAACAGAAAACACACACACACTCTCTCTATCGCTGTTAGTATGGTTTTGATGGATAGATTGCTCTTCCGGCTCATTCCAGGTCAGGGTGTTGGCAGAGGAATATGGCTGACCTGGAAGAATACCCTCAGTCTTTGTGCGGCTACTTGTGAATGGGCTTGAAGCACAGATTGCTGAGTCGACTCAGTGCCGTAAATGCTGCCTTTCAGGAAACTTAGTAGGGATGCCAATCCCAGGGGATAGGGAATGCCAGGGGTAGCAGAAGTGACATCACACACCTGATGGCATCACAGGAAGTGATGTGACATGACCTTTGACCCGGATGTCATCATTTCCTCTTTAACCCTGGTGACATCACCAGAAGTGGTTTGCGAGCGTAAGAAAAAGCACACAGATGTACAATCTTTAAAATACCAAATAGGTACCAAAACAGAGAAGAGTGTCTTAGATACCAACCAATTTAATCAAGGGTGCTGCCTGCATATGCCATGGATGGGGTCATGATACGATCATGCTAGACCCAATAGAATCAACATAGGCTGAGGCATTGCCATCAATATGTCACTTCAGCATTGTATGTTTTTACCTGTGTTGACGCTGCAAGCACTGCTGGGACTCACCCCATCCATGTCCCAGCAAGTGCACACACAACGGACATGACACCGGCAGACTCGAGGAGGCCTGCAAAGATGGCCGCCATGGAAGCCGACACAAATCACAGCAATCTATCTTGCCCAAGAGGGCTTGGCCCCAAGCTGTAACCTGAGTGGTGCACAAAGCCCCAAATGAACAGCGCCCATCTAGCCGGGAGGCGAAGCCGGCACGCCTCAAAGGCCTGACTTCAAGGCCAGACAATCCTGTCTTTGCCTGTGCTTGCCCAGCCTGCAATGGCCTCCCCCTTACCTTCCCTGAGGACCTGTGCCCAATCACAGTGCTGCCCTTTCAAGCGGCCACACTCCGTTCCAGCTCACATCCAAATACCTGTGACACGCCTGGCATACCAGCCAAAGAAGTTAAGAAGAGACACCTCTCTTCATCACTTGTTCCACATGTGACTAACACTCCGCATTGTGTAGACTGTGCCCCGCATGCCTCTGTCACCCCCACGTTGCCTCATTCCCTACAAACACATGCCCAACATGCTTATTACCTCCACAGGAGCAATCTCACAGGCGCCCATACTAGCCCTTTCCCCTGCCATGCCTTGCCGCACTCTGACCCCACCAACTCCTATCCCCCCCTGTCTACTCCGACCACCTTCCTACCGCCTCTTCGCTCAGGCGCTTCCAATATAGTCACCATGCACATGCCATTCATGACGCACCACACGCCCCTGCCCTTCGTCTCAGTTGGCAGACCTCAGGCACTGCCGGCAATTGTCTACCTTCAGGTTTGTACAGTCTACATGGCACAGCCACCCCTGCAGAGACAGCGACTACTCGTCGTTCCTACCCCCTCCCACCTCCTACCCCATTCACTTCACTCATTCGGCCCCACAATGACCAAGTACCTCAGCACAACCTTCACTAGGCACGCCCCGCTCACCAATACCAACCAGGTCACTCCCATTATAAATAACGCCATCCCATCTGTGGACAGTTGGCCGCATGGTAATACCCATGCATCCATACACACCAGTGCCGCCACCCATGAGCCCAAGCTCTCCAGCACAGCTCCCAAGCTCACCAGTGCCGTCACCCATGCACACAAGCTCACCAGTGATGCCACCCATGCGCCCAAGCTCTCCAGCACAGCGCCCAAGCTCACCAGTGCCATCACACATGCACCCAAACTTAGCAGTTCCGCCACCCATGAGCCCAAGCTCTCCAGCACAGCTCCCAAGCTCACCAGTGCCGTCACCCATGCACACAAGCTCACCAGTGATGCCACCCATGCGCCCAAGCTCTCCAGCACAGCGCCCAAGCTCACCAGTGCCATCACACATGCACCCAAACTTAGCAGTGGCGCCACCCATGAGCCCAAGCTCAGCAGTGCGGCCACCCATGTGCCCAAGCTTTCCAGCACAGCACCCAAGCTCAGCAGTGCTGCCACCCATGCGCCCAAGCTCTCCAGCACAGCGCCCAAGCTGACCAGTGCCATCACCCATGCACCCAAACTTAGCAGTGGCGGCACCCATGAGCCCAAGCTCAGCAGTGCGGCCACCCATGTGCCCAAGCTTTCCAGCACAGCACCCAAGCTCAGCAGTGCTGCCACCCATGCGCCCAAACTCACCAGTGCCACCACCCATGCGCCCATGCTCACCAGTGCCACCACCCATGCGCCGATGTTCACCAATGCCGCCACCCATGCACTCAAGCTCAGCAGTGCAACCACCCATGCGCCCAAGCTCACCAGTGCCGTCACTCTTTCGCCCAAGCTCACCAGTGGCACCACCCATGCGCCCAAGCATGCCAGTGCCACCACCCATGCGCCCAAGCTCACCAGTGCCACCACCCATGTGCCCATGCTCACCAGTGTCGCCACCCATGCACTCAAGCTCAGCAGTGCCGCCTCCCATGCGCCCAAGCTCACCAATGCCTTCACTCATTCGCCCAAGCTCACCAGTGGCACCACCCATGCGCCCAAGCTCACCATTGGATACCTCCCACCTAACACCAACATGCAAAATGCACTCCTGCGCCTCTGTACCCACACACATTAGTCCTTCTCTAAGCCTTCGACATCCTCCAATACTCCTGCCCCTGAAGACACCACAGAAAAGAAAAAGCCCCAACCATCTCACTCTTTGAAATGCATCCTGATCAACGCAAGATCAGTCATGGCTCATGCACTTGATATTAACAACCTAATAACCTCCAGCAATATTGACATCTTAGCCATCACTGAAACATGGCTCTGCCCCTCCACTGGCCCAGCACTTTCCAACGCAATCCCCCCAGGTTATGCCCTACTCAGAGAGGACAGAATAGATAGCAAAGGTGGGGGGGGGGTAGCATTCGTATATAGGGACTCTATCCTACTCCGCCAGATCTCCATCACCCCCCTTCCCTCTTTTGAAACCTTAGCTATTAAGCTCACTGCCTCTCCCAACCATTCCATAGTTCTCTACCTCCTGTACCACCCTCAGGGACCCCATCCACCTTCAAAGAGAATATTCTTCAAGTCATTAGAAACACTATCAAATGGAATACCAAGCTCTTAATCTTGGGAGACTTCAATTTCGGCTTGCTCCTACCAATTACACAGAGGCACACCAAACATGCCCCTGCCTACCTTCCACTCTTGCACAAAGCACATGGAACCTTACATATGAACGACTAGTCCCGTTACTCACATCCACAGCACCGACAGACCACAACGTTGACTCCTTAGTGAACCAGTACAATTCTCTACTCTCAAACGCAGTGGAATCCTTAGCCCACTTCAAGCTGCGCAAAGAAAAGATCATCAACCACAAAAACACATGGTTCACCACAAAGCTCCACTCCTTACAAGCAAATAAAAGGACGGCCAAAGCCACATGGCAGAAGAACCCAAGTGCATTCAGCAAATAACTATTTCTCCAACAGTCTAACATATACAAACATATACAAACAATCCGTCCTCACCACCAATACAGCCTCCTACAACAGCAGAATAGCAGAAGCCACTTCGAGTTCACATGAACTGTTCTTCATTTTGCGCGAACTCGAAACACCCATCTCACCTCCGTCAATGATCACTAAAGATGTGGTGCAGCAACTTCCAGCATGCCCTCAAAGGAAAAATGTTACAACTGCAAATTAAGATTGATCCAAAGTACACAACCTGCCCATCAACTCTCCATAAAACCCACCTACTGCACCTTCTGCACACCCACAGCTCTTCAAGTACTCTCCCATCACCGAACCTGATCTTGCCAACTTAGTGAGAGGCCTCAAGCCTTCACGATGTAAAGGAGATCCTTGCCCCACCACCTTGGTCAAACAATACCTCACACTACTCATATCCCTCATCACCGCCATTGTCAACGCTTCTTTATCCTACAACATCATCCCTTGCTGCCTTAAAGAATCTTGGATCACTCCCCTACTACAAAAACAGCACTTGATCCTAGCATACCCACCAATTACTGACCTATCACCACCGTCCCATTCCAACAGAATAGCCTACATCCAAATACAGGCCTTCCTGGAAACTCACTCCATCCTCAGCCCTCGTCAATCCGGATTTCGCCCCGTTCATGGAACAGATTCGGCCCTCCTCAACCTCAAGAATCAATTGGATTATGCCAATGAAACTGGAAAACTCTCCCTCCTCTTGCTACTCCTCCTCTCTGCAGCATTTGATCTGGTGGACCACAAGACAAGACCCTCTGCAACCACCTGATATCATTTGCACACTTCGCTCCAGAAGCAGCCAGTTGGGTCTCCTCCCTCCTCAAGAACCTCACAATTCTTCGCTGGTGAAGGTGCAGCTCCACCCACCTCTATGCCATGCTGTGTACCACAAGGCTCATGCCTCTCCCCTACCCTCAACAATATTTACACAAAACCTCTGTTTGACCACCTCGACTCCTTGGGCATCTCCTTAATAAACTACGCGGCCGATATGGAAACACTCATCCCACTGTCAGGTTTTTGTGACCAGGACTGCATCACCGTAAATACCATCTATGAGACCATCCAAACTTGGATGGCCCAACACAGCCTGTGTCTCAATGACGAAAAGACAGAGCTACTCCTGATCGGCTGCTAACCCCGTCTCTCAAACCTTGATCCATCGTACCAGCTATTCCCCATAGATGGCCACAACATCACTGTCTCCTAATCCATCAACATGACCCGCGAAATCCACATCGCCTCTGCAACAGCCTATACAACTACACTCATTTGTGCCAGCAGACCGTTCTTATCCACTACAAATTGCCTTTCTATCGCCCATGCCATGGTGCTGTCCAAGCTAGACTATTGCAACACCTTACTCTGTGGATCCTCCGAAAAAAACCTGAGCAGGCTCCAGGACATCCAAAACAATGCTCTCAGCTAAGGCGCTCAGTTCACTGGCTCCCCATCCGGGAAAGAATACAATTCAAAATCCTTACGATTGCACACCGGTGCCTGGAAAACAAAGCCCCTACTTACCTTGCCCAGCGGTTCAAGAAATATTCACCAGCCAGACCACTCAGATCGTCCAACAGCCAGCGCCTGATCTCTGCCATATTTAAACAGAAACAAGCAGGTGGCTCAAGTTTCCCCATTGTTGTAGCTAACCTCTGAAACTGCCTCCCGCTCTACCTTCGATCAGAGTCGTCCTACCAAATCCTCAGGAAAAAAGCTAAAGATTCACCTGTTTAAATAATAGCCTCCACCACCGGCTTGAGCTATTCCTACTATGCAACTCTACCTACCTATGTAACTAGCGCCTAGATGCCTGAGGGCTAGGTGCACTGCTATAAATGTTAAAATAAAATAAAATAAATATGATACATAGATCCCTTACATTGCCAGCTGCTGCAATATTAAAGTATTAAAACATCCAATAGATGCAAGTCACCAACAGTGCACAGGATCATTAATGCTTTGATTCATGATAATTATTTGTTATTTATATAGCGCTTTCGCCAAAGTGTTGTACATAGCACATATTGATATACAATTATCATCCCAAGCGTAGTTGGTACTCATTTATCAACCTCAGAAGAATGAAAAGCTGAGTTGGCCTTGCCGGGATGCGAACTTGCAAACTGCAGATCACACGTAGATCTCAGAAGTGAGCGCTCAACCAGCTGAGATATCTTACCACTTTCCTATTAAACATTCAATGCTTCAATAAGAAAACATGTAAAAACTGTCTGCACAATGAAGGCCAGACACATAATAACACTTAGCATATTTGCTGTAGCCTTGATGATGACAGTAAAAAAGGCCATGCAACAGTAAGACATACCAAGATGGGCTGCACTAATATGGCAATATAACTACGTAATAACACTTATCATGCTTACTTTATATTTAGATGCCCAGAAAAATATACCATGCCACAGTAAGGAAAGGATAGACTGGCTGACATCAGATGCCAGTCTAACCAGGTTATTACAGTTATCATGATTGCTTTATCAGAGATGATCAGTACAAAATATCAATCCATAGTATAACATAGTAATAACACTTATGATGTTTACTTCATTATTTATGCCCAGAAAATATGTCATGACTCAGAACGAAATGGCCAGACAAGTAATAGCATTTATCATGCTTACTTTATTATAGATGCCCAGTAAAAATGTAATGCCACAGTAAGAAATGACTGGACTGTCTGTAACAAATTTCGAGTCTAGCCACTAATACATATATTGCTTGCTTTTCATTATTTACCATTATGTATTAGTGAAACCCTCTCATGCCCCACCCTTCCCACACAGCCCCTCTCCCTCTTACTCTTCTCCTCCGCCAACCCCCAAAATCATCTCCCCAGCCCAGCATTACATCCGTGTCCCTCTTCCTTGTCCTAGTACCTATGTATGAGGCAAGGTGCTCCCAATACTGGGACGTGGAAGGGTGGGACTAGGAGTAATGAATATTACCGGTAAGTAATCAGGGCATTTAACACAGGCACACCCATTCACTTGCCCATTTACATGTGCAACCATTCACCATTCACTCACACACGCACTCCCAGCCACCCATACATCATGCACTCATTCACACACATTACATATACACACATATCATAGCGAACAAGCGACGAGATTTACCGCGAAACGCGTTAATGCCCTAAACACGCATTTTTTGCACTATGGGAGTGCCATATTTTGATGGCCCGCAATTTTAACTTTTAAATTTCGCTTGCTGAGTGGTAAGGATCCAAATAAAGAAAACTTTTTTCTACAAATTGACATTTTGGTATCCGGATGTTTTATTGACCAAAATGACTGTGAAGAGTGCCACTCACTTTGCCTGATGCAAATCAGTGCCCCAAAGATATATATATATATATATATATATATATATATATATATATATATATATATATATATATATATATATATATATATACAGAACAAAAGAGGGGGCTGACAAGCTGTCTAGAACTCAGCGGCACTCAGGCTGAAATAGAAAAAAGAATTAGAACTCGATCTCTGGTTTAAAAGTCCTTTATTAATGCATCTTGCGTGGACAGGGTGGGCAGAAAAAGAAAAACAAAACTATGAGTTTCACCCTTCACGGGTTTTGTCTGGTTTCATAAATATACATATACGCCTGGGACCACTCCGGTGGTGATGGTGCACAGTACAAATAACTTTAACATTAATATATATATATATATATATATAGGACATTTTCTACTGGTGTCCTGCCTCGGTTGCTTGTTGTTTTGCTTTTCCCCCTTTTTTCTCTATTAAATAAACTTGACCGTCAATTGACCGCAAGATTCATTTCATTGTCTGGGTTCCCCTGACACCCTCACTGCATGGAGGGCAGGTTTTCCTCTTCGGCGGTTCCTCCTTTCTGTGCGTATATATATAATATATCTATATTACATGGCCATCTTAGTGGCCATGTAGTTATGGTTAACTTGCTGTTTCCATAGGAAGAGCACTTTTTGGGCGGTTTATAACTTCGCTTCCCCTGGACGAATCCTCACCAAACTTTGCAAAAAAAAGTATATGGCCCATTCTAAATCGTTTTGCAAAGTTTGGTGAGGATTCGTCCAAGGAGGGCAAAGTTATAGGGGGGTCCCAAAACTTTTTTTCCCCCCATAGACTGAATGGGGAAAAAACTTTGCTCGTGCCTACAGCCCAAACCGCTGGACAGATTTTCACCAAATTTGGACCAGGAGTAGCGGCTTGGTCCCAAAAGCGTGCTTTTGTAGATTTGGTGAAAATCCGTCCAGTAGTTTTTTTTAAAATGACCAAAAAGTAGGTCATAAAAAATTAGGGATATCTGTGTTCGGTCCGCAGACACACTTCCCGGTTCGCCCCGCGGACAGTGTCCTGATTGGCCAATCAGCTTGCGTGATGTCCGCGGACATGTAACGTGTTCACTGATTGGACGGCGTGGAGCGTGAAGCGCGACAGATTTTCGGTAGCGCCTGCCATCTTGGATTCGCGGACGTCCGCGGACAGCGCAGTGAAACTTGGTTTAAAATTTGTATTTAGTAGAGTGTGTTGGTGTGTAAGAGTGTTTGGGGAGGGTGGGAGAGTATGAGATAGGTTAAATGTTGTGTTTTTTTATGTGGTGGACGCTCTTGTTGTGTTCGATTTGTCTGCGGACAACACGGCTGTTCTGAAATGTTCTAAATAAACTAAATGGGAGGTGTTCTGAGGACGCAATACGTGTCCGTTTTGTTCGCAAGCAAGCTGAAACTGTTCTAAGAACACTTGCGGTGTCCTGAAATGTTCGTAAATAAACAAAATGGGGGTGTCCTGAGGACGCTGTCCGTATTGTTCTCATGTAAGTTGAATGTGTTCTAAGAACACTTGTGGTGTCCTGAAATGTTCGTAAAAAAACAAAATGGGGGTGTTCTCAGGACGCTGTCCGTATTGTTCGTTGTGAAGTTTAAAGTGTTCTAAGAACACTCGCGGTGTCCTGAAATGTTCGTAGGGGGTGTCCTGAGGACACTGTCCGTATTGTTCGATGGGAAGTTGAATGTGTTCTAAGAACACTTGCGGTGTTCTGAAATGTTCGTAAATAAACAAAATGGGGGTGTCCTGAGGACGCTGTCCGTATTGTTCTCTGGCAAGTTGAATGTGTTCTAAGAACACTCGCGTTGTCCTGAAATGTTCACAAATAAACAAAATAGGGATGTCCTGAGGACGCTGTCCGTATTGTTCTCTGGCAATTTGAATGTGTTCTAAGAACACTCGTGGTGTCCTGAAATGTTCTTAAATAAACAAAATGGGGGTGTCCTGAGGACGCTGTCCATATAGTTCGATGGCAAGTTGAATGTGTTCTAAGAACACTTGCGGTGTCCTGAAATGTTCGCAAATAAACAAAATGGAGGTGTCCTGAGGACGCTGTCCGTATTGTTCGTTGTCAAGTTGATAGTGTTCTAAGAACACTCGCGGTGTCCTGAAATGTTCGTAGGGGGTGTCCTGAAGATGCTGTCCGTATTGTTCGCTGGTAAGTTGAATGTGTTCTAAGAACACTTGCGGTATCCTGAAATGTTCGCAAATAAAAAAATGGGGGTGTTCTGAGGATGCTGTCCGTATTATTCTCTTGCAAGTTCAATGTGTTCTAAGAACACTTGTGGTGTCCTGAAATGTTCGTAAATGAACAAAATGGGGGTGTTCTGAGGACGCTGTCCGTTTTGTTCGTTGTCAAGTTGAAAGTGTTCTAAGAACACTTGTGGTGTCCTGAAATGTTCGTATGGGGTGTCCTGAAGACGCTGTCCGTATTGTTCTCTGGCAAGTTGAATGTGTTCTAAGAACAATCGTGGTGTCCTGAAATGTTCGTAAATAAACAAAATGGGGGTGTCCTGAGGACACTGTCCGAATTGTTCGATGGGTAGTTGAATGTGTTCTAAGAACACTCGCGGTGTCCTGAAATGTTCGTAAATAAACAAAATGTGGGTGTCCTGAGGACGCTGTCCGTATTATTCGATGGCAAGTTGAATGTGTTCTAAGAACACTCGCGGTGTCCTGAAATGTTCGCAAATAAACAAAATGGGGGTGTCCTGAGGACGCTGTCCGTATTGTTCGTTGTCAAGTTGAAAGTGTTCTAAGAACCCTCGCAGTGTCCTGAAATGTTCGTAGGGGGTGTCCTGAAGACGCTGTCCGTATTGTTCGCTGGCAAGTTGAATGTGTTCTAAGAACACTCGCGGTGTCGTGAAATGTTCGCAAATAAAAAAATGGGGGTGTTCTGAGGACGCTGTCTGTATTGTTCTCTTGCAAGTTGAATGTGTTCTAAGAACACTCGCGGTGTCCTGAAATGTTCGCAAATAAACAAAATGGGGGTGTTCTGAGGACGCTGTCCGTATTGTTCGTTGTCAAGTTGAAAGTGTTCTTAGAAGTGTCGCAGTGTCCAGAAATGTTCGCAGGGGGTGTCCTGAAGACACTTTCCGTATTGTTCGCTGGCAAGTTGAATGTGTTCTAAGAACACTCGTGGTGTCCTGAAATGTTTGCAAATAAAAAATGGGGGTGTTCTGAGGACGCTGTCCGTATTGTTCGCTGGCAAATTGAAAGTGTTCTAAGAACACTCATAATGTCCGCGGACATTAAAAGTTTCCATAGGCCATAGTTGAAATGTTTGACTCTATGGGTGGGATATGCTGCAGTGGTTGTGGCCAGGGCATAGAGTCTTGGGTGCATGGCCAAATGGCCAAATGGCCATGCACCCAAGACTCTATGCCCTGGCCACAACCACCGCAGCATATCACGCTCATAGTGGCTTATAACTTTGAGTCGAAAACAAATTTATAAGGAACAAAGTTATAAGCCACTATGGGTGTGATATGCTGCGATGGTTGTACTTATTATAATATACTTACTGTTTGGTTTAGTAATTGGAGTACATGTATTTCTTGTTCATTTCTGTGATAAAAGAAAATAGCATGTTAGTATTAGTATTTAGTAATAACTTATTACATTGTATAATCAACAATTTTTTTTTGGACCCTCATATTTAATAGATTACAAACCAGAGTACTGTGCAATTTGCTCAGTTTCTGTGTTTGTTGCTAAAATCATTGGGTCTGTGGGAGAAAAAAAGTCCATGTTGGATTAAAAAAAAACCCTTTTTCTGTTATGCTACAGTTTATTAGTTTGTTTGTTTTCAGTGTTCACTTGTTGTTTCTGGCTAATGATTTATACATTGGCTTGTTGCAGTTTTTTGGAGCAGTAACATATTATTTATTTGTTTGGATATTGTAAAACTTTGGAGCAGTTAGATACCAGTAGGCGTATTCTAACTGTCTATTTTTTGCTCTATTTAGTGCTATTCATTTATCTGATTAGTTGTTGTAGAATCTTTGGGCAGTTAGATAGCTTTTGGAATATTCTAACAGTATATTTTTTTAACTCAAAGTGTACTTAAAGTTTAAGTACAGTTTAGTTATCAAATTTTGGTTTTAAGAACATTAAATAAGCGTTTGTAAGATTTGCTGGTAATCTCTGCTTTAGAGTAATGGTACTATCATTACATTCAAACCATCCACATTTCTTTTTATATATGCAGTGTCGTGCCCTGAATTGGTTGTGGCTCCTGCGTGGTAGATTATACCTATTGTTGTGAAGGTTTTCTTACCAAGTGATATTTGACCATGTGTGAATGCAGTCAGCTTGCAGTTGTTTTTGGTACCATCTGCATTGTAACGTAGAAGCATTAGTATTACGGATTTACTATGTGTTTGTATTACTAACGTGGAGCGAGTATCTGAATTGCAGGTAGTACATAATCTACCATGGTTTGCATTTTGTACAAGTTGCTGAAATGGAATGGATTCACAATTAGGTATTGATATATATATATATGGAGCGTTCATTGGGGATTTCTTCTTGTGTCACATTGTTGCAGAGAGTGCATGTATGTTTCCACATGTATGAAATCTGGAAGATTTCATTTATAGGTATGTTTTTATTTTCCAGTACTTGTAGTAAGTACTTTAGAAATTCTTGTGGATCTTCCTGTGAGTTTAAAGTGAATTTAACCATTCCAGAACAGTAGTCCAATTGTTGTCTTATTCCATAAACACTATACGTGTTATCAGGATTGTTTGTTGCATTTCTGTGAAGTACTAACATTTGCAAACACAATTGGTCTGTACTGTGTAAGTAAATGTTGTCAACAATTGGTGGCAATTGAAATATAATATTCATTGCTACATTTGCATAACAACTTACTCCAACTATATTTGAGCGTTTAAATGGACCAGGTAGTTCTGTATCTGATTGATTTTTTTTTAGTTTGTCTTCCTTCTTTGATGAAGTACCTGGTTTACTTTCCCTAATGGGTTCTTTTATGTTTGTGGTACTTGATGAAGTTTTAGTTTCTTTTACTCTCTTTGGAGGATTTGCAGTGACATCCTGTTGCATTTCTGTTTGATTTATTTTTCTTTTATAATGTTTTACTTTTTGTGGTACAGAATATGTGTTTAGATGGGGGATGTATAGTGAGCAAAGTCTATTGTATTGTAAAATGCAAGGAATATCAGCGTTTACTTTACTTGCATCAAAGTTGATTAGAAATAGACCGTCAAGTGTACGTAAGCATGATAGCGCTACGTAGCTCATGCCTTCTTTAAAGACTGTGTTACCAATGTCTATCATTGCTTTGTCTAGGGAAAGACCTTGTGATTTATGAATGGTGACTGCGTATGCAAGAGTTAGAGAAAATGGTTCTCTGCGTATATACATGTCTTTGAAGAGAAGGAATCGAGCTGTTGAGCATCCTATCCTTTTTACTTCTGAAAGTTTGTCAAAGAGAATATTGACAAACTGAATTTTGCTGTCACGTGGGTATGTTTGAAAGCCAACAACTGTACCCAGTGCTCCATTAACTAGTCCTTGGTCCACGTCAAGGTTACGTTTAAGCATTACTCTGCAATATAAGGATAATTTTAATATCTTTTCCAATCCTGCTGTGTTTGAGATTGATTTTTCTAAACTATTTAGTCTTGTTGTGACTTGGTCACACATGGGTAGTGTCATACCATGTACATCTAGTTTGTCTGTGGTGCTAATTTCCATTATTGGTTGCATTTCTTTACTTAACATTATTTCATTGAATTTGAAACAGCTTGCAAGAGTTGGCATTAAGGCCATACAATTGACATTTTTGTGGGCTAATTGTTCCATAACATCTTTAGCACATGCATTATCACCATAAAGTGCATGAATGTGCCGGGTTTTCAATATTGCTTCTGCTTCTTTAGAAAGTATACCAACTCTAATACTTTTTAAGATGTTGGCATAAGTGAGATCTGCAGATTGGCGCATGTTTTCTGTTAATTCTCTGTATTGGAAATGTTGCCAAAGGTTGACATTTCCAATGCTGCCAACAGTTTTACGGCAGAGTTTGTGTCCTAATGTTTTAAAAATAGGCCCACCTTTTACTGGTGTCAATTGAAGAAGATCTCCGAAAACAATAATGTGTTTTCCTGCAAAAGAGCTCTTCATAGTTTGTTTTGAGTACTTGTTGTAATCTGAGGTGAATCAAAGCCAACATTAGGTTGGACACCATGCTCACTTCATCTATTAGAAGCATTTTCATTTGTTTCAATACTCTGCATAGTTCCATTGCAGCTTCTGTAGAAAGTTTGTAATAGTCTAATTTGTTTTGGTGTTCTACTGGCAGGAGTAGTAATCGGTGTAAAGTAACACCACCTATGTTGTAGGCAGCTAAACCTGTGGGGGCAGTGACAACAGCTGACAGTTTGTTGTTTATCAATTGTTGAAGGAACTTACTGATGATTTTGATTAGGAATGTTTTGCCAGAACCAGCTTCACCACTGACGTACAATAGTATAGGTTTGTAATTTTGGCAGGTGCATTCTTTGTTTTCATGTTGTACACCATGTGCAATTTCTTTTGTTACTTCTTGAAAAATTCTATGTTGCTCATTGTTTAGTTTTGATTGTAGTATAGTTAAGTCTTCTTTATCTTCATAATGACACATGGTGTTTTCTACTTCTATCATAGCTAATTCTGCCTCATTTGTTATAAGTGGCTCTCCAGTGGTTCTTGGCTTCCTGTTACAGAATGTTGACTACTGTCAGGAGTGTCCTTATCTAGTTGGGCCTGGAGTTCTTCTTCGTGTTGCTGTTCATTGTGCAACATTGTTTTGTACTGTGTAGAGTTTACATCAGTTATAGTGCTTTCATTTGTCTTGAAAGCGTCTTCATATGAGTCATAGTTATCTAGTATTTCTTCTTCTTTTCTCCATGGTTTAAAGAGTTGTAGCAGGGACATGTAATATACTTCTTTATGTTGAGGAGTCTTTAATGACAATTTGATATGATTAATTAAATTTGGTTTGGTGAGTTTTACTAAGCTGCCTTCACAGTTTGTCACTCTGTATGTACCATTTTTTTCATCAGCTTTTATATTATTTTTGTATGTGTAGTTTTGGGCTATGTGGTATAGACACATGGTTTCCAAAGTGGTACTCCTGTTTGGGTAGTATGTGTCCAATAAATAGTTTTTTATAATGTCTTGGCTGTTGGGATCATGTTTGGCTATTGTTTCTATATCTTCGTATGATTTTAGAACTCTTTTTCTATATTTAGCTGGACCAATACTTAGCCATACTATATTTTCAGATTTACAATACAGTGCAGTACCAGTTAAACGATCAGCTGCTTCATAGGATCCACATTCTCTATGGGACAGCATTTTTATGCCCAAGCTGTATAATTTTTGAGACACTGTTTTATCTGATCACAGGTCATTTCAGAGGTCTTGCAGCTCTGTCTTTTCTGCTTTGGTTAATTATGCGGTGACATATCGTGCAACTGCAGTAGAATTGTCTGCAATGTACTACACATCTATGTTTGCATTCCATAAGTGGGCAATGATTGCATTGTAATCATTGATATATTTTTCTTCTTCTTTTCTTTTTATCTAATAAGTATTTTTAGGTGACTTACCTTTAACACTATGTCTAACTGAAGACATGAGGTTGTTCACTTGACCTGTATTTGTAACTGGTCTAGGGAAACCAAATTGGCATTTGGTGTAGTATTTCCCTTTGTTTTTGTATTTGCGACAACAATATTTGCGACATTTGTGTCTTTGAAATTGTAAAACTTGTGCATGAAGATCACTATTTTTGGATTCCGATGGAATTTCACAAGTGACATATTTTTCAATAAACTGTAAAACAGTGGCAGCACTGTCTTGACCAAATTTAGGAGCATCTTTAATCCATAAAAGCATGTGGATATGTGGTGCTCCTCTGGCTTGGTATTCTTTTCTCCAAAAGAAGTGTTGCACTTCTCTAAGGGGAGGAACGGTTTTATTACAAATAAAATGTAGCATAGCAATGAAGCGATGGTCAAAATATCTTGAAACATTAACAGGATCCAGAGAACGAAGTTCTCCAGGTGTTAGTATATCTATGTTTGTTTTGTTTTTGTTTGATATGTGTAGGAAATCATGTTAATCTTCCCATGCATATTCTGCACAACTTAATGTAACAAACCAAGTGGGTGGGCAAAGGTTTCTGATCATACAACGTACATCTCTGTGACGTCGAAACCAGTACTCTTTAGTACCAGGCATATTTGCTAATAGATTTGTAATATTTGATTGTAAAACCTCATCTTTTTGTTGAACTTTTTGTAATAATTGTGTAGCTGTCATATTTTGAAAGTATGATCCTGATTTTAATATGTGTGCAACTCCGTAACATAAAGTTGCTAGTTGACTTTCAAAGAGTAGGTGGAATATGTATTCCACATTTTGTCTAAATCTGGGATCTTCAGAATACATCCGTAATGTGCGGTATTCTGATGCTCATATTTGAATACGTCTATCATCGTACCTTCTTCCTTTGCTAGTAGGAAAGAGTAGAGGAAAAGCATGTGCTTCTATACTTTTTTCCCATATGCTGATTGGTGATCCTTCTGTTTGACGCATTTGGTACGTTTCCAGTGCATCTTCTATGGTGTCATTAGAGTGCAATGGATGAATTGTATAATGGTCTAAAGTGTTTGATATTGTAGCAGGATCTAGGAGCTCAAATTGACCAGCTTCTTGTGTCTCTTGAATTATTTCAGTTGTATCCTTCAAGTTTTCTTCAATATTAATTTCTTTGTAATATTCATTATTCTCTTTAAGATATTGCAAGGCTTCTCTAACTTTATGTAAATTTACCAGCTGTTGCCAAATTCTTTTGTCTTTTGTAGGTACTCCATTTACCAAGATATTTAAAGATTGTTGCATTGGACGTTGCACTCCTAGAGTGTGCACATTTTCTTTTAGATCTAATGGTAAACACACTAATTTTCCACGAATACCTTTCACTAATTCAGAGGGAGGTAATTTTATAGTTTTTGATTGAAGGCGTATTATTGCTTGAAATGGGTCCACTGTTTGAATGATGATGCTCTCATATAAATTAAGTTGTTGAAGGGGTTTTGGTAGTGGATATAATTCCAAATTATTTGTGATAGCACGTGAAGGAGTTTGGTTGTTGTCAAGATTTGTAGTGCAGTAACTACAAAGTATTACGGGATCAGTTATTTCGTATTTGTTTTCTGCTATAAGGTAGAGAGCTAATTCAAACCATTTAGAATCTTCATTGTCTTCTATTTTGTATGATAGGTCTACAGTTTTTGTGTTACTTTTATAAAAAGTTCTGCGGCAACATACACACACATGGTTTGGTACTTCAGCTGATGTACTTTTAAATTTTAGTATTTCATTTTTGTATGTGGGTAGTAAAAGGTTGCCGTGTGTAGAATTGTTACTAATTTGGTTTACAGCTTTTTCATTCTGTAAGTGGGTTTCACTTCCAAAATATTTTTTCTGGATATAGTCGATTTCTTCTAGTAGGTCTTTTGCTGTACCATGTAGAAGAATGTTATTTAAATTGGCTAGTGCTAAAGCAGGACTTTTAGCATAGTACAGTTTATAAACTAGATTTCTTATAGTTGAATGATGTGTTGATATCCTTTTGATATCATGGAAGGTGGTTTTGCAAGTAGGTCCTGTAATGCATGTCAATGAATGTCCTTGTAGTCCTGTGTACTTGCGTACTGGACAGGTATCCATATTTTGCAGTAGTTTAATTTTGATTTTGTCTTTGCTTTTCACATATTGATTGAGGAATTGGCGTAAAGACTTGAAAAATTGTTTGGGAATGTTACACATTGACGTGCATGGCCATTTGTACACTAGAAGTTCTGATTCAGTTGAATGGAGGGGTAATTCTAAGTTTTCAGGACATATTTTTGTAAGGAGTACTTCTTGTTCCATTATGGTATTATTAACTTTTTCATAACCTCAACCACTGCTATGTATGGCAATTGTATTTCTTTGCTTTTGTTTGTACGCTTCTTCATTAAAGTATGGTTCTGTGCTCGTAGTGTGACTCCATTCACCTCCGCAGATACTTAAGAAGTTCTTTCTGTTGACATTTGGTTTATTTAGAAGTTCTTTTTGTAATTTACTCATTAGTTTTGTTAGTGGGTTCATTTTGTTTAACACTAAAATAAATAACTTTCTTTTGAGATGAATTGCACTGTCTATCAACACTTCTAAGATTGATTTCCTACGACAGGTTTTAAGCGTTGAACCTGGTTTCTCTCCTGTTTTTATAAGATTTTGAAGGACTTTGTGACGGAACATTTTGGCTAAAATACTTTTCTTGGTATGCTTACTTTGAACTATATCAAGATTTAAAGAAGCAGTTTTATCTGTAGTGATAGCTGATTTTCTACTAATTGTTTTTTGGTTTGGTTTACATTTTGATAGAGGAGGCAAAGTTTTTGTACTTGAAACTTCTTTTGTTTCACTAAATGACTATATTAGCTGTTTTGTTTCAACTTTTTTTTTACAAATTGTGCTAGAGATGGATGCTTATGTTGGACACTTTTATTTTCATTTGCTCTACTTCTGCGTTGCTTTCTACGGACTTGATTTTTGGTAGGCATTCTTTAGGGCCTGTTAAAAAAAAATAAAGAAGGTATGGGTTGTGGTGTTCTGCAATGTATGTGTGCTGTGTGCATGAGTGTTTGAGTAAGATGATAAAGATGTATGTAATGGTATGTGATTGTACATTGGGAACTACAACTAGTAGGGATGGGTATTCTTGAATTAATGTGTTACTAAACTGGGGTTCAGATGACAGAAAAAAGTAAGCTAGTGGTGTGGAGAAGTATAAATAGTATATCTAATGCTATACAATTAAAACAGTTGTTTGTTCTATATCATCTAAATTCTAGCGGTTGAGTCGTGTAATTTGTGTGTCGAAAAATAGGAATTTGTGGGCCATTCTGGCTGTAAATCGCTGTTTAAGACATGGGGATTTTTGGTCAGAATGTTGCAGAAACTCTATTTTTAGGCATAGAAATAGCATGAATTAACCTTACAGTGTGTTTGAATAATAATACAAATATTATGGTCTTATTCTACTTACTTTTTTTCTAAAATGAACAGGTTACTTCTTAGTTGTTCTTTGTGCTTCTTTTCAGGAGAATGGTCTTCACTGCAATTGTAAAAGAAATAAATTAGTAATTTTGTTTGTATATAGCACTGTTTTTAATTTAGACATTGATTTTTTCAATTGAAATCCTCAGTGCCTTCCTCAAAACCATTAAAACTATCTTATTTACAAAGATACGTCACACCAGTTGAATACATATATGTTCTTAATGAACAAATTGTATTGCAATGACTAACTGTAGCAAACAAAATATCTTTACTATGTCTTGTATACAAGCTAAAAGTCAGTTAGAAAATGTGTTCATGTACTGTACAGAAAATATGCATACCTGTAGTTTGTGTTCATGCATATGGATATGCATGGAGCTGCAAGTAGAAATCTTGAAGACTTGTACAGTATTTCTTGTAGATGGTGCTTGCCAATGATATGACACTTGTACTCAGAGAGATTCACAGTACATTTGAAGTGCTGACTGATCTATGATGATGCAGTTAGATGTAGAGGTCTTGAATGTGATTGGTGGATGGTCATGTGACTTCTTAGCTACATCCAATGAGGGAATGGCACAGAGAGTGAACTGGAAATGGTAGAAGGGCTGTTCATGTTATGATATGTCCGCGGACATGGTGGTAGTTCGCGGACATCGGGTGTTACATCTGGGGATTTTTGGGTTCAGAAGTCATGCAAATGAGAATGAGCACTGAAAGGGATTGGTCAGGAAAGTTTAGTGGGTGTGTTGTGCCAGAAGAGAGTTTCTCAGATACTCTTTTTGCTGAGAGAAGAACAGATAGCTATGGCTGTGTGTTTCAGAAAACAGATTGTTTGGATTTTGGGAGACTCGTGGATACATTGGTTGAAGGTGCATGCAGAAACCTGTGGAGTAGCTTTAGATCTTGGATTCCCACATGTGGAAGTACACTGGCATGGGGTACGTGGAATGAAGTGGTTGGACTTGTTACCTCTCTTGGCTACTTTGGAGACAGAGCAACATCCAGATATAATTATAATTCATTGTGGAGGGAACAGTTTAGGACATGAGTCTGGAATTTCTTTGCAATTTGCAATGAAAGAAGGACTTGGGAAGGTCATGGACATGTTTCCAAATTCTCAAGTAATTTTTTCACGGATTGCCCAGAGACAAATGTGGCTTCGTTCTTCTTCATTTGGTCCACAAATGGAGAAAGGAAGGTGCAATGTCAATAAGGCTGTTTGTGCCTTTCTAAGAGATTTTGGCATGTCCTCTTTTCACAATGAAAATATTATGTTTCGTAGTACATACATTTTTCGCAGAGATGGAGTACATCTAACTTATGCTGGCAATCAGATTTTTCTAAGAAACATACAAAATGCATTGCAACCTTTTTTTTCGAATGATAGCATCCATTTTGAAGTAGGTGTTGAGTATTTATGATTTTTGAAACACAAACACCTCCCAAAGGCTCTTTACAGAGCCACCACTTCCTCCCAGAGAAAATTGAAATGGTTTTGATAGGGTAGCATCCCAATATTTTAGATGTCTGGGACTGTCCGTGGACTTCTAAAAAATACAAAAGGCCCTGCTTCATTTATTTTCACTTCTATTTTTTGTGAAAGGTTTGCTCTGAAAAGAGCCTTATTTTTTTTTTTTTTGGTTATTTTATATTTTTTGGATTTTTTTATACACGACACACTAGGAGAGGAGGGGAAAGGAGGGTAAAGGGGGGGACACCAACCACAGGGATAAGAAAGGGCGAGCTGAGAGAGGAAGATGTAGAGTGGGTTTAATTTGGGTAGTGAGCAGGTTTTCTCATGCTCTGAGACGATAGTCTCAAAAGAACTACAAAGTCGCTCCCCCCTGCAGATTACTGTGTCGCAGTACGTACACACAACTGTGACCCTCGAAAAGGTAAGGGTCATCAGCATTATGTATGGCCTGTGAGGCAGCTTGAGGAAGACGCTGTCCCACAGAGGTGTTCCTTGTGCTGACAGGATCAGAAACGGAGGATGAAGTAGAGGAAATCAACCTACTACGCTCCTCGCAAGGTACAACCTTGCGAATGGCCCCAGAGTGAAATGACCTTAGGTGTCGCTTCATGGTAGTGGTCCCAAAGCTGTATGAACCATGCCTCCCGCAACTGAGTACCATTTTGCACTCATTGCAGGTGGCTCGTTTCGCACGAGCCTTAGGACCATCCCCATGAATGGTAAATAACCGCCACACCCAAGACTCACGCCGAGTGCGGGTAGTTGGGATTTCCACCACCTCATTCTCATCATCCTCTTCTTCCTCCTCTGCATCCTCACTCCTGTTCCCCTCTTCAGGCCTTGGGGAGGTGGTGGTGGTGGAGGGGGTGGGGGTGGTGCTGAAGCCGGTGCAGCACCAGGTGGCAGTAGTGCACCCATGGATGCCATCTCGATGATGGTGTAATCTGCAAGTTACAGGAAAAATAGCTGTGCTCTCAAGAATAGCCAGAAACATATTGAGAATAAGCTCTAGGGCGTGGTCTTTTATAGGGGTGCTTGTCCGTGGTACGCGGACATGCGCGCTGTCCGCAGACTGATCAAACACAAAAAAGGTTCAAAAATGTTCAGAAAGTATGTAGAAACTCAGGATTAGTATGTGGGACTTGTGCTATGGTGAGGTTTAATTGAGAAATATTGTGGATTACTTGAAAATGTACTTTTAAATTGTTCGGGGACACGAACAGTGTCCGCATTCAGAACACGCGATCAGCATTGGCGCAGTCACATGATCGCTTTGCGAACATGTTCGTGAAGGAAGCGGCTGTCCACAGGACACCAAATGCACAGACATTGGTTTGCGCATGCGCGTTGATGTTCTACGGACACTGTTCGGGTCCTGAAGTAATTAAAAGTGCGTCACACGTCAAACGAACAGTTACGGACAACCGTTTGTTTTTAGAACAGTTTAACTTCCTTGCGAACAATACGGACAGATATAGCGTCCTCAGGACACCCCCATTTCCGTTTATTTACGAACATTTCAGAACACCGCATGTGTTCTTAGAACAGTTTCAACTTGCTAGCGAACAGTACGGACAGGTATACTGTTCTTCAGGACACCTCCATTTTTGTTTATTTACGAACATTTCAGGACACCGCTTGTGTTCTTAGAACAGTTTCAACTTGGTAGTGAACATTATGGACAGGTATAGTGTTCGTCAGGACACCTCCATTTTCGTTTATTTACGAAAATTTCAGGACACCACTTGTGTTCTTAGAACAGTTTCAACTTGCTAGCGAACAATACGGACAGGTATAGTGTTCTTCAGGACACCCCCATTTTATTTATTTACGAACATTTCAGGACACCGCTTGTGTTCTTAGAACAGTTTCAACTTGGTAGTGAACATTATGGACAGGTATAGTGTTCTTCAGGACACCTCCATTTTCGTTTATTTACGAAAATTTCAGGACACCACTTGTGTTCTTAGAACAGTTTCAACTTGCTAGCGAACAATACGGACAGGTATAGTGTTCTTCAGGACACCCCCATTTTATTTATTTACGAACATTTCAAAACAACGCGTGTGTTCTTAGAACAGTTTCAACTTGCTAGCGAACACTACGGACATGTATAGTGTTCTTCAGGACACCTCCATTTTCGTTTATTTACGAACATTTCAGGACAACTCGTGTGTTCTAGAACAGTTTCAACTTGCTAGCGAACAGTACGGATAGGTATAGTGTTCTTCAGGACACCTCCATTTTCATTTATTTACGAACATTTCAGAACAACCGCGCTGTCCGCGAACACCTAAATTGTTTTTTTTTTTAAACTGAAACTAATTACAACACAATATAAAAATGTTACTTTATTTAACATATATTAACAATTCATGACAGAGAAGGTGAGGCAGAAACGAAAAAAAAACAGGAGAATTAGGGGTTTCAACATGATTGGTATCAGGCGAAGAAGGGATGGAAGTGTCATCAAAACGTTTTGGGTTATGGAGAGGGTTTGGGGATAATTGACTGGGATATGGTGAGGGGGGACAAGTACATGTGGGACAATGGTATGAGGTTTTTGTTTTAAAATGCTCCTCACCAAAAGTTTTCAAATGATTAAAATTGGTCAACAATATATCCATTTTTTCTTTTATGCTGTCAAGAGTGTTATCCGTAACAGTTTCTTCAGAGGTATTTTCTATTTTGGTATGCTTTGTACAAAAAAATATATATATGTTAAATGTATGTAAAATAATAATAATTAAATGGTTTATATTGTAAAGTGTGTACCATTAGTTTCACTATCTTCTGACATTTCCTCATGTGGGAAATGCTCCTCTAGCCATTCCAGAGTACTAGACATTTCTGTGAGAAAAAAAAGATAATATATTTTTTTTTATCTAATACAAACGTTTATAAATATATGAGTAAAATGAAGTACACTTACTATTTCAGGTAATATTTGTTCTGAGTACTCTGTAGGTGTGGTCTTGCTCTTAGTTGTGGAGTGTCTGCGAGGTAATTTTGTTGGAAGCCAATATATCTTCTTTTGGTATATTCCATTTTTAGAACATACTGTATTTAAATGAATGGTTAGTGTGTTACATATATGGGTTACATTTCTTATGTATTACTACATATAATATGTATGTGTGCTGCTTTGTGAATTTTTCAAATGTTACTATGTTATGATATAACAATTAAACATACCCTCCCAGGGTTTTTAGGTAGTGGTACTGTTGTCCGAACATGTCCGCGGACATCAAACAAGTTTGCGGACATCAAATTCGGTAGAAGGGGTTCAGTATGTTCCATATTACATGTACATAAAGTCAAAGTTATTATTGTTAAGTTGTGCTACTAAAAACCTATGAAAATCAGTGAAAAAACTTTGTTAAAGGGACGTTATGGTTAAGTTGCGCTACTAAAAACCTATCAAATTCAGTGAAAAAACTTTGTTAAAGGGACGTTATGGTTCCAAGTAAAACCAAAAACCCTTGAAATTCGCCAGTTATGGTAAGCAAAGCGAAGCGAATCAACCATAACTCGCGCCACCACCGTGCACTTCTAAGCCTAACACCCAGGACATCAAAGATGATATCACAAATGTCATTGATGACATCACTGATGACATCACATGTGCATTTACCTTTCATGAAAAGTTTGTACAAGGGATTCTTAGTGTAATGTTAATAAAAAAAAAGTGTCAAAGATTATTGGAATAAATATCAAGTGCTAATCAGTGCATTAAGCTATGCATTGATATAAATAGCATTCTATTATTAACTTCAATCCAGTATACTAAGGTACTCATGTAGAAACATAGGCATTGTGTGCAGCATACATGATGGAGGTGCAATATTCATAAGCTTGCCATGTTGAATAGTGAAATGATAACTGTTTTCATATTAGAGTTTTGCATACAGTGAAACTTGTGATACGTAGGTAATAAAACCCACTTACTACATAATTGCATTAATATAGACAAATCACAAAGAGACAACACCACATACAAATATGAATATATACAAGGGAATTGAAGTAAGAAAAAAAAACAGCAATAATAGCAGAAAGTGTTCATAACCTAACTGATTACCTTTATGCAGAGAAATGATTGCTCTGTTTCAAAGCTGTTACTTACCCTATCTATATATATCACATGATGTGTCTGGACCCTAAGGAAAATAGTGTGAGTACAACATGTGATATCTGTGTTCGGTCCGCAAACTCACTTCCCTGTTCGCTATGCATACAGGCATCCAATTGGTCCAAGGGCCAACGTGAGTTCTGCGGACATCAGACGTGGCTGCTGATTGGATGATGAAAAGCGCAAAGTGCGTCAGATTTTCAGAAATGCTCGCCATGTTGGATTTGCGGACAGTTGCTGGGGGAAAAGTCTGGAAAACACATTGTGGGTTATTTGGTGGTGGAAAGAGGGTCTGGGAAGGGTGGGGGATTGGAAAGGAATTATATGGGGCTGTTTTTGTAGGTTGAAAAAGGCTGGTCGTAGCTGTTCGCGGACACCGCAGTAGTTCGTGGACGGGCAGCTTCGAAAAGACATTTGGGGTTATTTGATGGCTGGAAGAGGGCATAGAAACTGTAGGGACATGGAATGAAGGTAGCAGTAATATGTGTATAGTAATGATAGGTAATGTAGTAGGAGTATGGCCAGCATTAAATTAGTAGCAATATGTGTATAGTAATTGTAGATAATGAAGTGGGAGTACAAAGTGTTTGTAATATGGAGGAATGATGTAATGGAACTGTAAATGGTACTTATGAGTGTCATACAATTGAGGATAGTGCTTATGGTATATGTATTTGATTATAATTGCTGTGGTTACTTAGTGTTGTAGTGTTATGAAGCTGCAATCTCTGTTTAATTTTCTGTGGAAATAAATAGTACAATTGGTTAAGCAGGATAGTTCAAAAGCTGTACTTGTATACACATTTAAATATACATTTTCTTTTTTAGACCCTCATAAACAGTACATTTCAAGTACTATGTTTGGTTCAACATTAGTGTACGACACACTGCTGTTGTATTGACATTAAATAATCATTGAATCATTGGGTTATTGGGAAAAAATATGTGCTGGATTAAAATAACCTGATTATAGTTACGTGTATATAAGGGTGATAGTATGTTTGTTTGAAGTATGTTGTAGTATGTTGTGATTAAGGGAATGCTTCAAGTAGTTAGATACCTGTTGGCGTATTCTAACTACATTAGAGGTTAGAAGATGTTTTGTCATATAAGAATTGAGATGGCATATTTGAAGTGCTTTGCAATGAAGGGTATTTTTCAAGTAGTTAGATACCAGTTGGCATATTCTAACTAGATTGACTTTCAAAAGTGCTATTGTAGTACTATGTACTATGGATGTAGTTAGATACCTGCTGGCGTATTCGAACTGTTAATTGTGTTATAGTTTACTGACTACATTTTGGTTGCAGGAATATTACGTAGGCATTTGTTAAATTTGCTGGTAACCTATGTTTTAGAGTAACAGAGGTATTTTTACATTCAAACCAACCAACGTCTTATTTTGACAAATGTACTGTAGTACTCTGAAGTGGTTGTGGCACCAGTGTGGTATACTATACATACTGTTGTAAAGGTTTTCTTTCCAAGAGTTACTTGGCCATCTGTGAAGCCTGTAAGCTTACAGTTATTTTTGGTACCATCCGAATTGTACCATAGAAGCATTAGTATGACATATTTATTTGTTTGGTGGTACGATTGTCTGAATTGCAAAAAGACATAATATTCCATGATTTGTATTCTGCAGAAGCTGGTGAAATGGAATGGATTCAGAATTTGGTATGGCTACATATACAAATCATTCATTAGAGATGTGATCTTTTGAAACATGGTTTCAGAGAGTGCATGTATGTTTCCACGTGTATGAAATCTGGAGGATTTCATTGATAGGGATGTTTTTGGTTTCTAGTACGTGTAGTTAGTACATTAGGAATGTGTGTCGTTCTTCCTGTGTGTTTATGGTAAATTCTACCATTCCTGCACAGTAGTACAATTCTTGCCTTATACCTGAGACACTGTAAGTGTTGTCAGGATTATTTGTGGCATTTCAAACACACTGGTCCAAACCGTTTAGGTAAATGTTGTGAACAATTGGTGGCAATTGAAAGAGAAGATTCATTGTCCCATTAGCATAACAATTTACTCCACTTGTGTTTTGAATTTAAATGGACCAGATAGTTCAGTTTGAGGATCATTTGATGGGCCTGCAGATATTTCTGGTGAAGAGAGATATGTGTGTTTCTTTTCTACTGGATGTGCAGTTGATTTTGTACTAGACAGTTTTGCGGTTGCATTGGTTGATGCAGAATGAGGTGGGCAGTCATAATGTCGACACCAAAAATGTCGACAGTCAAAATTTCGAAAAATAAATGTCGAAAAAAATAATGTCGACAAACAATAATGTGACATTTTTTCGATATTTTTTCGAAATTTTCTATTTATTGTATAAATAGATAAATAAATATATAACTAAAATGTGTTGAGTATGAGGGGTGAGAGGGAGGTGGGGGGTTTGGGGGTGGCAGGGGGTGTTGGGTGAGGGGGGTTGGGGGGGACACCCCCATAGAAAATGATACTATTTTTATTTATTTAATTATTGAATAAATAAATAAATAAATATATAATTACTATGTGTTGAGAATGAGGGGTGAGAGGGTGGTGGGGGGTGTGGGGGGGTGGCAGGGGGGTGTTGGGTGAGGGGGGGTTGGGGAGGACCCCCCCATAGTAAATGATACTCTTTTTTTATGTATTTATTGAATATATAAATAAATAAATAAATATATAATTAGAATGTGTTAAGTATTAGGGGTGAGAGGGTGGTGGGGGGGGTGTGGGGGGGGTGGCAGGGGGGTGTTGGATGAGGGGGGGTTGGGGGGGACCCCCCCATAGTAAATGATACTCTTTTTGTTTAATTATTTAGTGAAAAAAAAAAATAAAAAAAAAAATATATAATCAGAATGTGTTGAGTATGAGGGGTGAGAGGGTGGTGGGGGGTGTGGGGGGGTGGCAGGGGGGTGTTGGGTGAGGGGGGGTTGGGGGGGACCCCCCCATAGTAAATGATACTCTTTTTGTTTAATTATTTAGTGAAAAAAAAAAATAAAAAAAAAATATATAATCAGAATGTGTTGAGAATGAGGAGTGAGAGGGTGGTGGGAGGTGTGGGGGGGGTGGCAGGGGTGTTGGATGAGGGGGGGTTGGGGGGGACCCCCCCATAGTAAATGATACTCTTTTTGTTTAATTATTTAGTGAAAAAAAAAAATAAAAAAAAAATATATAATCAGAATGTGTTGAGAATGAGGAGTGAGAGGGTGGTGGGAGGTGTGGGGGGGGTGGCAGGGGTGTTGGATGAGGGGGGGTTGGGGGGGACCCCCCCATAGTAAATGATACTCTTTTTGTTTAATTATTTAGTGAAAAAAAAAAAATAAAAAAAAAAAATATATAATCAGAATGTGTTGAGTATGAGGGGTGAGAGGGTGGTGGGGGGTGTGGGGGGGTGGCAGGGGGGTGTTGGGTGAGGTGTTGATAGTTCTAATTGACATTTTTTTGTCGACATTTTTTTTTCTAAAAAATGACTCTTTACATTATATGTATAGGATGTCGACATTATTGTTTTCGACATTTTTTTTTCGACATTTTTGTTTGTCGACATTTTTTTTCGACATTATGACTATAAACCGCAGAATGAGATGGTCGTTTTTTTGTGGTATTGTTGGAGAATCTGCTATAGCTTCTGTTTCTTTTTTTGAGGTACAGGGTACATATCTAGAGGGGGGTGTATAGTGCCTGTAGCCTGTTGTATTTCAGGATGCGAGGAATGTCAGCATTGACTTTGCTTGATCTAGGGTTAGGCCTTGTGATTTGTGAATAGTGACAGAATATGCAAGAGATAGAGAAAATTGCTCTCTGCGTACATACATGTCTTTGAAAAGAAGGAAACGTCCTATTGTCTGGGCAATTTGTTTAACTTCTGCAAGTTTGTCAAAGTGGATGTTGATAAAATGAATGTTGTTGTCATGTGGATATGTTTGGAAGACAACAACTGTACCAATTGCTCCATTGACTAAACCTTGTTCTACGCCAAGGTTACATTTTAGAATTACTCTGCAGTTTAGACACAAAGTTAATATTTTCTCCAATCCTGCTGTGTTATAAGCTATTTAGTCATGCAGTTGCTTGTTGACACGAAGGAAGTGTCATGCCTTGCACTTCTTGTTTGTCTGTGGAGCTGATGTGCAGTATGGGTTGCATTTCTTTTTTTCAACATTGCCTCGTTGAATTGACTTCAGCTTGCAAGGGTTCTCATTACAGACATACATTTTAGATTTGTTGAGGTAATTGTTCCATGACATCAGGATCAGATGTGGATCGTCCATATAGCTCATGGATTAGTCTACTATTTAAGATGGATTTTGCATCTTTAGTAAGCAGACCAGTACTAATGCTTTTTAAAATGTGACCATATGTGAGGTCTGTAGACTGACATGTTTTGAGTTAGTTCTCTGTAGTGCAAATGTTGGCAGAGATTTACATTTCCAATGCTGCTCAGGGTATTGCAACATTGTTTGTGTCCTAATGTTTTGAAAATAGGCTGCCCTTTAACTGTAGGAGGTCTCCGAAAACCATAACATGTTTCCTCCAAACAGTTCTTCGTAGTTTGTTTTTAGGACTTCTTGCATTCTGAGATGAATTAAAGTCATCATGAGGTTGGAAACCATGCTTACTTCATCTATCAGGAGCACTTTCATTTGTTTTAGAATTCCGCGTACTTCAGTAGCAGCTTTTGTTGATAATTTGTAGTGTTCTAATTTGTTTTGGTGTTCTACGGAGAGGAGTAGTAGTCAGTGTAAAGTTACACCTCCTATGTTGTAGGCAGCTAAACCTGTGGGGCTGTGACTACAGCCAAAAGGTTGTTATTTGTTAAGTTTTGTAGAAATGTGCTGATTATTTTAATTAAGAATGTTTCACCAGAACCAGCTTCACCACTTACTTACAGGAGCAGAGATTAATCATTTATATAGCTATAGGTTTTAGTTTCATGTTTAAAACCATGTTCAATTTCTTGAGTGACCTCTAGATAAATGGTGAGTTGTTCATCGTTTATCTATGATTCCAGGACTGGCAAGTCTTCCTCAGATTGTTTATATTGATACATGGTATTTTCTACCTCAGTCATGGCAATTTATGCTTCATTTAGAATGAGTGGTTCTCCAAGTGGGTCTTGGCTTCCTGTAAGGCAGGTTGACTGCCTTCAGGAGTGTCTTTGTCTAGTTGAACTTCAATTTCTTCCTCTTGTTGGCATTGATGGTCCAACATTTGTTTGTATTGTTTGACATTGTCATTTGTTATACTGCTTTTATTTGCTTTGAATACAGCTTCAAATGTATCATAATCACCTAATAATTATTTTTCTTTTCTCCAAGGTTTAAAAGGTTGGAGTAGGGCCATGTAATACAGTTCTATATGTTGTGGAGATGTAAATGATAACTTTATATGATTAATTAGACTGTGTTTGGTGAGTTTTACTAGGCTTCCTGCACAAGTTGTGAATGATTTTTTGCCAGTTGTCTCATTTGGTATGACATTGTTTTTGTAGGTGCAGTTTTGGGCAATGTCATACAGACACATGTTTTCCAAAGCAGTACTTCTGTTTGGGTAGTATGTGTCAATTAAATAGATTTTTTTTAATGTCCTGGCTGTTGGGATCATTTGGGGATATGTTTTCTATCTCTTGGTAGGATTTTAGTACTATTATTTGGGATGAAGCTAGTCCAAGGTTCAGCCAGACAATGTGCTCAGATTTGCCATATAAGGCAGTGCCTGTTAAACAGTCTGCAGCTTCATAGCACCCACATTCTCTATGGGAGAGCATTTTTATACCGAAGCTGTACAATTTCTGTGATAGTGTTTGTCAGATGATATGTCATCCCAGAGGCCCTTCAGCTCTGTTTTCTCAGCTTTGGTGAGATAGGATGTGACGTATCTTGCAACTGCAGTGGAACAAGTGGGCAATTATTGGATTGTAATCATTGATGTACTTCGATGCTTCGTCCCTTTTAATGTTGTATGTATTTTTAGGGGATTTACCTTTTACACTGTGTCTAACAGAAGACATCAAGCTATTTACTTGTTCTTTTTTGCAGACTGTTGTGGGGAAGCCAAAGTGACATTTGGTATGGTATTTCCCTTTGTTTTATATCTATGTTGGCAGTATTTGCCACATTTATGTTTTTGGAAGTGTAACACTTGTGTATGTAGGTCATTATCTGAGGTTTCTGAAGGGATGTCGCAGGTAATGTATTTTTAAATAAACTGTAAAACAGTGGCGTCACTATCATGGCCAAAATTTGAACCATCTTTTATCCACAAAAGCATGTGGATGTGTGGTGCTCTACTGGATTGATATTCTTTTCTCCAAAAGAAGTGATGCACTTCTCCGAGTGGAGGGGTAGTTTTATTGCAGATAAAATGCAGCATCGCAATGAAGCGATAGTGAAAGTATCTTGATACATTTACAGGGTCAAGGGAACAGAGATCTCCTGTTTTTATCTATTCCATCTTTATTTTGGTATGCAGTGCGTAAGAACTCGTGCAGGTCATCCCATGCGTACTCTGCACAACTTAAAGTAACAAACCATGTGGGTGGGTCTAGGTTCCTTAGCATATGACGTACAACAGAATGACATCGGAACCATGCATGCTTTCCAAGAGAGTTGTGATACTCGATTGCAAAACTTAATCTTTGTCTTTTATTTTTTGAAGCAGTTGGGTAGCAGATATCTTTAAAAAGCTAAAGCCTGCTCTTAATGTGTGTGCAACTCCATAACATAGAATTGCTAGTTCACTTTCAAAAAGGAGATGGAAAATCTATTCGACATTTTGGCAGAATCCTGGGCCTTCAGAATACATTTGGTAAGAGAGATATTCTGATGCACTCATTTGCGTGGACCTTTCATCATATCTTCCTCCTTATCCTGAAGGAAAGAGTAGAGGAAGAGAATGTGCTTCTACACTGTTTTCCCATATGCTCATTGGAGATCCTTTGGCTTGACTCTTTTGATATGTTTCTAATGCATCGTCAATTGTGACTTTGGAGTGTAGAGGGTGAATTGTATACTGCTCTAAAATGCTGGCTGCAGTAACAGAATCTACACGTTCAAATTGGCCAGTTTCTGGTGACTCTTGCATAAATTGGGTGATTTTGCTTAAGTTTTCTGCTATCTTTATATTTTTGTAGTGTTCATTGTTTTCTTTTAGCTATTGTAGGGCTTGTCTAACTTTGTTTAAGTCGACTAGATGTTGCCAAATGCATTTGTCTTTTGTTGACACACCATTAACTAGTACAATCAAAGATTGATCTATTGGCCGTGGTACTCTTTGAGTTTGTACTTTTTCTTTTAGGTCCAATGGAAAATATACTACTTTGTCATGGATGCCCTTTAGTAACTCGGATGGAGGTAATTTGGCTGATTTTAGTTGAAGGCATATTATAGCCTGAAATGGGTGCACTGTTTATATTATAATGCTCTCGTGCAAGTTAAGCTGTTGGAGAGCTTTCAGAAGTTATAAGTGATAGCATTTGATGGCACCTGGTTATTATTTGGTAATGTTTTCTAAAGGTACAGAATTTTTACGTTGGATGTGCTCTGTTTCTTGAAGGAGTTCTTAGTCTGCTCCATGTGAGAGAATGCTATTTAAATTGTGCAGTTCTACAGCAGGGCATTTTGCATAGTATAGTCGATGCACAACATTCTGTGTAGTCAAATGGTGTGTCGCTAACATTTTGATGTGGTGGAAAGTGCTTTTGCAAGCAGTTCCTAAAATGCAGGCCAATGAATGTCCTCGTAGAACAGTGTGGCTGCGCACTGGACAGGAGTCTATGATTTGTAAAGGTTTCATTTTACTTTTGTCTTTTAATTTTGCATAGTGATTGAGGAATTGTTGTAAAGATTTAAAGGATTGTTGGCGTACATTACACATTGAACTGCATGTCCATTTGTACACTGGACGGTTTGTTTGGGTGAAAGGAGCATTTGGTTAAAAGTTTGTTGGGGACTTTATTTCTATATGGGTTTCTTTTGCCATAATGGTTTGTTCCACCATTTCATACCCTCAACCATTATTGTCTATGGCAATTGCTTTTTGTTGTTCTTGTTGATAAGCTTAATCAATGAAATATGGTTCTGTGCTGCTTGTGTGAATCCTTTCACCGTCACAGAAGTTTGAAATGGTCTCTATATTGACACTGCACATGTTTAGAAGTACATTTTGTAATTTATTGATTAATTTAGTTGGTGGTTTTATTCTGTTTAAAATCAATATAAACAATGTTCTCTTCAGTAGAAAGGGGCTGTCAATTAGAGCTTGGAGGACTAGTCTCCTACGGTCGTTTTTAAGGGTAGATCATGACTTTTCAGATGTTGTTATAAGATTGTGATGTACTCTACGGTGGAACATTTTTTTTAACAACATATTTGTAAAGCAACAAAATTGCTGTACCGTGACTATGTTAACATTGGTAGATAGAGGATTAGGTTAATTTGTAGGTTTGCCTTTCTTTGTGCATAATGTTTTACTTTTAGTTTTTGCAAGAGTGGCATTACCTTCTTTAGTTGTGGCTAGTTTAGTTTTGTTTAGTGAGGTTACTGGCTTTTTTGTTGTAATGTTTTCTAATTGGTTTAGAGGTGGATGACTATATGGTGTACTTTTAGTCGTATCTGCTCTACTTTTTCTTTCTTTTCTAAGGAGTTGCTATTTAGTTGTAATTTTTGTCATGGTCATGAAGTCAGAGGCACAGGCTTGTAGGGGTCACATACACAGGAGACCTGGGTGGACACTGTCCTGGCACCTTTGGTGCAAGGCTCATGAACAAACGTAAACAAGAACATCCATTTAACACCAAAAAGCTTTTGTTATGGACATAGCATACAGGTGCATTAACCTTCAACATTCCATCCATTAAGCAGGATGCATTAACCTTGAACATTCAATCCATTAAGCAGCCGCAATTGTATTCTTGGGTGGGGCTGCTAATGGATTGCCTTTGCATGTACTCACTCTCTCGGTGTGGCAGGGTGTGGCTGGTAAGCCAGCCCTAATGGTCGTACCCACGATCTCAGCTATATAAGCTGCCCCGATCCTCAAGACAGACGCTTCACTTTATTCTGCACTTGCAAGCAGCGTAACGCTCACCGTCGCCTGAGGTCAAACTTACCTTTGAAGATCCTGCTTCCTGGACATCCTGCTTCCTGCAAGCATACTTACCAACTGGGGGAAGCTGTTCTTACATGTACATCTCTTCGGTGAACCAAGTATTCATCTTTACACTTTCCGGAACGCCGAAATCTTCATCTTGGCACTGCAGCACGACACGCTCCATCGTCGACAGCAGCGCCTGCAAGGAAAAACATACTCGTGCATTTCCTTAAACCATCCTTTACCTGCTGTCGAACATTGCGGTAGCATCCATCTTCCATCCGGCCGCGTCTCACAGCTGCATTGAAGCTGCATTTCCAGAAAACAGAAGAAAGACATTATTGCGGGCATAAATAGGAGCAACATATAATGGCATTAAACAGAATGAACAGCATCACAAGAGCTCAAGAAAGACTTACCAATCATAAGGAGAAGCATAGTCACAGCTGGAATGGACTAATCCTTATCAGGGATCAGTGAAGGAACTAGATCCCATTTGACGCGCCCCTGCCAGAAGTAGCAGGACAGAGAGCTTATCTTCCATAATTCACAGGTGAGCTTTTTGGGCCGGCGTATGCTCACAGAAACCGTACTTTGGGGTGAAGGGTTCAAGAGGTACAACACTCACACACTCTTATCTCCATACAGGAGCAGTATCACCACGTACCATTGCTCACAGCTTTTCTACTGAGGGAGAGGCCTGAAGGGGGTGATTCAAGTTCAGGGAGGGCTGCAACCATGCCCCAACGCCTCTGCAAATACCAGGTGAGCGTAACAGAACGCAAAGCCTCTAATACTCTCTGCCTGGGTGTTATGGAAACTTCAGAAACAGATCCGTTAGCCCTCTTACTAGGGGAATTACGGGCCGAAGTACATGCTTCAAGACAGGAAACCAATGCATTACGGAGGGATCTTATTGTAACTCGAGGAAGAAATGACGAATTGGCAAGACAAATGCTACAAGCACAAGCAGGACAGGTTCGACTGCCTGGAGTGACCCATTCTTCTCATTCTTCCACACCACAACAATCAACACCGGTTCAGGTGGTTCTTCCAGGACAAGTGCCTCTAGCCCCTCCCAAACGCTTCTTTGACGACCCAAACAAGTTCACTGTATTTATGAACCAATGTCGCCTTCATTTCTTGTACAGACCAGGAGCCTTTCCTAATGACCAAGCCAAAGTGGCATTTGTACTCTCGTATTTAGGAGGTAGTGCGGCGGACTGGTCTATACCTTTGATAAATCAAGATGACCCTTTACTCCGGAACTTTGGGAATTTCCAACATGAGATGGAAAAATGTTTGCCCGTCATACTCAAGGACAAGCTCTGCACAACGAGTTGTCACTCAGACAAGGGAGTCAAGATCATTTAACCTATATTGCAACCTTCAATCGTCTCATAGCCCAGACCAACTGGCCAGAAGAGAAGAGGACTACACTCTTTTACAGAGGGTTACATGGAGAACTTAAGGATGTGTTGGCGCAAGTGGTGAATCCCCGTGAGAGGTGTGCGGACTACATACACCTGACGGTGCAACTCGATCATAGGTTGCAGAATCGGAAAATGGATCGAGCTAGATCAGAGGGAGGGTCAGTTTACGTACAACCTTGTGAGAATCAGACTAAACCACATGATCAGTCTGTGCCAATGCAAATTGGTGTATTACGAAGTCCTCTTACCAAAGCAGATAGGGAAAAAAGAAGACAACAACAGCTTTGTTTATATTGTGGACATGCAGGTCACTTCCTCCGTGACTGCCCGGTAAAACCACCCAAGAAAACGGTTGGGGCAACAGACAAAACTGATGAAGAAGAAGAACAGAACTCGGGAAATGCCGATGCCCGGCAAGTGTAGGGGTCCGCTTGTCGAGCATGAAAAGCAATCCGTACAGACCTCACATCTAGTCCTGCCAGTGCTTTTGGTGAATCACAAGCAACCATCAAAAATACATGCCTTGGAGGCATATATTGATTGTAGAGCTGTGGCTAACTACATTGACCAAGATTTGGCTCTCCGAATAGGCCTTCCTCTCTGACAGAAGCAGAAATCGGAAAACGTCACTGCTGTGGATGTTTCTCGGCTATCATCCGGCCTGGTAACACAATACACAGAGAAAGTCAAGCTTCTGTGTCAGGACGGACATCAAGAGGACATTACTTTCGATCTCATCTGTGCTCTTCAGTTCCAGATGATATTGGGAATCCCCTGGCTGTAGACCCACAATCCTAGCATCGACTGGAGAAAACAAGTTCTTACATTTCCTCATGATTGTGCCGACACATATTACAAAAAAGTTGACACCAATCTAAAACCGAAGAAAAGAATTGTGTTGGACCTCATCAGCTCCTTAACGCTTGAATACCAAGATTACCAGAATGTCTTAAAAAAAGAGCAAGCCAACGTTCTGCCCCCACACAGACCCTACGATTGTCAAATAGATCTTGTACCCAGAGCCCAGATCCCTTGCAGCCAAATTTAGACTCTGGCAGAACAGGAAAATCAGCATCTTAGAACTTACCTGGATCAGTACCTGGCAAACGGTTTCATTCACCCGTCCAAGTCACCTGCCTCCTCGCCCTTATTCTTCGTGCCTAAAAAGGAGGGGGACTTAAGAACTTGCATCGACTATAGAGCCATCCATCATATCACAGTAAAAAATCTATATCCTTTACCACTTATACCAGAGCTCCTGGACCAAGTGAAACATGCTCAAATCTACACAAAACTGGATTTAAGAGGAGCATACCATCTTGTAAGAGTAAATGAGGGAGACAAGTGGAAAACGGCCTTCCACATGCAGTACGGCCTCTTTGAATACCAGATCATGCCCTTCGGGCTATGCAATGCCCCTGCAGCGTTCCAATTCTTTATGAATGATGTACTCTGTGAACTACTGGACGTTTACTATCTTGTTTACATTGACGACATTCTTATCTACTCTTATCTACTCAAATTCCATGGAAGAACATGTAGGCCATATCCGGGCAGTCATAGAGAAGCTTCGACAACACCAATTGTATGCCAAGTTGGCAAAATGTTTTTTCCATGTAACCGAGGTCGAGTTTCTCGGTTTCATGCTCACACTACAAGGCGTACATATGGATACACAAAATGTGGATGCAATCCTCCAATGGCCCTCACCAACATCCACGAAAGGAGTGCAAAGTGTGCTCGGATTCACCAACTTTTACTGTCGGTTTATACCTGGGTTTTCACAAATTGTACATCCAATTACCTCCTTGTTAAAGAAAAATCAAAAGTTCCATTGGTCGACAGAAGCTGAAGAAGCCTTCCAGAAGTTGAAACTAGCATTCACTACAGCACCAGTCCTTCGACACCCACAACCAGACCTACCTTACATAGTTGAGACAGATGCTTCAAAAATAGCCATGGGAGCAGTATTGTCACAACGAGACCCTGAAACAGGACAACTACACCCCGTTGCATTCTGGTCCCGCAAGTTTTCAGCCCCCAAGCTGAACTACACAAACACAGATAAGGAATTACTGGCGATTAAACCAGCATTCAAGGCCTGGAGACATTACCTTCTTGGGCGAGACATACGGTCACTGTCATCACGGACCACCGTAACTTGCAATACTTGAAAACTGCCAAAGCACAATCCTTGCGTCAACTTCGTTGGGCTCTCTTTTTCACGGAATATGATTTTATCATCACTTACAGACCTGGAGTGCACAATGGGAAAGCAGATGCTCTATCACGCATGAGTGAAGAAAAGGAAGCTTTTACAGCATCCGACACCGTGGCCATAATTCCTGAGGAAAAGATTCAAACCAGAATAGCTGCGACCACATGTGTGGCTGACCAAAGAACCAGTTTGCAATCACTGATGGATCAATCAACACAACATGAATGGCTGTTAAAAGGTGACCATTACACCATCAAAGACAATCTACCGTATTTCCAAGGACGATTATATGTCCAAGACCAAGAACTGCAAAAGCAAATCATCACAAATTACCATGATTCATTGGTGGAAGGACACCCAGGAATAGCCAAAACTCAGGCTAAGGTAAACAAAACTACTGGTTGCCAACCTGGCAAAATGACATCTCCCAATTTATTGAAACCTGCAGTGTTTGTGCACAACACAAGTCTCAGAAACAGAACCCTGCTGGCTTACTACATCCCCTAACAGTACCGCCAGCACCTTGGCATACCATGTCGATGGAATTCATCACGGATCTTCCACCCTGCAATGTATACAACACCATATTACTCGTCGTGGATTTATTCTCCAAAATGGCCCATTTCATCCCTCTGAAGGGACTCCCAACTGCGTCAACTCTCGCTTCTGTGTTTCTAGAGCAAATTGTTCGATTGCATAGATTTCCATCAATATTAGAATCTGATTGAGGAACTCAATTTGTTTCTGCCTTTTGGAGAAAGTGTTGTACGATTGCCAAAATCCATCTCCGGTTGTCCACAAGCCATCACCCTCAAACCGATGGGTAAACTGAACGAACCAACTAAACTGTAGAGCAATATCTCAGGTGTATGTTGCAACAGTCCGAGGATTCTTGGAAAAATATACTCTGGTTAGCTGAGTATGCATACAACAACTCAGTTCACACAAGCACAGGGTAAACTCCATTCTGCACTGTGCACGGAAGACATCCAAGGACATCAGTATTTGATCCACCTGATACCCTGGAAATGCCAGCCATAAATTCTTCTATAAAACCATCACTCAGGTTCTTAAGGAGGCGACAGAGCATCTGACCATGGCTAAGGAAAGACAAAAACTGTTTGCTGATTGACATCGGAAGAAAGCTCCAGCCTACCATATTGGAGAAAAGGTGTGGTTAGCATCCAAATATATTCCCCTGAAGGGGCCAAGAGCTTTCTGCCCAAGATACCTGGGCCCCTCTACTATAAAGTCCATAATCAATCCTGTTGCCATGAAATTGGAGTTACCATCTCACATGAAAATTCACCCCGTATTTCATGTCTCGCTCCTCATACCAATGAAATCCAATACACGGCTTAGTTCTCTGCCAGAGCCCGAAGTAATAGATGGAGAACCAGAATATGAAGTCAAATCCATCCTGGACTCCAAGGTGGTTCGATCAAAATTGTATTGCCTAATTGACTGGAAAGGTTACGGACCTCAAGACCGAACTTGGGAACCCAGTGAACACGTCCATGCTCCGCGTTTAATCAGACTGTTCCATCACAATAATCCCACCAAACCAGGACCAGGAGGAGAATCACCCTTGAGAGGGGTCTTGAGGGGGAGTGCTGTCATGGTCATGAAGTCAGGGGCACAGGCATGCAGGGGCCGCATTCACAGGAGACCTGGGTGGACACTGTCTTGGCGTCTTTGGCACCAGGCTCATGAACAAAAGTAAACAAACATCCATTTAACACCAAAAAGTTTTTATTATGGACATAGCACTTCAGATGCATTAACCTTGAACATTCCATCCATTAAGCAGAATGCATTAACCTCGAACATTCCATCCATTAAGCAGCTCCAAGTCTTTTCTTGGGTGTGGCTGCTAATGGATTGCCTTCGCACGTGCTCACTCTCTAGGAGTGGCAGGGTGTGGCTGGTAAGCCAGCCCTAATGGTCGTGCCCACGATCTCAGCTATATAAGCTGCCCCGATCCTCAAGACAGATGCTTCGCGTTATTCTGCACTTGCAAGCAGCGTAACGCTCATCACCTGAGGTCAGACTTACCTTTTTAGATCCTGCTTCCTGGCCATCCTGCTTCCTGCCAGCATACTTACCAACTGGGGAAAGCTGTTCTTACCTGTACATCTCTTTGGCGAACCAAGTATTCCTCTTTACACTTTCCAGAACGCCGAAATCTTCATCTTGGCACCACAGCACGACACGCTTCATCGTTGACAGCAGCGTCTGCAAGGAAAAACAGAAGACAAGGTTAGACATTGAAAAAACAATCTCTTTAAGGTTGCGCTTCACCATACTTCAGGCTTTTCCTTAAACCATTGCTAACCTGCTGTCGAACATTGCGGTAGCATCCATCTTCCATCCGACCGCGTCTCGCATCTCACAGCTGCATTGAGGCTGCATTTCCATCTAAGGGAAGAAAACAAAAGTGAGACATTATTGCGGGCATAAATAGGAGCAACATATAAAGCCATTAAACAGAACAAACAGCATCACAAGAGCTCAAGAAAGACTTACCAATCATAAGGAGAAGCATAGTGCCAGCTGGATTGGACTAATCATTATCAGGAATCAGTGAAGGAACTAGATCCCATTCGACGCGCCCCTGCCAGAAGTAGCAGGATGGAGAGCTTATCTTCCATAATTCACAGGTGAGCTTTATGGGCCGGCGTATGCTCACAGAAACCGTACTTTGGGGTGAAGGGTTCGAGAGGTACAACAATCACATATTGGCGAACTCACACACTCTTATCTCCATGCAGGAGCAGTATCACCACGTACCACCGCTCACTGCTTTTCTACTAAGGGAGAGGCCTGAAGGGGGTGATTCAAGTTCAGGGAGGGCTGCAACCGTACCCCAACGCCTCCGCAGAGACCAGGTGAGCATAACAGTCAGGTGTAGAGGTTTTGGACGTCATTGGTGGATGGATGTGTGACTCTTTAAAAACAGCCAATGAGGGAGTGTTGGGAACATGAAAGTGGAAAGGGTAGAAGGGCCCCTGTTATGGGGTCCACAGACACTGCGGTAGTCCACAGATGGCCCCTGCCACGTCTAGAACATCTGAGGATGCCGGGCATGGAAAGGGGATTGTGGGGATTAGCCAATCATGTTTGCTGGGTGTTGTGTACAGGAAGAGAGGGTAGTAGGCGTTTTGTTTGCAGGAGTTTTGAAAGCAGTGACAATGGCTATGGCTATGTGTTTGAGAAGGCAAACTGTGTGGATTCTGGGGGTCTCTTCAATTCAGTAATTGAAGGTGTATGCTGATAATCATGGCATCCTTGGAAATATTGGATTGGCAGAAGTGGAAGTTTTCTGGCGTGCAGTTTGTGGCTTAAACTGGGCAAGCTTGCTTTCATTCTGTGAGACATTGTGATTGTGCATCCAATAAATTGTCTTTGGGCCTCATTACACGGATGGCGGAGAACCATGGCGCTATTAGCGCCATGGTTCATGCCGGTAAAATACCGGCACCGCCTTCACGGAAAGGGGAATTACCGCCCCATTCCAAGGTTGGCGGGGCGGTAATTCCCCCTTCCACCATTGCCCTTCCCCATTCCCATTTTTGCCCCATAGGGCATAATGGGAATGGGGAAGGCGCTAATTACGGTACCGCAAATTGCGGTACCGTAATTAGCTCCCTGGGTCCCTTTGCCGGTTGGTTTTTAACGCCTGCAAAAAGCAGGCGTTAAATCCCCCAACCCGCTAAGGGACCTCGTAGTAAGGTGGTAAGGATTTACCGGTACCGGTATTTTACCGGTACCGGTAAATCCTTACCGCCATCCATGTAATGAGGCCCTTTGTCTTTGTCTAAGAGGGCATTGCTACTGAAACTAGGTACTACTGAAACTAGGTATGTAGTTGTCCTGACAGCCTTACACATGTCTGTCTTGGGTTGATTAAGCTATATATAAAGTAGCACTGCCCTCTTAGACAAAGGTTTGCATTTGAGCTAATTTGCATACCCACAATACCTTGCTGTTGTAGCTCAGAACAGGAGGTGAACTTCCAGCGATGGCTACTAGGTGGTGTTGTGGAATGTGTGACTTGGCTCAAATGGACTTTCCTATATATGTATGTATATATATATAGTAAGGAACTCATGGTGGCAACAAGTAAGACAGACACAAGTGATCACAGTTGAACAATGAATGCTGTACGCAGGTTGGAAAAATACCTATCCTAAACCTAAATCTAAGATGGGATCAAGCGTCGACCATCAAATGAAAAATAAGACAGTCCTAGTGGCGATGTGTCAAATAAAAGGACCTATACTAAGAAACCTATTGCCAATCCTTACAACTAATAAAGAAAGGGGTGTGGGATAGTTCTCAAGAAAAGAAAGAAGTGTTCTCAAATAATTTGTCAGGATGCGTAGCCTGGGTCTTCCTTTCCCACGTTTTAAGCACAGGGTAAGGTGGGATCGTGGAGCACAGCACACTCTCGAGATTTCCCAGCACGAGATGACAGTTCAGCTTTCAGGGCCATCGATGGTCACGTCCTATTTCACTTGAAAGTCTCTTGCTTCGAGGTCCAGATGTCTTCAAAATGATAAAACAAAAAGTTCCTTTAACGAAATGAAAGTTTGTTAGGGTGAAAATGTTTCACCCCTGGCTCCCCCACTTCTGGCACTGACTCCTCATGTATTGTATTCCTCTATTAATATATTAGTTATTTTATTAATTAAATTTGGATGATAGCTTCAGCCTTTCTTTCATACAGTTTGCAGATCAAAGTCTTTCAATTGTACTGGGATTTTGCTTGACCCTCAGTATGACCACTTTGACCTATTTTGGTGGCTCTCCTACGCCCTTCTGGTAACTGTAGTTTTGCTCAGATGGGGATCAATCAGAATCTTTGGAGTTAGCACCCACGTGGTGCCGGTTTCCCATCTTCAGCTGGTCTCCTCTTTACACTTTTACAGTTCTTTCATAGTTCATTGAACTTGGTTCAAACTTGCTGCTTTGCGATTCTCATTTTACACAGCCCGGTTCTTATCGGTTCTCCCCTCGACTCACTGGCTGTGATGAATTGCCTGACCCCTCTCTTCTCTGGAGTCATGGCCGGTACTACAGGTGCAGGAGCCTCCTTCGCTCCTGCTTATCGGCATAGGATTGCCCCGTGTACCGTTGACATCTGCTGCAAGACACTTGTGCTATTGTTTGCGGTTTTAGGCTCTCTTCCACGAAAGTTCCGTGGGTCTGGGACAAAAAGGGCAAGGTCACTTCTCTCCTCGCCACCCTCTCGATTCCTGTGGCCTTTCTCCTTCTCTTAAACTGCCATGCCTGGTTAGCTGTCTTGTGCTGTCGCTATGCTCGTACTGTGCTCTCTTTCTCCACCCTTTATCCCTGTGGGGAAAAGGAAGGGCCATCAGGTTTGTGTGATTCAAGTCGATTGCCTGACCTTGCCTGACCATCGTGTCAGGGACATGTCAGGTAAACAGTTTTATTACAAGTCCGTTGTGCAAAGGTGTTTGTGTCAGAAAGAGGAGGGGTTGGAGTGTCGGAATGTCCTACAGGATAGGATGGGGAAATGGTACTATTATAAGTAGGGGGTCGGGTGGTAGATTGAGAAGGAGGAAAAGGGTGGGGTTTGTGAATTGGACAAGAATGACCAGGATGCAGCACAAACATAGGGGATTGTGGGAACGGTAGTATTCTGTCATAGTAGATTGGGAATTTGGAAGATGACAATCAGAGGGATGGGATTGGTATGGTTTGTGAAGCAAACAGAAGTAACTGGGATCGTGGAATGAACAGAGGGGATTGTGGGAATCGTAGTGTTCTGTAAATGCATCATACTGGGGTTTTGGGGAAGAATAATTAGAATGACATGAAGAAGAATGGGAAGGGCAATGACCGGGAGTATTCGTGTAGGGAACAGACAAACAGGGATTCTGGGATGGATAATCTCGGGTGCAAGCGGGTTTGAAATCTTAGGTCATTGTTTCTGTACGGGGGCATCATTGGGTTTATGTAGGAGAGATTTAATGGGAGGGAGGGGGCCAGATGTGACAAAGCCCATAAATGTCTCAGAGATTTTACCCTCCTCTTCTCCTTCCTCGGTAACATACAGCGTATCCTTCTGGGCATTCTGCTGAGCATAACCCTCGGTCCCCTTGCCCAGGTGATCTTTCCCTGCTTAAAAATGATTTCATTTGCAGGTTTATGTGCACCCCTTCCTTTGCAGCCGGTCTGATGGGTGGGGGTGGTCTGCTTCTGGGTAATCTGTCCCTAGCCTGGTGTAGTGAAAGTGAAATCCCTGGCCCAGGCTCCACCAAACTAGACGTTCCATGGATGCCAGGTCTCCAGCAGCCCCCTCTTTGGGGAACCTATCTTTTGCTGCCTCATTCTTCAAGCTCCTACTTCCCTTCTAGCTCCTCTTTCCTCCTTTCCTCATTGACAGTGCGCAGCATTCTAGTCTGAACCTTCTTGACCCCACTGTTTCATACTCTTATCTTCTTCATCCTTTGTTGCTAGGACTCTCTCCACTCCAATCGTACTCCCTTCTCCTCCACTTCCTCCTTTCCGATGTTCCAAGCTTCCTTCTTTGTCTCTCCTTAACATACCTCTTTCTCTTTCTGCCTTCTCGTAACCGCCCCGTCTAGCGCTCCTCACACTTTGTATGATGGTCTTGCCTCTTCTTCCTTGTACCACCTCCTCCCCTTGTTTGCCTCCAATCATCTTCTGCATCTGCTGTTCTTCCGTCCTCCCTTCTGTTCATCTTTCTCCTGTCCAATCACACTCCTGATATTGATGTTCTCTACTCCATCTTTTGGCTTCTCTCCTACTCCTCTCTGCCTCTGTTCTCCTTCACCAATGCTTGTATCCCCACTGCTCCTCTCCTTCTCCTCTCTGGTTATCCCTCCTCATCTCCTCTGCTTTTCCCTGCAGTGTCTTTGTCCTCTCACCATCAACCTCTGACTATTAACTCTTTTTCACTTTCCTTATCCCTGTGATAGGCAAACAGTAGGGTGGGACTTTTCTGGGGTACATGCGTGCTGACACTTTGGCAAAAGGTGACAAGTGGATTGTGACTTGCAGCTGGACATGCAGTGGGACTTGCCTTATGTCACAAAGACACATTGTGTAAATGTCTACGTTTGTAAACAAGAGGGGCTATGGGGACCTGCGAGGTCCATGGGCTACATCAGGAGATACCCGAGGTGGCACATGGACTGTTTCCTGAAGTCCTCCCACAATCGCCAAATGATCTTGTACTCCACAAACAAAAGCTGGCACTGCCTAGAGTACTGGCTATTTAGAGAGTGGTGTTTTATAAGGGCGTCCTTCTAAGACATCTGAAGTCTCAGGCGACAGGGTAAACCCCCACCCACAACACTGAATTCCAGCCAGGCCAACTCTGTTGCTTTAAATGGAACCACAGGCCAGTTTCCGAGAGATCAGCGGTATGAGAACAGCAAGCACTCAGAAGGATCAGGACAATGGAGAGACTGCAGAGGCACCATAAGTCCTGTATGTTGAGAAGGGCACTATTAGGGGGATTTTCCCATTGCCCGCTGATGAGATGTGTGAAGAGACCTGCCTTAAGGAAGTGACAAGTTTTAGACCTAAACCATCTCTATTCGTAGCATAGTAGAGCAGTCCGGTTTCACATGTTGGAGGGGATGAGCTAGTACCAAAGTCCAATTGTTTGTTCCCATATACAGCAAAATGCAACCCCAATAATATACTGATATATATATATTACATGGACGCAGTAGCGTCCATGTAGTTATGGTTAAGTTGGTGTTTCCATAGGAAGAGCATTTTTTGGGTGGCTTATAACTTTGCTCCCTCTGGACGAATCCTCACCAAACTTTGCAAGTATGTGGCCAACTGCAAAGTTTGGAGAGGTTTGGTCCAGGGGGGGCAAAGTTATAGGGGGGGGTCCCAAAACTTTTGTTTTTTCCCATTATGTCCCAAAACCTTTGCGCACGCCTACAGCCCAAACCGGTGGATGGATTTACACCAAATTTGTGGCAGGAGTGGGGGCTTGGCCCCGAAAGCGTGCTTTTGCAAATTTGGTGTAAATCCATCCAGTAGTTTTTTTTAAAATGACCAATTGTAAGGCAAAAAAATTAGTGATATCTCAGTTCGCTTCGCGGACAGACTTCCCTGTTCGATCCGCGGTGCCCTGATTGGCCGAGCGGCTTGCGCGATGTCCGCGGACTTCCAACGTGTTCGCTGATTGGACGGCGTGGAGCGCGTCAGATTTTTGGTGGCGCCTGCCATCTTGCAGACAGCGAGGTGAAACTTGGTTTAAAAATTGTATTTAGTGGAGTGTGTTGGTGTGTAAGAGTGTTTGGGGAGGGTGGGGGAGTATGAGATAGGTGCAATGTTGTATTTTTTTTATGTGCTAGACGCTTTTGTTGTGTTCAATTTGTCTGCGGACAACACGGCTGTTCTGAAATGTTCGTAAATAAACAGAATGGATTTGGTGTAAAGTTGAAAGTGTTCTAAGAAGACGTGTGGGGTCTTGGAATGTTCGCAGGGGGTGTCCTGAAGACGTTGTCTGTATTGTTTGTTGTCAAGCTGAAAGTGTTCTAAGAACACTCGCGGTGTCCTGAAATGTTCGTACATAAAGAAAATGGGGGTGTCCTGATGACGCTGTCCGTATTGTCCTCTGGCAAGTTGAATGTGTTCTAGGAACTTCCTTGTGTCCGCGGACATTATAATGGTTGAAATGCTTGAATCTATGGGTGTGATATGCTGCGGTGGTTGTGGCCAGGGTACAGAATGTTGGGTGCATGGCCAGTTGGCCATGCACCCAAGACTCTGTGCCCTGGCAACAAGCACCGCAGCATATCACACTCATAGTGGCTTATCACTTTGGGTCAAAAACAAATTTATAAGGAACAATGTTATAAGCCAGTATCGGTGTGATATGCTGCGATGGTTGTATTTATCATGTTATACTTAATATTTGGTTTAGTAATGGGAGTCCATGTTTTTCTTGTTAATTTCTGTGATAAAAGAAAATAGCATGTTAGTATTAGTATTTTATAAAGACTTATTACATTGTACAATCACAATTTTTTCTTTTTTTTGACCCTCATATTTAGTAGATGACAAACCAGAGTACTGTGCAATTTGCTCAGTTTCTGTGTGTGTTGCTAAAATCATTGGGTCTGTGGGAGAAAAAAAATCCATGTTTTATTTAAAAAAAACCTTTTTCTGTTATGCTACAGTTTATTTGTTTGTTTGTTTTCAGTGTTTACTTGTTGTTTCTGGCTAATGCTTTATACATTGGATTGTTCCAGTTTTTGGGAGCAGTAAGATATTAGGTATTTGTTTCGATATTGTAACATTTTGGAGGAGTTAGATACCAGTAGGCGTATTATTTTTTTATATAATTTCGTGGTATTGCTTTATCTATTTGGATATTTCTAAATTTTGGGATAGTTAGATACCAATTGGCGTATTCTAACTGTCTATTTTTTGCTCTTATTTGGATGTTTCTAAAGTTTGGGACAGTTAGATACCAATTGGCGTATTCTAACTGTCTATTTTCTGCTCTAGTTGAGTGGTATTAATTTATCTGATTAGTTGTTGTAGCATCTTTGGCCAGTTAGATAGCTTTTGGAATATTGTGACAGTTTATATTCTTTTTACTACAAGTGTACTTAAGGTTTAAGTACAGTTTAGTTATCAAATGTTGGTTTTAAGAACATTAAATAAGCGTTTGTAAGATTTGCTGGTAATCTCTGCTTTAGAGTAACGGTACTATCATTACATTCAAACCATCCACATTTCTTTTTTATATATGCAGTGTAGTGCCCTGAGTTGGTTGTGACTCCTGCGTGGTAGATTATACCTATTGTTGTGAAGGTTTTCCTACCAAGTGATATTTGACCATGTGTGAATCCAGTCAGCTTGCAGTTCTTTTTGGTACCATCTGCATTGTAACGTAGAAGCATTAGTATTACGTATTTACTATGTTTGTATTACTAACGTGGAGCGATTATCTGAATTGCAGGTCGAACATAAGCTACCGTGGTTTGCATTTTGTACAAGTTGCTGAAATGGAACGGATTCACAATTAGGTATTGATATATACACAAAGCGCTCATTGGGGATTTGTTCTTGTGTCACATTGTAGCAGAGAGTGCATGTATGTTTCAACATGTATGAAATCTGGAAGATTTCATTTATAGGTATATTTTTGTTTTCCAGTACTAATAGTAAGTACATTAGAAATCCTTGTGGATCTTCCCGTGAGTTTATAGTGAATTTCACCATTCCAGCAAAGTAGTCCAATTGTTGTCTTATTCCATAAACACTATACGTGTTGTCAGGATTATTTGCTGCATTTCTGTGAATAACTAACATTTGCAAACACAAAGGGTCTGTACTGTGTAAGTAAATGTTCTCAACAATTGGTGGTAATTGAAATAGAATATTCATTGCTACATGTGTGTAGCGACTTACACCAACTATATTTGAGAGTTTAAATGGACCAGGTAGTTCTGTATCTGACTGCTTTTTTTGGAGTGTGTCTTCCTTCTTTGAAAAAGTACCTGGTTTACTTTCCCTAATTGATTCTTTTTTGCTTGTGGCACTTGATGAAGTATTACTTTCTTTTACTCTCTTTGGAGGATTTGCAGTGACATCCTGTTGCTTTTCTGTTTGATTTATTTTTCTTTTATAATGTTTTACTTTTTGTGGAACAGAATATGTGTTTAGATGGGGAGTGTATAGTGAACGAAGTCTATTGTATTCTAAAATGCAAGGAATATCAGCGTTTATTTTACTTGCATCAAAGTTGATTAGAAATAGACCCTCAAGTGTACGTAAGCGTGATAGTGCTACGTAGCTCATGCCTTCTTTAAAGGCTGTGTTACCAATGTCTATCATTGCTTTGTCTAGGGTAAGACCTTGTGATTTATGAATGGTGACTGCGTATGCAAGAGTTAGAGAAAATTGTTCTCTTCGTACATACATGTCTTTGAAGAGAAGGAATCGAGCTGTTGAGCGTCCTATTCTTTTTACTTTTGAAAGTTTATCAAAGAGAATATTGACAAACTGAATTTTGTTGTCACGTGGGTATGTTTGAAAGCCAACAACTGTACCCAGTGCTCCATTAACTAGTCCTTGGTCCACTTCAAGTTTACGTTTCAGCATTACTCTGCAATTTAAGGATCATTTTAATATCTTTTCCAAGCCTGCTGTGTCTGAGATTGATTTTTCTAAACTATTTAGTCTTGTTATGGCTTGGTCACACATGGGTAGTGTCATTCCATGTACATCTAGTTTGTCTGTGGCGCTAATTTCCATTTTTGGTTGCATTTCTTTACTTAACATTATTTTATTGAATTTGAAACAGCTTGCAAGAGTTGGCATTAAGGCCATACAATTGACATTTTTGTGGGCTAATTGTTCCATAACATCTGTAGCACATGCATTATCACCATAAAGTGCATGAATGTGCCGGGTTTTCAATATTGCTTCTGCTTCTTTAGAAAGTATACCAACTCTGATACTTTTTAAGATGTTGGCATAAGTGAGATCTGCAGATTGGTGCATGTTTTCTGTTAATTCTCTGTATTGGAAATGTTGCCAAAGGTTGACATTTCCAATGCTGCCAACAGTTTTACGGCAGAGTTTGTGTCCTAATGTTTTAAAAATAGGCTCACCTTTTACTGGTGTCAATTGAAGAAGATCTCCGAAAACAATAATGGGCCTCATTCCGAGTACGGCGCTAACCAATGGCGCTATTAACGCCTTGGTTGACGCCGTACCCGGACCGGCAGCGCCTTGGTGGATGGCGGAATTACCGCCCCATTCCAAGGTTGGCGGGGCGGTAATTCCCCAATCCCCATTTACCCTTCGCCATTCCCATTCTTGCCCCATCGGGCATAATGGGAGTGGGGAAGGCGTTAATTACGCCACCGTAAATTACGGTGGCGTAATTAACTCCATGGTCCCTTAGCGCCATGGTTTTTAACACCTGCTAAAAGCAGGTGTTAAAACCTCCATGGCGCAAAGGGAACTCGGAGTATGGCGGTAAGGGATTACCGCCACCGCTCTCATTAGCGGTGGCCGCTATCCCTTACCGCCATAATCGGAATGAGGCCCAATGTGTTTTCCTGCAAAGAGCTCTTCATAGTTTGTTTTGAGTACTTCTTGTAATCTGAGGTGAATCAAAGCCAACATTAGGTTGGACACCATGCTCACTTCATCTATTAGTAGCATTTTCATTTGTTTCAATACTCTGCGTAGTTCCATTGCAGCTTCTGCAGAAAGTTTGTAATAATCTAATTTGTTTTGGTGTTCTACTGGCAAGAGTAGTAATCGGTGTAAAGTGACACCACCTATGTTGTAGGCCTGTGGGGGCAGTGACAACAGCTGACAGTTTGTTGTTTGTCAGTTGCTGAAGGAACTTACTGATGATTTTGATTAGGAATGTTTTTTCAGGAACCAGCTTCACCACTGACATACAATAGTATAGGTTTGTAATTTTGACAGGTGCATTCTTTGTTTTCATGTTGTACACCATGTGCAATTTCTTTTGTTACTTCTTTTAAAATGCTGCGTTGCTCATTGTTTAGTTTTGATTGTAGTATAGTTAAGTCTTCTTTTTCTTCATACTGACACATGGTGTTTCCTACTTCTATCATAGCTATTTCTGCCTCATTTGTTATTAGTGGGTCTCCCAGTAGTTCTTGGCTTCCTGTGATAGAAGGTTGACTACTGTCAGGAGTGTCCTTATTTAGTTGGGCCTGGAGTTCTTCTTCGTGTTGCTGTTCATTGTGCAACACTGTTTTGTACTGTGCAAAGTTTACATCAGTTATACTGCTTTCATTTGCTTTGAAAGCGTCTTCATATGAGTCACAGTTATCTAGTATTTCTTCTTCTTTTCTCCATGGTTTAAAGAGTTGTAGCAGGGACATGTAATATACTTCTTTATGTTGAGGAGTCTTTAATGACAATTTGATATGATTAATTAAATTTGGTTTGGTGAGTTTTACTAAGCTGCCTTCACAGTTTGTCACTTTGTATTTACGGTTTTGTTCATCAGGTTTTATATTATTTTTGTATGTATAGTTTTGGGCTATGTGGTATAGGCTCATGGTTTCCAAAGTGGTACTCCTGGTTAGGTAGTATGTGTCCAATAAATTGTTTTTTAAAATGTCTTGGCTGTTGGGATCTTGTTTGGCTATTGTTTCTATATCTTCGTATGATTTTAGAACTCTTTTTCTAGATTTAGCTGGACCAAGACTTAGCCATACTATATTTGCAGACTTACCATACAATGCAGCACCAGTTAATCGATCAGCTGCTTCATAGGATCCACATTCTCTTTGGGACAGCATTTTTATGCCCATGCTGTATAATTTCTGAGACACTGTTTTATCTGATGACAGGTCATTCCAGAGGTGTTGGAGCTCTGTCTTTTCTGATTTGGTTAAGTATGCTGTGACATATCGTACAACTGCAGTAGAATTGTCTGCAATATACTGCACGTCTATGTTTGCATTGCATAAGTGGGCAATGATTGCATTGTAATCATTGATATATTTTTCTTCTTCTTTTCTTTTTATGCAATATGTATTTTTAGGTGACTTACCTTTAACACTATGTCTAACTGAAGACATGAGGTTGTTCACTTGACCTGTATTTGTAACTGGTCTAGGGAAACCAAATCAGCATTTGGTGTAGTATTTCCCTTTGTTTTTGTATTTGCTACGACAATATTTGCCACATTTGTGTCTTTGGAATTGTACAATTTTTGCATGAAAATCACTATTTGCGGATTCTGATGGAATTTCACAAGTGACATATTTTTCAATAAACTGTAAAACAGTGGCATCACTGTCTTGACCAAATTTAGGAGCATCTTTAATCCATAAAAGCATGTGGACATGTGGTGCTCCTCTGACTTGGTATTCTTTTCTCCAAAAGAAGTGTTGCACTTCTCCAAGGGTAGGAACAGTTTTGTTACAAATAAAATGTAGCATAGCAATGAAGCAATGGTGAAAATATCTTGAAACATTAACAGGATCCTGTGAACAAAGTTCTCCCGGTGTTAGCATATCTATGTTTCTTTTGTTTTCATTCGATATGCGTAGGAAAGCATGTAAATCTTCCCATGCATATTCTGCACAACTTAATGTAACAGACCAAGTTGGTGGGCCAAGGTTTCTGATCATACAACGTACATGTCCATGACGTTGAAACCAGTACCCTTTAGTACCACGCATATTTGCTAATAGATTTGTAAGATTTGCTTGTAAAACCTCATCTTTTTGTTGAACTTTTTGTAATAATTGTGTAGCTGTCATATTTTGAAAGTGTGATCCTGATTTTAATATGTGTGCAACTCCGTAACATAAAGTTGCTAGTTCACTTTCAAAGAGTAGGTGGAATATGTATTCCACATTTTGTTGAAATCTGGGATCTTCAGAATACATTCGTAATGAGTGATATTCTGATGCTGATATTTGAATAGGTCTATCATCGTATCTTCCTCCTTTGCCAGTAGGAAAGAGTAGAGGAAAAGCATGTGCTTCTATACTTTTTTTCCCATATGCTGATTGGTGATCCTTTTGTTTGACGCATTTGGTACGTTTCCAGTGCATCTTCTATGGTGTCATTAGAGTGCAATGGATGAATTGTATAATGGTCTAAAGTGTTTGATATTGTTGCGGGATCTAGGAGCTCAAATTGACCAGCTTCTTGTGTCTCTTGAATTATTTCAGTTGTATCTTTCAAGTTTTCTTCAATGTTAATTTCTTTGTAATATACATTATTCTCTTTAAGATAATGCAGGGCTTCTCTAACTTTATGTAAATCTACCAGTTGTTGCCAAATTTTTTGTCTTTTGTAGGTACTCCATTTACCAAGATAATTAAAGATTGCTGCATTGGACGTTGCACTCCTAGAGTGTGCACATTTTCTTTTAGATCTAATGGTAAATACACTACTTTTCCACGAATACCTTTTACTAATTCAGAGGGAGGTAATTTTGCAGTTTTTGCTTGAAGGCGTATTTTTACTTGAAATGGGTGCACTGTTTGAATTATGATGCTCTGATATAAATTAAGTTGTTGAAGGGGTTTTGGTAGTGGATATAATTCCAAATTATTTGTGATAGCACATGAAGGAGTTTGGTTGTTGTCAAGTTTTGTAGTGCAGTAACTGCAAAGTATTATGGGGTCAGTTATTTTGTATTTGTTTTCTGCTATAAGGTAGAGAGCTAATTCAAACCATTTAAAATCTTCATTGTCTTCTATTTTGTATGATAGGTCTACAGTTTTTGTGTTACTTTTATAAAAAGTTCTGCGGCAACATACACTCACATGGTTTGGTACTTCAGCTGATGTACTTTTACATTTTAGTATTTCTTTTTTGTATGTGTGTAGTAAAAGGTTGCCATGTGTAGAATTGTTACTAATTTGGTTTACAGCTATTTCATCTTGTAAGTGGGTTTCATTTCCAAAATATTTTTTCTGTATATACTCAATTTCTTCTAGTAGGTCTTTTGGTGTACCATGTAGAAGAATGTTATTTAAATTGGCTAGTGCCAAAGCAGGACTTTTTGCATAATACAGTTTATAAACTAAATTTCTTATACTTGCATGATGTGTTGATATCCTTTTGATATCATGGAAGGTTGTTTTGCAAGTAGCTCCTGATATGCAGGCCAACGAATGTCCTTGCAGTCCTGTGTGCTTGCGTACTGGACAAGCATCCATACAGTATTTTAATTTTGATTTTGTCTTTGCTTTTCACATATTGATTGAGGAATAGGCGTAAAGATTTGAAAATGTTTTTGGGAAAGTTAGACATTGACGTGCATGTCCATGTGTAAATTAGATGTTCTGATTCAGTCGAATGGAGGGGTAAATCTAAGTTTTCAGGGCATATTTTTGTAAGGAGTACTTCTTGTTCCATTATGGTATTATTAACTTTTTCATAACCTCGACCACTGCTATGTATGGCAATTGTATTTGTTTGCTTTTGTTTGTACGCTTCTTCATTAAAGTATGGTTCTGTGCTTGTAGTGTGACTCCATTCACCTCCACAGTTATTTAAGAAGTTATTTCTTTTGACATTTCGTTTATTGAGAAGTCTTTTTTGTAATTTAGTTATTAGTTTTGTTAGTAGTTTCATTCTGTTTAACACTAAAATAAATAACTTTCTTTTGAGAAGAAGTGCACTGTCTATCAACGCTTCTAAGATTACTTTCCTACGATAGGTTTGAAGTGTTGAACCTGGTTTCTCTCCTGTTTTTATAAGATTTTGAAGGACTTTGTGACAGAACATTTTGGCTAAAAGACTTTTCTTGGTATGCTTACTTTGTACTATATCAAGATTTATAGAAGAAGTTTTATTTGTAGTGATAGTTGATTTTCTGTTAATTGTTTTTTGGGTTGTTTTACTTTTTGATAGAGGAGGCAACGTTTTTGTACTAGAAACTTCTTCTGTTTCACTACATGACTGTATTAGCTGTTGTGTTTCAACTTTTTTTTACAAATTCTGCTGTAGATGGATGTTTATGTTGGAGACTTTTCTTTTCATCTGCTGTACTTCTGTGTTCCTTTCTACAGAGTTGTTTTTTGGTAGGCATGCTTTAGGGTCTGTTGAAAAAAATACAGACGGTATGGGTTGGGGTGTTCTGCAATGCATGTGTCTTGTGTGCATGAGTGTTTGAGTGAGATGATAAAGATGTATGTAATGGTGTGTGATTGTGCATTGGGAAGTACAACTACTAAGGAAGGGTATTCTTGAATTAATGTGTTAATAAACTGGGGTTCAGATGACAGAAAAAAGTAAGCCAGTGGTGTGGAGAAGTATAAATAGTATATCTAAAGCTATTCAATTAAAACAGTTGTTTCTTCTACAACATCTAAGTTCTAGTGGCAGGGTTGGGTAATTTGTGTGGCGAAAAATAGGAATTTGTGGGCCATTCTGCCAGTAAATCACTGTTTAAGGATTTTTGGTCAGAATGGTGCAGAATCTCTATTTTTAGGCACAGAAGTAGCATGAATTAACATTAGAGTGTGTTTGAGTAATAATTCAAATATTATGGTAACAATCTACTTACTTTTTTTCTAAAATGAGCAGTTTGCTTCTTCGTTGTTCTTTGTAATTCAAATTCAGCTGCTTATTTTCAGGAGAATGGTCTTCACTGCAATTGTAAAAGAAAGAAATTAGTAATTCGGTTTGTATATAGCACTGTTTTTAATTTAGACATAGATTTTTTAAATTGAAATGCTCAACACCATCCTCAAAACCATTAAAACTATCTTATGACTAACTGTAGGAAAGAAAATATCTTTGCTATGGCTTGTCAAAATCATAATGTACTACTGTATACCACTATTCCTGTAACTAAGCTTTTCCACGTAATAGTGAGCCCATGTGATAGCCTGCTTTTCCACGTAAGAGGGAGTCAATGTCATATCCTGCTTGTCCTATATAAATGTAAGTAATTATATGAACTAAAAAAATGAAAACCAAGTACAAATATTATTCTTTGAGATTTGATGATAGAGTGTGCATGTAATTTTGTTTGATCATATGTAGTCTATATATTTTATTTCAAAAATGTTAGTTTAACATTATTTGCGTGTGTGTGTGTGTACGAAGAAATTAAGCGGTATAAAGGTTTGTAAGTCACAGTTCATTTTAGGAGAATGAAAAAATGATCGTAGATTCATTTTACAGATTATACAAGGTAAAATTCGGTTAGAAAATGTGTTCATGTACTGTATAGAAAATATGCATACCTGTAGTTTGTGTTCATGCATATGGATATGTACGAAGCTGCAAATAGAACTCTTGGAGACTTGTCTAGTATTTCTCGTAGATCGTGCTTGCCAATGGTATGAGACTTGTAGTCCGAGAGATTCACCGTACATTTGCAGTGCTGATCTATGATGATGCAGTTACATGTAGACGTCTTGGATTTGATTGATGGATGGTCATGTGATTTCTTAGCTACATCCAATGAGGGAATGGCACAGAGAGTGAAGTGGAAATGGAAGAAGGGCTGTCCATATTACGACATGTTCGCGGACATGGCGGTAGTTCGAGGACACCGCGTATTACATCCGGGGAATTTCGGGTGGGGAGGCATGCTAATGAGATTGAATGTAGCAAGGGATTGGTCAGTAAAGCTTAGTGAGTGTGTTGTGCTAGGAGAGGTTTTCTCAGATATTCTTTTTGCTGAGAGAAGAACAGATAGCTATGGCTGAGTGTTTTAAAAAACAGATTGTGTGGATTTTGGGAGACTCGTGGATACATTGGTTGAAGGTGCATACAGAAAGCTGTGGAGTATCTATAGATCTTGGATTCCCACATGTGGAAGTGCACTGGCATGGAGTCCATGGAATGAAGTGGCTGTACTTGCTACATCTCTGTGCAACTTTGAAGATAGAGGAACATCCAGACATAATTGTAATTCATTGTGGAGGGAACAGTTTAGGACATGTGTCTGGAATTTCTTTGCAATTTTCAATGAAAGAAGGACTTCAGAAGATCATGGACATGTTTCCAAACTCCAAAGTAATTTTTTCACGGATTGCGCAGAGACAAATGTGGCTTCGTTCTTTCTCATGTGGTCCACAAATGGAGAAGGCAAGGCGTAATGTCAATAAGGCTGTTTGTGCCTTCCTAAGAGATTTTGGCATGTCCTCTTTTCACAATGAAAATATTATGTTTCGTAGTACATACATTTTTCGCAGAGATGGTGTCCATCTTAGCTATGCTGGCAATCAGATTTTTCTGAGAAATGTACAAAATGCATTGCGACCTTTTTTAGAAATGCAGCATGCATTTCGAAGTAGGTGTTAAGTATTTATAATTTTTGACATACAAACACCTCCCATAGGCTCTTTTCAGAGCCACCACTTCCTCCCAGAGAAAAATGCAATGGTTACAATAGGGTAGCATCCCAATTTTTTTTATGTTCGCGATCTGTCCGTGGACTTTCAAGAAATAGAAAGGGCTCTGCGTTATTTTTCTTTACTTACTTTTTTTTTTAACTGTGAAAGGCCGCTTTGAAAAGAGCCTTATTTTTTTTTTTGATTTTTGTTATTTTGTATTTTTTTTGGTTTTTTACACACGACACACTAGGAGAGGAGGGGAAAGGAGGGTAAAGGGGGGGACACCAACCACAGGGATAAGAAAGGGCGAGCTGAGAGAGGAAGATGTAGAGTGGGTTTTATTTGGGTAGTGAGCAGGTCTTCTCGTGCTCTGAGACGATAGTCTCAAAAGCACTGCAAAGTCACTCCCCCCTGCAGAGTACTGTGTCACAGTACATACATACAACTGTGACCCTCGAAAGGTAAGGGTCATCAGAATTCTGTATGGCCTGTGAGGCAGCTTGAGGAATACGCTGTCCCAGAGAGGTGTTCCTTGTGGTGACAGGATCAGAAACAGAGGATGAAGTAGAGGCACTCAACCTACTACGCTCTTCGCAAGGTACAACCTTGCAAATGGCCGCAGTGTGGAATGAGTTCAGGTGTCGCTTCATGGTCGTAGTCCCAAAGCTATACGAACCATGACTCCCGCGACTGAGTACCATTTTGCACTTATAGCAGGTGACACGGTTCGCACAAGCCTTAGGACAATTCCCATGAACGTTAAACAACCGCCACACCCAAGAATCACGCCGAGGGCGGGTAGTAGGGTTTTCCTCTACCTCATTCTCGTCATCCTCTTCTTCCTCCTCTGTATCCTCACTTCTGTTCCCCTCTTCAGGCCCTTGGGAAGTTGGTGGTGGTGGAGGGGGTGGGGGTGGTGCTGAGGCAGATACAGCACCAGGTGGCAGCAGTGGAGCCACAGAAGCCATCAGGTTGAAGATGGAAATCTGCAGGTTGCAGCAAAAAGCTCTGTGCTCTGTAGAATAGCCAGAAACACAATGAGAATGAGCTCTAGGGCGTGGTCTTTTATAGGGGTGCTTGTGCGCGGTTCACGGACATGCGTGCCGTCCGCAAGACAGATCGAACAGCAAAAAAGGTTCAAAAAGTCACAAAAACTATGTGGAAATTTAGGATTAGTATGTGGGATTTGTGGTATGTTGAGTTTTTAATGAGAAATATTGTGGATTACTTGGAAATGTACTTTTCAAGTGTTCGGGGACACGAACAGTGTCCGCATTCAGAACACGCAATCAGCGTGGGCGCGGTCACATGATTGTTTCATGAGCATGTTCGCTAAGGTAGCAGCCGTCCGCAGGACACCAAATGTACGAACATTGTTTTGCGCATGCGTGTTGATGTACTACGGACAGTGTTCGGGTCCTGAACTAAATAAAAGTGCGTCACACGTAAAACGAACAGTTACGGACAGCCGTTTGTTCTTAGCACAGTTTAATTTACTTGTGCACAATACGGACAGACATAGCGTCTCAAGCATACCTCCATTTTCGTTTATTTACGAACAATTCAGGACACCACAAGTGTTCTTAGAACAGTTTCAACTTGCTAGCGAACACTACGAACAGGCATAGTGTTCTTAAGGACACCTTGATTTTTGTTTATTTATGAACATTTCAGGACACTAGGAGTGTTCTTAGAACATTTTCAACTTGCATGAGAACATTACGGACAGATATACAGGGTAATTCATAGAATTTCGCAGAAAAGTGTCGCAAGCGGCTGGCGCAGAGTGTCCGCGTGCGATTGACTGCGCCAGGCACGTGCGCTAAAACCGATTTCCGCGCACAGCGTATTCATGGATTTTAGGCTCCCAAACCAGCCGTGACGCAGAGTATCGCAGCGACCCTGCAGCAGCGCCAGTAACGCCCCCAAGAACGCCCTCGCGCAAGGAAAAGCCATCAAAATCGCTAAATCATCGCAAAGGGCTGCGCTAACCCTGGACCAGTTTACAGGGCTGCCAAACAAGGAACGCAAAGCGGGTAACGTGCCTATCAGGGGTACGCGTGAAGTTATACACGCGATTAGCCAGGGTACGTGTATTACAGGGGTACGCGGGAAGTATAACACGCGATTGGCCAGGGTACGTGTATTACAGGGGTAGGCGGGAAGTTTCACATGCGATTAGCCAGGGCACGTGTATCACAGGGGTACGCGGGAATTATCACATGCGATTTGGCTGTGTACGTGTATTACAGGGGTACACGGGAAGTTTTACACGCGATACGGCTGGGTACGTGTATTACAGGGATGCGATTTGGCCAGGTACGTGTATTACAGGGGTGCGCAGGAATTATCACACGCGATTTGGCTGGGTACGTGTATTACAGGGGTGCGTGGGAATCATCACACGCGATTTGGCTGGGTACGTGTATTACAGGGGTGCGTGGGAAGTCACACGCGATTAGGCTGGGTGGGTCCTCACAGGTGTTCCCTGTACACCCTCCACGGCCCCTGCAGGCAGCCTACAAAACAGGGGACTACCCTGCACACCTGCTCATGTCCCCCTGCACCCCCACCCCCCAGCAGTGCAGGGGCAGCCTCCACCAGGCCCCCACTCATGTCTCCCACCACCCCCACCCTCCCGCCACCAGGGGCAGCCTCCACCAGGCCCCCACCCATGTCTCCCACCACCCCCACCCTCCCGCCACCAGGGGCAGCCTCCACCAGGCCCCCACCCATGCCTCCCACCACCCCCAACCCCCAGCAGTGCAGGGGCAGCCTCCACCAGGCCCCCACCCATGCCTCCCACCACCCCCAACCCCCAGGAGTGCAGGGGCAGCCTCCACCAGGCCCCCACCCATGTCTCCCACCACCCCCACCCCCCCGCCACCAGGGGCAGCCTCCACCAGGCCCCCACCCATGCCTCCCACCACCCCCAACCCCCAGCAGTGCAGGGGCAGCCTCCACCAGGCCCCCACCCATGCCTCCCACCACCCCCAAACCCAGCAGTGCAGGGGCAGCCTCCACCAGGCCCCCACCCATGTCTCCCACCACCCCCAGCCCCCCGCCACCAGGGGCACCCTCCACCAGGCCCCCACCCATGTCTCCCACCACCCCCACCCCCCCCGCCACCAGGGGCAGCCTCCACCAGGCCCCCACTCATGTCTCCCACCACCCCCAGCCCCCACCATCCAGGGGCACCCTCCACCAGGCCCCCACTCATGTCTCCCACCACCCCCACCCTCCCGCCACCAGGGGCAGCCTCCACCAGGCCCCCACCCATGCCTCCCACCACCCCCACCCCCCCGCCACCAGGGGCAGCCTCCACCAGGCCCCCACTCATGTCTCCCACCACCCCCACCCTCCCGCCACCAGGGGCAGCCTCCACCAGGCCCCCACCCATGCCTCCCACCACCCCAACCCCCAGCAGTGCAGGGGCAGCCTCCACCAGGCCCCCACCCATGCCTCCCACCACCCCCAACCCCCAGCAGTGCAGGGACAGCCTCCATCAGGCCCCCACCCATGTCTCCCACCACCCCCACCCCCCCACCACCAGGGGCACCCTCCACCAGGCCCTCACCCATGGCTCCCACCACCCCCACCACCCCCCCGCCACCAGGGGCAGCCTCCACCAGGCCCCCACTCATGTCTCCCACCACCCCCAGCCCCCACCATCCAGGGGCACCCTCCACCAGGCCCCCACTCATGTCTCCCACCACCCCCACCCTCCCGCCACCAGGGGCAGCCTCCACCAGGCCCCCACCCATGCCTCCCACCACCCCCAACCCCCAGCAGTGCAGGGGCAGCCTCCACCAGGCCCCCACCCATGCCTCCCACCACCCCCAACCCCCAGCAGTGCAGGGGCAGCCTCCACCAGGCCCCCACCCATGTCTCCCACCACCCCCACCCCCCGCCACCAGGGGCAGCCTCCACCAGGCCCCCACCCATGCCTCCCACCACCCCCAACTCCCAGCAGTGCACGGGCAGCCTCCACCAGGCCCCCACCCATGTCTCCCACCACCCCCACCCCCCCGCCACCAGGGGCAGCCTCCACCAGGCCCCCACCCATGCCTCCCACCACCCCCAACCCCCAGCAGTGCAGGGGCAGCCTCCACCAGGCCCCCACCCATGCCCCCCACCACCCCCACCCCCCCGCCACCAGGGGCAGCCTCCACCAGGCCCCCACTTATGTCTCCCACCACCCCCACCCTCCCGCCACCAGGGGCAGCCTCCACCAGGCCCCCATCCATGCCTCCCACCACCCCCAACCCCCAGCAGTGCAGGGGCAGCCTCCACCAGGCCCCCACCCATGCCTCCCACCAACCCCAACCCCCAGCAGTGCAGGGGCAGCCTCCACCAGGCCCCCACCCATGTCTCCCACCACCCCCACCCCCCCGCCACCAGGGGCAGCCTCCACCAGGCCCCCACCCATGCCTCCCACCACCCCCAACCCCCAGCAGTGCACGGGCAGCCTCCACCAGGCCCCCACCCATGTCTCCCACCACCCCCACCCCCCCGCCACCAGGGGCAGCCTCCACCAGGCCCCCACCCATGCCTCCCACCACCCCCAACCCCCAGCAGTGCACGGGCAGCCTCCACCAGGCCCCCACCCATGCCCCCCACCACCCCCACCCCCCGCCACCAGGGGCAGCCTCCACCAGGCCCCCACTCATGTCTCCCACCACCCCCACCCTCCCGCCACCAGGGGCAGCCTCCACCAGGCCCCCACCCATGCCTCCCACCACCCCCAACCCCCAGCAGTGCACGGGCAGCCTCCACCAGGCCCCCACCCATGCCCCCCACCACCCCCAACCCCCAGCAGTGCAGGGGCAGCCTCCACCAGGCCCCCACCCATGCCTCCCACCACCCCCAACCCCCAGCAGTGCAGGGGCAGCCTCCACCAGGCCCCCACCCATGTCTCCCACCACCCCCACCCCCCGCCACCAGGGGCAGCCTCCACCAGGCCCCCACCCATGCCTCCCACCACCCCCAACCCCCAGCAGTGCACGGGCAGCCTCCACCAGGCCCCCACCCATGTCTCCCACCACCCCCACCCCCCCGCCACCAGGGGCAGCCTCCACCAGGCCCCCACCCATGTCTCCCACCACCCCCACCCCCCCGCCACCAGGGGCACCCTCCACCAGGCCCCCACCCATGTCTCCCACCACCCCCACCCCCCCGCCACCAGGGGCAGCCTCCACCAGGCCCCCACCCATGCCTCCCACCACCCCCAACCCCCAGCAGTGCAGGGGCAGCCTCCACCAGGCCCCCACCCATGTCTCCCACCACCCCCACCACCCCGCCACCAGGGGCAGCCTCCACCAGGCCCCCACCCATGCCTCCCACCACCCCCAACCCCCAGCAGTGCACGGGCAGCCTCCACCAGGCCCCCACCCATGTCTCCCACCACCCCCACCCCCCGCCACCAGGGGCAGCCTCCACCAGGCCCCCACCCATGTCTCCCACCACCCCCACCCCCCCGCCACCAGGGGCACCCTCCACCAGGCCCCCACCCATGTCTCCCACCACCCCCACCCCCCCGCCACCAGGGGCAGCCTCCACCAGGCCCCCACCCATGCCTCCCACCACCCCCAACCCCCAGCAGTGCAGGGGCAGCCTCCACCAGGCCCCCACCCATGTCTCCCACCACCCCCACCCTGCCCGCCACCAGGGGCAGACTCCACCAGGCCCCCACCCATGCCTCCCACCACCCCCAACCGCCAGCAGTGCACGGGCAGCCTCCACCAGGCCCCCACCCATGTCTCCCACCACCCCCACCCCCCCGCCACCAGGGGCAGCCTCCACCAGGCCCCCACCCATGCCTCCCACCACCCCCAACCCCCAGCAGTGCACGGGCAGCCTCCACCAGGCCCCCACCCATGTCGCCCACCACCCCCACCCCCCCCGCCACCAGGGGCAGCCTCCACCAGGCCCCCACCCATGTCTCCCACCACCCCCACCAGTGCAGGGGCACCCTCCACCAGGCCCCCACCCATGTCTCCCAACACCCCCACCTACCAGCACTGTGGGGCACGTGGCCAGCAGGCAGTCAGGCAGCAGCAGATGGCAGGTGGGAGCGTGCTCAGGGCTCTGGGGGGCAGTAATTTGGCCTCCTGGCCAGGAGCGTGGTCTCTCGTGTGTGAACGCGTGGACAGCCTGATAGGGAGTGAAATCCCACACGTCAGCAAAGGCCCTTAGCGCGTAAACCCGTCAACAGCATATGCGCGCCTATAGTCACCTGCACGTGCAGGAAATTGTTGCGTGACACGTCCCAGTGTCAAAGCGTGTGATTGGTGAAAATGGATCTACACGCAGAAGTGACAAAGCGTGTGATTGGTAAAAATGGATCTACACGCAGAAGTGACAAAGCGTGTGATTGGTGAAAATGGATCTACACGCAGAAGTGACAAAGCGTGTGATTGGTGAAAATGGATCTACACGCAGGAGTGACAAAGCGTGTGATTGGTGAACGTACACACCGCGTAAGTGACGCTGTACGTGTGGGCCTGTATATAAGGTACATGTAGAACACCATTTCCTTGTACGTGCTTTTCGTGGAGAGCGAGTGGGTGAATTCTGTACTTCTTGTCGTTTCACACGCGATTTACTTCACGGCGTTTCCAGTTCGTATTCCCTGTTACCTCTGACAGCTTTTTCTCTTTTTTCTCTTTTACTGGTTTACCTGGGCCTGTTCCCTCAAACAGTGTCCCCTTCTACTGTTGTCCTGTCTTCTCAGACAGCGTACACATCTTCTTTTGGCGGGGGTTTAGCCAGCCAAACGCGCTAATTTTTCACGCTCTTTTACCTGGCAGACGGTGAGTCACGCACGTATCCAACTTCTGTGCTTGCCCCGTGTGTAGCCTACCCCTTCAGAGGTCATTCTAGGCTGCGTGTGACACGCATACGTTCATTCTTGTGTTACTGGGTGCCACAGCGTAGTGCAGGTTTTTCTTTCTGCACACGTGGTCTAGGAGGGGTTGCGTGCACGTCATCTCCCTTTTTTGGGCCTCCTGTGCGTTGCGTGACCCGTCATCTTTCCCCAGGGGTTACAATCAGCCGTGCTAGAGCACTAGGGTACAATTACCATCTGGTACCCAACCCCTTTGACCCCCAATTGCCCAGGACAATTGTCTACAGCCACTCCCATACGCACATTAATATCAGTGCCATGGCTGGGAGGCGAGGATTCCGTAAGGGTGGCAAAGGTGGAAGAGCCACAAGTGGTGGCCGTGGTGGATCCGGTAGGGGACGTGGTCGTAACTTGCAGGGTGAGCCTGTCCCCCCATGTGTGGAGGACCAGTCAAGGGCACCCATCATCCCCCCCCTCCCCCCCCTCCCCCCTCCCGTTGAGGCTGAAGTGGCTGACACCATCCATGCTCAGCCCTTGTTGGACCAGCCCATTGTGGCACCAGACCTGGCTGACTCCATGGCTGACTTCCAGGACAGCAGGGCTACGACACGTGCGCTGGTGCACGTTGATGCCATCATGCCACGTGGATCTGGGGCAGCAAGGTCATCTGCTGCACCAAGGAGGCAGGGCGGAGAGGCTGCAGGGGCAGCTGCGGCTCCATCCACCCCAGCCCTCACACACCCAGCCAGGACAGTGTCGGTCCTAGTCCATGCTGCTGACATTCCCCCTGACACCATCACACTAGAGCCAATGCCTGCACCAACTCCCATGCTGAGTGTGCAATCCCACACTCCTGATACAGAGTCCACCAGGGCTCCTGCCCCTAGTGTCCAGAGCGGCGCAGGACACTCAGGATCACCACCACCTTCCAAGCGGAAGAGGAAGAGTGCTCGTCCGGCACAGGCTGATGCCCCAGACACGGCTACACAGTCCGGCCCGTCCAGGAAGCCCAGCTTCACGGATGACGAACTGAATGCACTTGTCGAGTATGTGTCCGGACATGACAACGAGATGGTCATTGTTGCAGGATCCAAGACCACACCTGCACAACGCCAGGCACACTGGCAGACCGTTGCGGACATCGTAAGTGCCCTTGGAATCGTGAGGCGCACAGCCAATGATTGCTATAAGCGCTGGAATGACCTAAAGCGCAGGGCAAAGAGTAAGCTGGCCTCAAGTCATGCCGCAACTCTAGTGACTGGAGGTGGGTCTCCAGTAGTAGACATGGAACTCACTCCACATGAGTCAGTCGCTGGGACCTACGTCACGGAGGAACAGATCCAAGGCGTGGGAGATCTGGCTGATTACGAGGCATTGTCCGGTGAGTGCACATGCATGTGTGTGTCATCCATGTGCATGGTGTGCGTGTGAGGGCTTCTGTTCGGGTGCCAGGTGAGAGTGTGTGCGCCTGAGTCGTATGGGTCAGCCATGTGCTTCATGCAATCCTTCCTGCGCAGCTGCATTTGGCCATAGCAGTATCCCTTCTGCCAACAGTAGACATCTAGCACAACTGCACGCCAGTTGCCCTTGAAGTGTCATCTTGACACAACATATTTGCTTCTTTTTCTCTGTTCATTCAGTCAGTTTGTTTGCATTCCACCACTTTCACTAGGCATGTCGCTGTCCACTAGTCACATGTCTGACATGGGTATGGTAAAGTGGAGTGACTTTGTTACCTGGATATCATTTGTACACACATGTCCCTGTGCAATTTGACCATTTCAGACTGGCAGCTCCAGGTGAAAAATCTGACCTGTTAGAATTAGAAAAGCTATTACATGCGGGAACTGGACTGAATGAATAGGTGCTGCCCTCCTCTCCATCTTCACTCAATAGCAATGGTACATGCCATCTGTGTGATGGCATGTGTGTTTCACCTGCCAATCACAGGCCAATGTGTGATGCCACTGCCAGGCAGCATGCAGAAAATTTGTTCATCTTCCATCTTGGTGTCATCAGTGTGTGCCATTTGCCTGCACTTCATACGCAGTGAGGGTGCATGCATGGGAGGGTTTTAGTCATGTGGGACATGTGTCAATCAAGTACTGGTTCTCTTGCTTCTCAGCCCTCAATGTGTGCCATGGTGCTAATGCCTGTTTCCATTTCTTTGTTTTCATGTCTTTGCAGGGGAAGACGCACCTGATACTGCTGGGGTTGTGGAGATGGTGCAGACCCAGGAGGTGTCCCAGGGCCGACCAACCACCAGTGAGGGACGTGGTGTGGTGGTGGGGGAGAACCCACAAGTGCTGCAGGTCGTGCTCTCAAGGGGTGTCTCTGGCTGCACCTCCCCCGAGCTGTACTCAGGTGTTGATTCGGATGAGACTTACGTGCCGTCGCAGGTAAGTGTTCCAGGGAGGGATTCTGTTCTGTCTCACCCACCTGCACCAGGGTCAGTACCCTCCATGGGGATGTCAGTGTTGGCAGCTACGCCTTCGGTGGTTACGGATGCAGGGTCACACTCCGCGACATCTGATCCTGTTCCTGGGCCAGCAGATCAGAGGGGGAATGCAGTCCTGCAGCCTCAGGCAGTGCCGGCACAGCAATGCGCAGTTCGCCTTGCCCCAGACATGTGTGGTGCCCGCCGACGTGGTGGCCGTACGCCACCCGGCAATACCGCATGGGAGCAATCCATTTACGGTATGGCTACCCAACAGGATGCATCATCCGAGATGATGGCTCAGGCCATGGATAGGGTGGCCACTTCCATTGTCCCCCCAGAAAGGCTGATGGAGCGACTAGAGCAGGCAACCGACTCCATCTGCCAGTCACACAGGGAGGACATGTTGGGGTCCAACAGGGACAGGCGGGCGGCACTGGCGACTCTGCAGGAGGCCATCTCCATTGAGTCCCAGGGCCACAGGGAAGCCCTGAGGCAGGAGCTCCTTCACCTCAGGACGACTCTTGTTGAGCTTGAGGCTTCAACACACCAAAGGACAGAACAGCAGCTGGAGCGTCTCACCCGTACGCTCTCAGCTGAGATGCAGGCAACGAGGGCCGAGGTCCGGGCATCCCGTGAGTTGTTGCATGGGGACCTCCGCACACTCATCCTCCAGAACCAGACCTACCACACCCGCATGCTTGCAGCCATGGAGGAGCAGACTAGGGCCTTGTGTGGGCTGCCTCCCATAGTGCAACCACCTCCGGATGCAGATGCACAGGGTGATAATAGCGACAGCAGTGATAGTCCCACAATAGGGTAGCCGTGTGGGCCATGAGCCCATGGAGGTGTTTTATCTTCCCAGGATCCACGCAGGTGGGTTCTGGTGTGCATCCTGTCCTCGGACCTCCTGGGTGGACTCCCCAACCCCCTTCGGGCCCATCAATGGCCATTTTTGATTGTTTCTTATTTTTATTTTTATTTTGATTTCTTTTATTCCCAATTTTTTTGGGACGATCTGTTGGCTTCGATCTGTTGGCTTCGATCTGTTGGCTTCGATCTGTTGGCTTCGATCTGTTGGCTTCCGTGGTTCCTGTGGGCATACGCTGCATTGTGGCTGGGCACATGCAGGCTTGTAATGTATTTGGTTCAGATGCTTGGGTTTGAGTCACACACACCCCTCCTGCTTCCCGTTTCCATGGGCTTGCAAAGGGTGTGCCCAAGTGACAGTGAATTACACAGTGACGTTGGACTCCCATGAGCTGTGTGGCCAGTCTGTAGTCAATACTGTGTATACATTCATAGTGCATATTGCTGTTGTGTTGTACACTGCATGTTGCATTGATGTGTAACTCTTCTTCTGTGTCTACCTCCCAATTTGCAGGTCCCTTCCTCATGTCCACACAAGGACCTCTAGTCTGGAGATGGGGACCATGTTGGCAGCAGTGCACCTACAACTCTACATGGCGACAACACTGCACAGTTGGTAGTGGTGGGAGTGCAGGCATTTCCAGGTGGTGAGACTACTAATATGTAACATTTGTGATGTCATGTTAATGGTACTACGTGCTCAAGTATGTTGTTGGTCCGGCATTGCTGTGAGCATTTCAGGTGTTGCAGGTTTCTAATAGTGCCACTGTACATAGTGAGACTGATGTCATGTTGTGGGGATTACTTTGTTTACCTGCAATTAGCATGACATGGCACGGTGTGTCGTGTGGCGGTGCTGGGGTTGGGTTGGCTGACATGGCACTGTCCTCTTGTTGCATTTTGCAAGTGGGTATTCATTTTAGCTGCTTCAATGTGTAACTTCACAAAACTGCATTGGTGGTGTCTGTGTGGGTAGGGATGCACACATTGTGACACTTCCAGGTGAACAATCTCAGGCTGACATGGTATTCCCGGTTCATTCTCCAGACATTCAGGATCAGTGTCAGGTTGAGTCATCATTGATTGTCAGATGGAATGTGCCAGGGCAGTGTGCACTCCACAGGGGTGTGATTTCTATGTGAAGTAATTAGCCACTAGCTGTGTACGGGCTGCCTCCCCCCGTGCCCTTTCCCCTCCCATGCGCAGCGGCTGTGCATGTGGTTGGGGATGTGGGGCCACCACCATGTCCACGGCCAGGCCCCGGCGTGTTGCAACATTGTGCAGGACACATGCTGCCACTATGATCCTGCACACTACTGGGTGAGCGTATAACAGCTGCCCGCCAGAACGGTCAAGGGAGCGAAAGCGTGACTTTAGCGCTCCGAATGTGCGCTCCACTATGCCCCTGGTTGTAATGTGGGCTGTGTTATATCTTACCTGGGGTGGCGTGGTGGGGTTCCGAATTGGCGTCATCATGTGGGGGCTGAGAGGGTAGGCACTGTCCCCTGTGGAGGTGGTGATTGGTATCATTGGTGGGGTTGTGACCTTGCTCAGTATCCAACATGCATGCATGTGCAGTGGCATACATACTCACCAAGCAGCCATGTATCGCCATGCCGCCCAGCATCTATGTCCCGGCATAGGGTGGACATTCGGTAAATGAAGCTGTCGTGGGTGGACCCGAGATAGTTGGCATATACTGAGGTGATGATTCCCTTGGCATTACATACTACCTGCACGTTGATGGAATGCCAGTGCTTGCGGTTCCTATAGATGTTCTCTGATGCCCTGGGGGGACGTAGAGCCACATGGGTGCAGTCGATGGCACCTAGCACTTTGGGGAATCGTGCCACTCCGTAAAAATCCAGGGCGGCAGCATGCCTTTCTGCAGGTGTTCTGGGCAGGTATATGTGCCTGTGGACTGATGGGCGTGCAGTCATGATGTTCAAGACCTGGTGTAGGCAGCGTGACTGGGTGGCCTGTGACACCCCACCCACTATGGCACTTGTCCGCTGAAATGATCCAGTGGCTAAGAAGTGCAGTACATTGAGGACCTTCTCCAGGGGGCTGAGTGCTTGGGAGCACAGGGTGGGTGATGTGAGGTCATCCTCCCACTCAGTCACCAGGTCCAGTATGATGTGTGGTGGAAACCTGTACCTCCCATACACCTGGTCATCAGGCATCCCGAAAAGGCTGGTTCTGGGTGTGAATATTCTGGCCCTGACTATCCTCCTCCTCCTCCTTTGGTAGCCCACTGCCACTGCTGCTAGGAACGGTATGTTCATCCTGGCGTCTGAGCTTGTTATTGTTAAAGTCCGCAATTTTATGCTTTGCGCGTGTTCTAGGCGAGCGTGTGACCCGCGCACCCCTGGAATCCAGTTCCCAGTCCAATAGCGTGTGGAAATTCACACGCACCACGGGATACAGGTTCGCTGACGTACTTGCGTGTGTAAGTGGCCGCGCACCCATTAAATACACGTACATAGGCCAATCGCGTGTACGCGCACTTTTGTCCAATTACACGCAATGAAATACACGTACATAGGCCAATCACGCGATGACACTCTGACGTGCAGTATTTCCACGTGTGTTCCGTCATCACGTGCTGAGTGGGGAACGCCCGTGCGGGTCACGTCAGACGCGCTTACGCGCTGAGGGACTCTGGTCCAATAGAATCGCGTATGCGTGCTGACGCGCTTACGCGCTAAGGGCCTTTCCTCGGATTTCACGCTGACGTGCAGGATTTTCACGTGCCAAATCACTCCGTATCAAGCTGGCCACCCGAAAACACACGGAACACCACGCTCCTGCCCAGAAGGCCGAGTTACTGCCCCCCAGTGCCCCGAGCAGCCTCCCACGTGCTATCTGCTGCTGCCTGCCTGCCTGCCTGCCTGCTGCCACCGTGCCCTGCCATTTGGTGCCTGCACATCAGCCATCTGCAGGGGTCCAGTTGCTGTGTCCACCCCTGCTGGAACTGAAGACTCCCAACTGGGATTACATCGCTCCACAGCCCAGCCCCAGGACCCCGTTGCCCACCCACACCTGCCTCTGGGGTTGCCATGTCGGGCACTTCCACATCTGGCACCAGTGGCAACCCCAGGCCAGAGGGGCAGAGGGGCACCAGCTTCACTGCCACTGAAGTTGGTGTCCTGGTGGAGCATGTCCTGGGGCAGTATGATGCCCTCTTTGGATCGTCCCGCGCCAGCAAGGAAGGACGGGAGAGGATCTGGGCCGACTGTGTGGTTGCCATCAACGCGGAGGGGGTGGCAACCCGCAACGTCCAGAAGATCAAGAAGCGCTGGGAGGACTTGAGGTCCAGGACCCTTGTGAAGGCCCGGCGCCTCGTGGAGGGGGGCCGGGGCCGCATGAGTTCCATCCAGAAGAGGGTCCTGGAACGCGTACGCCCAGCGCTCCACGCCCAGGTCCTTGAGAGGGAGGCCCGTCTGGAGTTGAGCGGTATGTGTCCAAGCATTACTGTGTGAGACAGGGCATGTTGCGGTGTGCTGGTTCTATGATACTTGCCTGTATGTGTGCCATGGGCCATGTATGCATGTATGTGTGCAGGGACATCATGGTAATGCATGTGCGACCAGTGATGTGTGACCCACATGGTTGTTGCATGTGTTGAAATGCGGCATGGGGAGCCCTATGCAGATTTTGGACATGAGAGCATGCCAGTCTCTGTACCTGGACATGGATGGGGGTGAAGGATGGGTGCTGATGCCAGGTACATATATGGTAGCCATGTCTGTGTGCCTGACCTGCGTGTCTGTGACTTGTGCATGCCATGGATGCATGACACATGTGTGTGACAATGCACAGATTCAGTGACGCACCCAAATTACCCTTGTTTCGCCTGTGTTCGGTGTGTTTGGAGCCAGATGGATGTGACTGAGGTGAAGTGTGTGCATGTGATATGCATGAGCCATGATGCATGTGAGTTACATATCATTGAATGTTTCTAGAGTCCATTGGACATGCATGGAAATGTCCATGGCATGCACCATGCCTGTTACTGTGTGTGTTTTGCCTGGACTGACCCATGTGTTGTGGAGGGACATGATGGAAGTGTACTTTGACAGTGGTGCTCATCTGCTATTGCTTCCTGTCTAGGGGACCATTGTACAGTAGCCTGATGCTTGTGTCCTTTGTCTCCCTCTACGCAGCGGCTAGTGAAGAAGAGGGCGGAGACGGCGCTGTGGAGCAAGGCGGCGGGGATGCCCCCACGGCTGCAGCGGAAGGGGTGGGTGAGCCCCCACAGGGGCCTGCTACGGCGGGAGACGGTGAGGAGCCATCCAGGTTGGTGGTTTGCACAGAGGAGGAGGTGGCCGACACTGGTGCACACATGGGGCCTGGTGGGAGCATCCCTGCTGGTGCAAGTGGTGCAGTCCAGGGCCAGGGGCAGGAGGCAGCACAGGTCACCGTGGAGGGGCCTGTGCATGTCACTGTCCCTGACCCTGTGAGTGCACCACCATGCACCAGCAGGGATGCCCCGTCCCAGGCCCGTCCGCAGGTAGAGGGGATGTCCATGTCACCTGACTCCCCTCCACCTGCGGACGTGGTAACCCCTGGCCGCGTGGAGAAGGTCCTGATTGGGGTCGCGATGCGCACAGCTGTGATTCGTGATGACGTGCATGCTTCCCGGGAGGAGCACGCACGTCATCATGAAGTGCACCGTGCCGACGTGGCCCAATTGGGATCGGCCATGTTCGGGGGTTTCCTGCATGTGTTGGCCAATCTGACGGCCCTCTCCTCCTCTGTGCAGGCTATCCACCGGTCATTCTCCTTGCCGTCTTCCGGCCCAGATGCCACCAGGGCCCCCTGTGGACCTGCCCCGACCAATGCAGCCAGCTCGGTGGGGATCCCATCCCTGCCACAGTTGGGAGTCGGAGGTCCAGCAGGGGTGGACAACACAGCAAGTGGACCCCAACAGATGGAAGATGTGACGGCATCATCGAGCAGGGCACGTGCACGACGGCGTCGGTGGTTTCCATCAGCCTGGATGCCGTCGTGCTGGCAGAGGCAGTGGCGTCGGAGGCAGCAGCGGGCTCGACGTGGGAGGCATCATGGCTCGGGGCCATCAAGATCAGAGGGGCAGGCATCGGCCGGAGGGCAGGGCAACCCTGGGATGGTGGTGTGTTCCGTGTGGGAGGAGTTTGGCCAGCGGATAGGTGCGGAGCGGCAGCGGGCGGAAGAGGAGCGGCTCGCCATGGTCAGGGCGGAGTTCTCCATGCGTCGGGCATTGAGGCGGGCTGAGTGCCTCGAGGAAGCTCGCAGGGAGTTTGAGGTGGACATGGGGTTGCCCCTGCGAGACCTCGGGGCCAGGACAGAGTCCCGCCTCCAGGACATCGACATGGAGTTCGATGATGCCCTGGCCAGCAACATCACCAAGTGAGCCGCAGGACTTGCCCGCTGCCTTTGTATATAGTTATTTAGTTAGTTAGTGCTAGGTTTCCTTTATTTATTTTTATTATTTTGGACCGCTCGGACAATGGCCACTTTTTTGTACATATATTTTTCATTAGTTAGTGGTAGGTTTCATTTTTGGTGTTGGGCTCATGGACCCTGGAACATTCCTGTATATAGTTTGTTTTTTTGGGAGATACATTTTTTTAATTTCTTATTGTTTTCACCATGACGTAATGGTTTTTCATTAATTTCCTATTACATGATATTGCTTTGGACAAATTCATTTTAATTTTTTTTTCCTTTGTTTTTTTGTTTATCACTTTTGTTCTCGGACATGGACCATTTATTTACTTAGCCACATCGTTGTATGTTTGAAAAGTTCACTTATTTTTGGTATTTAATACATTTTTTATATTTTCTTACACTTGTGTTATTTTCTCTTTGGTTTGTTACATGTCATGATATGGGTTTTGACATTCACTTGCACCCATTGTGTATGTGTGTGTGACGGACATGTGTTCTTTTGCATACTTGGCATTGGGGTTGTGTCATGTGATTGCATTCACTATGTGGGTGGATGCAATCCTTGCCTGGGTGTTTGTGCTGGGTATGCTGGCCATTACTGCCATGATTGTGTATCGTCAGGAACTGGGGCCAGGGGGGCATGTGTGGGGGCCTGCTGGCAGGTTCCCCACAGTGCTGGGGGGTGGGGGTGGTGGGAGGCATGGGTGGGGGCCTGGTGGAGGCTGCCCCTGCACTGCTGGGGGGTGGGGGTGGTGGGAGACATGAGTGGGGGCCTGGTGGAGGGTGCCCCTGGATGGTGGGGGGTGGGGGTGGTGGGAGACATGGTTGGGGGCCTGGTGGAGGGTGCCCCTGGTGACTGGGGGGGTGGGGGTGGTGGGTGACATGAGTGGGGGCCTGGTGGAGGGTGCCCCTGGTGACTGGGGTGGTGGGGGTGGTGGGTGACATGAGTGGGGGCCTGGTGGAGGGTGCCCCTGGTGGTGGGGGGGTGGGGGTGGTGGGTGACATGAGTGGGGGCCTGGTGGAGGGTGCCCCTGGTGGCGGGGGGGTGGGGGTGGTGGGAGGCATGGGTGGGGGCCTGGTGGAGGGTGCCCCTGGTGACTGGGGGGGTGGGGGTGGTGGGTGACATGAGTGGGGGCCTGGTGGAGGGTGCCCCTGGTGGCGGGGGGGTGGGGGTGGTGGGAGGCATGGGTGGGGGCCTGGTGGAGCCTGCCCCTGCACTGCTGGGGGGTGGGGTTGGTGGGAGACATGAGTGGGGGCCTGGTGGAGGGTGCCCCTGGATGGTGGGGGGTGGGGGTGGTGGGAGACATGGTTGGGGGCCTGGTGGAGGGTGCCCCTGGTGACTGGGGGGTGGGGGTGGTGGGTGACATGAGTGGGGGCCTGGTGGAGGGTGCCCCTGGTGACTGGGGGGGTGGGGGTGGTGGGTGACATGAGTGGGGGCCTGGTGGAGGGTGCCCCTGGTGGCGGGGGGGTGGGGGTGGTGGGTGACATGAGTGGGGGCCTGGTGGAGGGTGCCCCTGGTGGCGGGGGGGTGGGGGTGGTGGGAGGCATGGGTGGGGGCCTGGTGGAGGGTGCCCCTGGTGACTGGGGGGGTGGGGGTGGTGGGTGACATGAGTGGGGGCCTGGTGGAGGGTGCCCCTGGTGGCGGGGGGGTGGGGGTGGTGGGTGACATGAGTGGGGGCCTGGTGGAGGGTGCCCCTGGTGGCGGGGGGGTGGGGGTGGTGGGAGGCATGGGTGGGGGCCTGGTGGAGCCTGCCCCTGCACTGCTGGGGGGTGGGGCTGGTGGGAGACATGAGTGGGGGCCTGGTGGAGGGTGCCCCTGGTGGCGGGGGGGTGGGGGTGGTGGGTGACATGAGTGGGGGCCTGGTGGAGGGTGCCCCTGGTGGCAGGGGGGTGGGGGTGGTGGGAGACATGAGTGTGGGCCTGGTGGAGGCTGCCCCTGCACTGCTGGGGGGTGGGGGTGGTGGGAGACATGAGTGGGTGCCTGGTGGAGGGTGCCCCTGGATGGTGGGGGGTGGGGGTGGTGGGAGGCATGGGTGGGGGCCTGGTGGAGGGTGCCCCTGGTGACTGGGGGGGTGGGGGTGGTGGGTGACATGAGTGGGGGCCTGGTGGAGGGTGCCCCTGGTGGCGGGGGGGTGGGGGTGGTGGGAGGCATGGGTGGGGGCCTGGTGGAGCCTGCCCCTGCACTGCTGGGGGGTGGGGGTGGTGGGTGACATGAGTGGGGGCCTGGTGGAGGGTGCCCCTGGTGACTGGGGGGGTGGGGGTGGTGGGTGACATGAGTGGGGGCCTGGTGGAGGGTGCCCCTAGATGGTGGGGGGTGGGGGTGGTGGGAGACATGGTTGGGGGCCTGGTGGAGGGTGCCCCTGGTGACTGGGGGGGGTGGGGGTGGTGGGAGACATGAGTGGGGGCCTGGTGGAGGGTGCCCCTAGATGGTGGGGGGTGGGGGTGGTGGGAGACATGGTTGGGGGCCTGGTGGAGGGTGCCCCTGGTGACTGGGGGGGTGGGGGTGGTGGGAGACATGAGTGTGGGCCTGGTGGAGGCTCCCCCTGCACTGCTGGGGGGTGGGGGTGGTGGGAGACATGAGTGGGGGCCTGGTGGAGGGTGCCCCTGGATGGTGGGGGGTGGGGGTGGTGGGAGACATGGTTGGGGGCCTGGTGGAGGGTGCCCCTGGTGACTGGGGGGGTGGGGGTGGTGGGTGACATGAGTGGGGGCCTGGTGGAGGGTGCCCCTGGTGACTGGGGGGGTGGGGGTGGTGGGTGACATGAGTGGGGGCCTGGTGGAGGGTGCCCCTGGATGGTGGGGGGTGGGGGTGGTGGGGGACATGGTTGGGGGCCTGGTGGAGGGTGCCCCTGGTGACTGGGGGGGTGGGGGTGGTGGGAGACATGAGTGGGGGCCTGGTGGAGGGTACCCCTGGTGACTGGGGGGTGGGGGTGGTGGGAGACATGAGCAGGTGTGCAGAGTAGTCCCCTGTTTTGTGGGCTGCCTGCAGGGGCCGTCGAGGGTGACAGGACCCACCCAGCCTAATCGCGTGTGTAACTTCGCACGCACCCCTGTAATACACGTACCAAGCCAAATCGCGTGTGATAATTCCCGCGCACCCCTGAAATACACGCGCCCAGGCTATTCGCATGTGGAAATTCCCGCGCACCCCTGAAATACACGTACCCTGCTGTAATCGCGTGTGGGACTTCCCGCGCACCCCTGTAATACACGCGCCCAGCCTATTCGCGTGTGGAAATTCCCGCGCACCCCTGAAATACACGCGCCCAGGCTATTCGCGTGTGGAACTTCCCGCGCACCCCTGAAATACACGCGCCCAGCCTATTCGCGTGTGGAACTTCCCGCACACCCCTGAAATACACGCGGCCAGGCTATTCGCGTGTGGAACTTCCCGCGCACCCCTGAAATACACGTACCCTGCTGTAATCGCGTGTGGGACTTCCCGCGCACCCCTGAAATACACGCGGCCAGGCTATTGGCGTGTGGAACTTCGCGCGCACCCCTGTAATACACGTACCAAGCCAAATCGCGTGTGATAATTCCCGCGCACCCCTGAAATACACGCGCCCAGGCTATTCGCGTGTGGAAATTCCCGCGCACCCCTGAAATACACGTACCCTGCTGTAATCGCGTGTGGGACTTCCCGCGCACCCCTGTAATACACGCGCCCAGCCTATTCGCGTGTGGAAATTCCCGCGCACCCCTGAAATACACGCGCCCAGGCTATTCGCGTGTGGAACTTCCCGCGCACCCCTGAAATACATGCGGCCAGGCTATTCGCGTGTGGAACTTCCCGCGCACCCCTGAAATACACGTACCCTGCTGTAATCGCGTGTGGGACTTCCCGCGCACCGCTGAAATACACGCGGCCAAGCTATTCGCGTGTGGAACTTCCCGCGCACCCCTGAAATACACGTACCCTGCTGTAATCGCGTGTGGGACTTCCCGCGCACCCCTGAAATACACGCGGCCAGGCTATTCACGTGTGGAAATTCCCGCGCACCCCTGAAATGCACGTACCCTGCTGTAATCGCGTGTGGACCTTCCCGCGCACCCCTGAAATCCACGTACCCAGCCAAATCGCGTGTGAGACTTCCCGCGCACACGTATTTTTTGTCAGCGTGTCCGTGTTTGTGGGTACCCCTTTGCACGTCATTTGTCCTGGAGGGCCACAGTATAGGACATTCATCATGGCAGTATATGGGTGCTATTTGTTGGCGCACCTTTTGGCGCACATTTCTTACAGCCGCTGAGACGCTACCGCCTGCTTTCTTGTGGCGGTCGTGTTTGTGCCTGTGCGCTGGTTTGAGCGTGCGCTTTTTTGACCTATTCTATTCCATGAATACGTGTTGTAGGCGAGCGTGTGGGTGTTCTGCGCACTTTTACCCTGTGCTTCCCCCGTGACGCCCACATTTTGGCAAGTTGTTCCCCATTCCGAGTGTTACGCCCGTGTTCCGCCTACTTTTGTTGCGTGCGCCGCGCTATGTGCGATTTTTGCTGTGGACTGTGCGATTTTCGCTGTGACCTGGCGCATGCCGTTAGATGGCCTGTGCGCCAACGTGCGCCGCGCACTTTCTTATCGCACGTCCGATGGTTTTCTCGCGCACGGCCTTCCATGAATCGATGTGCGCTGCTTTTCGTGCGATTTTCGCTATTCCACTGCGATTTTCGCTATTCCACTGCGAATCGCACGTTTTTGGCCACTTGCGCCGCGCTAATTATTCCATGAATCGGCCTGAAAGTGTCCTCAGGACACTTACATTTTCATTTATTTACGAACATTTCCGAACAACCGCGCTGTCCGTGGACACCTAAATTGGTTTTACCACAAAGAACTGAAAGTAATTACAACACAATATAAAAAAGTAACTTTATTTAACATATATAAACAATTTATTACTGAGAAGATGGGGCAGAAACGGAAATAAAAACAGGAGAATTAGAGTTTTCAATATAAGTGGGATCAGGTGAAGAAGGGATGGAAATCTCATAAAAACGTTGTGGTCCATGTAGAGAGTTTGGGGTTAAATGAATGGGATATGGTGAGGGGGGACAAGTACAGGTGGGACAATGGTATGTTGTTGATGGTTTTAGGTGATCTTCCACAAAGTTCTTTAAATCTGTAAAATTTGCCATAAGTTGGTCCATTTTGTGGGTAATGTGTTCAAGAGTGTTATCCACCGCTTCATTTTCTTTGGAAGTTGCAATTTTTGTAGGGTCTGTAAAAAAAAAAATGTATATGTTGAATGTATACAAAATAATATTAATTAATTGGTTTATATAGTAAAGTGTGTACCATTAGGTGGACTATCTTCTAACATTTCGTCTCGTGGGAAATGCTCCTGTAGCCAGTCCAGAGTACTACACATTTCTGTGAGAAAACAAAAAAGTAATATGTTTTTTTTCTTATATAGAAAGTTTATAAATATATGAGTAAAATGAAGTGCACTTACTATTTCTGGTAAGATATGTAATCAGTAGTCTATACGTCTGGTCTTGCTGTTAGTTGTGGAGTGTCTGTGAGGTAATTATGTTGGAAGCCACTTTATCTTCTTTTGGTATATTCCATTTTAGAACATATTGTATTTAAATGAATGGTTAATGTGTTACATATATGGGTTACATTTCTTAAGTATTACTACATATACTTTGTATGTGTGCTGCTTTGTGAATTTGTTAAATGTTCCTATGTTATGATATAACAATTACACATACCCTCCCCAGAGTTTTTAGGTGCTGGTACTGTTGTCCGAACATGTCCGCGGACCGTCAAATTCAGTAGAAAGGGTTCAATATGTTCCATATTACATGGTCATAAAGTCAAAGTTATTATTGTTAAGTTGTGCTACTAAAAAACTATGAAATTCAGTAAAATAACTTTGTTAAAGGGACATGATGGTTAAGTTGCGCTACTAAAAACCTATGAAATTCAGTAAAAAAACTTTGTTTAAGGGACGTTATGGTTAAGTTGCGCTGCTAAAAACCTATGAAATTCAGTGAAAAAACTTTGTTAAAAGGGACGTTATGGTTAAGTTGCGCTACTAAAAACCTATGAAATTCAGTGAAAAAACATTGTTAAAGGGACGTTATGGTTCAAAGTAAAACCGAAAAACCCCTGAAATTCGGCAGTTATGGTAAGATAAGCAACCATAACTCGCGCCACCGTGCACTGCTAACACTAACACCCAGGTCATCAAAGATGACATCACAAATGTCATTGATGACATCACTGATGACATCACATGGATGGCTCTCCCTTTTTTTCCTTTACTGACATATCTAAGCCACATAGTTTTCTTCAGTAACAGTCAGGAAGTAAAAATTGTAAAAGGTACTATATTTGTAGACTTAGGGTCAAGTCACATTATATGAAACATATACATAGCGGAAGACACAGGCTTGAAAGAGAGCAATCCTTTCTGTGCATGAATATAATCATTAGAGTTATCAGCACTTTCTCATAGTTTTATTTGTATTACTATACCTTCCCTGTATATGCTCATATTTGCATACATTGTACTCACACTCCTTTCCTTAGGGTTCACTGACATCATTTGATAACATGTTAGTGTTAGCAGTGCACGGTGGCGCGAGTTGTGGTTGCTTATCTTACCATAACTGCCAAATTTCAGGTGTTTTTCGGTTTTACTTTGAACATAAGGTCCATTTAACAAAGTTTTTTTTACTGAATTTGATAGGTTTTTAGTAGCGCAACTTAACCATAACGTCCCTTTTAACAAAGTTTTTTCACTGAATATATATATATATATATATATATATATATATATATATATATATATATACTGATTTGGAAGAAAATTAGTGAATACCTTAATAAGGCTAAAAAAAGTCCTTTATTTTGCATATTTGTGAGCTTTCGTGGAATGTCTCCAATTCCTCGGGCAGAGATGAAATGAAGCATTTGAAAAACATCACAGCATTACAGCTTTCATAGCCCCTCCTGCAGATACCCAGTTATCTGTGCCTGTCGGTACCTGATTTGTAGTTTTGCTCAGAAAGGCATGTGGATGTTCAACTCCCCCACACATTGCAGTCTTCAATGCTTAAATGGTACACTTTGTTAAATAGGGCAACGGTCAGTGAAAGAGGAGAGCAGGAAAAAGAAATTAAAAAAAACAGCCAAACCTGTTAGTGTGCTCTCAGGAAGGCAGGGTGGGTTGGTTAGGTGTCAGTCATTGTATGTGAAGTCCAGTTGAAGCTCGGTATGTCAGGCCAGTCACTTTATAAGATCAATTGTAGCACAATCATCAAAATATCATGCTTGTGCCTCACTGACCCTTACCATTACATTACATGACATTAGCCAATCGTTATCTTGTCCGCAGTGCGAACAGGGAAGTGTGACCGCGGAGCGGACATAGATATCACTAATTTTTTGAGACATACTTTTTGGTCGTTTTAAAGAAAAATACTGCACGGATTGTTACCAAATTTACAAAAGCATGCTTTCTGGAAAAAGCCCCTATACCTGCCGCAAAGTTTGTGAAAATCCGTAGAGCGGTTTGACCTGTAGTCGTGCGCAAAGTTTTTCCCCAATTCAGTCTATGGGAAAAAATAACATTTTGGAACCCCGCTATAACTTTTCCCCCCTGGACCAAACATCACCGAACTTTGGAAAAAAATTCAGAGTGGCCAATATACTATTTTTTGTAAAGTTTGATGAGGATTCGTCCAGGGGGAGCTGAGTTATAAGCTACCCAAAAAGTGCTCTTCCCATGGAAACAGAAGGGGGGCTCATGCCCCGTGTCTCCCTTCTTCCCCCCGACCCCCTACTCATGCCCCGTGTCTCCCTTCTCCCCCCCCCACCCCAGCTCATGTCCCGCGTATCCCCACCCCCTGCTCATTCCCCATGTCTTCCTCACATTCTCCCCCACCCCCCGCTCATGCCCCGTGTCTCCCTTCTTCCCCCCCAACCCCCCTCATGCCCCGTGTCTCCCTTCTTTCCCCCACCCCTTGCTCATGCCCCGTGTCTCCTTTCTTTCCCCCATCCCCCGCTCATGCCCCGTGTCTCCCTTCCTCCTCCCCACCCCCGCTCATGCCCCGTGACTCACTTCTTCCCCCCCACCCCCCGCTCATGCCCCGTGTCTCCCTTCTTTCCCCCCCACCCCCGCTCATGCCGAGTGTCTCCCTGCTCCCCCCACCCCCTGACCGTGTCTCCCTTCTTTCCTCCCACCCCCCACTCATGCCCCGTGTCTCCCTTCTATCCCCCCTACCCCCGCTCATGCCCCATGTCTCCCTTCTTTCCCCCACCCCCCGCTCATGCCCCGTGTCTCCCTTCTTCTCCCCCACCCCCCGCTCATGCCCCGTGTCTCCCTTCTTTCCCCCACCCCCCGCTCATGCCCCATGTCTCCCTTCTTTTCCCCCCACCCCCTGCTCATGTCCTGTGTCTCCCTTCCCCCCACCCCCTCTCATGCCCCGTGTCTCCCTTCTTTCCCCCACCGCCCGCTCATGCCCCGTGTCTCCCCTGTTCACCCCCACCCCCCACTCTTGCTCCGTGTCTGTCTCGCTCCTTTTCCCCCACCCCCCGCTCATGGCCCGTGTTTCCCCTGTTCACCCCCACCCCCCGCTCATGCCCCCTGTCTCCCTTCTTCCTCCCAACCCCCGCTCATTCCCTGTGTCTCCCTTCTTTCCACCCCGCCACCCACACTCATGCCCTGTGTCTCCCTTCTTTCCCCCACCCCCTCTCATGCCCCGTGTCTCCCTTCTTCCCCCCCAGCCCCTGCTCATGCCCCGTGTCTCCCTTCTTTCTCCCCCACCCCCGCTCATGCCCCGTGTCTCCCTTCTTCCCCCCCGCTCATGTCCCGTGTCTCCCTTCTTTCTCCCCCACCCCCTGTTCATGCCCCGTGTCTCCCTTCTTTCCCCCCCACCCCCGCTCATGCCCTGTGTCTCCCTTCTTTCCCCCAGCCCCCTCTAATGCCCCGTGTCTCCCTTCTTTCCCCCCCACCCCCCGGTCATGCCCTGTGTCTCCCTTCTTTCCCCCCACCCCCACTCATGCCCCGTGTCTCCCTTCTTTCCACCCACCACCCCCCGCTCATGCCCCGTGTCTCCCTTCTTCCCCCCCAGCCCCTGCTCATGCCCCTGTGTCTCCCTTCTTTCTCCCCCACCCCCGCTCATGCCCCGTGTCTCCCTTCTTCCCCCCACCCCCGCTCATGTCCCGTGTCTCCCTTCTTTCCACCCCGCCACCCACGCTCATGCCCTGTGTCTCCCTTCTTTCCCCCCACCCCCCGCTCATGCCCCTTGTCTCCCTTCTTTCTCCCCCACCCCCCGCTCATGCCCTGTGTCTCCCTTCTTTCCCCCCACCCCCACTCATGCCCCGTGTCTCCCTTCTTCCCCCCTTCCCCCCGCTCATGACCCATCGCCCTTCTTACCCCCCACCCCCCGCTCATGCCCCGTGTCTCCCTTCTTTCCCGCCCACCCCCCGCTCATGCCCCGTGTCTCCCTTCTTTCCCCCCCGCTCATGCCCCGTGTCTCCCTTTCTCCCCTCCCACCCCCCGCTCATGGCCCATGTCTCCCTTCTTTCCCCCCTACCCCAGCTCATGCCCCGTGTCTCCCTTCTTTCCCCCCCACCCCTGCTCATGCCCTGTGTCTCCCTTCTTTCCCCCCATGCCCGCTCATGCCCCGTGTCTCTCTTACTTCCCCCAAACCCCCCACTCATGCCCAGTGTCTCCCTTCTTCCCCCCCACCCCCCGCTCATGTCCCGTGTCTCCCTCCTGTACCCCCCACCCCCCGCTCATGCCCCGTGTCTCCCTTCTTCCCCCCACCCCCCGCTCATGCCCCGTGTCTCCCTTCTTTCCCCCCACCCCTGCTCATGCCCCGTGTCTCCCTTCTTCCCCCCCACCCCCCGCTCATGACCCGTGTCTCCCTTCTTTCCCCCCCACCCCCCGCTCATGCCCCGTGTCTCCCTTCTTTCCCGCCCACCCCCCGCTCATGCCCCGTGTCCCCCTTCTTTCCCCCCGCTCATGCCCTGTGTCCCCCTTTAACCCCCCACCCCCCGCTTATGGCCCGTGTCTCCCTTCTTTCCCCCCCACCCCCGCTCATGCCCTGTGTCTCCCTTCTTTCCCCTCACCCCCGCTCATGCCCCGTGTCTCCATTCTTTCCCCCCACCCCCCGCTCATGCCCCGTGTCTCCCTTCCTATCCCCCCAACCCCCCGCTCATGCCCCGTGTCTCCCTTCTTCCCCCATCCCCGCTCATGTCCCGTGTATCCCTCCTGTACCCCCAACCTCTGCTCATGCCTGTGTCTCCCTTCTTCCCCCCACCCCCACTCATGCCCTGTGTCTCCCTTCTTCCCCCTACCCCCGCTCATGCCCTGTGTCTCCCTTCTTTCCCCCCAACCCCCCGCTCATGCCCGTGTCATCCTTCTTTCCCCCTACCCCCGCTCATGCCCTGTGTCTCCCTTCTTTCCCCCCCACCCCCCACTCATGCCCTGTGTCTCCCTTCTTCCCCCCTACCTCCGCTCATGCCCTGTGTCCTGTGTCTCCCTTCTTTCCCCCCTACCCCCGCTCATGCCCCGTGTCTCCCTTCTTCCCCCCCCACCCCCGGCTCATGCCCTGTGTCTCCCTTCTTCCCACCCCACCCCCGCTCGTGCCCCGTGTCTCCCTTCTTTCCCCCCACCCCCGCTCATGCCCCGTGTCTCCCTTCTTTTCCTCCCACCCCCTGCTCATGCCCTGTGTCTCCCCCACCCCACGCTCATGCCCCGTGTCTCCCTTCTTTCCCCCTACCCTGCTCATGCCCCGTGTCTCCCTTCTTTCCCCCCCACCCCCTGCTCATGCCCCATGTCTCCCTTCTTTCCCCCTGCTCATGCCCCGTGTCTCCCTTACTTCCCCCCACTCCCCGCTCATGTCCCGTGTCTCCCTCCTGTACCCCCCACCCCCCGCTCATGCCCCGTGTCTTCCTTCTTTCCCCCCACCCCCCGCTCATGCCCCATGTCTCCCTTCTTTCCCCCACCCCCGCTCATGACCCGTGTCTCCCATCTTTCCCCCCAACCCGCGCTCATGCCCCGTGTCTCCCTTGTTTCCCGCCCACCCCCCGCTCGTGCCCCGTGTCTCCCCTCTTTCCCCCCGCTCATGCCCCGTGTCTCCCTTTCTCCCCCCACCCCCCGCTCATGGCCTGTGTCTCCCTTCTTTCCCCCCCACCCCCACTCGAGCCCCGTGTCTCCCTTCTTTCCCCCCCATCCCCGCTCATGCCCCGTGTCTCGCTTCTTTCCCCACCAACTCATGCCCTGTGTCTCCCTTCCTACCCCCCCACCCCCGCTCATGCCCCGTGTCTCTCTTCTTCCCCCCCACTCCCCGCTCATGTCCCATGTCTCCCTCCTGTACCCCCTCCCCCGCTCATGGCCCGTGTCTCCCTTCTTTCCCCCCCCACCCCCGCTCAAACCCTGTGTCTCCCTTCTTTCCCCCCACCCCCTGCTCATGCCTCGTGTCTCCCTTCTTTCCCCCCACCCCCCGCTCATGCCCTGTGTCTCCCTTCCTACCCCCCCAACCCCCTGCTCATGCCCCGTGTCTCCTTTCTTCCCCCCCACCCCCCGATCATGTCCCGTGTCTCCCTCCTGTACCCCCGGCTCATGCCCCGTGTCTCCCTTCTTCCCCCCCACCCCCCGCTCAGGCCCCGTGTCTCCCTTCTTTCCCCCCCACCCCCCGCTCATGCCCCATGTCTCCCTTCTTTCCCCCCCACCCCCCACTCATGCCCTGTGTCTCCCTTCTTCCCCCCTACCTCCGCTCATGCCCTGTGTCCTGTGTCTCCCTTCTTTCCCCCCTACCCCCGCTCATGCCCCGTGTCTCCCTTCTTCCCCCCCACCCCTGGCTCATGCCCTGTGTCTCCCTTCCTTCCACCCCACCCCCGCTCATGCTCCATGTCTCCCTTCTTTCCCCCCACCCCCTGTTCATGCCCCGTGTCTCCCTTCTTTTCCCCCCACCCCCTGCTCATGCCCTGTGTCTCCCCCACCCCATGCTCATGTCCCGTGTCTCCCTTCTTTCCCCCTACCCCTGCTCATGCCCCGTGTCTCCCTTCTTTCCCCCCCACCTCCTGCTCATGCCCCGTGTCTCCCTTCTTTCCCCCCACCCCCGCTCATGCCCCGTGTCTCCCTTACTCCCCCCCACTCCCCGCTCATGTCCCGTGTCTCCCTCCTGTACCCCCCACCCCCGCTCATGCCCTGTGTCTTCCTTCTTTCCCCCCACCCCCCGATCATGCCCTGTGTCTCCCTTCTTTCCCCCCACCCCCGCTCATGCCCCATGTCTCCCTTCTTCCCCCCCACCCCCGCTCATGACCCGTGTCTCCCATCTTTCCCCCCAACCCCCGCTCATGCCCCGTGTCTCCCTTCTTTCCCGCCCACCCCCCCGCTCATGCCCCGTGTCTCCCCTCTTTCCCCCCGCTCATGCCCCGTGTCTCCCTTTCTTCCCCCCACCCCCCGCTCATGGCTCGTGTCTCCCTTCTTTCCCCCCCACCCCCGGTCGAGCCCCGTGTCTCCCTTCTTTCCCCCCCACCCCCCGCTCATTCCCCGTGTCTCCCTTCTTTACCCCCACCCCCCGCTCATGCCCTGTGTCTCCCTTCCTACCCCCCCAACCCCCGCTCATGTCCCATGTCTCCCTCCTGTACCCCCTCCCCCCGCTCATGGCCCATGTCTCCCTTCTGTATCCCCCACCCTCTGCTCATGCCCATGTCTCCCTTCTTCCCCCCCACTCATGCCCTGTGTCTCCCTGCTTTCCCCCCTACCCCCGCTCATGCCCTGTGTCTCCCTTCTTTCACCCCCACCCCCCGCTCATGCCCCGTGTCTCCCTTCTTTCCCCCTACCCCCGCTCATGCCCTGTGTCTCCCTTCTTTCCCCCCACCCCCCACTCATGCCCTGTGTCTTCCTTCTTCCCCCCTACCTCCGCTCATGCCCTGTGTCTCCCTTTCCCCCATACCCCCCGGTCATGCCCCGTGTCTCGCTTCTTTCCCCCCCACCCCCCGCTCATGCCCCGTGTTTCCCCTGTTCACCCCCACCCCCCGCTCTTGCTCCGTGTCTGTCTCCCTCCTTTTCCCCCACCCCCTGCTCATGGCCTGTGTTTCCCCTGTTCACCTCCACCCCCCGCTCATGCCCAGTGTCTCCCTTCTTTCCCCCCACCCCCGCTCATGCCCCGTGTCTCCCTTCTTTCCACCCCCCGCTCATGACCCGTGTCTCCCTTCTTTCCACACCACCACCCCCCGCTCATGCCCCGTGTCACCCTTCTTGCCCCCAACCCCCGCTCATGCCCCGTGTCTCCCTTCTTTCCCCCCCACCCCCGCTCATGCCCCGTGTCTCCCTTATACCCCCCCACCCCCGCTCATGTCCCATGTCTCCCTTCTTTCCCCCCACCCCTTGCTCATGCCCCGTGTCTCCCTTCTTTCCCCCCCACCCCCGCTCATGCCCAGTGTCTCCCCCCCCACCCCCGCTCATACGCCGTGTCCCCATTGCTTCCACCCCGCCACCCCCGTTCATGCCCCGTGTCTCCCTTCTTTCCCCCCAACCCCTGCTCATGCCCCGTGTCTCCCTTCTTTCCCCCCACCCCCCGCTCATGCCCCCCATGTCTCCCTTTTTCCCCCCACCCCCGCTCATGCCCCGTGTCTCCCATCTTTCCCCCTACCCCCGCTCATGCCCTGTGCCTCCCTTCTTTCCCCCCCACCCCCCACTCATGCCCTGTGTCTCCCTTCTTCCCCCCTACCTCCCCTCATGCCCTGTGTCTCCCTTTCCCCCCTACCCCCCGCTCATGCCCCGTGTCTCCCTTCTTTCCCCCCAGCCCCGCTTATGCACCGTGTCTGTCTCCCTCCTTTTCCCCCACCCCCTGCTCATGGCCTGTGTTTCCCCTGTTCACCTCCACCCCCCGCTCATGCCCCGTGTCTCCCTTCTTTCCCCCCACCCCCACTCATGCCCCATATCTCCCTTCTTTCCCCCCACCCCCCGCTCATGACCCGTGTCTCCCTTCTTTCCACACCACCACACCCTGCTCATGCCCCGTGTCACCCTTTTTGCCCCCCCAACCCCCGCTCATGCCCCGTGTCTCCCTTCTTTTCCCCCCACCCCCGCTCATGCCCTGTGTCTCCCCCCACCCCTGCTCACACGCCATGTCCCCCTTCCTTCCACCCCGCCACCCCCTGTTCATGCCCCGTGTCTCCCTTCTTTCCCCCCAACCCCTGCTCATGCCCCGTGTCTCCCTTCTTTCCCCCCAGCCCCCGCTCATGTCCCCATGTCTCCCTTTTTCCCCCCACCCCCCGCTCATGCCCCGTGTCTCCCTTCCCCTCCACCCCCCGCTCATGACCCGAGTCTCCCTTCTTTCCCCCCACCCCCCGCTCATGCCCCGTGTCTCCCTTCTTTCCCCCACCCCGCTCATGACCCATGTCTCCCTTCTTCCCTCCCACCCCCCACTCATGCCCCGTGTCTCTCTTCTTTGCCCGCCCACGCCCCGCTCATGCCCCGTGTCTCCCTTCTTTCCCCCCAGCCCCCGCTCATGCCCCGTGTCTCCCTTCTTCCCCTGGTCATGCCCCATGTCTCCCTACTTCCCCCCACCCCCGCTCATGCCCCGTGTCTCCCTTCTTTCCCCCCACCCCCCGCTTATGCCGCGTGGCTCCCTTCTTCCGACCCACCCCCGCTCATGCCCCGTGTCTCCCTTCTTTCCCCCCAGCCCCCGCTCATGCCCCGTGTCTCCCTTCTTCCCCTGGTCATGCCCCATGTCTCCCTACTTCCCCCCACCCCCGCTCATGCCCCGTGTCTCCCTTCTTTCCCCCCACCCCCCGCTTATGCCGCGTGGCTCCCTTCTTCCGACCCACCCCCGCTCATGCCCCATGTTTCCCTTCTTCCCCCCACCCCCCGCTCATGCCCCGTGTCTCCCTTCTTTCCCCACACCCCCCGCTAATGCCCCGTGTCTCCCTTCTTTCCCCCACCCCCGTTCATGCCCTGTGTCTCCCTTCTTTCCCCCCAAACCCCCGCTCATGCCCCGTGTCTCCCTTCTTTCCCCCCACCCCCACTCATGCCCTGTGTCTCCCTTCTTCCCCCCTACCTCCCCTCATGCCCTGTGTCTCCCTTTCCCCCCTACCCCCCGCTCATGCCCCGTGTCTCCCTTCTTTCCCCCCACCCCCGCTTATGCACCGTGTCTGTCTCCCTCCTTTTCCCCCACCCCCTGCTCATGGCCTGTGTTTCCCCTGTTCACCTCCACCCCCGCTCATGCCCCGTGTCTCCCTTCTTTCCCCCCACCCCCACTCATGCCCCATATCTCCCTTCTTTCCCCCCACCCCCCGCTCATGACCCGTGTCTCCCTTCTTTCCACACCACCACACCCTGCTCATGCCCCGTGTCACCCTTTTTGCCCCCCCAACCCCCGCTCATGCCCCGTGTCTCCCTTCTTTCCCCCCCACCCCCGCTCATGCCCTGTGTCTCCCCCCCACCCCTGCTCACACGCCATGTCCCCCTTCCTTCCACCCCGCCACCCCCTGTTCATGCCCCGTGTCTCCCTTCTTTCCCCCCAACCCCTGCTCATGCCCCGTGTCTCCCTTCTTTCCCCCCAGCCCCCGCTCATGTCCCCATGTCTCCCTTTTTCCCCCCACCCCCCGCTCATGCCCCGTGTCTCCCTTCCCCTCCACCCCCCGCTCATGACCCGAGTCTCCCTTCTTTCCCCCCACCCCCCGCTCATGCCCCGTGTCTCCCTTCTTTCCCCCACCCCGCTCATGACCCATGTCTCCCTTCTTCCCTCCCACCCCCCACTCATGCCCCGTGTCTCTCTTCTTTGCCCGCCCACGCCCCGCTCATGCCCCGTGTCTCCCTTCTTTCCCCCAGCCCCCGCTCATGCCCCGTGTCTCCCTTCTTCCCCTGGTCATGCCCCATGTCTCCCTACTTCCCCCCACCCCCGCTCATGCCCCGTGTCTCCCTTCTTTCCCCCCACCCCCCGCTTATGCCGCGTGGCTCCCTTCTTCCGACCCACCCCCGCTCATGCCCCGTGTCTCCCTTCTTTCCCCCCAGCCCCCGCTCATGCCCCGTGTCTCCCTTCTTCCCCTGGTCATGCCCCATGTCTCCCTACTTCCCCCCACCCCCGCTCATGCCCCGTGTCTCCCTTCTTTCCCCCCACCCCCCGCTTATGCCGCGTGGCTCCCTTCTTCCGACCCACCCCCGCTCATGCCCCATGTTTCCCTTCTTCCCCCCACCCCCCGCTCATGCCCCGTGTCTCCCTTCTTTCCCCACACCCCCCGCTAATGCCCCGTGTCTCCCTTCTTTCCCCCACCCCCGTTCATGCCCCGTGTCTCCCTTCTTTCCCCCCAAACCCCCGCTCATGCCCCGTGTCTCCCTTCTTTCCCCCCACCCCCGCTCATGCCCCCTGTCTCCCTTCTTTCCACCCCCGCTCATGACCCGTGTCTCCCTTATTTCCACACCACCACCCCCCGCTCATGCCCCGTGTCACCCTTCTTTCCCCCCAACCCCCGCTCATGCCCCGTGTCTCCCTTCTTTCCTCCCCACCCCCGCTCATGCCACATGTCTCCCTTCTTTCCCCCCACCCCCGCTCATGTCCCGTGTCTCCCTTCTTTCCCCCCCACCCCCTTCCCATGCCCCATGTCTCCCTTCTTTCCCCCATCCCCGCTCCTGCCCTTTGTCTCCCTTCTTCCCCCCCACCCCCCGCTCATACGCCGTGTCCCCCTTCCTTCACCCCGCCACCCCCCGCTCATGACCCGTGTCTCCCTTCTTTCCCCCCAACCCCCGCTCATGCCCCGTGTATCCCTTCTTTCCCCCCACCCCCCGCTCATACCCCGTGTCTCCCTTCTTTCCCCCCCACCCCCGTTCATGCCCCGTGTCTCCCTTCCCCCCGTTCATGACCCGTGTCTCCCTTCTTTCCCCCCACCCCCGCTCATGCCCTGTGTCTCCCTTCTTTCCCCCCACCCCCCGCTCATGACCCGTGTCTCCCTTCTTTCCACACCACCACCCGCTCATGCCCCGTGTCACCCTTCTTTCCCCCCACCCCCCGCTCATGCCCCGTGTCTCCCTTCTTTCCCCCCCATCCCCGTTCATGCCCCTTGTCTCCCTTCTTTCCCCCCACCCCCGCTCATGACCCGTGTCTCCCTTCTTCCCCCCCACCCCCCACTCATGCACCGTGTCTCTCTTCTTTGCCCGCCCACCCCCCACTCATGCCCCGTGTCTCCCTTCTTTCCCCCCACCCCCTGCTCATGCCCCGTGTCTCCCTTCTTTCCCCCGCTCATGCCCCGTGTGTCCCTACTCCCCCCACCCCTGCTCATGCCCCGTGTCTCCCTTCTTTCCCCCCACCCCCCGCTCATGCCGCATGGCTCCCTTCTTTCCACCACACCCCCGCTCATGCCCCATGTCTCCCTTCTTCCCCTCCACCTCCCTCTCATGCCCCGTGTTCCCTTCTTTCCCCCACCCCCGCTCATGCCCCGTGTCTCCCTTCTCTCCCCCACCCCCCCGCTCATGCCCTGTGTCTCCCTTCTTTCCCCTCCACCCCCCTCATGCCCCGTGTCTCCCTTCTTTCCCCCCCACCCCCCGCTCATGCCCCGTGTCTCCCTTCTTTCCCCCCCAACCCCCGCTCATGCCCCGTGTCTCCCGTCTTTCCCTCCCACCCCCCGCTCATGCCCCGTGTCTCCCTTCTTTCCCCCCACCCCATCTCATGAGCCATGTCTCCCTTCTTTCCCCCCACCCCCGCTCATGCCCCGTGTCTCCCTTCTTTCCCCCCCACCCCCACTCATGCCCCGTGTCTCCCTTCTTTCCCCCGCACCCCCCGCTCATGCCCCGTGTCTCCCTTCTTTCCCCTGCTCATGCCACGTGTCTCCCTTCTTCCCCCCCACCCCCGCTCATGCCCCGTGTCTCCCCTCTTTTCCCCTCCACCCCCCGCTCATGCCCTGTGTCTCCCTTCTTCCCCCCACCCCCGTTCATGCCCTGTGTCTCCCTTCTTTCCCCCCCACTCCTCGCTCATGGCCCGTGTATTCCTTCTTCCCCCCACCCCCTGCTCATGCCCCGTGTCTCCCTTCTTTCCCCCCTCCACCCCCCGCTCATGCCCCATGTCTCCGTTCTTCCCCCCACCACCGTTCATGCCCCATGTCTCCCTCCTGTACCCCCCACACCCCCACTCATGCCCCGTGTCTCTCTTATTTGCCCGCCCACCCCCCGCTCATGCCCCATGTCTCCCTTCTTTCCCCCCACCCCCCGCTCAGGCCCCGTGTCTCCCTTCTTCCCCTGCTCAAGCCCCATGTCTCCCTTCTTTCCCCCGACCCACGCTCATGCCCCATGTCTCCCTTCTTCCCCCCACCCCCCACTCATACCCAGTGTCTCCCTTCTTCCCCCCACTCATGCCCCGTGTCTCCCTCTTTCCCCACCCGCTCATGCCCCGTGTCTCCCTTCTTTCCCCCCACTCCCCGCTCATGCCCCGTGTCTCCCTCCTTTCCCCCCCACCCCCCGCTCATGCCCCGTGTCTCCCTTCTTTCCCCCTCTCATGCCCCGTGTCTCCCTTGCCCCCTCCCCGCTCATGCCCCGTGTCTCCCTTCTTTCCCCCCCACCCCCCCTCATGCCCCGTGTCTGCCTTCTTTCCCCCGCTCATGCCCCGTGTCTCCTTTCTTTCCCCCCACCCCCCGCTCATGCCCCGTGTCTCCCTTCTTTCCCCCCACCCCTCGCTCATGCCCCGTGTCTCCCTCCTGTACCCCCATCCCCCGCTCATGCCCAGTGTCTCCCTGTACCCCCCACCCCCCGCTCATGCCCCTTGTCTCCCTTCTGTACCCCCACCCTCCGCTCATGCCCCGTGTCTCCCTCCCGTCTCCCCACCCCCTGCCCCGTGTCTGTCTCCCTCCTTGTCGCCCCACCCCCCGCTCATGCCCTGAGTCTCCCTCCTGTCCCCCCGCTCATGCCCCGTGTCGGTCTCCCACATTTTCCCCCCACCCCCTGCTCATGCCCCGTGTCTCCCTTCTTCCCCCTCAACCCCCCGCTCATGCCCCCGGTGTCTCCCTTCTTTCCCCCCACACCTGCTCATGCACCGTGTCTCCCTTCTCCCCCCCACCGTCCCGCTCATGCCCTGTTTCTCCCTTCTTTCCCTCCCACCCCCCGCTCATGCCCCGGGTCTCCCTTCTTTCGCCCCACCCCCGGCTCATGCCCCGTGTCTCCCTTCTTTACCCCCACCCCCGCTCATGCCCCGTGTCTCCCTTCTTTCCCCACACCCCCGCTCATGCCCCGTGTCTCCCTTCTTTCCCCCACCCCCTGCTCATGCCCCGTGTCTCCCTTCTTTCCCCCCACCCCCCCGCTCATGACCCGTGTCTCCCTTCTTTCCCCCCACCCCCCGCTCATGCCCCCCATGTCTCCCTTTTTCCCCCCACCCCCGCTCATGCCCCGTGTCTCCCACCCCCCGCTCATGACCCGAGTCTCCCGTCTTTCCTCCCCACCCCCCGCGTCTCCCTTCTTTCCCCCACCCCGCTCATGACCCATGTCTCCCTTCTTGCCCCCCACCCCCCACTCATGCCCCATGTCTCTCTTCTTTGGCGGCCCACCCCCCGCTCATGCCCCGTGTCTCCCTTCTTTCCCCCACCCCCCGCTCATGCCCCGTGTATCCCTTCTTCCCCCGCTCATGCCCCGTGTCTCCCTACTTCCCCCCACCCCCGCTCATGCCCCGTGTCTCCCTTCTTTCCCCCCACCCCCCGCTCATGCCGCGTGGCTCCCTTCTTCCGCCCCACCCCCGCTCATGCCCCATGTCTCCCTTCTTCCCCCCACCCCCACTCATGCCCCGTGTCTCCCTTCTTTCCCCCCACCCCCCGCTAATGCCCCGTGTCTCCCTTCTTTCCCACACCCCCCGCTCATGCCCCGTGTCTCCCTTCTTTCCCCCACCCCTGCTCATGCCCCGTGTCTCCCTTCCTTCCACACCACCACCCCCCGCTCATGCCCCGTGTCACCCTTCTTTCCCCCCAACCCCCGCTCATGCCCCGTGTCTCCCTTCTTTCCCCCCCACCCCCGCTCATGCCCCATGTCTCCCTTCTTTCCCCCCACCCCCGCTCATGTCCCGTGTCTCCCTTCTTTCCCCCCACCCCCCGCTCATGCCCCGTGTCTCCCTTCTTTCCCCCCACCTCCCGCTCATGCCCTGGTCTCCCTTCTTTACCCCCACCCCCTCTCGTTCACTGTGTCTCCCTTCTTCCCCCCACCCCCCCGCTCATGCCCTGTGTCTCCCTTCTTTCCCCCCACCCCCCTCATGCCCCGTGTCTCCCTTCTTTCCCCCCACCCCCCGCTCATGCCCCGTGTCTCCCTTCTTTCCCCCCACCCCCCGCTCATGCCCCGTGTCTCCCTTCTTTCCCCCCAACCCCCGCTCATGCCCCGTGTCTCCCCTCTTTCCCCCCACCCCTGCACATGCCCCGTTTCTCCCTTCTTTCCCCCCCAACCCCCGCTCATGCCCCGTGTCTCCCTTCTTCCCCCCCACCCCCGCTCATGCCTCGTGTCTCCCTTCTTCCCCCCCACCCCCGCTCATGCCCCGTGTCTCCCTTCTTTCCCCCCCACCCCACACTCATGCCCTGTGTCTCCCTTCTTTCCCCCCACCCCCCACTCATGCCCCGTGTCTCCCTTCTTTCCCCCGCACCCCCCGCTCATGCCCCGTGTCTCCCTTCTTTCCCCAGCTCATGCCACGTGTCTCCCTTCTTCCCCCCCACCCCCGCTCATGCCCCGTGTCTCCCCTCTTTTCCCCTCCACCCCCCGCTCATGCCCTGTGTCTCCCTTCTTCCCCCCACCCCCGTTCATGCCCTGTGTCTCCCTTCTTTCGCCCCCACTCCTCGCTCATGGCCCGTGTATTCCTTCTTCCCCCACCCCACGCTCATGCCCCGTCTCTCCCTTCTTTCCCCCCACCCCCTGCTCATGCCCCGTGTCTCCCTTCTTTCCCCCCTCCACCCCCGCTCATGCCCATGTTTCCCTTCTTCCCCCCACCACCGTTCATGCCCCATGTCTCCCTCCTGTACCCCCCACGCCCCCACTCATGCCCCGTGTCTCTCTTCTTTGCCCGCCCACCCCCCGCTCATGCCCCGTGTCTCCCTTCTTTCCCCCCCCAGCTCATGCCCCGTGTCTCCCTTCTTCCCCCGCTCAAGCCCCATGTCTCCCTTCTTTCCCCCGACCCACGCTCATGCCCCATGTCTCCCTTCTTCCCCCCCACCCCCCGCTCATACCCAGTGTCTCCCTTCTTCCCCCCACTCATGCCCCGTGTCTCCCTCTTTCCCCACCCGTTCATGCCCTGTGTCTCCCTTCTTTCCCCCCACTCCCCGCTCATGCCCCGTGTCTCCCTCCTTTCCCCCCACCCCCCGCTCATGCCCCGTGTCTCCCTTCTTTCCCCCTCTCATGCCCCGTGTCTCCCTTGCCCCCTCCCCGCTCATGCCCCGTGTCTCCCTTCTTTCCCCCCACCCCTCGCTCATGCCCCGTGTCTCCCTCCTGTACCCCCATCCCCCGCTCATGCCAAGTGTCTCCCTGTACCCCCCACACCCCGCTCATGCCCCTTGTCTCCCTCCTGTACCCCCACCCTCCGCTCATGCCCCGTGTCTCCCTCCTGTCTCCCTACCCCTGCCCCGTGTCTGTCTCCCTCCTTGTCCCCCCACCCCCCGCTCACGCCCTGTGTCTCCCTCCTGTCCCCCCCGCTCATGCCCCGTGTCGGTCTCCCACATTTTCCCCCCACCCCCCGCTCATGCCCCGTGTCTCCCTTCTTCCCCCTCAACCCCCCGCTCATGCCCCCGGTCTCTCCCTTCTTTCCCCCCACCCCTGCTCATGCACCGTGTCTCCCTTCTCCCCCCCACCGTCCCGCTCATGCCCTGTTTCTCCCTTCTTTCCCTCCCACCCCCCGCTCAAGCCCCGGGTCTCCCTTCTTTCGCCCCACCCCCGGCTCATGCCCCGTGTCACCCTTCTTTACCCCCACCCCCGCTCATGCCCCGTGTCTCCCTTCTTTCCCCAACCCCCGCTCATGCCCCGTGTCTCCCTTCTTTCCCCCCACCCCCTGCTCATGCCCCGTGTCTCCCTTCTTTCCCCCCACCCCCCACTCATTACCCGTGTCCTCCTTCTTTCCCCCCACCCCCCGCTCATGCCCCCCATGTCTCCCTTTTTCACCCCACCCCCCGCTCATGCCCCGTGTCTCCCTCCCCCCCACCCCCCGCTCATGACCCGAGTCTCCCTTCTTTCCCCCCCACCCCCGCGTCTTCCTTCTTTCCCCCCACCCCGCTCATGACCCATGTCTCCCTTCTTCCCCCCCACCCCCCACTCATGCCCCGTGTCTCTCTTCTTTGGCCGTCCACCCCCCGCTCATGCCCCGTGTCTCCCTTCTTTCCCCCCACCCCCCGATCATGCCCCGTGTCTCCCTTCTTCCCCCGCTCATGCCCCGTGTCTCCCTACTTCCCCCCACCCCCGCTCATGCCCCGTGTTTCCCTTCTTTCCCCCCACCCCCCGCTCATGCCGCTTGGCTCCCTTCTTCCGCCCCACCCCCGCTCATGCCCCATGTCTCCCTTCTTCCCCCACCCCCACTCATGCCCCGTGTCTCCCTTCTTTCCCCCCACCCCCCGCTAATGCCCCGTGTCTCCCTTCTTTCCCACCCCCCCGCTCATGCCCCGTGTCTCCCTTCTTTCCCCCCACCCCCGCTCATGCCCCGTGTCTCCCTTCTTTCCACCCCCCGCTCATGACCCGTGTCTCCCTTCCTTCCACACCACCACCCCCTGCTCATGCCCCGTGTCACCCTTCTTTCCCCCCCAACCCCCGCTCATGCCCCGTGTCTCCCTTCTTTCCCCCCCACCCCCGCTCATGCCCCATGTCTCCCTTCTTTCCCCCCACCCCCGCTCATGTCCCGTGTCTCCCTTCTTTCCCCCCACCCCCCGCTCATGCCCCGTGTCTCCCTTCTTTCCCCCCACCTCCCGCTCATGCCCTGGTCTCCCTTCTTTCCCCCCCACCCCCTCTCATTCACTGTGTCTCCCTTCTTCCCCCCACCCCCCCGCTCATTCCCTGTGTCTCCCTTCTTTCCCCCCCACCCCCCTCATGCCCCGTGTCTCCCTTCTTTCCCCCCACCCCCCGCTCATGCCCCGTGTCTCCCTTCTTTCCCCCCCACCCCCCGCTCATGCCCCGTGTCTCCCTTCTTTCCCCCCCAACCCCCGCTCATGCCCCGTGTCTCCCTTCTTTCCCCCCCACCCCCGCACATGCCCCGTGTCTCCCTTCTTTCCCCCACCCCCTCTCATGACCCGTCTCCCTTCTTCCCCCCCACCCCCGCTCATGCCCCGTGTCTCCCTTCTTTCCCCCCACCCCCGCTCATGCCCCGTGTCTCCCTTCTTTCCCCCCCACCCCCCACTCATGCCCCGTGTCTCCCTTCTTTCCCCCCACCCCCCGCTCATGCCCCGTGTCTCCCTTCTTTCCCCCGCACCCCCCGCTCATGCCCCGTGTCTCCCTTCTTTCCCCTGCTCATGCCCCGTGTCTCTCTTCTTCCCCCCTACCCCCGCTCATGCCCCGTGTCTCCCCTCTTTTCCCCTCCACCCCCCGCTCATGCCCCGTGTCTCCCTTCTTCCCCCCACCCCCGTTCATGCCCTGTGTCTCCCTTCTTTCCCCCCCACCCCCCCGCTCATGGCCCGTGTCTTCCTTCTTCCCCCCACCCCACGCTCATGCCCCGTGTCTCCCTTCTTTCCCCCCCACCCCCCTGCTCATGCCCTGTGTCTCCCTTCTTTCCCCCTCCACACCCCGCTCATGCCCCGTGTCTCCCTTCTTCCCCCCACCACCGCTCATGCCCCATGTCTCCCTCCTGTACCCCCACGCCCCCACTCATGCCCCGTGTCTCTCTTCTTTGCCCGCCCACCCCCGCTCATGCCCCGTGTCTCCCTTCTTTCCCCCCACCCCCCGCTCATGCCCCGTGTCTCCCTTCTTCCCCCGCTCATGCCCTGTGTCTCCCTTCTTCCCCCCACCCCCATTCATGCCCTGTGTCTCCCTTCTTTCTCCCCCACCCCCCGCTCATGGCCCGTGTCTTCCTTCTTCCCCCCCACCCCTGCACATGCCCCGTGTCTCCCTTCTTTCCCCCCACCCCCTCTCATGGCCCGTGTCTCCCTTCTTCCCCCCCACCCCCGCTCATGCCCCGTGTCTCCCTTCTTCCCCCCCACCCCCGCTCATGCCCGGTGTCTCCCTTCTTTCCCCCCCACCCCCACTCATGCCCCGTGTCTCCCTTCTTTCCCTCCACCCCCCGCTCATGCCCCGTGTCTCCTTCTTTCCCCCGCACCGCCCGCTCATGCCCCGTGTCTCCCTTCTTTCCCCTGCTCATGCCCCGTGTCTCTCTTCTTCCCCCCTACCCCCGCTCATGCCCCGTGTCTCCCCTCTTTTCACCTCCACCCCCCGCTCATGCCCCGTGTCTCCCTTCTTCCCCCCACCCCCGTTCATGCCCTGTGTCTCCCTTCTTTCCCCCCCACCCCCCGCTCATGGCCCGTGTCTTCCTTCTTCCCCCCCACCCCACGCTCATGCCCCGTGTCTCCCTTCTTTCCCCCCCACCCCCCTGCTCATGCCCTGTGTCTCCCTTCTTTCCCCCCTCCACACCCCGCTCATGCCCCGTGTCTCCCTTCTTCCCCCCACCACCGCTCATGCCCCATGTCTCCCTCCTGTACCCCCCACGCCCCCACTCATGCCCCGTGTCTCTCTTCTTTGCCCGCCCACCCCCGCTCATGCCCCGTGTCTCCCTTCTTTCCCCCCACCCCCCGCTCATGCCCTGTGTCTCCCTTCTTCCCCCGCTCATGCCCTGTGTCTCCCTTCTTCCCCCCACCCCCGCTCAAGCCCCATGTCCCCCTTCTTTCCCCCCACCCACGCTCATGCCCCATGTCCCCCTTCTTCCCCCCCACCCCCGCTCATACCCCGTGTCTCCCTTCTTCCCCCCACTAATGCCCCGTGTCTCCCTCTTTCCCCACCCGCTCATGCCCCGAGTCTCCCTTCTTTCCCCCCACTCCCCGCTCATGCCCCGTGTCTCCCTCCTTTCCCCCCCACCCCCGCTCATGCCCCGTGTCTCCCTTCTTTTCCCCGCTCATGCCCCGTGTCTCCCTTGCCCCCTCCCCGCTCATGCCCCGTGTCTCCCTTCTTTCCCCCCACCCCCCTCATGCCCCGTGTCTGCCTTCTTTCCCCCGCTCATGCCCCGTGTCTCCTTTCTTTACCCCACCCCACGCTCATGCCCCGTGTCTCCCTTCTTTCCCCCCACCCCTCGCTCATGCCCCGTGTCTCCCTCCTGTACCCCCATCCCCCGCTCATGCCCGGTGTCTCCCTGTACCCCCATCCCCCGCTCATGCCCCTTGTCTCCCTCCTGTACCTCCACCCTCCGCTCATGCCCCGTGTCTCCCTCCTGTCTCCCCACCCCCTGCCCCGTGTCTGTCTCCCTCCTTGTCCCCCCACCCCCCGCTCATGCCCTGTGTCTCCCTCCTGTCCCCCCCGCTCATGCCCCGTGTCGGTCTCCCTCATTTTCCCCCCACACCCCGCTCATGCCCCGTGTCTCCCTTCTTCCCCCTCAACCCCCCGCTCATGCCCCTGGTGTCTCCCTTCTTCCCCCCACCCCCGCTCATGCACCGTGTCTCCCTTCTCCCCCCCACCGTCCCGCTCATGCCCTGTTTCTCCCTTCTTTCCCCCCACCCCCCGCTCATGCCCCGGGTCTCCCTTCTTTCGCCCCACCCCCGGCTCATGCCCCGTGTCTCTACCTTCTTTCCCCCCACCCCCGCTCATGCCCCGTGTCTCCCTTCTTTCCCCCAACCCCGCTCATGCCCCGTGTCTCCCTTCTTTCCCCCCACCCCCCGCTCATGCCCCCTGTCTCCCTTCTTTCCCCCCACCCCCCGCTCATGACCCGTGTCTCCCTTCTTTCCCCCCCACCCCCAGCTCATGCCCCGTGTCTCCCTTCTTCCCCCCACCCCCGGTCATGCCCCGTGTCTCCCTTCTTCCCCCCACCCCCCACTCATGCCCCGTGTCTCCCTTCTTTCCCCCACCCTCCGCTCATGCCCCGTGTCTCCCTTCTTTCCCCCGCACCCCCCGCTCATGCCCCGTGTCTCCTTTCTTTCCCCTGCTCATGCCACGTGTCTCCCTTCTTCCCCCCCACCCCCCGCTCATGCCCCCTGTCTCCCCTCTTTTCCTCCCACCCCCCGCTCATGCCCCGTGTCTCCCTTCTTCCCCCCACCCCCGTTCATGCCCTGTGTCTCCCTTTTTCCCCCCCACCCCCCACTCACGGCCCGTGTCTCCCTTCTTCCCCCCCACCCCCCGCTCATGCCCCGTGTCTCCCTTCTTTCCCCCCCAACCTCCCGCTCATGCCCCGTGTCTCCATTCTTCCCCCCTCCACCCCCACTCATGCCCCGTGTCTCCCTTCTTCCCCACTCCCCCCACTCATGCCCCATGTCTCCCTCCTGTACCCCCTACCCCCCACCCCCGCTCATGTCCCGTGTCTCCCTCCTGTACCCCCACCCCCGCTCATGCCCTGTGTCTCCCTCCTGTCCCCCCCACCCCCGCTCATGCCCCGTGTCTCCCCTGTTCACCCCCACCCCCGCTCATGCCCCGTGTCACCCTGTCCCCCCCACCCCCCGCTCATGCCCCGTGTCTCCCTTCTTCCACCCCACCCCCCGCTCATGCCCCGTGTCTGCCCTGTTCCCCCCACTCCCCTCTCATGCCCCGTGTCTCTCTTCTTTGCCCGCCCACTCCCGCGTCTCCCTTCTTCCCCCGCTCATGCCCCGTGTCTCCCTTCTTCCCCCCACCCCCGCCAAGCCCCATGTCTCCCTTCTTTCCCCCCCACCCACGCTCATGCCCCATGTCTCCCTTCTTCCCCCCAACCCCCCGCTCATACCCCGTGTCTCCCTTCTTCCCCCCACTCATGCCCCGTGTCTCCCTCTTTCCCCACCCGCTCATGCCCCGTGTCTCCCTTCTTTCCCCCCCACCCCCCTCTCATGCCCCGTGTCTCCCTTCTTTTCCCTGCTCATGCCCCGTGTCTCGCTTGCCCCCTCCCCACTCATGCCCCGTGTCTCCCTTCTTTACCCCCCACCACCCCTCATGCCCCGTGTCTGCCTTCTTTCCCCCACTCATGCCCCGTGTCTCTTTTCTTTCCCCCCACCCCCCGCTCATGCCCCGTGTCTCCCTTCTTTCCCCCCCTCCCCACTCATGCCCCGTGTCTCCCTTCTTTACCCCCCACCCCCCCCTCATGCCCTGTGTCTGCCTTCTTTCCCCCACTCATGCCCCGTGTCTCCTTTCTTTCCCCCCACCCCCCGCTCATGCCCCGTGTCTCCCTTCTTCCCCCCACCCCTGCTCATGCCCCGTGTCTCCCTTCTTTACCCCCCACCCCCCGCTCATGCCCCTTGTCTCCCTCCTGTACCCCCCACCCTCCGCTCATGCCCCGTGTCTCCCTCCTGTCTCCCCACCCCCTGCCCCGTGTCTGTCTCCCTCCTTGTCCCCCCACCCCCCGCTCATGCCCTGTGTCTCCCTCCTGTCCCCCCCGCTCATGCCCCCGGTGCCTCCCTTCTTTCCCCCCACCCCCGCTCATGCACCGTGTCTCCCTTCCCCCCCACCGTCCCGCTCATGCCCCGTTTCTCCCTTCTTTCCCCCCCACCCCCCGCTCATGCCCCGTGTCTCCCTTCTTTCCCCCCACCCCTGCTCATGCCCCGTGTCTCCCTTCTTCCCCCCACCTCCCGCTCATGCCCCGTGTCTCCCTTCTTTCCCGTTCTTTCCAGCAACCCCCGCTCATGCCCCGTGTCTCCCTTCTTTCCCCCCCACCCCCCGCTCATGCCCTGTGTCTCCCTTCTTTCCCCCCACCCCCCGCTCATGACCCGTGTCTCCCTTCTTTCCCCCCCACCCCCAGCTCATGCCCCGTGTCTCCCTTCTTCCCCCCACTGCCGCTCATGCCCCATGTCTCCCTTCTTTTCCTCCCACCCCCCACTCATGCCCCGTGTCTCCCTTCTTTCCCACCACCCCCGCTCATGCCCCGTGTCTCCCTTCTTTCCCCCGCACCCCCCGCTCATTCCCTGTGTCTCCCTTCTTTCCCCTGCTCATGCCACATGTCTCCCTTCTTCCCCCCCACTCCCCGCTCATGCCCCGTGTCTCCCCTCTTTTCCCCCCACCCCCCGCTCATGCCCTGTGTCTCCCTTCTTCCCCCCCACCCCTGTTCATGCCCTGTGTCTCCCTTCTTTCCCCCCACCCCCCGCTCATGGCCCGTGTCTCCCTTCTTCCTTCCCCCCACCCCCCGCTCATGCCCTGTGTCTCTCTTCTTTCTCCCACACCACCCCGCTCATGCCCCGTGTCTCCCTTCTTCCCCCCTCCACCCCCCACTCATGCCCCGTGTCTCCCTTCTTCCCCCCAACCCCTGCTCATGCCCCCTGTCTCCCTTCTTTCTCCCCCACCCCCGCTCATGCCCCGTGTCTCCCTTCTTCCCCCCACCCCCGCTCATGTCCCGTGTCTCCCTTCTTCCCCCCCCACCCCCTGTTCATGCCCCGTGTCTCCCTTCTTTCCCCCCCGCCCGCGCTCATGCCCTGTGTCTCCCTTCATCCCCCATCCCCCGCTCATACGCCGTGTCTCCCTTCTTTCCACCCCGCCACCCACACTCATGCCCTGTGTCTCCCTTCTTTCCCCCCCCCGCTCATGCCCCGTGTCTCCCTTCTTTCTTCCCCACCCTCCGCTCATGCCCTGTGTCTCCCTTCTTTCCCCCCACCCCCACTCATGCCCCGTGTCTCCCTTCTTCCCCCCACCCCCCGCTCATGACCCGTCGCCCTTCTTTCCCCCCCACCCCCCGCTCATGCCCCGTGTCTCCCTTCTTTCCCGCCCACCCCCCGTTCATGCCCCGTGTCTCCCTTCTTTCCCCCCCACCCCCAGCTCATGCCCCGTGTCTCCCTTCTTCCCCTCACCCCGCTCATGCCCCATGTCTCCCTTCTTTTCCCCCCACCCCGCGCTCATGCCCCGTGTCTCCCTTCTTCCCCCCACCACCCGCTCATGCCCCGTGTCTCCCTTCTTTCCCCCAACCCCCGCTCATGCCCCGTGTCTCCCTTCTTTCCCCCCCACCCCCCGCTCATGCCCTGTGTCTCCCTTCTTCCCCCCACCCCCCCGCTCATGACCCGTGTCTCCCTTCTTTCCCCCCCACCCCCAGCTCATGCCCGTGTCTCCCTTCTTCCCCCCACCCCCGCTCATGCCCCGTGTCTCCCTTCTTTTCCCCCCACCCCCCACTCATGCCCCGTGTCTCCCTTCTTTCCCCCCACCCCCCGCTCATGCCCCGTGTCTCCCTTCTTTCCCCCGCACCCCCCGCTCATGCCCCATGTCTCCCTTCTTTCCCCTGCTCATGCCACGTATCTCCCTTCTTCCCCCACACCCCCCGCTCATGCCCCGTGTCTCCCCTCTTTTCCCCCACCCCCTGCTCATGCCCTGTGTCTCCCTTCTTCCCCCACCCCTGTTCATGCCCCGTGTCTCCCTTCTTTCCCCCCACCCCCCGCTCATGCCCCGTGTCTTCCTTCTTTCCCCCGCACCCCCCGCTCATGCCCTGTGTCTCCCTTCTTTCCCCTGCTCATGCCACGTGTCTCCCTTCTTCCCCCCCCACCCCCCGCTCATGCCCCGTGTCTCCCCTCTTTTCCCCCCACCCCCCGCTCATGCCCTGTGTCTCCCTTCTTCCCCCCCACCCCTGTTCATTCCCTGTGTCTCCCTTCTTTCCCCCCCACCCCCCGCTCATGGCCCGTGTCTCCCTTCTTTCCCCCCTCCACCCCCCACTCCTGCCCCGTGTCTCCCTTCTTCCCCTCCAGCCCCTGCTCATGCCCCCTGTCTCTCTTCTTTCTCCCCCACCCCCAGCTCATGCCCCGTGTCTCCCTTCTTCCCCCCACCCCCGCTCATGCCCCGTGTCTCCCTTCTTTTCCCCCCACCCCCCGCTCATGCCCCGTGTCTCCCTTCTTCCCCCCCACCACACGCTTTGTGTAGAGCAGTTTTACCCAACCTAGAAAGCCCTCTCCAAACCCCATACGGGTCATGATTTTCCAGCGGCTGTCCCACCGGATTGAATCAAATGCCTTTTCAAAATCAATTGCTAACAGGGGATAGGGGCCCGTTCTAGCGCCAGGTGGAGTCGGCGCAGATTCATTTGGGTTGATTTATGGGGCATAAAGCCACACTGGTCCGGATGCATCAGTGTATTCGCTACCAGTTGGAGCCGGTTAGCTAAGAGTTTGGCCAGGACCTTGGCTTCGCCGTTAATTAGTGAGATCGGCCTATAAGAAGCAAATTGGTCCTGGGGTTTATCAGGTTTAGGGATAACCACTATGAGGGCCTTGCACAGATTATCTGGGAGGGAGCCCCTTTCCCGGGCGGCCGACAGCATCTGATGCAGGGGAGGCGCTGTATTATTACCCCCTAGTTTCTGCCAGGTTTCAATCGGGAACCCATTTGGGCCCGGGGGTTTCCCCAGCAGCAGTTGTCCAAGGACTTCTACTATTTCAGCCTCCCAAAGATCGGAGTCCAGAACCTCCCTTTGTTGAACTGACAGGGTGGGGATTACCACGTTGTCTAGGAGGTTCGGGTCCAGGGGTAGAGTTGGGGCCTGGTATAGTGTGACATAGAATTGGGCAAAAGCTTCTGCTATCTCGGTGTCTGACCGGCAAGTCTCACCCTGCGGGGTGATGATCTCCCAAACACACCGCTGTCCCTCATCTCCAGCCAAGCCAGCATCTTCCCTGCTTTATCCCCCAGCTCATATATCCTAGCTCTGGATTCTCAGTGGGCCTGTTTGGCGTTATCCAACATAGGATTTTGGAGGTATTCAGTGGCACGTTTAAGGGATGTGTGGGTCTGTGGGGTAGGGTTGAGGGTATGTTCATTCTCTTGGTGGGTTACCTCCGCCTCTGCCTCAGCTATCTTCCGGAGCCTCTCCCTTCTCCTATTCGCTGTCCAGGAGATTATTTCTCCCCGCAGCACGGTCTTATAGGCCTCCCATAACACTATCTGGTCATTTTCGCCAGTGTCATTAATCTCGAAATACTCAGTCGAGACTTCCGTAAGGCGGTCAACCAGTTCTGGGAGTCCCAGATAATAGGTATTCAGCCGTCACGTTCTAGGGGGGGTTTATTCCCTGCAGTCGCGACTCCACCAGCAGAGGTGAGTGGTCCGAGATTCCCCGGGGGAGCAAGTCCGCTGAGAGTATTCTAAAAAGATCTGTGTGCGGTACGAATAGGTAGTCAAGCCTGGAGAGGGAGGCGTGAGCCCCAGAGTGGAACGAGTAACCTCTGGTTCCCAGGTGCAGTTCCCGCCATACATCACAGAGACCCAGGGCAGACGCAAAATTGGACAGCTTCGGGGGAAGGTTCGGATTGCGTTGTCTAAGGTGGGAGCGGTCTAAGGTGTTACACATGACATCGTTAAAATCGCCACCCAGGAACCACTTATCCGGTTGATGCTTGCCCATAAGGGTGGTCAGGTCATCGAGAAGTTCCTGCCCCAATCCAGGTGGGGAGTAAATCGAGACTAACCCAAATGTTTCCCCCAGAGTGTCCCCAGCACCATCACGTAGTGACCACAAGGGTCCTGTTCTAGTACCTGTAGGGCAAACGGGACATGTTTGTGTATAAGAATAAGGGTTCCTCTGAACCTCATGGTGTATCCCGCATGGAAAGCAGTCCTATAGTTGGTTTGAAGAAAAAATTTACAGTGTGCCCCCGCAAGGTGCGTTTCAGTAAGCAGGGCCATGTCGGGGGAGTGTCTGAGAGTAGCTGCTTAACCAGGCGTCTTTTAATCGTGGAGCCCATCCCGTTCACGTTCCAGGTGAGGACCCTAAGGGATCTGGGGTGCATGGTCTTGGGCGATTGAGATTGATCAGGTGGCATCTAACAGGATTATCGGAGAGGCGGGCAGATAGCACGCAGGGGTGCAGCCCCGGTGCATGGCGGTGTGGTGCAAAATAGACAAAGATTGACGGTTGAAGCGCTGCCTGTGTGTGATGCGGTCCCAACTGGCCAGGAACCATACCATCCCCTGATAATTACCGGGGAAGGCTGATCCTGGGGTAACAACAAACTCTTCCCAATTAACCCCTCCCTCACCCACCCTATACTCCTCCCCAACATGATGTACATGTCGGCCGAACATTGCTGACAATCAAAAGAGGTAGAGCGTCAGCTTTAACGGCCCCTGTTAAAGTTCAACTATCTCCTGGATCTCCGTTTCCTGCGCCGATTATTTGTGTCCTTCGTGCAGAATTGGGTTATACAGTACAGTTCGGAGTTCAAGGGTTACAACGGTGTAGGACCGCAATGATCCACAGTGTTTCTTAATGGTAGGGCCGTGGCACGTTCATCCTTCATCTTGGTTCGCTGCTTGTCCTGGGGCCTCCGGTTCCAGCCCTCCGGGATCCCTCACGGGGGAGGCGCGATCTGGTCTAGGCCGGAGTCTCCCTCTTTGTCTCGTTGGTTTCGCCCTCCAGTCGCCTTCCACATGGGCCTCTGCCCACTTCCAGGCCTCCTGCAGGTTGGTGAAATGTACTGTGGTTCCCTTATGATAGATTTTAAGCTGTGCCGGGAAGAGCAGCCCGTATTTTACATTCAAGAGGGCCAATTGTCTTTTAAGTGGCTCAAAGGACTGCCGTGCATGTTGCACCTCTCGGGTGTAATCAGGAAAGAACGCGATTTGGGATCCGTTGTGGGTAATTGTCCCTTTTGAGCGTGACATCTGGAGAAGAGCATCCCTGTCTCGGTAATTGAGCAGCATAGCAATCACAGCGCGAGGTGGTGCACCCGGGATTGGTTTGCCTGTGGGCATCCTGTGGGCCCTTTCCACTGAAAAGAATTTAGAGAAGGAGTGGGGAGCAATGATATCCACAAGCCATTAAGCTCCATACTGTGTCCTTCCTCTCCTTCCGGGAGTCCGAGGATGCGTACATTGTTACGGCGAGCTCTACCCTCTCCCTCATCTACTCGGGATTCCAAGGTTTTCAGGCGGGTCAGGGTTTACTATAGTTGTTGAGTGACTCCTCTGATGCTGTGTTCTGCTTCGGAGATGCAGTGTTCTGCTTCTCCCGTTCGGGAGGTGAGTTTTTGGAGGTCGTGGCGCAAAAAGGAGACATCTGCCGCGATGCTATCCATTTTAATCTCCATGGATGAGCGTGAGCTAGCAATGGCGGCGTCACGTCCCTTAGTGAGGGATTGTCCTCCCCCATGGGGGATGTCGGCCGTGTTGCCTGACCCATCGCGCTGGAGTGGTGGCGACCGCATACTGGTCCATGCTACTCTGTGTGGATGTTTTCTTCTGTTTGTCTTTGCCCATTTTGCGCGTCGTGTAGGCACTCGTTCCGCTGTTGTGGGAGTACTTCTTGTTGCTACCTGGCACCTGCACAGTGGTCTGCTGGTTCAGGGTGGCCGGCCGTCTGTTGGCCAAACCCGGGTCCGCCTGCTTGGCGCAGTATCTGCAGTGGCATCAGGCACCAGTGCCCTTGCACATTCACAAATCCTGGTTTATTCTTTAGTGTTCCTTTCTTCGTCAGCCCTTTCCTTCAGTTAAGGTTCTCGGGGTCTTTCCCACCTATAGGGTGCAGTCCTCTGACTGCTCAATATCTACGCAGGACAATTGCGAGCAACCCAGCTGTCAGGATGAGGAGGGTCTTCCGCTGGTAGTTTATGCTAATAGGTAGTCTGTGCTGTACACATACAAGCTTGGTCCCTCTAGGAATAAAACAATAGTCTCATGCGCTACCCCCCCATGCCCACACATGGTCCGCCGTGTATCCATGTTTTCCCAGCCGTAGCACGGTTCAGTTGATCCGTTCGAACCTTCAGTCGATATGAGTCCGCCTTTATAGGCCGACCCCCCCCTACCAGACAGACTACTGCTCGTGTCGTGTTCGTGCCCGGTTACAGCTGCTTCCTCACACCCTATCAAGGTATCCAGAAGCACACCACCCCTAAGCACTTTAGGGTCACGGGCGTGATCGCAGCCCAGGCGCAGCTACCGGGAAGTTCCCGCGTGGGCGATATTTACATATAGCATCTGTCAGCGCCCAGAATTGCCGGGCCTTGTGCGCAGCACTCACCGGTGTCGTCCGTCTCCCTTTATCAGCCGATGGTCCTCTGATCCTGGCTCGCTCTTTTGTGCTTTCCAATGTGATTGCCAAGCTTGGTTGGCAAATTGTGTAATGTCCAGGTGGGCCCTAGGCCGGGCCCGTGGGTATGCTCCCGGCAAGTCTTCTCCTCTGCTTGGCCCCTCCGCTATGGGGGCCAGGGACTCAGAGTCTCTCTTGCGTCCTGCACCGAACACATCTCTTTGCGTTGTCAGATGGACAGTTCCACAGTGATCGGGAAGATTTCACCAACGCCCTACTGTGTAGTGCAACAATACCTCTCCGGAGGCTTCAGGTGTAGGATTCAGAACATTGGGATGCTCCGGTGCGTTCCATGTCAGCCCTGGTCATAGGAGCTCACCCAAGTTGTCCCGCGAGGGGCGCTGGGCGTCTCCTCCCATGTCTGGGCAAAGCGCCGACGGAGAGTGGGCTCGCACCCAGCTTGCCCTCTCTTTGTCACCGTGGAGGGTTCCCTGAATGCGCACACCTCGCTCTGTGGCAGTGTCCCTAGCTCCCGGTGTCGCACTAGCACAGGACTGGTGCTCTGGGATATCCCCGGCTCTCGGGCACACGCGTTCAGAGCTCCACTTCTTTTCCGGATACGATCCGGCCCCACAGCCAGACGATAATCTCCAGGACTCTGATTTCAGCCCTCCTTCTCAGGACCGGTGGACCACTCTCGCTCACAGCCCCGCAGGAGGACCACGCCAGGGCTCAGATTTCACCGTTAGGTTTCCAGTTTTAGGACGCCGCCCACGGCCATTTTGTGTGCCTCCCTCCGCCTGCATGTCGGGTCTGCTTCACAGCTCTGTTCTGTTTTCCAGCATACAATTTCAGTGCCGAAACCTCTGCAGTTTGTGCCCCGGACGTTTAGCTTGCGATAGTACTGTTTTACAGCTCAATCCAGCATGGATGGCAGGCTTTTTGTTCAGGATGTCTTCGGCGGTCACGGGAGCTCCAGAGGCTCACGTCTACATCGTTCTGTAGTTGGCCACGCCCCCGGTTCCTACTTTCACAGTTAAAAAATAGAACAAAAACAAATCTTACATAGACTCAATACATTTTTCCAGCATTTTCATTAGTATTTTGCGTTATGCTAATGGCAATAATGTGACGTTCATCCCCCTGCACCCCAGGGACCGGAACGGAGGATAACGGCCCAGCAGCCCAAGTTATTGGGCCAAGTGAAGTGTGTCTGTGTGTGCCCTGATGCCTGCTGGCTTCAGCATGTTGTAAATAAATAAATAACGAGGTCTCCGGACCATTATCCTCCATTGCAGCACCTGCAATGGGGGATAAAGGCCATTAGCACCCCTGGCTCCCAAAGCGGGAACCCGGGGTGCTAAGAAATAGAGCGGTCCCGCTGTAGGAAGGAAAATCCTTTTCCAAGATGGCCACCATGGAAAGAGAAGGCGGGGATCCGTACAGAGCCCCTCTTCCCTTTCCATGGCAGCCTACAGAAGGCAAAGTCAGAACCCTATGACCATATTACCACAAGCACATTTTTTTTCCCTTTCAAACCTATCCTACTTTCGAATAACTTTACTACATAACGGTCCCAGGTGGACATGGCCACTTTAACACCCTTTTTTGTCCCTCGCGGTCATGGCCAGTAGCCAGATTGTCCGGGTCTTGACCCTATACCATGTCCGGGTCTTGACCCTATACCATGACCCGGACAATCTGACCACTGCCCATGGCCACAGCCTCTACCTCAGTCACCAAAGGTATATCACAATTTTTTGTACTTACATTATGACACTTGTCAAAAAATTAAACATGGGCACATTTGCAAAACCATGCTTTATGGTCCTTGCCAATGCTCCTTAAATGAGATTTTTTGTTTTTCCAAAATGTATGTACGTACAATAGTCATATAAGTTAAACCCTACTTGACAAAATCCATTCAGTCTTTACATAAACATTGAAGGCTGGGTCTGTAATCTTTCTGATAACATTTGTCCACATTCGTCAAATGTCAACAAAGTTATGAGCCATCTAAAAATATTGAGACTCTAATTTAGCCCTCTCTTGAGGAAATCCCACCAAACTTTACAAAAACGTTTATTTCTAGATTTAAAATTGTTTTACAAACTTTTTTGCAGATTCATCAAATGGCATTACATTTATAAGCCTTTACAATATTTTGGGACCTCCTTTAAATTTGTTCCCGCTTGACAAAATAGCTTCATACTTTCCAAAACCATTAACAGTCAAGTCTGGAATAAAATTCTCAAATTTCATGCAGTTTCATTGAGTGGCACCAAAGTTATAAGCCATCCAAGAACTGCTTTTTACCAACCCTGTAATGCAAAAATAGGCATAGATGTCCGCGAACATCTGAAGTGTTTGCGAACATCACAGGACTGTAGCCGAACATCCAGAATGTTTGTGGACTTCAGGGGCAAAAACAACACCTGTTTTTTGGATTCTTACGCCCATATCCCATCCCATCCTCATCACCCCTCACCTCCCCAGAGATTGTTTGATAAGTTTGACAAGTGCAATGTTGTGTTATTTCATGTGTTTCTACCGCAGTGTCTGCGGACACCGGTGGATGTCCGTGAATCCAACATGGCGGGCGTTTCCAAAAATCTGATGCACTTCACGCTTTTCACCATCCAATCAGTGGGTGCGTCTGATGTCCGCGGACACCACAGCACCCTCTAAGCCAATCGGATGACTGTCCGCAGGCCGAAAAGGGAAATGGGTCCACGAATCAGAGGCAGATATCATTGATTTTTTGGGACCTATGTTTTGGTTGTTTTAAAAGAAACTACTGGACGGATTTACACCATATTTACAAAAGCACGCTTTTGGGACCAAGCCGCCGCTCCTGGTGCACATTTGGTGAAAATCCATCCAACGGTTTGGGATGTAGGCATGAGCAGAATATTTTTTCATTATGTCTAATGAAAAAAAAACATTTTGGGTCCCCCCTATAACTTTGCCGCCCCTTGACATAACCTCACCAAACTTACCAAAAGAATTCGGAGCGGGTGATACTGTTTTTTGCAAAGTTTGGTAAGGATTCGTCGAGGGGCAGTGAAGTTTTCAGCCGCCCAAAAAGTGCACTTCCTTTGAGTTGACCAACTTAACCATAACTACATGCCTGCTACCGCAGGTCGTGTAATATTTTATTGTTGCATTAGACTAAAACACAAATCAATAAATACTAGCAAACATATACCAACCAAGTAAGAATATAAGAAAAAGACAGTAATGGGCTCAGTTTGGTACACACTCCCTGCACACAAAACAATAGGATAGAACACGCCTTAAGATGAGTGCTAGGCATGTGTAGTGCTCAACATGTGGTAAGAAAAGGGTTACAAGTATTGAAAATCAAGCCCAGAGTGTATAAAACCAGACAATAATATTCTTCAAACAGAGTCTGACTTGAATAGGTCCATATTAATCCCTAGAAAGAGGCAGAAAGAATGTAACCACACATGGTTATCATGACAGAGTGGCAGAGTGAACTGCAGTTATTTATCATACTATAATCTATTATAAATTACGGGCACATTCTAGATTTTCATTTCCTATCCTAGAACTCTCCATGGCCCCAAGGGAGGGGGCGGGGACAAATCTCAATGTGTTTGTAAGTACCTTATTATGCCACTTGAAAGGTTTTGAAACATTCTCCCTGTAGGGATCAATGTGACTAACCCAAGAGGGCTGTCATGGTTATTAGGAAAAGTCTGATAAGTTCTTCAGGTGCAGCAGGAGAGGCAACATATCCACTGGATGACCCGAGGGACCCCCAAAGAAGAGTTCCAGCCCGAGTGTGAAAACCAGAAGGCCAGGAAGAGCTGTTGGCAGAGGGATCTCAAGGTCCCTCCAGACTAGCGGCGACAGGGTCTCCCAGGAGATGGCCCTCGAATGCATAGCCTAGCAAGGCTCAAAGGTCCCATGTGGATTCCTGAGCGCCGCCCTCTATTCCTTCTAGTCTTTCGAATTTAGGGCAGGTGGGGGATTTGGCTCGTGATATTTTATTGCGGCTTGCCCCTTCTGATATTTCTTTTCCCCCTGACTTTGTTCCACATAATTCAGGTGGGCCTCCTAGTGTGATTTTAAATAATGAGTTTTACAAAGGTTTCCTTATAAATGCTTGATCGGTGGTTGCTCATTTCAATCAATTGCATGATTTGCTTATTGAGCATCAACCTGACATTATGTGTGTCACTGAGACTTGGCTCAGGGACACTTCTGCCCGAGGTAGTCCAACTATTGCCTTACAATCATAACATTGCACGTGTAAATTGGAATTTAGGCCCATCCAGGTGAGGGGGTCACTTTAATTTATAAATCCAAGGTTATACTGTGTTTGATCCCTTTCACTCATTCCATCAAGATGAAAGCTCTTTTGGTGCGCAGGACAATTTTGAAATCTGTGGAGCTCCATATTTTGATTGTCTATCGTCCACCCTGCTATATTCCTTCTTTTTTTATGCTTTCTTAGTATTGGTTGCTGATCTTCAATGTAAATCTGCTAATCTTTTATAAATTGGTGATTTTAATTTTAGACTTAATTCTTCCCCTGAACCAGTGGTGGTTCAGTTTCTCAAAGCCTCATCCAATTTGTTCATGAACCTACTCACGACAGAGGCAATGTTTTGGATCTGGTGTTCTTCGGAATCACTGGTTAAGGTATTCCAGGCCTTTAAGGTGACCTGGTCAGAGCACAGAGTCATTCTTTTCTCGGTGGAGCTTCAACCAGTTGGTCTGACATTTAATCCCACTGGCATTTTGAAGCGCAATTGGCACTCGGTTGAAAAGAGAGATATTTGGCCTCATTACGAGTCCGGCGTTAACCGAGGCGGTAAAACCGCCTGGTTAACGCTGGACTCGTATTACCATTCCGCCTCCGTAATTCCCGGAATTACCGGGGCATTACAACCCCGGTTTTCCGGGAATCACGGAGGCGGAATGATGTAAATCCCCATTCCCATTGAGTCCTATGGGACTCGATGGAAATGGGGATCATGGAAACACCGGCAGCATCTCGTAATGCTGCCTGTGTTTCCTCGTCCGCCTGCATGCGGGAGGTGTTAAACCCGCCAGGTCAGACCTGGCGGGAACATCACCTCCCGCCTGCAGGGGTCGGACTCAGGCCGTCCGAAAACAACGGTGGCGGCGGATTTACCGCCACAATTATTTCCGGACCGCCTGGGTCGTAATGAGGCCCAATGTTGTCTCTTCCATCATTCATTGATGTGGAGATGCTGTGCAGGTGGATCTGCCTACTCTGCTTCAGGTTTTTACTACATCTGCTGATCTCCTGGCCCCTCTTCGGCTCTCCAGAGTTCAAAGGTGCCCATCAGAAAACTGTTTTAATGAGCATTTGAAATCTTTGCATCTGAAGTGTATACAGGCAGAACTCAAATGGCGTGGGTCATACTATCCTCCGGACAAATTGCTATTTCAGCAGTGTATGAAATTATATCACAGTTCTTTGCTTGAAGCCAAACAGGATTTCTTTACTAGCAAATTGGAGGAGGCTCTTAACCAGCCTCAAGTACTGTTCTCGCTTGTCTGCTCCCTCTCTTTATCTGACAATTGTGCAACTGGAATGGTACCTTCTCAGGGTTTCTGTATATCTCTGTCAAAGTTCTTTATTCAAAAGATAGAGGACATTCGCACATCGATTTCTATCTCTAATGCCAATGTAACTATTACCCCATCTGTGAGCTCGTCTCTCATTTCTTCTCATTCTTGGTCGTCTTTTCCTCTTTTTAACTCTGACGACATCATGGCCGCTACTAGCAAACTTAGGTCTGCTTCCCTTCTTGACCCCATCCCTCTTGGGGTCTTGAAAGAGATTATGCTGGATATTGCCACTGCTGTAACACAAGCGGTCAATGACTCTTGTATTACGAGTCGCATCCCTGTGGAACTTAAGCAGGCTCTGGTTGTTCCACTGATGAAGAAACACAATCTTGACCCCACTATTCCCGCCATCCGTCTGATCTCTCTTCGTCAATTTCCTATGAAGTTACTTGAATCTCTTATCCCTCCATTGTTGAGCTCTTTCTTGGAAGATATTTGTTTCTTTGACTCCTTTCAATCTCAATCAGGCTTCCGCCCAGTACGGGGAACCGAGATTTTCCTTATTTCTGTCCTGGATGACTTTACTTGAATATCCGACCAGGGAGGAGTGGGTGCTTTGATTCTTTTAAATCTATCAGCTGCTTTTGATACTGTTGATCAATCCACCCTGCTCGAGCGGTTCTCTATGGCTGGTCTCTCGGGCTCTGCCCTGTCGTGGTTTGCCTCTTTTCTATCAGATAGAAGTCAAATGCTTTCCCTTTCATTCTATCAGTCTGATTCTACTTCACTTTGTTGTGATGTTCCTGAGGGCTCTGCCCTATCTCCCATTTTATATAATATATATATATATATAAATATATATATATATATATCTATACAGCCATTAGTTGTTCTTGTACGCTCCCATCGTCTCTGGTGCTATCTTATTCTAATGACACCTAAATCATTTTACGGCTCGATCTGTCACAACCTAACACTGTGTCACAGTTTAGGAGCTGCCTGGAGGCCATGGGTCAGTGGATGAACCACAATCGGCTGAAGCTAAATGGGGACAAGATGGAAGTCCTGGTTGTGGGTCCCCCTTCTGTCACTTCTTTATGGTCTCTTTGTTTTTGGCCTTCTACTTTGGGAACTCTTGCTCGGCTGGTCTCTTTGGTCAGGGATCTTGGTGTTCAAATCTCTTCTTCCCTTTCTATGGAAGCACAAGTCAGCTACGTGTCAGGGCCTTTTCATCTGAAAGTCCTTCTGAAGGTGCTTACTATTTTCCATTTATCGCTCCATGCTACATTGTGGCTTCCCTGGTACTAAGTCATATTAACTATTTAAATTCTTTGTACTTAGCTCAGCCACAATAACTTATTCATTGTCTCCAACTGTTACAGAATCTGGGGGCCAGAGTATCCACTGGGACACCTTATGGAGTCCATATCGCGCTGGTTTTACAACATCTACAATGGTTCCCGATGGAAATATTGATCGAATTTAAAGCTCTGTGTATTGTCCACCGTGCCTTTTATGGTAAGGGTGTGGAATATATGCAGACAAAATTCAATTTTGTATATTCCTGGGCATGTTCTTCGGTCTCAGGCTGGATGTCAGCATGGTGACCAGATTGAGCAGGTCTGATGTGTATTAAATGTGTGGCTTGGATGTCTCTGCAACAGCCATGTAGTACAATGCCCTGGGGAAAGGAAGCTACTTCGTTGATCCCCCTGAGTAATGCTAACACCTTCCTCTTAGGCACAGACACCCTCTCTGGGAGGCTTCTTGGGTACCAGTGCTTTAAAGGCAGTCCTGATACAACAAAGCCACTCTCACATTAGGGTGCTAATCACTGGAGTCCCTTTGAAGTCAGCAGAGTTAGAGTATCCAGAGGAAAGAGGAAGGCTGAGAGAGGGGTTTTACCATCTTGCTTTCTGTTAGGGCTCTCTAGAATTGTCAGTACTGCCCCACTTCCTGCAGTCACAGGCCTAGGGTATGATGCCAAAAGGCAAAGGACACATGTTACAGCAGCTTTAGACCAACCGTCTCTAACATTTTGTCATTAGAAGGGAAGAAACCCCATCTTTTAGTTGATTCATCTTTTGACTCTTACAAGAAGAAGAATGATTGACTGGAACTCGGTTGAGAATACGTTTATTCCGAAGTCCTCTACCAGAGAGTTGATGACAGAGAACTCCAAGGCAGAGGAAAGCTCTGCCCCCATACCATTTCCAGGAAACAGTGAGTATGACAGGGCTGTGAACCAAGGCCACGCTGTTGCCTGTTCATTGGAACTAATATCCTGCACAATGGATGTGAAGGAGCCTCTGTAGGTGCCAGACAACATCCTGGTTGGCTGAAAGAGCCTTCCTTAAATGCCTGTTAAGCATGCCTCCCTCATGCCCAGGTTCCCACTCTATCTAGAGCTGGGCTTTAGGCTCAAGGCTTCGGCCCGTCTTGTACGGGCTCAGAATATGAACAGTTCCTGAAATCGCGATCTATCATAAGGAGTTGTACATATTCTGAGCTCTGAGTGTGGCAGGTCTTTGTACATGGTAAGAAATGTTTGACTGATTTGAACTTAAGCGAGCAGTGGTTTCATCCCTTGGGCATCACAAAAGGATCCGTAGAATTGGTAAAGAGGGTATCTTGTGAGGCAGCTGAAATGGAACTTATTAATGATTGTAGTGGGTTAGTAACGGGTGAGTCATATTTGACTGGCAAGTCCTCACTGGGAATTGAAAAGTATCTAGATCTGGTAAATCTGCCCTTGGCGCGTAGCTTGTAGATGAAATTCAGACTAAATCTACTGAACCTGGCGTACCACTCAAGTAAATGGTCTCTAACTGGAAGTGACCTATGTTTAGCGTGTGGCTCAGCAAGGGAGTCACTAAGCTACTTCCTGTTTTTCTGTCAGGGCTACCGCATTGCCCAATGTAGGTACTTGAAAACGCTCTGTTATTCACACAGTGTACGATGCGTAATTGAAGCATTTTTATTGTTCAAGCGATGTAACGAACTGGACATCGCATATTTGGTGGCCAGTTACATCTATCAGCCTGGTGTATACGATCTAGATTCCTCAAGAACAGGGAAATAGTGAATTCATTCCACAGCCTTATCCATATGTGCACTAATGAAGGCCATATATATATTTTGTGGCCCAGATGATCTTGCATACTGCATAAATTACGGAGGTTGATCAAAGGGATCTCTCTGAGTCTGTATATATTCCCTCTCTGAGTCTGTACATATTCCCAGGCTCATATAGCTCTCGTCTTCCTTATGCATTTTGAGTGCATTTTTACTCGTCCATGTGTTTTGATTGGATGCCAATTTGCACATTTATTGAGTTGTTTAACTCAGCACAAAATTGCAGTCAATCTGTTTTGCTATCTGCACATTTCCCATATCCTGGGGGCTACCAATTGGGGTGACTGTGGTCTGTTTTATTACCTCTTTCAATAATGTTATCTGGAGGCCCTTTATAGGATGGAGCTGAACCATTGAGATGTGTTTGTAAACACTAGGTACTCTTTAATTTTTTTGTATCAAAACCACTGTTTTTAGTACTGTTTACCCTGTAAATCATGGCACATTTTATATTGTTAAATGTTTTTATGCGTCTTATGTATGTATTGGCAAATGACAGAAGTTGAATAAAAGCCTGATGATAATGATGACAATTTCCTGGAGTGAAAGTGTCGAACTAAGGACTCATCCTGTCTCTGGAGTCCCTGGATTGGGCCCTCTAGCCACCGATAAGTCCAGAAGCAGCTGGAACCCAGTTTTATCTTTTCAAAGCCATGTTGAGCCAGCTCAATCATGCTCGACCCATCTTGAGCCGCAATTGGACCCACGGTACTGCTTTTGGCAATCTATGTTCTTCGAACCGCTGACCTGCTCTTCGAGCCCTCTAAACGCTGGTTCAACCCATTGAAGTAGATGCTTCTACTCAACCCAATTGCTGGCTCGGTTCTGTTGAAGCAACTGACTCAACCACCGACTCAACCATCTACTGCAAGCCACTGACTTGTCATCTCGAACGCCACCTTGTCTTTGCTGAAGCATCATTTTCTGCCAACTCAAACTGTTGGAGGCCATCAACTTGACCATCTTGAATGCTCACTCAATCCAACAGGATCCCTTGCCTTAAACCGACGCAATACCAACTAATCACTGGGAATGCATGACTCAACTGTCTCGACACTGGCTTTATTGCAACAATGTGCCTAGAGGACTGCCTTGATACTGTTGAGCCCCAAAGACAAGATACAAATGTTATTTGAAGAGACCCTCTCCCCCTGTATGCCTTAAAGGATAATAGTGACTTTAAGCCCCCCCCCCCTTCTTGCCTTTTAAAGGCATATTCTTGAACATTGAAATTGCTGATGAAATTCCCCGACTTACACATGCAGTACCAAAAAATATGAGACATCCCAATGGGGAATGAGACTAAGAGAACAGGTTGCAAGAGTTAGGTTTTGTTTATATAAATTGGCATCCAGAGAACTCTGCTGCCTCGAGAGCGCTCTGGCAAACATTACAAAATCAATGAACTTATCAAGGCACTAAGCGTCATCAATGACATCACTCTATATGGGACTACAATTGCTTGAGATTGGATGAATGAAATGGACACATATAGGGATGTGGGCGCTGCTTCATCCAGATTGGATGCTCCGTTGGCGTGGGGGTGCACGTCACGTGGTCCGGCTGGTAGTGTCCAGGAGGGGTGAGGGTCAGGTCTCGGTGAGGTAGGCAGACACTAACTAAGCTAGCATAAAAAACTATCATTAGACATGTAATAAACAATGATCATTAGTATATTCTTAAACAAATCCTTTTGAACCTATAAATTGCATGCATATTCTCAGAACATCACTCATTGGGACTTATATGGAGTACCGTGGTTTAGGGGTCTTGGTCAGTGTGATAACATCGATCAAGGAGTAGGTCGGTGCGCATCAAAAAAACTATGGGGCACGCTGACATTTGTTAGTTCTAGGGTGCAATATACTGTGACAGAGGTCTAGTTTTAGTAGGGGGCACACTGGGGTGGGCTTCACAGCAGGGTCACAATTCTGGGACATTAAGGGAATACCTTAAGGGGCACAGGGTTATAATGGCAGTAATTTTCCAACAGCAGGGGTAAGAGGGCACAGGCAGGTTTGTGAAGATGAATGAGCTATAAGTCATGGTTCTGGACGGTTCACACACAGGACAGTGATCTCAGAGGAAGAGTGAGATGTTACATTGCATATTTGTTTCAATTGCCCCCGGCGCATCTGTGAGAAATGGAGCTGTGAAGCCTTCAGACACTGTGAGAAAAGGTGGGGGTCATGAATGCGTGTGTGCGGCTCTGCAGAGGGGATAGAAGCCTTTTCGTATTATCGCAGTGAGGCCTAGTCCAAAGATGGAGTCAAGGGCACACAAAATGGAAGCCAAGTGTCCCTCACAACAGCCCCGCATCTGCTACTGTTAGCATGCATACGAGCGATGGAGGCGTCCCCCGCTATTGTACGACCAAGTGGTCCACATCGTGCTGAATGTATGAGGGGGGTATAAACAACCTCTTACTCCCACACATTCCCCCCTTTCGTTACATCTAAAGTAACAAACTAATCCTTTTTATTATTCTCCTTCCGATAATACTCTACTTCTTGTACTGCCTCATCCCATGCCGGTGTACGTTTTATTGGCATCCAAGCCCTACAGACACCTCTTAGCTCTGCCCTCTCCTTGCATAATCATCAGGTGTGCATGTCATGTATATAACCCCATCTCCTTCTAGATCTACCCGCACCTCCCTGTACCATTGCAACTCCCATGGCTCTTTAATTGTGGTGTGGTATAGGTTATCTACCCTGTCCCCATGCTGGTGATAAACAGCTGTCAGGTGGTATTTTGGTGGGTTGGACTCCCCAGTTTGTATTTGCGCATCTATCATGGTTGCTGCCGTTGTCTGTTTGCCCATTGTTACCATCATCATTGTTGAACTTGGCATAGATTTTGCACAACATCGTATGCCCAACTGGCACACACAGAAAAATAGCAAAAGGAAAACGATCGCTGGAACAAAAATGTTCATCATGATGCTGAACCACTATGGTATCCAGTTGAACATTTTGTCAAACCAGTTGCTCGCCTCTATTCCTCCTTCCTTCTGCATTCTCTCCCCCAGGCTGTGTACTGCCGAGATGACGTGGGAGAGGGTCCCATTATCCGCATCTTCAGAAGGTACGAATGTACAGCATGCGCTCCTGATTTTTCACCAAACACCGCCAGACATCGCTGTGAGAAGGTCTATGACATACTGGTTCTTCATTGTCATAAGGTGCAAGGTGCGGAGTTCTACCTTGATCACATTAAATCCTTCTTCGGTGTCGATGGGCAATTGGATCAGTTCCCAGCGGACTATTTGCAGCCATTTGGTGTTTGTTCACGCCTGAAGTCCTGGCGTCAGGAGGGAGGCAAAGAAGGTTTCGGCTGAATTGAACAACTTGTATTTAACAGGAATCTCAGCGAGGAGGTTGGATGATTCACTAGAGATATAGTCGGGTGACCTCCTTTTGCGGGACACACTGTCTAGTAGCTCGTCTTCAGACAGAATGTCTTATGTGGAAGGCTCTGTGGTTGCTGATTGGAGTGCTGCCGACGTGCCAGCCGAATCTCCTGCTGCCGATATGCCAGCCAAATCTCTCCCCCATTTGGATATGGCTTTCTGGAATTACTATTAGCGCTGAGTGCAAGGTGGCCAGGGTGCGGGTACCCTTCCATGATGCCGATAGATGCAGGTAGGCTTGCTTGCCACATACCCAATAGATGTCCTTGAGTGCTGCTGTCCCTTTTTTCATATCTGGAATGATGATTGTTTTGTTGCATAGCTTATTGGAGCCCATTTGTACCTTCCCTTCGATATGAAAACAGAGTTTGTGCGGAATTTCCTTCTGTGTTTTGATGGGTTTCTCAAGTGCAGTAACCCATATGAGCTTCGCAATGTGCTGGAACCAGATGGGAGTACACGTTTCTTTAACCAAAATGAAAGTTCTCTTCAGTTAATCCTCATCGCGCCTCTGCTTTACACGTGATTATCTCATCATGCCACTTGTTTTCTGTGAGCCTTGTCCCTCTGATAACAAAAAATGGTTCTTTGATGCAAATCACTCCTTGCGGCTTACTCGTGCAGATTTTCTAGTTCTGCAGCATTTCTATTGTAACTGTGTCTGACTGGAAGGTGCTCCGAATCCTACATAAAGCGAGATGAATTAAACATTGGGCATCCGACAAGGTCCCTTCTTGAGGTATAAGTATTTTACGTGTGCCTGAAGCGTGCGGTATGAGAGAGCAGAAATAACAGCTCTCATTTGTGGCATGCTTTGCTGTCGCACTCATGTCTGAGTACCACTTGTTTGACTGGTCTGGGTGGCGGGGGTCTTCAATTTCATATAATTCCAGGCCATGGTAAGCATCATATCTTTTCCCTCCTGCCCCCCTTTTCCATCTCCTCCTCCCCCCTTCCCTGTTATTTATCATTTTCACTCTCCGGTAATTTTTGGGAAAGACATCTGCCCATGTTGCGTCACTGAATTCACTAGCAGCTTGCCAGGACTGTGGTGCTGGAGTATCTTGTGTAATTGTAGTATCAGGATTAAAGTGCATTACAGTGCCTTGTGAGGTAGGTTCTACGGTTGTGTACACATCAGTATTTGTCGGATCAGGCTCACTAACCCAGGAGTAGTCCCCATCATACTGATTGGTCTCGTTATCTTTGCTTAGTTCAATAGCAGCAGGTGAAAAAAGTGGAGTTTTGGCAGTTCGATTTTTATGCAACGTGGTAAGATTGTTGTTTATAGAACCATTATGTTTCCACATAGTTGTAACTCCAGCCCATATGAGAGTTGAGCCTTCCTGTATCAGGTTTATCACACTCCCCCCTCTTTCATATCCCAGTTATGAAAGAAAACGTCCAGTAACAGGCCGCAGAAAATAGCATCACAGAAAACAATATTGCTGCAAATTTAAGTCCACATTCAAAACTATACCACATATTTATCCTACTGTCTACTCTATCACTATCTACATTTGTGTTGTTGTTAGTGAGGGCCCTCCTTTCTGCCATTTTTCCACCTGAAGGGGTGATATAAAATTGTTAAGTACAATGCATACATACTTTTCATAATTTCTTACATAATTTTCTTTTCAATCAACATTGCCTTAATTTCTTACTTTTCTGCTATTTACCCTTTATACTTTTGATTTGTACACCTCTATTCTATTCTATTAGTGTTCTCCTTCAAGGAAGAAAAATATACTAATTTGTACGCCATAAAAAACAGTAGTGACAGTGATCTTTTATAAATAACGTGAAGTGAGAGGGAGCGAGAGAGAGAGAGAGAGCTGTATTCTGTTTCTTATATATACTATTATTTATATACTATTATTTATATTCTTTTTGCTTACTCACATTGAGGGGTTGTACTATCGTGTGCTCGTCTTACATCTGACAAATGCACCCAATATTTCAACCCCTTCACTTTAACCGCGGTTGGTGTGCAATATACAACCTTCATAAGGCCCATGAAATCTTGGAGAGTTCCACCTCTGCACAAAGCTTTGCACGTAAACATGTTCACCTGGCATTAATTGTCCCATTGGGCTGTCCTGTGCTGGTGTTGTAGTATCTGTCTCAGTGTTTTGTGTACATGGTGGTGCGATTTGTCTTGCTATGCTACGCACTGCATGTGTTAGTTGGGTAATGTGTTCCTTAAATTCATCTCCCAGCACTGTGGCAGCTCTGTGAGCGTCTGATGCTCTCCTTATTGGGGAGAGTGGCATATGAATGCGCCGTCCCGTCAATATTTCGTGTGCTCTCAAATGGTGGTCCTTACTTGGCTGTGTTCATAGTTGGAACAGTGCTAGGGGCAAGCAATACACCCAGTTGTGTTTGAGCAGGCCGTTTATTTTTTCTTCTACTCCGTTCGCCTGCAGGTGATAAATCGAACGTAATTTGTGCTTTACACCCTATAATGTTGTTACTTCCTTGAAAAGATCATTTACAAAATGCGTGCCGTTATCTGATCTTATGACATCACATATTTCCCACCTTGAGAAAACCTCTCGCACTAAAACTTTTGCAGCGCACTTCGCGTCTGGGTGGGGACATGGTCCAGCTTCCACCCACCTTGAAAATGGACAAACTACTACAATCAGATATCTTGATCCATTGCATCTCTCCCCCATGTCCGCGTTGTCAATGTGGAGTTCTCTAAATGGGCCCACCGGACGCGGTAGTGTTCCTCGCAGTGTTCTAAGAGTCATCCCTGAACTATATGTTTGGCAAGTTGTGCATTCTACTGTGAATTTTGACAAATGTTCCTGCAAATTCGGAACAAACCAGTGTTCCTGTATTTCAGCTGCAATGTGTTGTTTAGTCACATGCGTTGGGAAGTGCAGTTGTTGAAATGCTATTTCTAACAATTCCACGGGCATCACTACCTTCCCTGTTAGTTCCTGTCGCCATATCAAATCTGTTGGTGACTGTTTACATTCTCTTTTTCCCCACAATTCTTGTTCCTCCACAGGTGCACGTTTTTGGAGCTCAATTATTTGGGCAATAGGTGTGTGGCTGTATACTTCCTTTGGTGTATCTGAACTGGGCATTTTTACAATATACTCTACTGCTTGTGGGATAGTTAAATATGCAGCTTCTTTCGTGGCAGCGTCGGCTGCAGCATTCCCCAGTGAGATTGCGTCCGTGTTATTTGTATGTGCTTGGCATTTCACTAATGCTACCACCAGCGGTTCCGCTAGTGCTTCTATCAGATCATCTAATAGTGCTGCATGTTGTACTGGCGAACCATCTGCCCTTCGAAACCCTCTTCGTCGCCATCATGACAACCCTGAGTGAACTGTTGTTGTTGCATATGCTGAGTCAGAGTATATTGTTACAGCACATACTTTTGCTGTATGCGGTGCTTCAATAAGTGCTATCAGGTCTGCTGCCTGTGCTGAATAATGTGAAGGGAGGCGCCTCTCTACAATAACTTCATACCCTTCTTCTTCCATTCTTACCACTGCCGCCCCTACATTCTTTTCTCCTGTCTCACTGCCTATTGATGCTGACCCATCAACAAAGTATATTTCACTTTCCTGTAGTGCATTTTCACTCACTTTTGGAATGTCATCTTCCTCTCCCTCATACGTGGCTCAATCATGCGCCTGCATCTCTTCTACTGTGCATGGTTCGGTAATGAATATGGCTGAGTTTGCTGTCTTACATCTAACCACATGAACGTTTGGGCTAAATATTATAATTTCATATGCTGTTGCCCTCTGTGTTGTCAAAGTAGATTTGGACCGTTCTAAAATGGCAAACAGTGAGTGTTCTGCGTATAGTGTCACTGAACAACCCATCAAAACAGTGGTGCTTTTTTCTATAGCGAAGGCCGCTGCAGCGAGAGCTTGTTCGCATGCGAAGTGGCCCTGCATTACTGAATCTAGAGTGCCACTGTAGTAGGCCAATGGCTTGGGACGTAACAATGTCTTTTGTGTTAGAACTGTGGTCATTAAAATGCTGTTTCAGTGTGAAAACAGGTAGAACTCCTGATCATAATCAGGATTCACTAAAACTGGTGCATCAGCAATGAGGTTTGTCAATTTGAAATATTGTGTTACCATCTCTTGTGTCCATTTTAATCGAACATTGTCTTTCTGCACTTCTTTTAAGCCTTGTAATAGTGGGCGTGTGTATGCTGCTTAGTGAAGTATCCATGCACGGCAGTAATTGCAGATGGCGAGAAATCTTTGCATATCTTTTACTGTTTTTGGCATCATCAGGTGGCTGTCACGGTACTTGCTCCCAGGCATCAGGAACAGACCAACCTGCCCAGGGTACTGGCACCCATAGGGACCTATAAGGCCCCAAAGGATTCCACAAGGGCTTCCTGGACTTGGACCTGGCGCCGTTGGCAACAGGCTCATGCTGCCATCACAATTAAGGCAGGTTTCAAAGGGAGAGAACCACATGCAGACCAGTCTGAGGCAGGCTGAAGGGACTACTCTACCTGAGGAACTTCTTGCTAGGGTGTGGTTGGAGGGACTACTTTACCTGGGAACTACTTCCTGAAGGCGATATAAACCACGGCCTCAGAACAGAACACCATTCGCGTTATTCTGCATTCCTGCAGCGTAACGGTCACTGTGTCTGTTAACTTCAGGCCTGTCTTCAGCCACGCCCATCCAGTTCTTCGCGAGCTACCTGCAAAGGAAGGAAGAGAGAGGAGAAAACAGAACAAGGCTCCTGCTGAGCTGAAAAGGAAAAGACATCAGGTTAGCCGCGCAGACCACATAAACCACATAGCTATCCTGCAAAACGCTAATACTCAACAGAGGGCTGCTCATCCCAGCGATCCCTCGAACCACCATCACTTTATCGCCACCATCACTCGATCGCCGCTCCGGAGTTGCCCCACCTGTAGAACACAAGAAAACATCAGGTTAGCTACGCATTGGGGAAAGACCTCATTAGACATTTAACTCTTACGCAGCGCTACTACTCACCTGAAGGCTGCATTTCCTAGCAGTCCTGCAAGGCATCACCACGCGATCTCCGTCCCGGAGATACAGCACCTGCAGAATACAAAAGAAACAGCAGGTTAGTTGCACACAGGAACAATACCGCCTGGAAAGACTTCATTGCATAATGCTGGTGTGAAACTTACCTTGGAATCCAGCTCAACATTCCTGGGAAGAAGTCTGCTTCATCTTTTCGCACCAAGGGGAAACCTGTAAGAAAGAGGCACAGAAGTAAACTTTTGGCAACTTGAACTTTAAAGCAATCCATACCATTGGCATAAAGACTTACCTATTTGAGTCTCAGCTGTCAGGAACTCTGCAGGATCAGTGAAATACCTAGATACTCGAACTACTATGCACCCCTGCATACAGTCGCAGGATGGAGAGTCCACCATTCATAACAAAAAGGTGAGACATAGCAGAGGGGTGCACAAGAAGGCCACGGGAGGAGGGAGTTGGCCCTCCTCCTTACGGTTGGGTAACATTTCATTTAACCTTTTAGGCAAACCTGTTTCAGTGACGAAAGAGGGAATCAGAGGGGGCACGAGGAGCCATTCAACATCGGACCGTCCATTTCCGTTCGGCGCCCCTGTGGAGACCAGGTGAGCGTAACAGAATGAGAAGACTTTACACAAACCTCTACCTGGGCATCATAGAAACCTCAGAGACTGATCAACTAGCCCAGCTTTTGGGGGAACTCAATGCAGAGGTGCATTTGGCTCGACAAGAGACCAACGCTCTAAGAAGAGAACTAATTGTGGCAAAAGAGCGCACCGACGAACTAGCCAGACAATTACTCCAAGCCCAGGCTGGCCACACGCCGTTTCCCACAAAGGTGGGAATCAGTCCCAACTCAGTCAAGTAATCCAGTGCAAGTGGTCCTTTCGTGAGCCATGCCTTTGGCTCCACCAGAATGCTTTGCGGGAGACCCTAAACGGTTTGTGGTTTTTATGAACAAGTGCCGCCTACACTTCCTATGCTGGCCAGGAGCCTTGCCGAACGATCAAGCAAAGGTGTCCTTTGTTTTTCATACCTCAGTGGCAGTGCTGCAGACTGGTCCATACCACTAGTTAATCAAGATGACCACCTTCTCCGGGGTTTCAGCAGAATATGGAGAAACTGTTTGCCCAACACTCCCAAGGCCAAGCTTTAGATAACGAACTGCTTTCTCTTCATCAAGGGAATCAGGATCTGTTAACTTATATTGCAACCTTCAACAGATAAGTGGTGGAAACCAGTTGGGCAGAAGAAAAAAGGACTACATTATTTCATCGTGGTCTGAGAGGCGAATTGAAAGACGTCTTAGCTCAAGTGGTGAATCCACCCTGAGACTGTGCGGAATACATTGAGCTTATGGTACAATTAGACCACAGACTGCAGAACCGGAAAGCTGACTGAGCTAGAATGGAGAATCAAGTGTTTGTGCGTCTGAAGGACAACACCCCCAAAACCACAGACACATCTGAACCCATGGAAATTGGAGGTGTACAGGGGCCACTGTCTAAATCTGAGAGGGATAAGAGGAGACAACAAGAATTGTGCTTATACTGCGGGACGGCCGGCCATTTTCTCCGTGACTGTCCAGTGAAACCACCCAAGAAGGCAGTCGGTGTCGCCGATAAGGTCAGCGCCGAACCTGAGCCGGAAATCTACCCCACCCGGCAAGTGTAGAGATCTGCTTGTCAAGCGAGAAGAAGGACTCCCAGACCTCATATCTAGCCTTACCAATAATCCTCATTAGTCACCAGCACCCGTCTCGTGTGCATGCAGTCACGGCTTAGATTGACAGCGGAGCCATAGGTAACTATATGGATCAAGAATTGGCTTCAAGGATGTGTCTTTCTCTTTGCCAAAAGGCAACAACTGATTTGGTCACCACCGTCGATGGAACAGAGATCTCTTCTCTCACCTAGTGCGAAATACACCTGAAATGCACCTACTGCGTGAGCCAATATCCCAACAGAATAACCAATTTACTCATTGTCACAAGAATACACACATCATTCACCACATATCTCTCACCATACAAGCAAAGATAAATTGAGCGTAGAAGAATGGTAAGCAGGAGTTCAACACTACTACCGAGTCCATAATCTTCACCCTACAAAGTCCTTTAAGCTTGATGAACCTGTGAATGTAAAATATGGTTAACCAAGATAAAATACATCGTACAACTCATTATGTCACACATGAGATACTGACACAGAGGCCACGACAACCAACCATAACATCAAGCCTCTCACAGCCATTCAACCCTGAAAGCCATAGCAACAACTCTGCAAAGAAATGATCTAACAGGCCTCACATGACATTTTAATCCTTTCACAATCTTAAAGCCGCAATAACGCTTTAGGATAACAGCACTGTAATATATATATCACCATTTCCTATAAAATAGAAGAAAAACAAAGACCCAATCAGCAGAGCGTCTCTGAACTTCACTGAGGTATAAAAGCTCAACTGGTATGGCAGCTGAACAACATATTCCATTGCCTATCCAGAAACATGTGGCGCTGTTTGACTGTGAACATAACCTCGGACAGAACCATTTCCAAACAAAAGGTTGCTGCACTCCACTTCTCATCTGCAGCATCACAGCCTTTAAAATTCAAGAAAACCTTGAGCGCCCCCCCAAAAAAAAACATGAACAGTACCTTGCATCTCCAAAACGGTAACAGGTGAGTTGTATTAATCAAAGCATTTTCTAAAGTCATCCAAATTAGTATCTTTAACTCACGGAACATTTCCCTTTCATCTGCAGTGATGGTTCTATTCAGCATGCCGTAGTGCAGTACATGTGCATATTCCAATGTTATCCTAGAAGGATCTTTAACTCACGGAACATCTCCTCGCTGACCAAAATATGTGCGCTTCAATTGATGAAAAGACAAAAAAAATGAAACTCCTTACATTAAAGGCAACCCAAAATACCTGCGTCGTGTTCTCAACATTTGCTTGAAATATGGACGCACATTAAACAACACAGAGGTTGTTTCCTGACATTCCTCTTGATGACCGAAGCACGTCATTGTACAATGTGAGCACGTCGGAAGGTGCAATTTTCGAAACTCCCTCAGGTTTCCGACGAAATGCTCTGCGTTGCAGAAGCTCGGAGCTTTGGCATGAGCATTCCGAGCAGCAACAATCGCCAATATCTTCAGTCAAGAAATGACGTCACCATAATGAAGACAGGGAGAGCCACGAACAGAGCTCTCCGGGCCAACCGTCACGCATGGTACCACAGGTGGGGTTTCTGCCCGATATGACAGACGACACTTTCATATCCCCAGCCGGGCACACGGGCAATATATTTTATTTAATTCGCCGCGCAGCTAAAACTGTAACTTCCAATGGATAAATGTTCACTTGCTGCGCCGTGATATATATATTTTTTTCACATAAATCCACATATGCTACGGACATTTCTCCCAACCCCTGCGCGCTGTCAAAATGGGCCGTGTACATTCCCAAAGGCATTTTCACTCGGAATAACAGCCGTGCAGCGCAGCCCTGTCTCAAATAAAACAGTCAAAGGGCACGCTCACCTTGGGGCCGGGTAGCCGGTGGATGTCTCCTCTGGGACATCTTCAGCTTGGTGTCCCTTCGTTGCTCCTTCTTCCTTCTTTCCCGTTTTGGTTTACTTCTTCTTTCTTCTTTTTCTCTTTCTTCAGCACACAACTTCAAACACTCCCCAAGATCCTCGTCGCCAATGTTAGGTTTCAGTTCTGGGTGAAATAAGTGAACTGAGCCACACGTAGGTATAGAAGGCTTTACTAAGTTGACACTAGAGACAAGTTTACATGAAGAAGTAGATTAGGTGTAAGGGAAGGGAGAGACATCCACCGGCCCCCTTCATCATCAAAGCTCAGGCCCCAACTGACTTTGTGGAACACACAGACACAGTTCATCCATAACATTCCACACTAACATTCCATAAGGGGCTCATACATACAAACTTATTAAGTAGGAGGAAAAGCACAAACATAACACGTACCATCTCATACGAGTTATAAAAGGGGACAAATGGAAGACCGCCTTCTGCACTAAGTATGGGCTTTTAGAATATCAAGTGATGCTCTTTGGGCTTTGTAACGCCCCGGCAGCGTTTCAATATTTTATGAACAATGTCCTTCGAGAGCTCATCAATGTTTGTGTCGTCGTACATATTGACGATATCCTGGTGTACTCAGCTTCCGACCGGGATCATGTGAAACATGTCCACACCATACTTGAAAAACTTTGGCAACATAAGCTGTATGCCAAATTAGAAACATGTATCTTCCATGTTACAGAGGTCGAGTTACTTGGGTTCATTATAACTCCATGTGGTGTTCATATGAATTCGCGGAAGGTGGACGCTATCCTCAAATGGCCTTCTCCAACTTCAATCAAAGGAGTTCAAAGCATGCTTGGATTTGCAAACCTCTATCGCAGGTTCATCCCAGTCTTTTCGCATTTGGTGCATCCCATCACATCTTTATTGTGAAAGAACAAACGCTTTCAGCGGTCGGATGAAGCGGAAAAGGCCTTCCAAGACTTAAAAAGAAAATTCACCTCAGCCCCAGTCTTAAAACATACTCGCCCAGATCTCCCGTATGTGGTAGAAACTGATGCCTCCAGTTTGGAAATGGGGTGGTTCTTTCTCAGAAAGACCCAGAGACAAGTCAAGTTCACCCGGTGGCCTTTTGGTCACGAAAATTCACAGCGCCTGAACTGAACTATTCTGTAACCGACAAAGAGCTTCTGGCCATCAAGGCAGCATTCAAAGCTTGGCAACATTATCTCCTAGGAGCCAGACACACCATTAGTGTGATTACAGATTACCGAAATCTACAATACCTAAAGTCGGCCAAGGCTCAGTCCTCTTGTCAGCTCCGATGGGCGTTATTTTTCACAGAATACGATTTCGTGATTACTTACCGACCTGGTTGCTGAAACGGCAAGGCTGATGCTCTGTCCCGCATAGGAATGGAAGAAGCATACTCATATCCGGATCCTGTGCCCATCATCCCAGGGGGGCAGAATCCTTGGAATCACTACTTCACTGACACTGGACAACATCCACAAGGAAATTTCGCATCTCTTCGATTCGGAGGCTTTACAAGACTGGTCGACCAAAAGCAGATATCATTCTGTTACTGATCATTTACCTTATTTCCAAGGACGTCTCTACTTACCTAGTAAGGAACTTCAGAAACAGATCATCTCAAATGATCACTAGTCGTTGTTGGAAGGCCACCGTGGAATTGCAAAAACCAAAGCCAAGATCAAGAGATGTTTTTGGTGGACAACATAGCGTAAGGATATCAAACAATTTGTGCTATCATGTGGCATTTGTGCACAGAACAAAGCCCAGAAAAAGAACCATCAGGTCTACTACAGCGTCTGGATGTTCCACCTACACCCTGGCATACGTTGTCCCTTGATTTTATCACGGATCTTCCTCCCTGTAATGGCTTCAACACCATATTAGTGGTGGTAGACATATTTTCTAAAATGGCCCACTTCATTCTGTTAAAAGGTTTGCCCTCATCTTCAATTTTGGTGAAGGAATTCCTAGAACAAATTGTCTGGATGCATGGATTCCCCTCCGTCCTATTCTCAGATCGGGGCAGTTTATCTCACAGTTCTGGAGAAAATGTTGCCAGTTGGCCCAAATTGACGTTAGGCTTTCGAACAGCCACCATCCTCAAACGGATGGTCAAACCGAGAGAACCAAACAAACATTGGAGCAATACCTAAGATGCATGTTACATCAAACTGAAAGCAATTGGAAGGACGTTTTATGGATAACCGAGTATGCCTACAATAACTCTTTGCATTCCAGCACAGAGCAGAGTCCATTCTATACAATATATGGAATGCATCCATTCTCAGAACTCGACCAACCTCAACATTTGGAAATGCCTGCCGTAAGCAGTCTGCACACAACCATTACCCAAGCCTTCAAGAGGGCAAAAGAACATGTAAAACAAGCTGAAGAAAGATACAAGAAATCTGCAGTTCAACATGGGAGTGAAGCTCCAAAGTACCAAATTGGAGATGAGGTTTGGTTAGCCTCAAGGCGTATACCACTAAAAGGAACCCACACATTTAATCCCAGGTATTTGGGACAATATACCATTAAGGCCATCATCAACCCAGTGGCAGTAAAATTGGAGCTACCCCCGAACATGCAAGTCCACCCTGTATTTCACGTTTCTGTTTTGAAACCAGTACAACCAGGACCTCGGATAACGAAACCGCCAAGACTCATCTTGGTAGATGGTGAACCAGAATTCAAAAGACATTCTGGACTCAAATTTGGTAAAATCGAAACTTTTCTATCTAGTTGACTGGAAAGGCTATGGTCCCCAAGAAAGGTCGTGGGAGCCAAGTGACTACGTTAATGCGCCATGTCTAATAAACCGGTTGCATCGAAACTACCCGACCAAGCCCGGACTAGCGAGAAAAACTACCTTGGGAGGGGCCTTGGGGGGGAGTGCTGTCACGGTACTTGCCTCCAGGCATCAGGAACAGACCAACCTGCCCAGGGTACTGGCACCCATGGGGACCTGTAAGGCCCCAAAGGATTCCATAAGGGCTTCCTGGACTCAGTCCTGGTGCTGTTGGCACCAGGCTCATGCTGCCATCACAAGTAAGGCAGGTTTCAAAGAGAGAGAACCACGTGCAGACCAGTCTGAGGCAGGCTGAAGGGACTACTTTATCCGAGGAACGACTTCTTGAAGGCTATATAAACCAGGCCTTCAGAACAGAACACGCTTCGCGTTATTCTGCATTCCTGCAGCGTAACGCTCACTGTGTCTGTTAACTTCAGGCCTGTCTTCAGCCACGCCCGTCCAGTTCTTCGCAAGCTACCTGCAAAGGAAGGAAGAGAGAGGAGACGACAGAACAAGGCTCTTACCTGATGCTTCATCTCGATCGCTCTGGAGCTTCCGTTCCTGCTGAGCTGAAGAGGAAAAGACATCAGGTTAGCCGCGCAGCCACGTAAACCACATAGCTATCCCGCGCAATGCTAATACTCACCAGAGGGCTGCTCATCCCAGCCATCCCTCGAAGCACCATCACTTGATCGCCACCATCACTCGATCGCCGCCCCGGAGTTGCCGCACCTATTGAACACAAGAAAATATCAGGTTAGCTATGCATTGGGGAAAGACCTCATTAGACATTTAACTCTTACGCAGCTCTACTACTCACCTGAAGGCTGCATTTCCTAGCGGTCCTGCAAGGGAGATACAGCACCTGCAGAATACAAAAGAAACAGCAGGTTAGTTGCACACAGGAACAATACTGCATGTAAAGACTTTATCGCATAATGCTGGTGTGAAACTTACCTTGGAATGCAGCTCAACATTTCTGGGAAGAAGTCTGCTTCATCTTTTCGCACCAAGGGGAAACCTGTAAGAAAGAGGCACAGATGTGAACTTTTGGAAACTTGAACTTTAAAGCAATCCATACCATTGGTATAAAGACTTACCCATTTGAGTCACAGTTGTCAGAAACTCTACAGGATCAGTGAAGTAACTAGATCCTTGAACTAATATGCACCCCTGCATACAGTCGCAGGATGGAGAGTCCGCCATTCATAACGCAAAGGTGAAACACCGCAGAGGGGTGCACTGAAGGCCAAGGGAGGCGGGAGTTGGCCCTCCTCCTTATGGTTGGGTAACATTTCATTTAACCTTTTAGGCAAACCTGTTTCAGTGACGGAAGAGGGAATCAGAGGAGGCACGAGGAGCCATTCAACATCGGACCGTCCAGTTCCGTTCAGCGCCCCTGCGGAGACCAGGTGAGCGTAACAGTGACAAATTGCCGCTGCTCTATCTGGTATAATTCTCTTGCCATCTTTCAAAATCAGCTGTCCTGAGTAGAGCACCTCTGCTAGGCAATATTGCAGCTTACCTTGGTCCACCTTGTATCCTTTTGTGGCTAGTAAATTTAATAATGATATTGAATCAGCCCTGCACTTTTTGCTGCAGATGAGTAAGTCATCCACGTACTGAATTATCGTGCTCTCTACATCAATGTTACCAAGATCTTCATGCAATATTCGATTGAAAATGCTTGGGCTCTCACAATACCCTTATGGTAACCTACAATGCTCATATCTGTTGCCCCCTAGTGCGAACGCTGTGAGATATTGACAGCTTGGGTCAAGTGGTACCGAGAAGAAGGCATTCTTCAAATCCACCACTGTAAAGCAAGTAGCATCTTTAGGTATGCTACATAGAATTGATGCAGGATTAGGCACTAATGGGAATTCTTTCTGTATGACATCATTAAGTGGGCGTAGGTCGTGTATCATCCTCCAAACCCCGCCCCTCGCTTTTTTGATTGGGAAAATTACAGTGTTACATGGTGAATTGGATGGCACTATTCTCCCTTGTTGTAATAATGCACTTATTGTCTCTCGTATCCCTTCCTCTGCCTCTCTTGATAGTGGGTACTGTTTTACTCTAGGCGGTATTGCACCTGGTTTCAATTTTATTTTGATGGCGTGACCTCTTGAAATAGTCCTACGTCATGGAGGCCTGCTGTCCATAATTCTGGCAGTACCTTTTCCATATCTTCCTCAAATATGGTGGGTGGCACATTAACACTAGCCATGAGAGGGTTGTGTATTTCTCTGTGTTTGAACATGATGTCACATGGTACACTTATTTCCATTATTATTTCCCCATCAATATCACTGTCAGTGAACAATTCTTCATCAGTTAAATCACATAAAGTTATGTTTTGGTCTATGCACAGCACCGCTCTCCATTTGCAACCAGGTGTTTCCAGTCCTATCACTGCAATACTTTTGCTTGAGACCTGTACCCCTTCCAGATCGATAGACAAAATTGTGCCGGGTACAACATCTGTATTTACAATCGGGCGAAAGACAAAATCAGAAGGCACCTTTCATTATTTTCTTGCTATTTCTGGTACCACCCTGGCGAGCACTCTGATCCCATAAATGAACATGTCCATGTCTATGGGCCCCCCTTACAGAAATTTCGTTTGTCATGGTACTTATCATTAACATCGCTCTTACTGGGCACACCCCTGGAGTGGAGCACACTATCCCTCGCTCAGTAAACGAGAGGTCATATTCAATTTACTAAGGAGGTCTCTTCCCAACACATTTATTGGCGAGTCTTCATGATATAGTAGAGGTGCTCGCACCGTTTTTCCCCCGACCGTTATGTGAAGATCTTTTGTGCCTTCCATGAGACATGATTTTTCTGCTCCCGAGTCCACCATAAAGATGAACTGTTTGTTGTCTATCTCTGCCCCCACTAGTGGTTCCTCTTCTGCACGTAGAGTAGTGGATAGGACTGGACACGCAAGTGCTTTCTGTGGGCTGTCCTAATCTGCATATGTCTCCGTTCCTGGAATAGAGAATACATTGTCCCCTACTACGGCTGCGCCGTGAAAAGGTGCCGGCGCGCCATTTGCAGAAGTTGCAAAAATGTTGGTGTTTGCGTTTCTCATAGTGTTATGCCTTGCCATTTGTTGCTGCATACCTCTCTGCTGTGGTTGCTGTCTTTGTTGCATTTGTAGCTCTCTCTGTTGTGGTTCATTATAGCATTGTTTGTTCTGCCTACTCCCTCCCATTGGTAACCTATAGGGACTGCCTGGGTGTGGGTGGCCATACTGCTGTTCGTTTCCCATGGGGTGTTACCCTTGGTAATAACCCATTGGTCGCGTTCTGCACTCTCTCAAAAAATGTCCCCACCTCCCGCAATTCCAACACAACCCCTGTGGTCCTCCTCTCATCCCTTGCCCTCCAAATCCTCTATTTCCCATTCCTCCAAATCCCCCTCTCTGTCCTCGGTACCCACCTCGTCCTCTCTCGGGCCTCCCCTGCCATTGGGGGCCTCCGTATTGCTCCTCTCCATCCCATTGCTCTTGTCCATTTCCAGACCAAAATGTGGCCATCCTGGCTGGTGTGTTTCCTAATCCCTTCTCTCTTTCCCCCTGCCTGTCAGTGCATGTTGTTGCATTCATTGCCGCGACCTTCACTAATTTATTTTGCACTAACTTTGCTTTGTCTGCCAACCTTCTCGGTGCTATCTCTCTTTCTATTTCTTTGATCCTCCTACAATGGAGCACAATTATGCTCTGAATCTCTGGCCAGCCTTTGGCTTCTATGGCAGCTATTTTATCCAAGGCCTTCTGTACTTCCTTCGGGAGCCCTTAATTATAAAGTAGAACAAGGCAGTGGATTGGTCCCACGCCGTTCCCGTTTCAGATCTCCACAGGTCTTGCATCCAAAGGATGAATTGCGTAGGCTCCTCCTCCTCTCCCATAGTGCATTGCATCACTAAGTGTAAATCTGGAGTGTCTGGAAGAATTCTCCGCAATGCATCCCATACTTGAGCTCTGCCGTGATTAAATGATGACCTATCGTGGCGGTCACAGTTCATTGTAACCCCAGGGTAGCCCACCTTCATCCACACTGCGTCTGCTTGGTCACCAACGGCAGACACTAATACATTTTTTACATCCCCTATAGCTAATGGCACCCCTGCTGTGTTTTTTTCAAATGCATGTATCCACTTCCCCGCCCCACCCGAAAGTGGAGGGAGAAGTTTCAAGAAGTTATTCTTGTCCATCGGTGCCCATGGTATGTAGTGTGGTCTCCCTGCTCCCTTATGTATCAGGGGGGTTTGTAATTTTGCCTTTCCTCTTTTACTTACCATTCCCTTCTTTGTTTTACTTACCAGCATGCTCCCTACTCTTTGCCTTAACCACCCTTGCCATCTTGGGGCGGCCCTCTCATCCTCTTGGTTGAATGGGAATGGCAGCGGAGACCCCGCTGCTGCTGCCCCATCTTCGTATTCGTCTAGATTGCTCCATACTTCCTCTATCTCTTCTTCTGACTCCCTTTCTCCCTGTCCCTCCCCTCTTTGGCTGTCTGGCGTTCCAGGTTGTATTATTCTTGCAGGTTTGCCATTTAAATGGAAAAGGAACTCTCCTGATTGCCACTCTTGCTCCTGCCCTTTCGGTATGGGTGCTGGTGGCGGCGGGGGCAGTGTAGATCCCCTGATACATTTGGTGGAAGTGTGAGATCAACTGCTGCTAATGGTGGTACTTCCCTTTCCCCGGGCAACATCTGGCCCTTATCACACAAGGCTTTTAATCGTGTTATTTCCATTTGGGCATGTGCGAGCTGCCTGTCTAAATTTCCAGTCATCTGCGCTAGATTCACTGGAGGGGCACTAGTTGGTCTGTATAATCCTCCTCTTTCATACAGTGGCGGGGCTGTGGCAGCCGCTGCTGCCGGGTTGTTTAGTGCAATTGGTGCCGGCACATATCTGGGCTCACTGTATCCCACTACGGGCCTTGTCAATAACGGGTACATTTTAGTGAGGTAATTCTCTCTTGTTTTTATGGTACATTCTTCCCCTGCAGCACCCCCCCACCCTCTCCGGGGCCTTCTCCTGCTCTATGGGTGTGTCTTTACTTACCTCGCCACTAGGGGTTACCTCCTCAAACATACACCATAAGTCTAGTACTTCCCTCCTGTTTTGCAATTTCTTTCCTCTGTATTTCGCTAGCAAATGTGGTGATACAAGATCTAATACTCGTTTCTCAAAAGACCCTCCCTCTGGCCATATTGGCGTCACACTCTCTCCTGTTAATTCAGTTAACCATTGATCGTGGTATTTTTGTATTTTTTCATTATACAAAGGGAGGTGTTGGCAGATGTGCGCTAGCGGTGTGTTCCCTCCCATGATACAGGGCCTCATTCCGAGTTTGGAGGTAAGTACCGGTCATTACCGGCATGGTGCAAATAGCGTGCCCGAGCTGGTAATAGACCGCTAAAAACGGCCTATTACGACTTCGTAGGCACGAGCTTTGCGCCATGCCTGTAAGGTACCTAGCGCCATGCCGCAAAAGGGCCCCAAAAAGCCCTTACCGGCATGAAGCGCGCCGTACATAACACTACCGCCATTGAATAAAGCGGCATTAGCGGTGACTGTAAATAGTGGTGACTGTAATTAGTGGTCACCGCTATTTATGGTCACTGTTAAATAGCGGAACCGGAAATAGCATCATCGCACAGGAACTGGAAGGAGCATGGCGGCCATCTTTTAAAACACAATCCATTGCCATCCTCACCAGACAGGACCCCTGGCAAACTTTGAACACTGTGGATACATCCCATCATCAATGAGGAATGCCAAAAGCACCAAAAAAGGGAGCTGCCCGCCTCAGGAAGGAGCGCTTCAGCCCGGATGAGCTCCAGATGATGGTGGATACTCTCCAAGAGCATTCAGACACCGTTTTCAGGGGTGACATGCGGAGGGTGGCGGTAATTAATAAAAAAGAGATCTGGGCCATGGTAGCACAGAAGGTGAGCGCCGTGGACAACACCCCCCGCACCACCAAGAAGTGCCGAAAACGGTGGGATGACCTGCGGCTGAGGGTGTGGAGTTCCTCTCGGCCAACAGAAGCCAGGCCCTGGAGACAGGAGGAGGCCAGGTTCCCCCAGAAGCCATCGAAGGGGTTGGAGACATGGAGTGCGGGGCAACGTCATCCGTCGAAGGAGGTGAGTGTCCAAAGTCAATGCTGCCAATGCATTTGTCATGAAAGTCACTGCTAAGGGCTGGGTAAGGTGTCACGTCATGGTTGGCCAAATCCCCCACCCTTTAAATCATGCCAAAACAAGTGAGACCCACACTAGTGCCAGGTGCAAGGCTGAAACCTATATGGCACATACCACACGAAGAGGCCCATTCCGTGAGGGACACAGGGCAGTTGATGTAAACAGTGTGCATGTGAGCCAGCACAGTACCCGGCCAACATGAGTGACACAGACATATGTTTGTTTGTTTGTGTTACCATCCAAGCATAGATCAATGTGCCGTTCACCACCCAAATGCCGACAACCCACTAGAATCTGATTTTGATATTGTAGGCATGTCCAAATGCTGACTCTCAAACCATCACTCATGCAGTCCCTCTCTTCCACCCCCACAGGCAGCAAGCATGACAGCGAGGACCAGGCAAGCAACCAGCCCAGCACCTCCAGGGGCCAAGTCAGGGCCCGCCGTCTACCTGCAAGCAGGAAAACACCTCAAGCCACACCACCAGATCCAGCAAGGCCTGTGGAGAGTGCACAACCCCCACCCCCACCCCTACCCCACCCAGCACTGGTGGCAGACACCTGCCCCACGCCGCACTCTGAGGAGTCCAGTGTGGCTGGGGAGATTGCAGCCACATGCCCCCTCGATGTTCCCGACAGCCCCTCATCCATATGCGGAGCAACTGATGAGGACACTTATGAGATTGTCCACACCCCTGATGGCCAAACAAACCCCCAGGTCTCATATAGTGACTCTGGTGACAGTGAAACACCTGGGTTTACGGGGCAAGGAGCAACACTGGAACATGCCAGTCCTGTGGCCAGTTCCCCCAGTGAAGCACCAGAAAGACATGTGAGCCCGATTCCCAGTGGGCCAACCACATCAACCACATCAGCCATTGATGCAGAGCGGGCTCAGCAGCTCACAGGCCTCATAAATGACTTCCTGCAAGACAATTGGCAGGCCAGGGAGGAGTGACAGAATGAACTGCGGGCACTGGGAGAGGTCAACACAGTCAGCACAAACCGGCTCTGCAAGGTTCTTCGCCGGATAGCAGATGCCCTGGAGGCTGCATCTCCTGCAAGACAGCCCCAGCAGGAGGACACACTTTCTCAATGCTCCTCCACCCAGACCAGCCTGCTCCGTCGCTCCCAACGTACATTGCTTCGCCAGGACATGGATCCCCCTGGCTCTGCGAGCGCACATTGACAATGTTGACATGCACATGTGGCCTATGTAGTCCTTATGATGTGTTTGGGAGTTGTGGGGGGAGAGAGAGGGGGGTGAGGGTGTGTTTTGGAGTTGTGGGGGTAGGGGGAAGGGGGTGAGGGTGTGTTTGGGAGGTGTGGGGGAGGGGGAGGGGGTGAGGGTGTGTTTGGGAGTTGTGGGGGGAGGAGGAAGAGTGGTGGAGGGTTTGTTTTTCATGTTTGAACCTTCTAATTCAATACACCGGTTGTTCATCAAAAAAACAACAGAGTGGACATTCATTATTTCGCATGTGTCATTCAATGTTTCACAGTGCATAGTGTACATGTATCCCCACACCCAGTGCCCGATGTCCTGACATCCTCACACCCTCTGCTGACTTGTGTGTCAGAAATATTGTCCAATTAATGATTGCCACATGGCACATCCCTCCTCCCCTTCATCATCATCAGGTGGTAGCAGTTCCATGTCGGGGGCAGGGGTACAATCCAACGGATGCACATATTACTCATGCCATGGTGATATTGGCCACCTTCTCATGGCTGTAGATAAGTGCCCTACCCGACCACTGAGGCAACGGAATTGTGCCTTCAACAGGCCAAAGGTCTGCTCAATCACCACACGTGTACGGGTATGGGAATGATTGTAGTCCTCCTCGTGCCTGTTCTGTGGGTTTCGGATAGGGGTCATGAGCCACGGCTTCAAGGGATTGCCACCATCACCTGCATGAGAGGGTTATGAAGGTATGTGTTCGTACATTCATGGTGGACAACTGTACTAGTCTTACATGGCAGCATGTAATTTCTGCCCATACACACATGTCCCTGGATGCATTGCCCCCATTTCCTAGCCCGCTATGTGTCCTGTGCAATGGGATGATGGAGGGGGTAGCATCCTCAGGATGGGTTATGGTGTGCACTCACATCTTGTTGCACGTGCATTGTATATGCATGCAGCAGTGTTGGAGTGAAATCATTGATGTGTTGTGTTCTGTGAGATTTGGTAGTAGGGAGTGTTGTCAGTAGCATATCCGTAATTCTGCACTGATCAGTACCATGGTGACTTGCAGCACTCCTATGGGTGTGCGGAACCAGTGACATGCTGTGGTATCCCTGTTAGGCTCAGTTCAATGCACTCCCAGGGATGACTGTCCTGTGTGGTGATATGCTGGAGGCAGCGACATAGTGCATATGCAGTGCATAGTGCTAGATGCCCTTACGGTGTGTGAGGGCCGCCGATGAGTGGTGCATGTGTCGTGGGATGTGGCCTGGTCACCTGTTAGTCAGGTAGGGTTAGGCGTCGGCCTTACTTCATCACTGTGGGATTTGGTAGTCATGTGCTGTTTCACTGGCTCTGGGGCACAGTGTTCGGTGAGGTGCACATTGTGCACTGGTGTCAACATGTCCACCCAGGTGGAGTATGCATCTCCCCCCACTTCTCACCCAGGTGGCGTATGCAGGCACCCACCTCACAACCCCGATGCACTGCCATGGCCCAGTCAGGCAACTCACCAAGCAGCCAGGCACGTCATCCAGCATGTTGCTCCATAATGCGCGGTAGCGTGGAGTTCCGCAGGACCAAAGAGTCATGAGTTGATCCTGGATATCGGGCACAGCAATGTGTGATGATCTTGCTGGCATTGCATGCCATCTGCACGTTGATGGAGTGGCATTACTTGCGGTTGCGATACTCCACCTCCATGGCATGCGGGACCACCAACTCCACGTGGGTGCAGTCAAGGGCACCTATACAATTTGGCATGCCTGGCAGTGCATGGAAGGCAACTTTTGTATCGAAGATCTCCTGGGGAGTCCGTGGTAGGGATATGTAGTCTTGTGTGCTTGAGGAGGGCATCCAGCACTTGGTTCAGTATCCGAGAAAATAAGGGTTGTGATATGCCATGCATGTGCCCCACTGTGTACTGGTAGGTGCCTGTGGCAAGGAAATGGAGCACAGAAACTACCTTCAGTAGAGGGGGATGGCGGTGCGTATTTCAATGAGGCTCACTATGTTATCATGTGTCAGGTCCACTATGGTGGTGATGGTGTCACGGTCAAGTCGGTACACGGTGTGGATCTGCTCTGGTGTTAGGTTGAAGGGGGTGGCTCTGATGCGAGGGATTGGGGGCTGCTGGCGTGGTAACGGTGGCTGCACTGGTGGGGCATGCTGGGCCTGTCTCACCCTCCTTCTCCTCCTGTGTATCCTCTGTGGTGGGGGTTGCGTTTGTTGTTGTTACTGTTGTTGTTGTTGTTGCTGCCTTGCAAGCAGGGCCTCCAGCTCCAGTAATTCTACTACTATTGGTATCATCTTGGTGTGGGAGGGGTGTGGTGTGTGGGTGTGCTCCTTTTCCTCCACCGGTGCTGATTGTGTGCACCTGTGGCTCTTGGAAACACTGATCAGGGTTCTTAACACCTTCTCGGAGATGCCGGTATTTACTCCATGCCAGTAAGGTACTTTTCGGGCTTCGAGAGGCCGTTATTTGCATGTCCGCATTACTTGGGATCAGCTCCGGTTTACGGCATGCCGCTAATATCGGCATGGTGTGTCGCGTGCGCGTCCCTAGACCGCTATTTATGGCATCGTACTTTACGGTGCCGTAAATAGCGGTCTGGTGGGTCAGAATAGCCCCTAGCGGTAAGCGATGCCGGTAATCCTTTACCGGCATCGTTTGTCCCTTACCTCCAACCTTGGAATGACCCCCACGCACTTATTGACAAACCAACACGTAAAACTTTACCACATTGAACATGTAACATATACTACCTTTCAGTTTTACTCCCCCTCTGGATTACTTTAGTTTTCTAACCCTTGTTCTTATCTTCTCATTCACTCCCCACCTCTGAGCCCCCTTAGGCTACCTTTCAAAGAATTCTGCTCACACGGAAAAAGAATATTCTAAATTGCTACTCCGAGTCTACTAAATATATGAGACTCCTACTTTTTTCTCTTTATCTCCACTTGTTCCCTGCACCGGTCGAGACAATGCTATGCGGCTCCGCCTTCTACCCCCCTTTGGAGCTAAGATCCTGTAGTCCTTTTTACCTCTTTTTCCACAACAACCCAATGGCCATATAAATGATAGATAAGAAAAAAGCCTCAGTCACACTCACACAGGCCCTGAACCTCACCCTCAGTTTCTATTTTCCCACTATTTTGTCCCTCTAGTTTTTTGTACCCCTTGCCCAATCTTTCCTTTTCTCCCCTGAGAGTCTCGCAACCAGTACTCACGTGTTCAGTAGGGTGATCCGAGAGCCGCCGTGCACGGTCTATCCACAATCTGGTCTGCACCCCAACCAAGCCGTGACCTGCCTTGGCGAGCAGTTAGTTGGGTTTCTGCAAAGATGATAGGGACCCTTGGAACCTTTTGTTTTTCACGCAAACTGGTCAACCGCAGAGGCGATGGTTTTGCTGGGGGCATCCCGGATCTCGCCGCACGGCACAGGGCCTCGGCGCACCTGTCCCAATCATGTCGCTGGGGTCACCAAATATCAGGGCTAACTCCCCGATTTACACATGCAGTACCAAAAAATATGGGACACCCCAATGGGGACTGAGACTTAGAGTTAGATTTTGTTTATATAAAATTGGCATCCAGAGAACTCTGCTGCCTCGAGAGCACTCTGGCAAACATTACAAAATCATGAACTTATCAAGACACTAAGCGTCATCAATGACATCACTCTATACGGGACTACAATTGCTTGGGATTGGATGAATGAAATGGACACATATAGGGATGTGGGCGCTGCTTTATCTGGATTGGTTGCTCCGTTGGCGGGAGGGTGCATGTCACTTGGTCCGGCTGGTAGTGTCCAGGAGGGGTGAGGGTCAGGTCTCGGTGAGGTAGGAAAGACCCTAACTAAGCTAGCATAAAAAACTACCATTAGACATGTAATAAACAATGATCATTAGTATATTCTTAAACAAATCCTTTTGAACCTATAAATTGCATGCATATACTCAGAACGTCACTCATTGGGACTTATATGGAGTACCGGGCTTAGAGGTCTTGGTCAGTGTGATAGCATCGATCAAAGGGAAGTTTGGTGCGCATCAAAGCCAAGGGGTAGGTCGGTGCTCATCAAAGCAACTATGGGGCACGCTGACATTTGTTAGTACTAGGGTGCAATATACTGTGACAGAGGTCTAGTTTTAGTAGGGGGCATACTGGGGTGGGCTTCACAGCAGGGTCTCACTTCTGGTACATCAAGGGAATACCTTAAGGGGTACAGGGTTATTGTGGCAGTAATTTTCCAACAGCAGGAATAAGAGGGCACAGGCAGGTTTATGTAGATGAATGAGCTACAAGTCATGGTTCTGGCCGGTTCACACACAGGGCAGTGATCTCAGAGGAACAGTGAGATATTACATTGCATATTTGTTTCAAATGTTCCCGGCGCATCCGTGAGAAATGGAGCTGTGAAGCCTTCAGAAGTGTGAGAAAAGGTGGGGGCCATGAATGTGGTGTATGCGGCGCTGCAAAGGGGAGAGAAACCTTTTCGTATTATCGCAGTGAGGCCTAGTCCAAAGGTGGAGTTGAGGGCGCACAAAATGGAAGCCAAGTGTCCCTCACTACAGCCCCGCATCTGCTACTGTTAGCATGCATGAGAGCAATGGAGGCGTCCCCCACTATTGTACGAGCAAGTGGTCCACATCGTGCTGAATGTATGAGGGGGGTCTAAACGACCCCTCGCTCCCACATAAAACCCAGAGTGCCCTTTGTTGTTAAAAGTCTGCGTTCTCTGAGTTTCACTTACAAGGGTTGGTCTTTAGTCTTTCAATTAATTGTGTGCATTGATTGTTTTGATTAAAGTCTTTTTTTTCTAGAACATTTGTCCGACATTCTTTTATTTTGGTACCATCGTACTATTATTGATCATTTAGCAACTGTTATCAGCTCTCCCGAAAATATAGCATGTCCTCAGAATGATCCCATGTCAACAAAACGGCCAATGTGTCTCTACCTCGTGATCCACAGAGACATAGAAAGGTCACAACACAAAATTCCCCGGATGAGGTCATAAAAAATTCATTAGCACCCCAATGGCTACCAAAAAAGTTGAATTGGGATACTAATGTGGAAAAGAGAGTTGAGAAGGTACCTAACTTACCTGTTATGTTATGTTACATGCATTTATAAAGCACACGTTCACCCAAGGGCATCTTGGCGCTTAAGTCCCGAGCAGGTACAACTGAAAATCCAATGTCAAAATTAAAACAGGAAACTGATAGTGATTTTATTGCCCGTAATTGAAGGTTGTAGGTTGTTCCAAAATTTTGCTGCAGTGATCGAAAAGGCTCATCCACCGACTCTGGATAGACGAAAGTGATGAACTGGAATCAACCGAGCATCCTGGGAGCGGAGAGAACGGCTCGGGACATAAAGAACAAATGTCTCCCATAAATATTCAGAGACTTGCCCATAAAAGACCTGCTGAACAATGCAAAGGGACTTAAACTCGACCCTTTTAGTAACTGGGATCCAATCGAGAGACTGCATCACCGGGGAGATATTGAAGACATAAGGAGACCCTGTGCCACACGTGCTGCACAATTCTGAAGGAGTTGCAGCCGGCAAATAAGAAAAAAGAGGTTGGGCCAGAAAGAGAGCGTTACAATAGTGAATATGACGTAACACAAGAGAGGCGACCAACCGTGCTTGCAGATGAACTGGGAGGTAATTAAGCACTCTTCAGAGAACCCTAAAATGGTAATGACCAGATTGACGAATGTGACTAACCTGAGTTTCCATAGTAAGAGACGTGGAAATCTTAACACCTAAATTCTTGACCACTGCAGCCAGCACCGGAGGAGCCGCCAACACAGGTGGCCAAAACAAAGAGCTCCACAGAGAGGAGATGGAGGGAACTGAAACAGGGCCAACCACCAGGACCACTGCCTTGTCTCCGTTGAGTTTAAGCCAGTTGCCACCCATCCAATGACTCACGGCTCCCAAGCATCCCCGGGAGCACGATGACACATCAGATTGGGAAAGATCGAGCCAAACAGTGATCTGGGTGTCGTCGTCATACGAGTAGCAACGGAAGCCATGCGAGTGGATGAGATGAACAGGTGGCTAAATATAAACATTAAATAATATGGGAGACAAGGCAAAGCCCTGGGTACCCCACAGGAAAGAGAGCAAGATGATGAGAGAAAAGGAGGGAGGGAAAGAGATTGAGACCTACTGGTTAAAAAAGAAACAAACCAAGACAGTACTGGACCAGACACCCCTGCCCGGGCCAGGCGGTGCAGCAGGAGGGGGTAGTCAACTGTGTCAAAAGCAGCCGGCAGTTCTAGTAAAGTCAGCACTCCCACTCCCCAGCCCCTGATCATGCAGCCAGGTCAGATCATCTATCACTGACACCAAAGCACTCTCCGTGCCCCGGCCTGGCCGAAAACCTGAATGATAAGGATCAAGGTAGTTGGTAGTCTCCAGAAAAGAACTGAGAAGAGGCGAGATCAAGGACTTGAGAAGTTGCATAAAAAAGGGTAGAAGTGAGATTGGACTGAAGTTTACGGGAATAAAGTGATCGAGTTCAGGCTTTTTAAGGAGGGAGATGACAATTGCCTATTTCAAATCGGCTGGGATAACAAAAGATGGGCAGGAAAGATTCACTGCTTGTGCACCCAAGTGCCGATCTGTGACATGACATCCTTCAAGACGCCCAACGGAACAGGATCAAGCGGGGATACTGATTTAAGACTACTGGTGGCAGATAGTATTGCCTCAGGGGTAAACACAGGAAAGGATGACCAAGAATTGAAGAAATGGTCTCCTGTGTAATCGGAATAGAACAATCCCCACTTGAGCTTGAAGACTGAATAGCGTTACGGATATCCTCAATCTTTGTAAGGAAAAAATCAGATAAGGAATTATCTGATTTGAACTGTTGAGATGGAACTGCCCCCGCTGAATGGGCAGGTTTAGTGGAAAGCGACCGCACCAAAGAAAACATCCTTTGGATTGGTTCAGGGTGGTTTCAACTTTATTGGTGCAAAAGATGCATTTGCTGTAAAAATAGCCTGATCATATTGTTTAGAAACTTTAACTAGCTTTGGGCCTCATTACACGGTAGGCGGTAAGGGTTTACCGGTACCGGTATTTTACCGGTACCGGTAAACCCTTACCGCCTTACTACGAGGTCTCTTTGCGGGTTGGAGAATTTAACACCTGCTTTTTGCAGGCGTTAAAAACCAACCCGCAAAGGGACCAGGGAGCTAATTACGGTACCGCAATTTGCGGCACCGTAATTAGCGCCTTCCTCATTCCCATAGAGCCCTATGGGGCAAAAATGGGAATGGGGAAGGGCAATGGTGGAAAGGGGAATTACCGTCCCGCCAACCTTGGAATAGGGCGGTAATTCCCCTTTCCACCAAGGCAGTGCCAGTATTTTACCGGCATAGCACCTTGGTACACCGCCATCCGTGTAATGAGGACCATCTTGTCCATAGGCGGAGCACCGCTTGCACTCAGTTTGCCTCCTTTTAATCCGATGAGCCCTCAGATCATCTGTGAACCAAGGATCTGAAGGTCGCCTACAGGATCTAGTGGCTTTCAATGGGGCAAAAAGTATCAACTGCAGACCTAAATGTCTGCAACAGGAAAGATAGATCTACTTGGTGGATATCTGAGCATTTATCTTGCACATAAGAGGAAATGTAATCAGAGTCCATTTGGTGCCAATTCCGCTTGAACACATCATGAGATGGAGGAACAACACATGTCAGTAGCAACAGTATACAAAATGGTACCACTAAATGGTCAGACCATAAAATCTGAAAGGCAGGGGCAACTGAAATGAGCGAATCAGTTTAAAAGATGAGATTCAAGGTTTTACCTAATTGGTGATATGATATAATATTTTATTTGTATCGCGCTCATACACACATGTGTTCAAAGCATGACAAGGCAAGGGAGGACAAAAAGGGAAGACAAACAACTATCTTACTAGGCCCAGTGACATTGAGAATGCGCAAGGTGGGTGGGCTCGACAACATGTTGTTTCAAACCCAGATCCAACATGGCCTCAAAATATGTAGCAGCTGCAGGGGCATTAAACTTGACATTAAAATCACCCAAGATAATCAAAGTAGAACATTTGTTGGGAAGACTTGCCGCTAAAGCAGAAGTGTTTACAAAACTTAGAATCACTACCAGGGGGGGGCGATATAATAAGAGTATATGCAGAGTAGACGAGGCTGAAACTGTAAAGCGAACTAAGAGAGCTTCCATTTTAATATTATGAGGTAAATGGATTCAATGAAATAAAAACACTACATTTAAAAATAACTGCAACTTCTCCACCTGGATGAACAGAACTGCGATCCAGATGCAGGATATCATAACTGTAGGATGGTCTAGAGAGGGCCTGGACCATCGACAGGCCAGAGGAATCTCTAAGTTCATGATAAGAGGTAGCATGAGCAACCAGGGACCTAGCATTAATCAGACCACTCCTGTATATACCATTGTTAGAAATGCACGCACAGCCAGTCGGTTTAAAGCCGGTAGGAAACATTGTTTCAGGTGGCGTCCTATACAATAAGGGGCATTGGAGCTTTGGAGGAAATCTATTAGTACGCACTTCCTGCGCATGGTTGAGCACAGACGGGCTGGACTTTGGCCCGCACAAGGCGAGCCCGCTGTGCTTCCGGTCAGTGATACCAGTGTTATGACACTTGGTATTGCCGTGAGCCAATCCTGAAGGAGCTGCCAATAGGCAGAGAAGAGAGACATGCATGCTGGTCTGAAAGCAACAGAACTGACATTAGGGAACAAGCCCCCCAAGTCACGGCAGGCTAGGCACCCTCCACCCGAACGGATCGCGATGCAAGGAACCGAAATAAGAACAAAATGAAATATAATCCAACAAATACAAAAACTACCAAAAAGCGCGTGCTTGTAAGATAAAACACGGCATCCAGACATGTCAGGCATAAGAATAAAAGGAAACCAACATCAGAAAATGAAATAAAATAAAATTAGAATAATTAAATAAATAAAAATGGAGCAGAATAAAACTGGTCGTAGCCTTAACACAAATCAGCAGTGGCTGACTGGATGGCCACAAAATAACTGACTTCCTAAGAGCTAAACAGAGGCCAATCCTGAAGGAGCTGCCAATAGGCAGAGAAAAGAGACATGCGTGCTGGTCTGAAAGCAACAGAACTGACATTAGGGAACAAGCCCCCCAAGTCACGGGAGGCCAGGCACCCTCCACCCGAATGGATAGGAATACAAGGAACCAAAATAAGAACAAAATAAAATGTAAGGCAACATAAATGAAAATTACTAATAACTGTGTGCAGCTAAGATAAAACACGGACAGCCTCACTCAAGTTGGGCGGTAAGGGATACCGGGCACCGATAAGGAGACTGGTGCCGGTAATCCCTTACCGTCCGATTCCGAGGTCCCTTGGAGGGAACCCTAAGGAACATGTGGTCTGACCACACGTCCCTTACGGGTCCCGCTAAGGGAGCAGGGCGCTAATAACGGGCTTGCTAGTCGCGAGCCTGTTATTAGCGCCCTCCCCATTCCCATTGAGCCCTATGGGGGCTCAATGGGAATGGGGAATGGTTTGTTCAATGGGGACTTACTGGTCCCGCCAGGGTCGGACTGCACCGGTAAGTCCCCATTGATCAAGACCGGACTTGGACACGGTATGGGAGGCAGCCATGGTGCTAATAGCACCATGGCTACCGCCCATCTCATAATGAGGCCCAGAATCCAGTCATATGCCAGGCACAAACCTAAACGGAAACCAGCATCAGAAAATGAAATAAAATAAAATGAGAATAATTAAATAAATAAAAATGGAATAGAATGAAACAGGTCGTAGCCTAAGCACAAATCAGCAGACTCCCTGTAACACTGATCTGCCCTAACGCCTGTGCCACCCAGCCAGGGGAGCCAGGTGGTGTGAGCTTGGCCCTCATTACGAGGTTGGAGGTAAGGGGTTACTGGCACCAGTAAGGATGCCGGTGCCGGTAACCCCTTACTTCCGTATTCCGAGGTCCCTTAGCGGGTCCCACTAAGGCCGGCTGGTTTTGTCAGCCGCCCTTAGCGGGAGCCGTTACGGGACCATGGAGCTAATAACGGGCCCGCTATTTGCAGGCCTGTTATTAGCTCCTTCCCCATTCCCATTGAGCCCTATGGGGGCTCAAATGGGAATGGGGAATGGTATTCAGAATGGGGTCTTACCGGGTCCTCCAAGGTCGGAATGACCCGGTAAGTCCCCATTCTGACTACCCGGACCTGGACCCGGATTTGGAGGCAGCCATGGTACTAATAGCACCATGGCTGCCTCCAAACTCGAATGACCCCCCCTTGTTTACTGTGAGCAGAGCCTCATTCCGAGTTTGGCGGTGTGACAAAAAAGTGGTGGTAGGAGAACTACCACCACTTTTACCACTCCACCAAATCCAGAGTTTGGCCTTGAAGTGGAGGATTTCCCTCCAGCATCATGCGTTAAATCCTCCACCTTACCGCCGAAAATTCGCTGCAACTACCGCCAAACTCGGAATGAGGACCAAAATCCCATGCTACGAGAGGCTCTTTTTATGCATTCCTGACAGGTCATGAGTACCAAACCTTTTGATAAATTTAACAGCGCATTTTCAGGCTAGTTTTGTACTCTCGTGCCTTTGTGTCTACTCTTGTGGCAAAGCCACTACACGATGGCTGGAAGGCGTTTTTTGTTGTGCCATTTCCAGTTAATTTACCAACGGTGTTTAACATCAGTTCCACACTTCCAACTTTAACGCGGCCAAGTTTCTGTTAACACCCTTCTCTAAGCCAGAGGTAAAGGTTCCATGTTGGCTTTGTACTCAGCAAGTGTCGAAATGGGACAGGACACAGAGCCACATTGCACCAAAGAGAACCATCCAGAACCTAACGAGTGACAGAACTGAAGAAGCATGCGGTTGAAGAGGAGAGAGAAGATGCGGTGCAGGGACTGGGTTTGGGTCACTTTTCTGTCACAGAAATCCACTTTGCCACTAATTGGTGAGCCAGGCCTCGCGCAAGGGCCTGTGGTCAGGTCTTGAGAGATCGGGGTAGAGCCGTAGGAAGGCTTTTAATAACTTGTTCTGCTCGGGCAGCCCTCAGAGCTATTTAGGGCGCCTCGCAGCCTAAAATTACTGCTCTCTGTTTACTACATACTTGCTATTGCTGAGGCTGGCATTTCGGGCACCTTTCATGTTTGCCCACAGCGACTTCTAAATAGAAACGGTGTAACTTGAGACGCGTGAAAGCCTTGATGTGAAAGTAGGCGTGAAACCGCGACAAAACGCGAGCTTCTCCATTGCAGGGCCTCATTTTTGACCGTTTGGGCCGGAGAGTGACTTTATTTTGTGGACTGCTAGCCTTGACAAAATGAGTGCCGCCTTCTGCGGGAGATGGAACCAAAGCACTCTGCCTTCCCTTTATCCTCCTACAGAAGATAACAAGGCCCCAAATGACAACATCCCATGTTTCTCAAGGACATAAAAAAAGGCCACACATTCTTGTAGTATTTAGATGTGACTATGAAGCAGTGGAGTAACATTGCTGAAAACATTTGGGGGGGGACATGACATCTGAAGAAAAGTTGCCCCAGCCAAATGAATGGGGACAAAATAGTTTGCCATGAAAGTTGGGGGGGGGGAACAAACACCCCTCCCCTCCCCCCTAAAATTACGCCCAAGCCATCGAGTGGCACATAAGTAACACCTATAAACAGACATTATTATAGTACCGAAAGGAAAGAGATGACCTGTGAAAAGGCACACACAGATTGCAGGTGTTGTTTGGTTGACCATTCACTGTCCACGACCAAGCTAATCCCTACAGCCATTCCCAATCACTACCTGCCCATCTTTGCCTAAAACACATCCTCCTGGGGTCTTTTAAGATATCTCTAGCAAGTGATACTATCACACCTTGGCTTGCTTCTGCTATTTCAATGCTGTTCTCTGAGAGTTCATGCTTTATTCATGGTTTATTTGCAGCTGTAAATGTGCTGCGGGTGTAATAAAAGTCTCTTAGCCAAGGGTGCCTTCAGCCACTTGATTGATATATGTTCCTTGCTCCGAAGTCCTGGAAAAACAAGCATTGGCAAATGCAACAGTTTTGGCTTGTGCATGGATATTAGATTGCCCGGTACTGCTTTCATATGCCCAAGTAGTCACATCATTTTCTCGCTGTTGTCATCTTATGTGCATATAGTACAGTAATGGCCGTGCCCAGCAAATGCCTATTGCATGCCTACTCAAAAATCAAAACTGTTGGCTTTGGCCATGTTCGATTTATTTTCTGAGTGAGATAAAATGGGGACTGGTTGGCTTCCGTTTATGGTTCTGAGTGAGATAAAGTGGACACCAATGTCGATTATCTGGGATGTATACGAATTGCACGAATCACAATTGATCGCGAGTGAACAGCTCGCGGGAAAACTGATAGAGATAAAAACTGATCGAGATAAAAACTGTTTGTTTAGATAGTTTCAATGTAAATACACGTAACACTTAGCGCATTGAATAGCAAGCACACAACGTTAAGTATATTTATAAGAATGGTTAAATTGCATGCGTATCTAAGAGTAAAAAAAATAGTGCTTGCAGGATACGCCACATTAGTAAATGATACACATTATCAAACACATGAAACAGAAATGGTCGACTTCCTTAATTACTATGAAGAAACATGGCTGGGAGCCCAGACCCGTTTTGGACGCAAAGTACCAGAACTCAGATTAGACTACGGGAATTGTTATGATGCAATATTGTATTGAATGAGCCCCCCAAAACGAACAACAAACTGGAAGGTTGGCATAATGGCCTAAATGTTGCAACATGGCATGCAAAATGCACATTATGGAAGTTCCTTAGCGTGTTACAAACAGAACAGGGGATGCAGGAAAATACAATAATTCAGACATTGGGCCTCATTACGACCCAGGCGTTAAGGGGTTAACGGCGCAGTAAAAGGCTGCGGTGCCGTTAACCCCTTAACGCCTTAGTACGAGGTCCCTTTGTGGCTCCCGACCTGAACGGCTGGTCTGGACCAGCCGTTAAAGTAGAGACCCACAAAGGGACCTTGATGGCAATTACGGTACCGCAATTTGCGTTACCTTAATTGCCGCCTTCCCCATTCCCATTGAGCCCTATGGGGCAAAAATGGGAAAGGGGAAGGGCCATGGAGAAAGGGGGAATTACCGCCCGCCAACCTTGGAATGGGGTGGTAATTCCCCCTTTGTCCATGGCGGACTCCGGCATGGACCATGGTGCCAATAGCACCATCGTTTAGCGCCGGAGTCCTAATGAGGGCCATTGAGTGGTATGAATATGCAAAAAATAACCCTTAAAGGGGTGCAAAATGTAAAAAATTCAAAGAAATTGCTGAAAAATGTACATCCTTTAGCATGTCGAACTATTTAACCAGCATGGCCTGTGCAATTACTTTCATAACATTATAAAAGTGCCCTGAAGACATGTAATGTTTCTGGAAGTTGAATTCATGACATCACAGCAAAGTTATGGACTATAAACGTCAGAAAGCATTAGTTTGAAACACAAATTGTTGAATGGTTAAGTTACTAGAACTGTAAAGTGATAAATAAAATATTACAGATTTCAAAATGATTGATGTTTGTTATTCCAAAAAAACACAGAAAATGCAAACAAGAAAAACAGTATGAAGCAGACGAAGAGAAAGAAAATAGGAATGTGCAGAAGAAAGATCAACAGTGCAAAGGGTAAGAAAGAACAAAGAAACAGGTATGTGCCATTGAAAGGTCAATTGTGCAGAAGGTAAGGACATTGATTAATAGGTCAAAAAGGACAAAAGGTCAATTGTAAAAGGTCAATTTGGGTAATACCGATTATCTCTAGCATTGTGATGGAGAGTCAGGATTCTACTAACGGCACCATGATGAGTATCATACATCTGCCCTCATTACGACCCTGGCGCTAAGTGAAAAACGATGGCGGTAAATGATTACTGCCATCGTTTTCCGCTAGGTCCGATTATGACCCGTGACCGTTAACTACGATGCCATTAGCGGCATCGTAGTTAACGCTGCCGCTAACTGCTCCAAGGACGCGCACACGCAACCTCCCACACCGTAATTACCGGCATAGCGGAAAGGTACGCGAATGCCGACCCAAGCGGACATGCACCTAACGCCATCACCCAGCCCGTTAAGTACCTTACCGCCATGGTGCTAATTACGCCATCGCGAACCAACCGTAAATGGCCATGTAAAGTGAATCCAGCTGCCACAGGTGCACAGAAACAGCACAGGTGGAGGCAACACAGACTCAGGAAGTACAAAAAGAGCACACCCCACCCCTTCCCACACCCAGTCACACTCCACAATGATACCAATAGGACTAGCAATGTTGGGGCTGGAGGACCTGATAGCAATGCAAGTGCTACAACAACAACAACAACAACAACAGGCAGCACAGAGGAGACGCAGGAGGAGAAGGAGGGCAAGGCAGGGCCAGCAAGCCCCACAAGCACAGCCAGTGCCACCACGCAGGCAGGCCCCAATCCCACGCATCAGAGCCAGTCCATTCAACCTCACTGCTGAGCAGATCCACACCCTGTGCCGTTTGGACCAGGACACCATCACCGCCATCGTAGACATGACACACAACGACATCGTCAGCATGATAGAAACACCAACCGCCATCCCACCCCTACTGAAGGTAGTGTCTGTACTCCACTTCCTGGCCACAGGCACCTACCAGCACACAGTGGGGCACTTGCATGGCATTTCACAACCATTATTCTCACGAACACTTATCCAAGTGCTCGATGCCCTCCTCAAGCACACAGACGAGCACATCTCATTACCACGGACTGCCCAGGAGATTGCAAACACCAAAGTGGGTTTCCATGCACTAGCCGGCATACCTGGTTGCATTGGTGCCATTGACTGCACCCATGTGGAATTGGTGGTTCCACATGCCATGGAGGTACCATACCGCAACCGGAAACAATTCCACTCAATCAACGTGCAAATGGTCTGTGACTCCAACAGGATCATCACACATTGTTGTGCCCGATTCCCCAGAGCAACCCATGATTCAATGGTCCTGAGGAACTCCACAATACCACGCTACATGGAGTGACATGCAGGCCCAAGATCCTGGCTACTCGGTGAGTCTAATGTCATGAACATGGAAATGTGAAGTGGGTAGGTGAACGACGTACCAATGCATACTCCACCTGGCTGAAAGGGGGGGGGATGATGCATACTCCACTGGGCTGAAAGGGGGGGGGGTGATTCATACTCCACCTGGCTGAAAGGGGGGATGATGCATACTCCACCTGGCTGAAAGGGGAGGGGGAATGATGCATACTCCATCGGGCTGAAAGGGGGGGGGAATGATGCATAGTCCACCTGGCTGAAAGGGGGGGGATGATGCATACTCCACCGGGCTGAAAGGGGGGGGAATGATGCATACTCCACCTGGCTGAAAGGGGGGAATGATGCATACTCCACCGGGCTGAAAGGGGGGGGGTGATGCATACTCCACCTGGCTGAAAGGGGGGGGGAATGATGCATACTCCACCGGGCTGAAAGGGGGGAGGGGAATGATGCATACTCCACCTGGCTGTGAGTAGCAGAGACAACGGAGCCAGATCATACCCTAAAGCAACCCAAACTTCACCCAACACCAGTAAACCCAATACATGATGTATGCAGCCCTACCATGTGAATGAGGTCGTGTCCCAACCATGACACAACCATCTGCAAGTGCATTGTACCAATTCAGACCACATTGACTACAACGAAATGCACCTACATGCACGTCACCAAACACCATCAACCGAAAGGCCTGTCCCCCATAACTGCGCACGAAGGAGGCACATGACGGACAGAAACATCAACACACCATTACACAGACAGCAAGGCCCCCAAAATGTCCCTATCAACATCAGTATTGCTCACTGGGGTCATGATGAGGCCGACAGCAATGTTGCAATGATGTGAGCATTGACATTACAGGACACGTGCCAGGCCACCAAAACAAACGGCATGAACAAACACAGTGGATGGGCACTCACAAGGCACTCGACCCCTCTGCATACATTGGTTGATGGCATGCAAAACAGGCCATGAGAGCCATGAGCATATACCGGTCGCATAGTGTGAATCTATTAGTGCATTTAGAAGTGGTCCAAAGTAACAGTTGGATGCAAGCCGTGGTGGCACATCATGTTCTGAATTAGACGTCATGACTGACACATACATTCTCGCCCACATACAGGTGATGCAGGCTATCCCCTGAAGAGGTGGCTCCTTACACCAGTCCGGAACCCACAGAACCAGCACGAGGAGGACTTCAACCGTGCACATACACGTACCCGTGTGGTCATTGAGCAGGCATTCGGCCTCTTGAAGGCACGGTTTCGCTGCCTCAGCAGGTCTGGCAGGGGACTCCTGTACCGCCATGAGAAGGTGGCAAAGATGGTCATGGCATGTGTCATGCTACACAATATGTGCGTCAGACGAAATGTGCCCCTGCCCCCTGACGCAGAACTGCAACCACCTGACGATGAGGATGAGGAGGGTGCAGATGGGACTGCACTTCATGGAGGAGGCGATGCACAGGAGGGGCGTGAAATATCATCAACCAATGCTTCTAGCACACACGGCTGGTGTGTATCACATGGAGACGGCACTTGGGGCACTGTGTGTCTCTGGGTCATGCACACTGTGGACTGTACACCAATAAAGCACACATACGCAATGAAAATGTCCACACATTTGATTTGGGAAAAAGGAAAATGTGTATTTCAATTGTAAATTGTTGTGACACACCCCCTCCCACCTCCCCCTGAACACCCCAACACACCCCCACCCCCCTCCCCCCTGAACACCCCAACACACCCCCTCCCCCCTGAACAACCCAACACACACCCTGTGAGTGGCTAAAGATGCCTGTAACAGTGGGCACACGCTAATGCAAGCCCCCTCTCCCGGCCCCCGGGGCACCCCTGCCTGTGGAGCGCAGTTTCCGTCCTGATCGTCGGACGGGGCTGCTTTGGGCAGAACTGGCAGTGGAGGATGTCCCTGGCTGCTCACGTGCATACATGTCCTGAAGGGTGTGGGACAGCTCTGAGAGCACACGGCGCATGGCGGCAAGTTCCCCACAAATGCCCCTTGAGGTGGACTGCATTGCAGCCCTCAGGGTCTCCGTGCTCCGCTCAATTTCGGACCTTAGGGTCTCCGTAGATTGTTCTATGGCTGCCCTAGCCACCCCACATTCCGCAGCATGCTCATTGAGGAGCGTGGACAGCTGTTGTTGACGTGCAATGACATCCTCAAGGGACTGTTGCCTCTGCTGGGCCATGCCCATTGCAGGTGGTGTCACGGAGGGGCTGCTCCCCTCCTGTGGACTTTCAGCGGGGCATGGGGTGGATGGCCAGTCCTCTTCCTCTGGGTGCCCCTGTGTGGGATCCTCATGGGGGCTGGTATGGGACAAACAGGGGGAATGAGGCAGGTCAGTGGGGCGTCCAACATCGGGCTCCTCTGTATTGGAGTCAGAGCATGCTGCAATGGCAGCTGTTTCCCCTATGTTGCTGCTGCCTGCAGAAGTGGTGCCTTCGATGGTGGACAATGTGGGGATGTGTGGTGCTGCTGCTGCTGGCCTGCTGCCTGCTGGGGTGCCTGTCGGTGGCCCGTCGTGTGTGCTGGCAGAGGATTTTGCCTGCTGCGGGGTCTGGCTCACTGCAGCTGAGGTGGAGGGTCTGTGCACGGTGGTCTTGGCCCTCTTGGCTTTTTTTGTGGCATGTGTGTCCTCATCCTCGGGGTTGGATTCTGAGCCTGTGGTGGAGCAAAGGAGGGAGAGCATTATTGATGGGTCTGCGGACATTGGAATGGCAATGATTGACATGATTTTGGTCACTAGATGAGGCACATTTGAGGCAGGGGCATGCAGGTTGTCTCCTTTTTGTGTGGAATAAGGATGGAGGTATGTGAGTGCCTGCAGTTAGGGTGTGCATGCTACATGTATACAGGGTGGAGGTCGCATGTGGCTGTGGGCAGTGTCCAGCTGATGTGCTGCATTTACACTCTAGGGCAACATTGTGCTACACATGAATGGACTTCAGTGACTATAGTATGTCTTGATTTGAGGCACCTACCTTCATCGCCTGATGTCGGCGCTCCTCTTTCCATCCCTCCTACACCTTCAATGCCTTCCATGCCTATTGTGCTGGCACATATTTCCTCCCATGGTTGGAGTTTGATTGGGGAGTCAGATCCTCCCCCAGTAGCCAGGCCCAGGTTGCGATTAGCGGAGATGATGCTTCTGACGCGGAGCCTCAGGTCATCCCACCGCTTCCTGCACTGCTGTGGTTTGCGGGGTACGGTCCCCACCACACTGACACGCTCTGCCACCGGGGACCATATGGCCTTCTTTTTGGCTATTGCCGGCCTGGTCATTTGCGTAGAAAATACTACGGCAGCATTGTCCTGAAGAGTCTCAGCGAGCATGGTCAGTTCCTCCCGAGAAAATCGGTCCTGGCGCTGCCGATCGCATGCCTTCTTCACAACTTTGGGCATTTTTATGTAGGTAATTGGGTGGGTGATGGGTTGGGACAGGTCTCAGGGTTGGATCTGGTATGGTTGGGGAGGATGGCAATGGATTGTGTTTTTCAAGATGGCCGCCGTGCTGTTTCCCGTTCTGCCGCGATGACGCTACTTCCGGTTCTGCTTATTTACGGTGACCGCTAATTACGGTCACCGCTAACTACGGTGTCCGCTCACTACGGTCGCCGCTAAGATGGGTGGCTGTAGTGCACCTTGCGCGGCGTACGATGCCGGTAGGGGCCGTTTCCGCCATGGCGTAATTTACATTACTGCCATGGCGTAATGCTCGTGCGCGATGGGTCGGAATGTGACGCTCTTTCCGCCATCGATCCACGTCGTAAACGTTCATTACGCCATGGCGGTAATATCAGATACTTGCCGCCTGGGTCATAATGACCTCCATCATCTTCTCTTTATTTTCTCCACAAAGCATTGGGAATTAAAACAAAGGGACAACACCCTGAAATCCGTCTCCAACCATGTGATAACCTCTGACCGATCCACAGGACTGCGACTATACACAAGTGTATTGCTCACCCAGAGTGCACGGACAGTCATTAATCACCAGCGCAATTGCAGAGCCAATACTTTGAACGCAGGTAGACGACGCAATGACTTACAACCACACGCACGCTCAGAAAATAATGAGCACTTATACGGCTATTTATTCAAAGCTTGGAAGCAGCAAGTGATAACACAGAAATAAATCACAGAAAAGACAGAGAATTCAAAAGAAAATACATCACCGTGGGCGTAACTGAATCCCTCATCTCGCTAGAAGCGGCTGGAAGACCCCGGTAACAGCCGGCCGAGAGCACAACAGCCCACAGGTATGCTGGACAAAGGCGTCCCCCTTCCAACTGAGGTCTTTGTACTTGTCCCGCCTGACCGTTGAGGTGTTCCGCATATATGCACTCCTCAAAAAGGGGTGGTAATTTCTCGAACCTTCTGACAATGCACTTGCGCATTGATGGGTAACCGTTCGTTGCCAGCTGGGTCAACTGACAGTAACCTCAAGGAGCAAAGCGCTTCCCTCTCCTAAGAACAAACGCCACGGAAAACAGTCCCTTAACTCATAACAAGACATAACAAAACCAGCTTTCCCAGCAGAATGTCCTTGACTGCATACCAGGTTTGGAAAGCATGTTTTCTTAAGCAAAGTAAATTCAGCTCTCAGCAAAGTAAGTACAGCTTTTCACTGAGGCATGGAGTAAATATCCATTATGGCTCTGAGTGCCCCCAGAATACACTGCGCACCAGTGCCATGTTTTTGCTCCAGCATAACAACAAGTCCAATCATAAGAAAAACTTTCCTCTCTCCCAAAGCAAACCCATCAGTCTCCCCTGTCGCAGCACGTAGAAGAATGCTAGGAATGCGAATATCCACCGCTGAAGACTAGGACCTCTGGAGACCACCCTAACAAAAGTCTGAGTGGGCAACAATGGGTGTATAATACTCTTCTCTATTGCATTAATAAAATCTGGTCTTGCCTCCACAATGCTTGGAATAATCCTGAAACTCTGTGGCATGGCACAGATGTCTCCTCCTATGCACGCTCAAAGCCTGTCCAAAACAAACTGCAGAGTGCTCCCAAAGGCTTTACAATAAAATTGATGAAATGTCCTATCATTAACCATGTAGCCGAAGTTGGGGGAAAAGACTGGGATATAAGGCTTATGAAAGGAGGTAAACAGCTGGTCAGAGGACCTTCGTAGGCCTACTGCCCTGACTTCACAGGCTTGCAAACACTGGACCACACCAAGATGCCGAAAATCATCAAAACAGGAAAAGGGAATAACCTATGAACCTGACTTGTACATGAAACCTGACTCTCTTTGGAAAAACAAAATCTACCTGGAAGATGCAGAGCCCTGACATCTGCCACCCTCCAAACACATTAACATCACCAGTTTTGCCTCCAGGCCCTGCAGGGACAAATCCCTATTGACAACCCAGCCCCTGATAATGGATAGCACATGGTTAACATGTCATCCAGCAATCTTTAAACTAGAGGGTGTTTCTCTAACGAAGAACCACCAACTAATAAATGTCTGGTTGATATAGCAGACCGCTACTATTTTCGGCACAAGACGGCGAACATCAGAGCCATTGGGCCACATTACGAGGTCGGTAGTAATACCTGCCGGTAGGCGGCGTGCTACCGCCAACCCCATTACACTGTTTCTGCAGCATGACATCTCGGTGCTATCGAGATATCATAAGCAGCGGTGGAACAGTAAATCCCCATTCCCACACAGTCCCATAGAACTCGACAGAAATGGGGACACTGAAGCACCAGCACCGTTGCTAACGGTGCCTGTGCTTCAGTGAAAACACTGCTGGTAGGGCCTGAACTTCCAGCAGATCAGGCCTGCCGGGAGTTTCGTGCCCCTACCAGCAAACTCTCAATTTGGCAGTCTGGAGAGGGTGCCTGTACGTTGCTACCGGGACCATTATTTCCAGACCGCCAAACTTGTAATGAGGCCCAATATTGTCTCCTATTTTAACAAGAGCCAGATAATCATCCTGTTCTCTCTATGCCTCTCAGTTTAACCACTACAGCTGAGCAGGCGTTCACTCTATCAGCATTTAACAATAGCGAATATAAGACGGCTAAACAGCAGAGTTTTTTCTTGTATCCCAACAAGAGACAGTTAACTGTTATACCTGCACACGTGGCTTTCGTTCCCTTCATAGGTCGATACATCACTTTACAAGGATTGTTATAACCAGTGGGTAATGTCCCTGAGTAAACTGAAGGCTGGTAGATGGAATTAGAGGTGTTGCCGATTCCTATTGTTCCTCCTTACTGAACAGGTAGGTCTGTCAGCAAAAGTGCCGATCATAGGTACTACGCACCAGTAAAATCTCTGTAGCTCCTGACGAAAATCCCCCATCTACCTTGTGGGACTGAAACATGTAGGGCGTTTGTTGGGAGGTCTTCACCTAGTACTTTATGAATTATCAGCAATTCACTGGACCAATGTATTGGAAAACAACAAATTGAAGAAAACAATTGGCCTCATTACAAATCTGCCGGTATGGAAACAAAGGTGGCGGTAAACCCGCCGCCACCGTTGTTTCCATGCCGGGCGATCACAACTCCTGCAGGCGGGAGGTGATGTTCCCGCCAGGTCTGACCTGGCGGGTTTAACACCGCCCTCCTGCAGGCGGACGAGGAAACACCGGCAGCATTACGAGATGCTGCCGGTGTTTCCATGATCCCCATTCCCGTTGAGTCCCATAGGACTCAACGGGAATGGGGATTAACACCATTCCGCCTCCGTGATTCCCGGAAAACCGGGGTTGTAATGCCCCGGTAATTCCGGGAATCATGGAGGCGGAATGGTAATACGAGTCAGGCGGTCACCAGGCGGTTTTACCGCCTCGGTTACCGCTGGACGCGTAATGAGGCCCAATGTCACAACGAGGCATATTCATGGGGGCTTGAGTACACTTAGGCAATTGAGCTTGTTAGTTTGCTTACTTTGCACATGTTTGTTGATTAATTTAGTTTGGTACCATTTTCTGCATGTATTTTGTTACATTGGTCTGTATGTGTTTTACATGTGGAAGAGATTTTATATATTTTTGTAATAAAGCATTTTAACATTTTGGATGATATCCAGTTAACAAAGCTATGCAGTGTTGAGGGACATTCTTTCCACCCAGACACTTCTTAGGGTTGACCGCTTTTTATGACTTAGGGTTGTTTTGTTGGAATTACTGTAATGTACTACCCTGTTTCAACCTAGTCAGAATAATTTAGGGGTGCTATCCCTGGTTCGCTATTAGTGATATAGCAGACTTCTTCATATTTACGTGCAGTAACATATTTTAGATGTTAATGCAGCCAAAAAACATAGCACTAAGTTAATCCAACATTAAAGGGATACAGACCCTTCTGAATGCACCGGCAAACCCTTACTCGCCAGGCTGCAGCATGTACTTTAACTGGACTGTAGGCACAGGATTGCCTGATAAGAGAGCAAGCTCTCTCCAAAGTGCCCTTGGGAAACCAGCCAGCAAATTAGCTGGATAAACCCACCAGGAACCATCAGGTAGGGTGGAAGGTGAGGGTCCAAGAGATGCTCTGTGATTACCGGAAGCAGAAACATGCTCTTGGTAGACCTTTTCAAGAGCAACCAGTACCAACTGTGTGCCCTGTAATTGTGCCTAAGGTAGAGTGTGTGCTATCATAATGACCACTCGTTGTTTACCACTGCGTGAAGAATGTCTCTACTGCACTATCGAAAGGGTTCAGCCTCCGAATTAACAACTCCCAAAACTTTAGATGGGATTCAAAGAGATCCAGCCTCTACTGTGGACCTGATTGTCTTTGAAGTCGAAGAAATAATGTGCAAGGAAGCTTCCACTCACTCCAATCTGTCCAGTGTCGTAGCACCAGTTATCCACCAAGTTTAGAGACCCCGGTAAGTACGCTGTCTGAATCTTGATGAGAAACCAAACGCCTAAGTCCGAAAGAATTACAGGCAGATTCAACAGGGAAGGGAGTCCTTCCCAGTTTGTGGATGTTTCAAACTGCTGCACTGCATCCATTAGCAGACGCACCACACAGTTGGAGAACCAGTCTGCAAAGCACCTCATTGCAATAGAACCAGCAAGTATCCCAAACAATTTCTGTGCCAGAACGACTCCTGAAGAGACCATAGGCCTCCAGTGATGGTTGTGTCACACCTGGTGCCTCCAACTCCTCTGACTTGCATCGGATTTCAAATGAAGTCTGGGGGAAGTTGCGAAGACTGCCCTTCCGATCTGTGCTTCTAAATGAGCCACCCACCAAAGTAACTCTTTGTCACGATTCACGGGCAAACCCACTGCTCGCTATGCAAACTGCATACACCTTTGCTGTCCTGCCTGCACCCCTGATGGTGCCTCTACCAACCCTGATTACAGCACGTTCAAGCCAGAGACTAACCCATGTTGTCAAGGCAATCCGACTCACAATGGTACCTAAGCATGTACTACCAACACAGCCAGCGGAAGCATAAAGAACCAAACCTCCATTGTGTTTGTGCTTCTAATTAAAGTAAGTTCCCTTGCGTTCTAACCTTGAATTACTGCCGTTTTGATCTCCGTTATCGACGCCTGGCTCTTCTTCCTGACTACTCTGTGGATTATGCAGCTACCTTTCTTTGGTCTATCCTGGTTTACGAACTCTGCTTCTGTTAAAAGGGTTGTATCTCAGATCGCCTCAAAATCTGTACTTGTGTTTGTTTGACATTTAAGAACTGGTGTTTCCTGTTTGGGAGTGTGGAACAGCCGAATTGCCCTCATCTCTTTGAACCAGCGTTGTTCACAGAGCTTTGGACGCTATGCAGTTTATGCAACAGTGCAATAGGACTGTTGTCAGTGCGTCCTCGTTCCTCCCGGGGGTAGGTCTCTATCAACATCACTAACCCTTGTTTCCTTTCGCATCCAGTACTCTTTCTCCAGTTGTGTGCTCTCTCATTGTACTCCTCAAGACTCCTACGTTTACCACTTTGGAATCAAACCTTGAGTTTTTCACCACCAGACTTCCTCTACTATTATTTAGGCTAACGTTCAGTACTATACTGGTTAGTGCCTTCCCAAAATGTGTAGATTTTCTTCTTTCAAGTAGATTTGTACTAAAACCTGTCTTATTTCTTTGCAGCCTGGCGTATACGTGGTGATATTTCTTGCTCTTTCATCTGAATCGCAGCCCTGTCTGTATAACTTAATGTACAGGGCAGTGCCTCATTAGAAAGGTCGCCCTCCTCGAGGAGGCCATATGATAGTGCTTATCGAGGAAGAATCATTTGAAAATCTCCTCATGGTCATTACCCGATACCCTGACAGTCCACAGCCCACCTCCTGAGTATTAACAGAAGGCCTACTCGTGAGTATTAACACTCTTCTCTTGTCTCTGTGGAAAATGGGACCCAGTTGAATAGTCTAGCTCATGATAAAGGGCCTGAACGTTGAGCCACTGTAACACCCTGTAGGGGATATGGACTGGGAATTTGGCCTGAAAGGAAGAGGAGAGAAGCCCTGTTAATCGGGCCAGATGCCCCACTGAAATGGCTAATAAGTGAACTGCCCTTCTCATCTCCCTTCTGACTGACACTAACTTTTCTTGAGATAAGCTGGGACGGTCGCCCTTTTGTCTATCACAAATCCCCAAAACTGCCTCTTCTGCGACGGAGCCAGATCGGACTTCTGAAAATTGATGATGAGCCCCAGGGCTGGAGTTCCCGCCAAGAAGCTGAGCATAACCGAGGGTGAGCAGAGCTGATTTGCTCATGGTTAGGATATCATCTACGCAAAGCACAAGCCTGATACCCCTGGCTCTGAGGAACTCTGCCACTGGTCTGTGTAATTTGGTGAAACACCAAGAGGCCCAGGAAAGACCGAGAGGAAGACCCGAAAAATAGTAACGATTCCTCGTCTTATTTAAATATTGGGACCATGAAATAGGCGTCTTTGAGATCTTTGAGATCCAATCTCGCGAGTCAGTCTCCTGGACTCAATACATCTTTTAATGTAGCAGTCACCTCCAACTTAAAGTTCTGATAAAACACAGAGAAATTAATTTCCTAAAATGTAGGACTGTTAAAAACCCTTTATCATACTTTTTGCCAAAGATATGGTGCTGATGGAACCCCTCGGGTGCGGAGCAATCCTCTCCAGGGCCTCCTTTAGAAGCAATTCTTGTGTCTCCTGGGAAAGCTGCCTGGAATGGGCGGAATTCAAAAAAGAGATGCACTGGCTCTTCCAAGCTTCCTTTTCAATTGCCGACTCCTTCTCATCTCTAGCGATCTGCTCCCGAGTTCCCCTCTCCTCTCTAGGGTCATCAGCCTTCCTACCAGGCAGAGGAAAGGCAAAAAAGGGCCACATATAATCCGCTAAGTGAAAAAACGCCTTTCCAGGAAAGGTGAAACTGAACAACAGACTGTGACCCAAAGAACAAAGCCACTTGTTGGCGTGGGCAAGGGTCCTTTTATCTAAAACAGCCTTGCTCTCTGGGGCGTACAAACAGAAAGTCTTGGAAACGATATTCATACCATGCTCTCATACACGACCCCTCAGCAAGTTTGGATCCTTCAAAAGGATCCTAAGAAAGACCTTCAGTTACGCTCAGAGTGCAACAAATAATGAACCTCAAAGACACATTCTGCCATTAAACCTACCTCCCTAAAACGCCTGTGAAGGCGAAACACACCGCCCCCAACCACAACCACCAGAGGGCCCATCTCACAGGTCAGAAGCGGAGTGCGTAACAGCATGAAAAGAAGAACGACTTTCTTCTGATTGGACTTCTGTATAGTTGCAATGATCCGGATTGGCCTGGCAGTATCACATGTTTGGACGAGGCTTAATGGGTGCCGCAATGAAAATACATGCTGGTACCAATGCAGAGGCATTTATCACGTGGAACTGGTACAATACTCGGACAAGTACATTCCATCCTGCTCCCCAATTCCACCTGGCAAATTGTGAAAATCCTGGAATCCGCACTTTTACATATGACCCCTTATTCTTGTTAAGCATGTCTAATTCGGCTCAGGCCTGTACGTCAGTGGAACCAATTGGGCGGTGATAGAATGTTGATCTTCTATAATGTGTCAAAGACTAAGCCCCAACATTCAAGCAGCAGATGCTAATATGGGAGCCGGCCAGCCTTAAAAAGAGCCCATGGTTACACTATCAGAATGTCTGCATAATATAAACAGAAATGTGTGAAAGATGCAAGTACAGCGCGTAGGCGCAACACCAATATTTCCATCGAATGTTTCAAAAGAGAATTTAGCACAAAAAAGATTTAGGGCAGTGCTGGTATCCAGAAGTGCTTGCAGCGCTTTACCACGCGTGTAAGAAACCATTAGAGAATTGCAACAATTTCAGACACTGGTCAGGGGATTGTTCAGCATTGCAAGAGTGTGTGTATGTGTATGTGTGTGTGTGGGGGGGGGGCAACGTGGGAGCCACGAAAAATGTCCTACTACTTTAACCCCCAAATGCAGTGCACGCAATTCCATATGGTCTTTATTCGCCCACCAAAATGCCCACCCCTGCCCCAATCAACTCTTTTTGGTAACATTAGTGGCAGATGCCAATTTAAGACATAACAAAAAGCATAAAATTGCAGGAGCACTACATATGCAGGAAAGTCATCTATTAAAGCTCTACACAAACAGATGATACTTCAGAGAAAAGACATTGCAAGGAGCATCATCAGTCTTTGATACTTGGAGGCATCATGAAAGTGACTTTGCCATAAGTAAGCCAAGAGGCAAATAACTTTGTGGTGCAAAATATCTAAATTGCACTATTTATATATATGGTGCAACTCTATAGTCATTAGACTTTTTTTAATAAATAGCATGATATTGTAACATAAGTTATGTAGTGAATCCGAATAACCTACAGAGCTGCAACTAAAACACAGTAGGCCTCATTACGGGTCCGGCGGTAACCGTGCCTGAAATTCCGGCAGGTTACCGCCGGACTCGTATTACCATTCCGCCTCTGTAATTCCTGGAATTACCAGGGCATTACGACCCCGGTGACCTGGGAATTCCGGAGACGGAATTCGGTAAATCCCCATTCCCATAGAGTCCCAGAGGACTCTATGGGAATGGGGAAGTGGAAACACAGGCACCATCTCGTGATGGTGCCGGTGTTTCCACGTCTGCCTGCAGGCGGGTGGTGTTAAACCCACCAGGTGTAAAACCCGCCTGGCGGGAATGACACCTCCGCCTGCAGAACTCGAGATCACCCGGTATGTAAACAACGGTGGCGGCGGATTCACCGCCACCGTTATTTCCATACCGGGTGACTCATAATGAGGCCCAGTGTGATTACATTCTTTGCCCAGTATCACACACTTTGGTTAAATGGTGAAACCGGGATGTGCACAATTTAAGCAACTCAGCACATCTTCCAAGGTATAGCTGATATAGATATTTATTAAGATTTTTCTTTGCATTTCATGTGCTTAAATAATACTTTATTTATAGCAATGCCTTGGAAGCAAACCACATTACATAATAAGCTAGCCTTTCATAGTAAACTAACCATATACACTATGGGCACGATTCATGGAAAAGTGTGCATTGATCCTACGGTTACATGTCTTTATACCGAGTATTATATACCGAATCCCATACATATCGAAACAGCATACCTTGAAAACCTGAATATCGATTATTTTTTTTTCCCTATTTATTTTTTGTAGGTCCCCCGAATCTCCTGTTTCCGACCCCTAAAAAAACCCACCCGACCCCCCCCCCAAAAATTAACCCTTTACCCCACCATGAATATATTTGATATAAGGGTTTTCAAGGTATAAGTTTAGATATATAAGCGATTCGGTATATCATTTTCGATATAAAGACTGTATACCTGAGCCTACAAAGTGTGCGTGCCGAGAACGACTCTGCGCAGTCCTACGCGCAAAGTTTTGAATGCGTGCTCATGTATTCATGGTTTCAAATGCACATTTCAGCCTGACACGCAAAGGAAACTGAGCTGTTGCAGGAACGCCCACAACACGCCCCACAAACCAAAGCCATAGCCATACACCAACCATTCTGCAAGCCTCTGCATCCACCACTGACTCAACATCCAGCATCCTGTTGACACTGTGTGAGATCCCCCATAAGTAACGCTGCACCCCTGCCAATTCTGAGCAAGGTCGCACGTAACTAATGCCTGCACCCCTTTCAATCTGTGTGAGGTCCCATGTAACTAAAGGCTACACCTTTGCGATCCTGTTTGAGCACCTCTGTAAGTAACGGCTGCACTCCTGCCAATCTGTGTGAGGTCCCACGTAACTAACAGCTGCACCCCTGTCAATCTGTGCAAGGTCTCACGTAACTAATGGAGGCACCCCTGCAATCCTGCTCGAGTACCCCAGTAAGTAATGGCTACACCCCAGACAATCTGCGCGAGGTCTCCTGTAAACAGCGGGTGCACTCCTGCAATCCTGCCCGAGCGCCCCCGTAGGTAATGGCTGCACCCCTACCAATCTGTGTGAGGTCCCATGTAAGTAACCGCGGCACCGCTGCAATGCTGTGAACCCTTCACCCTACTCCCAACACACCCCTACTGCACAGCAGCCCCCTCAAGCCAAGACACCACCCCCCAGCACCTCTCACCTCTGATACCACCCCCAGGCAGACCCTCAGGTCCTGACACCACCCACAAGCCCCCCTCACCTCCGACACCACCCCCATGCAGCCTCTCAGGTCTCGACACCACCCACCAGCCCCCCTCACCTCCGACACCACCCCCAGGCAGCTCCTCAGGTCCTGACACCACCCACCAGCCTACCTCATCACCAACACGACCCCAGCCTGGCCCTACCACATAACAACCCACCAGTCCAATGTTGACCAACAACATACCTCAACTTCACTGGCCTGCCACCAACATGAAGCTCACCGACCACATATCCACCCCTACACTGAACAACTGGGGGCACTGATACAGAATCCATGTCCGTAGCTCATTATAGGACTCCCTGATTCATCAGAACCAATTGCACAGCAACAGGACAGCAGAATGTAGCACTAGATACACTGTGAGCACACCATGTACATGTGCCATAGTAAAGCAATGTAATGCAATGTGCCGTATCATTGTGCCCATGTGCCATTGCAATGGTCTCAAAGTGCCGCAGGTGAATGACCTAGGAGGACACAAGTCCAAGACATCACTGATAGGACAGAGTCACATGTAATGTGTGTGCGAAGGAGCAATTAACAATCAATGAATGAGGGTAGTCAGATAGGAAAGCGTTGCAGTCAAAGCCCCTGCAACTAACACAAGTTGAACAGGCATGTGTTCGGTTGATGTGAAGGATGTCTGAAAGTGCGTGAGGCAAAGAGAAGGATGATGTGTACAGCCAGTCTTAAAACACTCACATGTGAAAATTAAGCATTTCAGTGGCAGATATGCAGCATGACATGAGAGCATCCACTGGGTGGTAGCTGATGTGCGTAGGTGGGTGGCCACGCATCGGGAGGGACTCCCCTACAGAATAACGACTGCACAAGTGATGAACGTATCACACACATCCACAGTGTGGCCCCCACCCCACACGACAGTCACATAACAAATACATACCAAAACCAAAGTACCCAAATGCAGCACATAAACAAAGAGACATCAACCCGTGTGATCAAGAAACTCAAATCTGTATTATAAATATGTACACTATGAAAAACTACTACGTGGAAGGGGAAAATGTCCAAGGGCAAATATGAACAAAAGTCAAAAAAGAAAATCCACACAATTATATGCAGCAGGCTCAATAGTCTCTCATCGCGACCTCCAGGGCAGAATCACATTCATCGTCATCTACATGGAGGTAGGCCACCGTTCTCTCCTGCATGGCTTGCAGGTTTTCCAACATCCTCCTCGCAAGCCTCCTCCAGGATGGCAGCTCGCCTCAGAGTCCTTCTCTCCACCACCTCTACCCTGGTCCTAGCAACCCTGGCCATCCTAGCCCCCTGCCTCTCCACCATCAGCTGCATTAGCACACATGCACATGTCAACCAACCACATTGTTGAGTGGCCACTAACACATCACCAAAACATGCAACGCCACCATATCAATGACCAATCAACACAAGTATGACATGCAGCCATGGGCATGGGACCAACACCACGGCACCTGCTCACATAAACACAGTCACCAACATGCACATGCAACAGCATGACCTGCACGCAAGCAACATGTACTGCCACACATATCTGGGAACAAATTGCACATGTAATGTGGCCAACATACATATATTACATGTACACACATACACGTGTGCTCTAAATGCACTGGGATGAGACGTTACATCCCTATCCAGGAGAAGTCAATGCATCAACGTGATATACACAGACATCCATGCACATGTGTCACACTCAGTAGATGTGTCTGCACGTATGCACTGTCAGGTGTGCCACACATGTAGTTGTCCATCGTGTACATCCCTTACATACACACAAAATAGCATCTCTGCATCTGTACTGTGCCAGCACTTGGTCCATGATCTCACACAGCATGTGCCTGAGTAAAATAAAAATCAGTCAATACCAGTGCACATGCCAGTATGCAATGTCTCACGCCACACATGCCCAGCATTGGCATGAGGCAGCAAACTGCTGCATCTCACACCACACAAAAGTTGCAAACAGGACGTGGCATCTGGAAACATGCATGCCACACATGCCCTGTAGAGCATTGCTCCACATGGGTACTCACCAGCAGCTTCCAGATGACTTCTCCAGGACAAGATCTAGGAATGAAAGTCCAGATAGAACCTCTCAAGGACCCACAGCTCTACCTGGGTGAACCGGATTGGCTACAGTCCTTGTAGTTGTCTCAACATTTCTGGACCGTGGTCTTTGTGCCGTCTTCCACCCCCTCTGTGTTGATGCCAGCCATGATGTCATCTCAGATCTTCAGCCTTGCGTCGTTGTCAAGCAGCGTTGCTGGGTTAAAGGTTCCCAGGAACCGATCCACCAGGATGCCAACTTCGGTGGTTGTGAAGTTGGCAGCCCTCTGCCTCAATGTGGGGGTGCTGCACTCCTCAGAGAATGTAGATGGGGCAGACATGGCACCCCTGAGGCAGGTATGGCTTTCCTGGGTCCTGGGTAGGTGCAGTGGTGCTGTGGTGGTGTTGGCAGAGAGAGGTGGAAGTCCCATGTACTGACAGGGTGGTCACAGTCCCAACACAGGAGTACAGGCAAAGGCAGGACATCTGGAACTCCAGGACAGTGCTGGTTGCAAGCCGGCACTCATACGCAGGCAGGCAGCAGCAGATTAGGAGTGAGTGAGGCAAAGCAGAGCTGGAGGAGGCATAAACAGCAGTTCACAGGCAGGAGGAACTTTGGTGTGCGTCTCTCATCCATAGCAGCCGATAACAGAGTAAAGGCCCTTAACGTGTAAGTTACGCAATGATGGTGTAATATAAGGCAAGTAATGTGCATTACTGGTTGTGCATGTAAAGGTAGGAGGCGGATGAGTATTGCATACATATTTGGGGGTGCTACTCAAGCCGTCTACTTCAGGTAACACGTAACACATATACTTTTTGAGGACTATGGTGTGTTGCGTATGTAATTATTGATTTTAGGAGTGCATCCGCTTATTGCGTGCAGTATTTTTTGCTTTTTGGGAGCTTTCCGGTATCGTGTATGCAATTATTGATTTTAGGGGTGTCTCTGTACATCGTGTACAGTAGTCTTTGCTTTTCGGAAGCTTTCCGGTGTTGCATACACAATTTTTGAGTTTAGGGGTGCCACTGCATATTGTGTACAATATTTTCTGCTTATGGGGTACATTGGAGCCTTGCTGGACACCCATCTACATCGCACATCACATACACTGTTCCCTTACTCAATTTGACCAGTACAATATCTTGGTGTGCCTTCCATTTGTCCTTTACACCTGAAACATGAGGATGTGGAGGGCCTCAGGTGACCTGGCACCTGGACGCCAATGTGGTCATAGCCAGACAGGTGAAGCAGCACCACATAGGACCTCGCGGGCCAGGAATGGACTGAAGAGGCTTCAACCCAAGACATGGCACAGGAGACGGGTCCACAGAGGAAGAGGCACTTCCATGACGAGGCACTCCAGATCCTCATTGACTACCTAACCGATCACTACCGTGAGATGTGCCAATATGCGGGGAGCTCCCATACACCCGCACTATGGATGGCGTATTGCAAGCGGGTCGCAGACCAGATAAATGCTGCCGGTGTGGAGAGGTGCACTGCTGAACAGGTTCAGAAGCAGTGGAATGATCTCACACGTAGGGCCAAGCACAAGATTAGTGTCAACCTGGTTTCTGCACTGGCCACTGGAGGGGAGCCACCAGAGTAGGAGCAGCTAACAACACATGAATTGGCCACAAGTCAATTCATCACCCTTGAGCAGATGCAAGGCGTGTGAGGCCCGGAGAACTATGAGTACATATCTGGTGAGTGGCATTTCTTGCGCATCAAATGTTCCGCCAATCATGTAAGACACACCATATACATCTGCCTGCAGTTGCATAATGTTTGGTAACGTTTAGAGTCATGTCACATGTTTTTCATTCTGAGAGCATCCTGAGTGGTGGACATGTGTGGCACATGTTCGTGTGACAGTACATGCCACTGTCTGCTGGCCTACACAGCAGTGACAGTACATGCATATAGAGTATCAATGTCAAGAACATGAGCAAATTGCCAGACCCCATTACGTGCAGTAGCAGTTTGTATTGTATGAGATGACAGTGGCCGTTGCCTGACTGTGTCATCCAAAACAACTGTTAATGACTGTTGTGTTGGACACTCACACATGGCCACTCATCGACTGACGCTTCATACAACACCCCGCCCCCACAGGTCCTGTCCATGCCGTCAGTGGGCACATTGACGTACAAAGGTGGCATACACATTAACTGATGGTCCATGCAACTGTCATGTCAGCACAATACCCAGGGACAAGTACTGCACATGGGGCATTGTAATGGTGAAGGCCATCAAATGACATCTGATGGCCGCCTAAATCCACAGATACTACCACCATGAAAACATGACACACAAAACAAGAAGTCAACTGAAAGTGGACAAAATGTCCAGTCAATAAACACATGCTGGACCCTGAATTGGGGGGATGAATATACTAGCATGAAGCTTTCCTTGGGGAAACATATCGATCTCTGGGATTGGAATGAAAACTTTCTTCATTTGGGCCAATTGAAAAGTTACACATTTGTTTGATATGATATGGCATTTATATCTGACGTTCTATACACGTTTAAGAAAGCCCAGCTCTATTTGAACTTATGTCCATCTCTCTGCTTCAGAAGATTTAATCTCCTGCTGCGTATTAACCATCTACCAGTACTGGCTGTTGTGGGTGTGGCACGTTCAGTTGTAGAACAAGAACGCTGCTGCCGTATTTGTCGCAACAAAGATCAGCTTGAGATGGCGAAGCATGTTCTGACTGAATGTCCCTTACTGGGTAAAGTCTATATAGCCCACCAAAGTAGATTTGTCCATCAGCTTGACACAATCAGGCACCATTTATTTTGGAAACAATGTATTGATACAAATAATTTAGGTCTTCTTATATCTCTACATAGGATACAGAAGGTAACAGAAAAGTGTATGCAAGGGACAGAATAAAATCTGTACTATGTAAATATGCGGGTTATGATGAGATCTTAACTTCGCTACTTTATTATTCTGACATGTACGATAATTATCCTGCTGTACAATTAACCCTTACGATATCATGACAAAACTTGCCAATTACATAGTTTAAGGGTCCTATGGATCGGTTCTATGGCTTTAGGGTTTTTTGTTGTACTCATTGCATTGCTTCCACACCTCCTGCTCTTTGTTTATTCCTGGCCCTTATAGGGTTTGTCTTAGTGAAATATGTACATGTATATTATCCATATTGAGATTGGCACTGCAAGATTTTTGCCAATGCAGCTACTTTTAGGAATATTATTGATGGTGGGGATTAACCTCTAAATAATGAAATAATAAAACAATCCTCCGTTAAGGGAAATATGGAAATGGAAATATAAATGAAATATTATATTGTGGATAATATTAATCATTTCCTTTTAATATTGTTATTTTTAACCTCATTCAGTATGAATTTTGAATTTAAGGTGAGCATATGTTGTTCTATGTATATGCTTTAGAAATTTAGTTTTATGTATAAAGTTTTTTTTTAAACTATGGGGGTCATTCCGAGTTTGGAGGCAGCCATGGTGCTATTAGCACCATGGCTGCCTCCAAATCCGGGTCCGGTCTGGCTGAATGGTGACTTACCGGGTCATTCCGACCCTGTAGGACCCGGTAAATCCCCATTCAGTAAACCAATCCCCATTCCCATTTTAGCCCCCATAGGGCTCAATGGGAATGGGGAAGGCGCTAATAACGGTACCGCAAATTGCGGTACCGTTATTAGGTCCAAGGTCCCTTAACGGGAACCGCAGAGAACGGGTGGTCAGAGCTCCCGTTCCTGCTGGGACCCGCTAAGGGACCTCAGAATAGGGCGGTAAGGGTTTACCGGCACCGGCATCCTTACCGGTGCCCGTAAACCCTTACCGTCCAACTCTGAATGACCCCCTATGTCACATTAAATAAAATAAATAAACATGTATACTGGTCAACCATTTTGCACCATCAATACATATGTCGCATGCCTGAGATGGTAAACTGGTCAACCATCTGCTCAAGGGTGATGAATTGACTTGTGGCCTGTTCATGCAGTGTTATCTGCTTCTCTTCTGGTGGCCCCCCTCCAGTGGCCAGTGCAGAGACCAGGTTGACACTGATCATGAGCTTGGTCCTACATGTGAGATCATTCCACTGTTTCTGAACCTGTTCAGCAGTCCGCCTCTCCACACCTACGGCGTTGATCTGGTCTGCAACCTAGTTTCTTTACACAGCTCATAGTGTGGGACGTCACAATGTCAGGTGCTTGCGTGTCTTGCCATTTTGTGTCTGTCCGCAATTAGATGCACATGTGCATTTTTGTCTGGAGGAACATGGCTCACTATGACCTTCTCTGCCCATGTGCAAGTGAGGATGCATCAGATGCAGAGGAGGAGGTGGAGGATGAAAAACCGTTGGTACATCAGATCACCAGTGGAGGCCGTGGTGTTGTTCAACATAAAAACCCACTGGTGCTACAGATGATCATCAGTCTTGCTGTGGTCTCTTTGGCCTCTTCTGACTCAGCTGATTTGGATGCAGAACTAGAAGGGTTTTCCTCAGAGAGGAAGAAGGTGAGTGCCCCCAGGGGCAGATCAGATGGGGCTATTGTGTCTGCGGCTGTGCAGATTGCTTCACAAGGCCATTCAGTGGTGGGCCCCACGTCTGTGGTGGCTACGGCTGCAAGGCCACTCTCCCATTAGCTGGCATCAGGTTCTGGGGATGATGTCCAATTGAGCGTTGCTGACCTGCAGCCAACGACAGGGGCACTGCAGCAACAGGCATGGTCTCTTGTATCAGGCCGCCGTGGGCCTGCACACATGATGGACATGTACAGGTTGGAGAGATAGTGTGGGATTAGCAAATGTTGCATGCCACCATCTGACATGGCAATGCGTTGGACAGAATTGCAGAGGGCATGGACAAAATGGCCAAGAATATGACCCCAACAGCGGCAGGGAAGGAAAAACAATGTACAATGAAAAGATATACACATTTAGATACAGCACAATGAATGCAAGTCATGCAGTCCTTAAACCTCTCCTACAGAATGGGCGTGGAGGCCAACATCAAGGGCCGGTGGGCTGATCTGAGGGGTCTGCAGGAGTCACATGCAGATTCTCAGGCACTTAGAGAGGCGATGTGGCGTGGAATGGTGACCTTGAGGAGTGCATTGCATGATGTACTCTGTGCCACAAGATCACATCTCCACAAGGAGATGGCTGCCTTGAAGCAAACACTGTCATAGCAACTCGATGCGCCATGAGTGAGTGCACATACAGACTCTGTTGCCATTCATGAGGAAGCGCTTCAAGACCTCATCGCCATTGGTGTGCTGGTGTATGCATCCATGTCACGGCTGGATGTGGCCAATGGGGACCAGTCCTTGGCACTGCATAGATTGGATCCACCACCACAACCACCAGCTGGTCAACCACAGAATGGGGGACCCAGAACACCCATGGCTCTTGAATCGCCCATTGCCGTGATGTCCATGAGCCCACAGAGGGAAAGTTTCTTTTTAATATATTTTTGCCACTCAGGGGGATATTGACATGCACCCTCCCTCTGCCCCCTCCAGGGTGGACATGCCCCCCCACCCGCATCCAGCATGTGCCTTTTTTTATGTGACCTTTGTGGTCGGATTTTATTTTTAACCACTTGGTTGGGATGGATACTTTTTGGTTCTTTTTTTGATAACCCTATCCAGTATAAAGACATGTGTTGTTTTCTCAACCAATCCACGATGGACTCATTTACCTTTATTTGTTATTTTCTTGAGAGGTGTGCTATTGCCCTCTAAAAGGTATGATGAGTGAGTTCGGGGTCATGCAGCCATGCACAGTGGTGTCAACTGCCATGGTTGCCTTGGGGATGACCTGATGGCATCTGCAGGTAATAATGAGTTGATGGAATATTGACACCTATGTGATGTATGTCTTCTTAGCAACTATGGCTGGTGTATTCCTGTGTTGCATGTTGTTGCAGTGATCCTGATTCATCCGGTGACTGCACTCCATGGGAGGTTCATCCTGCGCCCTTTCAGGTCCCTAGTCCCCATGCCCTCTGCCAGGCACTGGCCCTCCTTTCACGAATTTGGATGTACTGTTTCCGGTGGTGGTTATGAGGGAATCACATCAGGCCAGCTCTGTCACCAGGTAAGGATGTGCACTGTCTCTTGTGTTATGTCTGTATTATTGGTCTCCACCGTCTTTGCCTGCATTCCACATATTTGTTAGCTGCAGGTGTGTTCATTGAGTCACAGTAAATGTCAATGCAGATGTGTGGCTGTCCACATGCATGTGTGTGTATGTGCACTTCCACTTCGATGTGTGTGCTTTGTATTGGAGGATGCACTTACACAATTGACAAAAGAAATGGAAGGGATTGTGCAGCACTTGTCACACTTGAGCCAATGGCAGAATTTCACACATCCTGGATGTACATGCCAATGTACGACATGCATTCTCTGTGCATCTGTGCTCTGTGTATTTTGGTTTTCCAACACTTGCCTCACTGACTGTGATGATGTCTCCTTACTGACACCTTATACTCCACCTGTCTCATGTTTTATACAGGGCTCTGCAGGTGTACTTCCTATCCACTCTACTCTTTGACCTGTGCCACTGCCCACCCCACTCCCTTATCGGCTCACATGATGTGCCATGCTACTATTCCGCATGTAACACACATGTTCATTGTGAGGTCTTCACATCCTCGGCTGCTCTGCTTCATTGTGTTGCCTCTGGTGACACAGTTCTGGGCATTTGTGTACATTGACTCCATAGGACAGGTTAGTCACACTTGCTGCATGTAGGTTTGTATAGATATGCGCATGTCTACCCCCGACAGACTGCTCCTGTGTTCCCCAATCAGGTCACTTGTTGTGGATTGTTCATTTATGTATGTTGTGTACACCTAGATGTTTTGCATGACATTTTATTTACATTACTTGTTGATCTAATCCAGCACTGTGAGTGACTGCATGGTGTGTGTGCACATTGTGGGCCCATGCATGTGGTACATTACATTGTCCACTCTCCCCAGCTTGTCTTCATCTGTTGTCTGTGTAGGCGTTGCAAGTGCACCCTGGGATCCATGCACACTTACTGGGACTGTTTCGCACAGTGTGTGTGGTATGTAGAAGGGTGAGTGAATGGCTTCATATTGTCCTGAGGTACATTTACAGTGGTGGCCAACAGGGGGGGTTTGGGGGTTGGTGGTTGGTGCAGTGTATGGATATGTGGTTGTTGGCAATTATTTGCAAGGTTGTTGCCGACATGGGCCTCTTTCTGCTTTGCATGCCATGATGTATTGTGAATCTAGTTTAATTGATGTGAATCTGCTGATTGACCTTTCACGGGTGGCCTTTCTCTGCCAGTCTGCCCTTCTCCGTCACCCACTTTTGCCCTTCCTCGCCCACTACAAGTGCTACTTTTCCATGTATGCGCCTTCCAGGCTCTCTGACCAGGCTGCTTATTTTATAAGTGTTCATGTCTCTGTCTTCCTCTCTTGGCCCCCTTCTCATGCCCGCTGAGATGAGTCTCCTCCTTGCACCGCTTTTCCCCTTACCCTCTCTCTCTCTCTCCACTCCACTGCTATGCATTCATCACTCTGTGTCTAGTCTCCTTCTTGCCCTCTGACATCCTTCTCATCAGCTACCACACTTGAACCTCCACTCCCGGGATGTCACCTCCTCACTTGGTGTCCTTTTCCTAACCTGCATCCATGGTTGATCCAGGCAAACTAGAGACCTGACTGTGGGTGTGCAGAACTTGTATGCCTGCTATCAATGTCCCCTCTTGCGCCTGCATTCCAGGGCTGCGTGACACCTGTTTCCAGGGTGCATGTTGTGCTGTGCTTGTAATGTGTTTGCTTTGCTGCCAGTCCTTTTTTTGTTGGTCAGTTTTGCAGTTGTGATGTTGATGGTTGCTCACGCTTGGTTGTTTGTACTTCCAGAGGTTGACACTGGGTAGTCCATGCCTATTTCCTTCTTCCCTACGGGACTTATCATGGCTGTCCAGTATCTTTATATTGATTTCAATACATGTATTTGCAAGTTTTAAATGTTGGGATGCAGTAGATGACAGACAGGTGTGTACCTTGTGCAGGTAAGTCGAGGACACTCTGGGTGGCACTTGTTTGTCGTTGGTGGCAGGAAGTCTGGCACTGTGTGGGGTTATTTGTCTTTTGCTTGTACTGAGGTGAGTGGGTCCAGCTTCATGGGTGCATTTGACACATGGTGATGGTAGGCTGGTGTGTCTATGCATGCTGTTTTATTAAGACGATCAGGGTGGCAGTGGTTGCGAGGTAATTATTGTGAGGGAGGATGACACTGTAGGGCGTTTATTGATGAGTTGTCATGATGGTGTGTGATGCTGGAAATGCATTGGAGGGATAGGGCCTCCCTGTCCTTGTCCTGTAGTCCTTTTTCATATGTGTTTTGTATTGTTTTCTGCCCAGGAGTCCGAGTGGGACTCCTGGCAGTGCAGCCCTTCCTATTTTTGGTTTGGTGTACAGACCCTTGGGATACCCTTATGGCACCCATGGGTGGGGGTACAACCCTGTGCTCCTAGTGTATATTGTGGCCCACAGAGTAGGGTATGGGCTGGTGGCAGCTCCATGCTGAATTTGACAGGTGCTCTGAGTATCCTCTATTTTGGGGATACCCAAGCCCTGCCATTGGAATCAGTTGATTCCTGATAGGAAATAAGATGGCATCTGTGACCTCTTGCTTTCTATTTTCTGTTACCTTGTTTTCCTAAAGTCCTGGGAAGCCCTGACTCTGTCCCTTCCCCCTGACTGGCTGTTGGGTGGAAGTTACATATATGGTATTGTGGGGAAGTCCAGGCCAGACTGGCTGGAGCCTTCTCAGTGACTGTATGTTGTGGGTACACCCTCTGGGTGGGACCTGGGTGAATGGAGTGTGTGACCAATATTCAATTTGTGTTGTGGATGTCTGGTTTATGGTATGAAACACAATGACTGAGACAGCCCTGCCCGAAACTGGTATGAATGCAGTGTGTATTGCCAAATGGCTGGGTTCTTGTCCCAATACACATTCCTTGTTGTGAGTGTCTGAGAGGGAGGAGAATGGGCTGAATGCACTGTATGCCTGATTGGATGCCTGACTGCCCGAATGCCCTTCTGAGTGATTGTTTTCCTGAGTGTGACCCAGCAGAATGAATGAGAGACAGAACAGTATATCTGGGGGCCTCTCACTGCTAGAATTCGTTCAGAAGCTGAAGTTGATCGAGGACTGATCTGAGAGAGGACCTGGTTAGGCGCCCTTTCCTGAGCTCTGAGGGACCATCCAGCACTGCTAACCTTCGCCGAAGCTCCCTGGAAGTCAGACCCTCAACAGGCTGCTGACCGGAGACGGGGACCGCCGAGCAGAACGAAGATAAGCACTGGTAAATCCATCTACCGTCGTCGATCAGGGTTCGCAGGTTTGCTAAAACCGCTGGAGGCCCGCCGAAGCCGTGTTGCCCAGAAGTGGGGACTGCTTAAAACTGTGACCAGAGACGCAACACTCCATTGATTAATAATTTCCAATCAAAGGAATCTCTCGCCAGCACCGTCAACCGCTTTCCGCCGGAGAAAGTCGAGGCCACCGACGAACCAAGAAGAATCCGCCAGTGGGTTTCCCACCACTCGAAGACCGCAGAGACGCCGGACGACTCGACGACCTTGCTGGGCCAAAGTTCTTTATAGACTCTTTGCGGTCCCGAACTATCGACATTGAGGTGCCCCACACGCCTCGTCTGTGCAGGATGTCTTCAACTCATCAGCGACGAGCACTGCCACGATGGAAGCTGCTGCCTCGACGCCATCAAACTCGAGGATCATCGATGCCAAGTTTACCTTCTTCGAGGCCCATCGACGATCCGTGGCTCCTGCCTTAAAGGGTGTCACTCAAGAAGGATCCATCAACGCCTCTTCGAGGAACTCTGCTATTCCAGGTACATTGGGGTGCTGGAAACATTTTAGAAGGAAAGACTAATTGAACAATATATGGGCTGGTCTTGTAGTACATCTTTATTTTACAGTTTGCTCAGGTGTGGGGGATCCTCATACAGAGTTGTGACTTAGTAGCTAAAGTACTATCCTGCCAATTGTTCTAACCAACTGCTTTTCCTCCTATGTCTATTGTTGGTTACCTTTATTAATTGATTTGTGTGACATTTGACCAGAGTTCAGTTGATGCACTTTAATGAAATCTGATAGTAATTGTGGTACCACTTAGAACTGTATATATTTGCCATTGTAGATTAACTGAGCACAAAGTGAGTTATTGTGATTGTGTATATAACCTCAATCCTTAATTATATAAAGACTGTGTTTTCACTAATACAGTGTGTGGACATTCCTATGTGGGTGCTTGGGGATTACACTGTACTTAAGAACCAGCCTGCGTCACCTCCTGAGATGCTAGGCCTTTATTGCTCGCCCACATTTACCAAATAGAGAATCTTGTCTGGGGTCCTCTGTGCCTCTACCATATAGAGAGCAGGGGTACAGACACCCCCCTCCAGTCTTTACAGGGTGTCAGGTGCAGCTGTATGTGTGCTGGGACACATGTTGATGGGAGTGATGGCAAGTAGCTCCTTGCATTTTCTGAATGTGTCTTGCTTGTCGCATGGCGTACCGTTCACTGAGCTTTTATTGGCATATCTACCCACACAGGCAGTCCACTCTTGTTCCTTCTGGGGGTGCAGTGCTGAGGTAAATCCACACACAGCACAACATTGATGGCCAATTGGGGGATGCCATGTTCAACACAGACACCAGGCACCCACCATTGGCCAGGTGTTGTTGTTTGCCATGGTGTACATGTACCATGCATGGTACACCAGCAGATATTTTGACGCCTGTTGACAGCTGCTCAGTACATCTCACAGCTCTCTTAAGTTCAAAGCGCATTGGTCCCTGTTGTCCAGTCCCCGTGAAGTCTGCATTCCCTTACACTTGACTGTTCCCTGGTCCCTTTTGTGTGGAAGAGTACTTGGCCTCTCTTTCTCGTCCCTTTCTCATGTCTGCTTGTCTTTTTCTTGCCAGTTTTCTCTGTGCTCTGCCTTCCTGTATGATGGCTGCCTCTGTGAACAGCTGCCTTCTGCCGGATTCTGTCTTCAATGTAATAGCTGATACATTTGTATTCCATCGTCTTGGGCTTTACATCATCGGTTCCTGTGGCAGTACTTCCAAGGAGATCCTGGGTTTCCAACTTCTCAGTGATCTCTTTTTGGGAGTCCTCTCAGTGTCATATTAACTTGGTCGGAACAGAGTGTTCGCAATGTCCCATTACCATGACAAGGTGTAAGTGGTACCTGGTGCTTCACTGCATGGCTCTCTGGGGGGCAGGCAGTGTAGGTGTTGTGGGTGGTTAAGGTGCCACTGTGTGGGTCATTTTCATTGCATTGGCATGTGGTCGGCGGATCTGGCTGAATTGGTGCAGGGACACATGGTGATGAGTGGCTGGGGCACATACATATTGCTGTGTAATTGGGTGCATGGATATACCCCCTGCCCTGACCTTGTGATGTTTTTCTCTACAGAGGCATTCTGCGGAGGTAGGTGGTTGCTGCAATTGAAGGTGCTTTGCCATTGTATGCGTGTACAGGACACTTCATCAGAGTTGGGTGGTTTGCATGCCTACAGATCGTGACATTCGTGCATTCCAGGGTCCAGCTGGTGCAGGCTCACAAGGTAAATGGTGTGAGGTGAGATGTGCATCTTGATTGCGGTGCAGTTGCCTTTCTCAAAGTCTGCATGACTATTTTGATGTGAATGTGTATTGTGCGCAGACTTGATGTCAGGGAATGGGTTGGTCATTCGACCTATATATTGTTGTGGAACATGCATATGGGGTCCAGGGCACTCCTCACATATGTTGGTTGCTAGTTTACATTTTGTACTGCGCCTACTTGTGCTCTCATATATGTAGTTTTTGTTGGCTACTTGCAGAATAGTGGTTGGTGTCCATGTGACAGTGGTCAGGGACTTTGCTGCTTGTGTTCTGTGCTTTTGGGTGTAATACATGGACACTGCTGGTTCCAGTTGCTATGACTGTGTTGGTGATTTGTACACAGCCCTACAGATGAGTGATGTATACTATCTAAACTGCCTGAATGGGTATCTTTTAATGTGCATATATGACTAGGTGTAAAGGAATGTATATTTCACACAAATACAGTTTATCAGTTAGAACATATTTGTACTTGCTTCTGAATTACTCTCATTGGGAATTTGACTTACATTTTTACTCCCTATGAAATCATTTTCCTCCCTACTTTAAGAAATAGGGAGTACAATACTCCCACTTGCAAATTTGATCTGGAGCACTGTTTGTGCATGTTATTTTATGTCTAATTAACGCACACAATTTGCCTCTCCCAGACACACATTCTCAGAGTGTTGTTATGGGCATTTAGGATAGGCCCCAATTCATCATGGAATGACACCTGGGATGTGGCTTCACTGTGTGTGCTCCACAGGGGCAGGTTTTTAGGTGAAGTATGTTTGCACCAGCTGGGTGCGTACAACCTCTCACTTGCCCTTAGGCCAGCCAATGGCAAGGGCGGTGCCTGTGACTGAGGGTGTACTAATTTGCATAACCAACTAAAAACAAACACCAGAGAGATACGCAGAGCCAGCACACATTCAAATCTGACCTCTAAAAAATGCAGCACATCAGATACGTTATATATTATGGGATGTGCTGCATTTTTCAGAGGCCAGATTTTAATGTGTGCACCCTGTGTAATTTGTCAGTTCGTGCACGGAGTAAAAGTGTGTTTGTGAGTGATGCTGTGGGCAAATGTTATTTGTCTGTATACTGGCTGCCAGGGTTGGACTGGGGCATAAAATTGTCTCGGCCCCAATGCAAAAGTGGCCCACAGTTGCACATGGCCATTCATTACTTTTGTACCAGAATGTTTGATATTGCTGTTTTAAACTATTATTTTGGACATTTCCTTTGATCGGAGGTCAACTGCAAGCTCTGCCCCGCATCCTCGGACACCGCCGGCCCCAAACTCCACCCCCACCCCGGCCCCTGTGGGATCCCCCGCCAACATGTTTCCATTTCCACCACTGCTCATGGGTTTTTAAGTAGATACATGTCACTGAGGTTTCATTGTCTCTGCTGTACGAAGCCTCATCAAGGAAGAGAAGTATTTAATTTATCGTAGGACCTCCCAGATTTCCTGACTGTATAATGTGTCCATTTGGGGACTGGGGAAAGTAGGTCACTGCTCCTCTGCTCCCATTGGCTCAACACACCCGGCCTAAAGATGATTCCCAGCCGCTGCAGAAGTGCTGGCACCCCCAGGGTTAAAGACCTCCATCGTATATTGGGGGTCCCCGATGTAACACAGCTTCTCCCCTCAAGGGAAATCTTACCTGACCACCGTGGCAGCTGTCCACGCCCAGAAGTACCAGAAATGGAGAATGCTATGCGTTACATACTCTGCTTAACTAAAGGCGGAACAAATGAAACTTACTCTATGCCTGTATAGACATCTTGCTAAGGACACAAAGGCCTGCATGCAGTAGCAGTATCGTAATAAACATGATCATATTACCCGCACAACCAATCAGGCACATCCAACTGCGCAGTAACATGCCTACGACTGTAAACCGGTCTGATAGCACAGCGAGTTCAGTGCTCGTTCTGACATCTGTGCGCAGCTTGCTGATGCAAGCTCGGCAGGGCCGACTCAGCCTTTCATCCTTCCTAGGTCGATACATTGAGTACCACGCAGTGGGATAATAATATGAACTGTTATTTCAGCGCTTAGATACCCGTGTGTTTGTAGCGCTAAATAAAACTAGATACTATTATTATTACTCACAAGAGTCCTGCAGTTAAGCTCCTACAACACATTGAAACGCAGCTTCTCGTGTGAAACCGCAGGGATCAATACACCTGCAGTTTTGTCCCTAAGAAACATGTTCAGGGTTCATGATTGCTGCCAACTCTAATGGCAGGCAGTAACTACTGCAGCACAGGGAGGGAGGCTCACGGGGCCGGGGAGTCACCCTGAAACTGACTTATATGGAGGCCCAGTATATCAGGTGTACACACCCACAGAGCCTGCGGCGCGGCAGGTGCAGCACTGGGTTTGGACCCGTGGCTTTTCCTCTTTCCCTAGCCCTGTCCACTGCATGGCCTAGAGCACGCATGCCTCGGCAACGCTAGGCTTTATCCCGTCTACTTGGCATGACATGAAAGCACATTTCTTAAAAACATAACCACAGTTCTTTGCAACTGTGCCTGTGATGAAAAGACGGTCTGCTGAACTCAGATAGCGCATACAACACATTGGGCTTTGTGCTCAATGCTTTTTTGGCAACGCTCAACCTAATTGTATCCTGATTCTGACGGCCTCGGGATTTAGCCTTGGGGATGAGATGTCTGTGGCGTCTGTGGGGTCGGTTGATCCAGTGGCGTGGAACGGCCTCGTCCCAGTCCCCGGTGCTTAGGCACCCGTAGAGAAGTATATGTGTGGGCCCCCGCCATTCGGAGACTGAACCTCTGTAGGTCTATTGCAAATATTCTCTTGCCAATTAGTTGCTTATTGTGGTTTATGCGTGTGGGTTTTGATTGATAACATGTGTTTTATAGCCTTTGAAAGCCATGTGGCTTGGGTATTTTTTATGGTAAGAAATGCGCCTTTGTAGTCCTGCTCCAGTAGCAATGCTTGTGACCGCGAATGCTACCGAATATTGTTTAACTTCAGCAAGGCATTGCAAAGAGATGTACTTTCAGAGAGGGGATGGTGGCCATTGCAGATGTTTAGGATGCCAAACCAGCCACAACGGTGGCACAGTGATGGGCAAAGAGGATAGGAATGCGGAGTAGAACTGATGTCGGGACAGAAACTTTTGTATAATACAGATACAGGCAGTATATATAGAATTCTAGACATGGTCAGGCTGAGACAAGAAATTGGCCCGGTCACCCAAATAAAGAGGCCCACCCCTTGCCTCAAAAAAGTGGCCCACCTCTCGACTCACGATCCTTGACCTCTGATGACATCACCCGAAGAGATGTCATTTGACCCCACCCCAAAGTGACATCCCGGAAGCGATGAAACACGACCTTTCACCCCTTGACAAAACAGGAAGTGGCATCAAATAGCATTGTGCCTAAGTACACTAAATTACTGTGAATCCAAGCAGACGACCAAGACAAATGACAATGTTATTGTATAGCACTTACGCTTAAGCTCTTTTTTATAGAACAAATATGCATCAACCTAAGAAGGATGAAAGGCTTTTTGAAAATAAAAATAAAAATGTGAGAAAAAAAATATATATTTTTGTCTATTTTTTTCTTCTTCCAAACCAGTCCAGGCATGGCCAGAAACCAGTCCCCACTCCCCAGGGACTATTTCGGGCCGGCCACGGCCGAGGAGCCAATCCGACCCTGATTCTAGATGGTGGCTAGCTCCAGGGCCGGATCCATGTCGGGTTTTCTGGATATCAGATACAGTTGCATACAGTGATTCTAAATGTATGCACATGTTTCCTCAAGAAGGAATATTGAGGGATATCCTGAAAACTAGTTGGGATCCCAGGCTCGAGGCTGTAGTTGGACAACCCGCTACAATCTATAGGGCCATATTCCACTGAGAGTAGTTGAGAGCTAGCCATCTATAATAATGTTATGTGTATGGCAATCCTGCGTTTATTATCCATCTCTTGTGCCGGCCCCATGGACTGCTGGAAACATACCAAAAAGCAGAAGGAATACCCGCCACAGCAGGTGCTGTATGCCACTGCTGCCATGCCACAGCAGTGGCATATGAATTCAGATGTTCTCCTCCATGACGTCACAATAGGAGGATACAGCAGTCACAGAGGGAAATGGATACTAATGCAGCCACGACGTGGCTGATAGTCATTGATAATCACAAGTGGAATAATTGCCACAGTTGACGCCCTGTCAGCAGGAGAACAGGCATAGAACAAGGATGCAATGGAAAGAAGCTGGAGAGGACCTCATGCTGCAGTGTGATGGTGGGAGGGGCCTGGCGGACCAGTAGAATGAGGAGAATTACCTAATTCTTCCAGGAAGCAATGGAAAGGGCTTCATTTTGCCGGGAAACAACGGAAAGGGCCTCATTCTGCAGGGAAACAATGGACAGGGCCTCATTCTGTGGGAAAACAATGGAAAAGGCATAATTCTGCCAGGAAACATTTGAAAAAGCCTCATTTTGCCCACCTGAAAACAATGGAAAGTGCCTCATTCTGCTAAGAAACAATGGAAAGGGCCTCATGCAGTGGGGAAACATTGGAAAGGACCTCATTCTGCTGGGAAACAATGGAAAGGGCCTCATTAAGCCGGTAAACAACGAAAAGCCCTTATTCTGCAAGGAAACAATGGAAAGGGCCTCATTCTGCAGGGAAACAATGGACAGGGCCTCATTAAGCCAGTAAACAACGGAAAGGCCTCATTCTGCAGGGAAACAATGGAAAGGGCTTCATTCTGTGGGGAAACAATGGAAAGGGCCTCATTCTGCGGGGAAACAATGGACAGGGCTTCATTCTGCCTGCCAGGAAACAATGGCATGGGCCTCATTCTGCCAGGAAACATTGGAAAGGGCCTAATTCTGCCTTCCAGGAAACAATGGAAAGGGCCTCACTAAGCCGGTAAACAACGAAAAGGTCTCATTCAGAAGGGGAACAATGGAAAGGGCCTCATTCTGAGGGGAAACAATGGACAGGGCTTCGTTATGTGGGGATACAATGAACAGGGCTTCATTATGTGGGGAAACAATGGACAGGGCTTGATTCTGCCATGAAACATTGGAAAGGGCCTAATTCTGCCTTGCAGGAAACAATGGAAAGAGCCTCATTCTGCCAGGAAAACAATGGAAATGGTCGCATTTTGCCAGAAAACATTGGAAAGGGCCTCATTCTGCCAAGCAATAAGGGAAAGGGACTCATTAAGCCGGTAAACAACGAAAGGCCTCATTCTGAAGGGGGGCAATGGAAAGGGCCTCATTCTGCGGGGAAACAATGGACAGGGCTTCATTATGTGGGGAAACAATGGAAAGGGCCTCATTCTGCAGGGAAACAATGGACAGGGCTTCATTCTGCCAGGAACCATTGGAAAGGGCCTAATTCTGCCTTCCAGGAAACAATGGAAAGTGCCTCATTCTGCCAGGAAAACAATGGAAATGGTTGCATTTTGCCAGAAAACATTGGAAAGGGCCTCATTCTGCTAGGCAATAATGGAAAGGGCCTTATCGGTCAACAAACATTGGAAAATGTCTCATTCTGCTGGGAAACAATGGAAAGGGTCTCATTCTGCCAGGAAACATTGGTAAAAAGGCCTCATGCTGTGGGGAAACAATGGAACGTGCCTCATTCTGCCAGGAAACAATGGAAAGGCCTCATTCTGTGGGGAAACAATGGAAAGGGCCTCATTCTGTCGGGTAACAATAGAAAGGGCCTCATTACGCCAGGAAACATTGGAAAATGCCTCATTCTGACAGAGAACAATGGAAAGGGCCTCATTATGCTGGGAAACAATGGAAAGGGCCTCATTCTGTGGGGAAACAATGGAAAGGGCTTCATTCTGCAGGGAAACAATGGACAAGGCTTAATTCTGCCAGGAAACATTGGAAAGGGCCTTCCAGGAAACAATGGAAAGAGCCTCATTGTGCCAGGAAAACAATGGAAATGGTCGCATTTTGCCAGAAAACATTGGAAAGGGCCTCATTCTGCTAGGCAATAATGGAAAGGGCCTTATTCGGTCAAGAAACATTGGAAAATGTCTATTCTGCTGGGAAACAATGGAACACGCCTCATTCTGCCAGGAAACAATGGAAAGGCCTCATTTTGCAGGGAAACAATGGAAAGGGCCTCATTCTGTTGGCTAACAATAGAAAGGGCCTCATTATGCCAGGAAACATTGGAAAATACCTCATTCTGATAGAGAACAATGGAAAGGGCCTCATTATGCTGGGAAACAATGGAAAGGGCTTCATTCTGCAGGGAAACAATGGACAAGGCTTAATTCTGCCAGGAAACATTGGAAAGGGCCTAATTCTCCTTCCAGGAAACAATGGAAAGAGCCTCATTGTGCCAGGAAAACAATGGAAATGGTCGCATTTTGCCAGAAAACATTGGAAAGGGCCTCATTCTGCTAGGCAATAACGGAAAGGGCCTTATTCGGTCAATTAATGTCTATTCTGCTGGGAAACAATGGAACGTGCCTCATTCTGCCAGGAAAAAATGGCAAGGCCTCATTCTTTGGGGAAACAATGGGAAGGGCTTTGTTCTGCCGGGTAACAATGGAAAGGGCCTCATTACGTCAGGAAACATTGGAAAATGCCTCATTCTGCCAGGAAACAATGGAAATTGCCCCACTCTGCTAGAGAACAATGGAAAGGGCCTCATTATGCTGGGAAACCATGGAAAGGGCCTCATTCTGACAGGAAACAACGAAAAGGCCCTCAGTCTGCGGGGAAACTGGAAAGGGCTTCATTCTCCCAGGAAACATTGGAAAAGGCCTCATGCTGCTTGAAAATAATGGCAAGGGCCTCATTCTGCTCGAAAACAATGGACAGGGCCTCATTCGGCTAAGAAACATTAGAAAGGGTCTCATTCTGTCAGGCAACAATAGAAAACAATGGAAAGGGCCTCATTTTGCTAGGAGACAATGGAAAGGGCCTCCTCTTGCTGGGAAACAATGGAAAGGACCTCAGTCTGCCAGGAAACATTGCAAAGGGGCTCATTACGCCAGGAAAACTATGGAAAGTGCCTCATTATGCCGGGAAACAATGGAAAGGGCCTCATTCTGCCGGGAAACTATGGATAGGGCCTCATTCTGCCGGGAAACTATGGATAGGGCCTCATTCTGCCGGGAAACAATGGACAGCGCTTCATTCTGCCGGGAAACAATGGAAAGCGCTTCATTCTGCCGGGAAACTATGGATAGGGCCTCATTCTGCCGGGAAACTATGGATAGGGCCTCATTCTGCCGGGAAACTATGGAAAGGGCCTCATTCTGCCGGGAAACTATGGATAGGGCCTCATTCTGCCGGGAAACAATGGAAAGCGCTTCATTCTGCCGGGAAACAATGGAAAGCGCTTCATTCTGCCGGGAAACAATGGAAAGCGCTTCATTCTGCCGGGAAACTATGGATAGGGCCTCATTCTGCCGGGAAACTATGGATAGGGCCTCATTCTGCCGGGAAACTATGGATAGGGCCTCATTCTGCCGGGAAACAATGGAAAGGGCTTCATTCTGCCGGAAAACAATGGAAAGCACTTCATTCTGCCGGGAAACTATGGATAGGGCCTCATTCTGCCGGGAAACTATGGATAGGGCCTCATTCTGCCGGGAAACTATGGAAAGGGCCTCATTCTGCCGGGAAACTATGGATAGGGCCTCATTCTGCCGGGAAACAATGGAAAGCGCTTCATTCTGTCGGGAAACAATGGAAAGCGCTTCATTCTGCAAGCAAACAATGGAAAGGGCCTACTTCCGTAGTGGAATTTGTGGAACAGCCTGTAAATCTTCAGTGAAATGGTGAAATGGGCTTATTCTGCTATAGAATGGTGCGATGGGCCTACACATCTGGAGAGGGATGGTGAAAGGGCCTCGAGCTGCATTGTGATTGTGAAGAATGCCATCGAGCTGCAGTGGGATAGGCATTGGCCTGCTATGGAATGGCAGAAAGGGCCCGCTCTTTGGTGGGATAGTGGAAAGGACCTCATTCTGCAGCTGAAGGGTGAAAAGGATCCTCAGGTCGGCAGTGAAATGGCGAAATGGGCCACATTCCAGCGTGGAAAGGTGGCAAAACGTATAGCTTTCAAAGGAAATGGCGAAAAGGGCCTAATGCTCTGGGTTTTGTGCAAAGGGTGTATATCTGCAGCGGGATGGTGGAAAGGGCTCTCTGCGGCATCAAGATGGTGGACAGGTTCTAGATCTGCCACGGAATGGTGGAGAAGGCCTCCTTTTCAGTGAAATGGCAAATCTGCACTGGGGTGGTGGCAAGGTACCAGATATGCAGTGGAATGGCGCAACAGGCTTAAACATCTGGAACGGGATGGAGAAAGGGGTCTAGTTCTGGACTTTAGTGGTGAAAAGGACCTCATTCTGTAGCGCAATGACAGGGAGGGCCTGGTTATAGTGGGATGGCAAAAGGGCCTGAATGTTCAGTGCAAATGTGGAAAGGGCCTTTATCTGCATCTGAATCCTGAATATGACTTCAGGCTACAGTGCAATGGTGGATGGTGAAAAAGGCCTCACTCTGCAGCGGAATGGTTCTAAGGGGGTCTCGATTTGCAGTGGAATGACAGAAAGGTACTCGCCCTGCAGTGAAATTGTGGCAATGGATCTTGGTCTGCCGTGGAATGGGGAAAGGGCCTCTCTCAGCAGTGAAATGGTTTAAGGGGCCATGATATGCTGTGGAATGGTGGACAGGACATTGCTCAGCAGTGAAATGGTGAAATATTGGAATAGCCCCAGTCTGCAGTGGAATGGTAGAAGGGGCCTTGGTCTGCAGTGGAATGGGGGAAAGGACCTCTCTTGGCAGTGGAATGATGGCAGGGGCCTCGCTCCGCAGTGGAATGATGGCAGGGGCCTCGCTCTGCGGTGGAATAATGGCAGGGGCCTCGCTCCGCAGTGGAATGATGGCAGGGGCCTCGCTCCGCAGTGGAATGATGGCAGGGGCCCCGCTGCGCAGTGGAATGATGGCAGGGGCCCCGCTGCGCAGTGGAATGATGGCAAGGGCCGCGCTCTGCAGTGGGCTGGAGGAAGGGTACTGAGAAGATGGAGGAAGGGCACCGAGTCTCCACTTGGGATAGATTTGGGCAGCATCCTCTGTAATGTGCCTGTGGGGGCGTCGGATGCTGCAATCATGTGGCTTCGAGCTGGAGCTGTAACCATATCTGCGCGAGTCTGTGTATATATCACGCTCATTAACTTCGGCACTTGACATTTGAAAATTAAAACTGGCTTCGAGTTCAGAGAGCCTGAGATCTCTCAGCCGAGAAGCTATAATGATCGCAGCCGCCTGCAGCTGCGAAATGGAATGTTCTTACCATACAAAGCCCTTCCAGCGGAAAGCACGTGTTGGACTCAAACATCTCTCTCTCTCTCTCTCTCTCTCTTTCTCTCGCTCTCTCTCTGTCTCTCCCTCTCGCTGTCTTTGTGTGTCTATTTATATGGTCTTTCTCGCTATTATTCTCTGTGCCTGTCTATATCTCGTGTATCGTTCTTTCTGGCTGTCTAGCTGTCTGTCATCTGATCTATCTCTTGCTTTGCCAGACCCTTGAAATAAATATGTGTGTCAGTAAATGAAGTTACTCTGACAATGTGCTGTAATAGACCTCTTTCGTTGGTGATGTTTAAGTGGAACGCCACATCGGGGGAATACTTTTGGAAATGCTAATATCTTTGGTGTTGTTTGGCTACACTGCACGAAACATCCCCAAAACGTGCAGATCTGACTCCCATCGGGGATGTTTGCTCCCACCTGGAGCAACTGCAGCTTGGGTTAACATGACTTAAATTAGCAGTTGGCATCTCGGCCAATTTGCGATCTTCACTTGGTTTTTTTGAAAAACCACTGAGGAATTTTGGTAAAAGATCCCTAAATGCAGGGGCCTGCAATTATTCTGCAGACCTAATTCAAATCTGAGCCCAGAACTGTGATTGGCTTATGCCGAATCTAGCATTCTTCATCTGGCAGCCATCTTGGTTCTGTGGATTGGGGAAAGGATCTGCACGTCTTGCAATGAAATAACCTGGGCGTTTGTCCATATTTGTACCAACACGCTTGCTCATTCCATTCGACCCCTTTGACACCCCACCAAGGAAACAGGTGCAGAATGAAGCACTCTTTCTTTGTTGGCATAAAAGGCCACAGATTTATTTTCACAACATTGTTTATAACTAACAAATTCAAAACACTGCAAACCAAACTTTGGGAAAATAGTTCTGAAGGTGCGGCGGCCAGCCACCTGTTTCGTGTCCAAACCTTGCTTCCCCCTTTCCCAACCAAGTCCACTGTAGGCCAATGCTCCCCCAACCATTCTTGTCTGAGCCCCCCCTGCCCTTGCAGGTGTTCCTGGGCTGGGCGAGTGCCTTTTTGTCGAGGGAAGCCGAGCCCTCATCGATACCTCCATCGCCCTTGCCGCTTAGGCCACCATAGGGCGGTGGTCGCGTGAAGAGCAAAAACCCTTCCCGTTTTTCCACGGCTCGTTAGTAGTCTTATCTTGCCACTGGTCGCAAAAACACTGCCCCGCCTAAGGTGGAACAACGCCCACAGTGGCTCCCCGCTTTCCTTCTCTTATAATTCCAGCAGTTTCGTGCATACATTCCAAAAGAACAGATCCATGCCTGTTGATGACAAATGCACTCCATCCTTCACATAGTATTCCAGGGATTTTAAAATGATCAGACCGTGCCTGACCTGTGGGAAACCTCTGCTCTGCAGAATTTAGCCATTGCCCCGTTCAATTTCCTCCTTGATTTCTCAACTGCAGAATGACTTTCTGTGCCCCTCCATTCCTGTCTCGGAATGATCTTGGACCAGATGATTTCTGTCTCGCCCAACTGCGAGGACAACTCCTGTAAAGTGAACATCATTTCCCTCATCAAAGACCCCTTACCCAAGCTTGTCAGGTCATTGCCACCTAGAAGGACGATCAATACATCGGGCCTGTGCTGCTTGCCCAACAAATTGTAAATGTGCCCCTGCAACTGTGCCCATCTCATTCCGGGCACCCCATGCCACCAGATCCGGTATTTGCCCGTGGTCATCCTCTCTCTTTCCACCGTCCAGCTGGCCCCGGCCCTAGTCACAAAAGAATGCCCCCCCACCCAGACAGACCGTCTCCTCCTTCAAGCTGCTGTTAAATGGAGGGAGATGAGAAGGTGGTACATTAATACTACATTTTGTCCAGCCTTATGTACCTCCTGAAACAACCCAGCTTCCAACCCCCAATTCTCATGATTGCCTCAGGCACAATGCCCAGCTCGGCCACTGTTGTAGGCACCCCTATTCTAAAGGAGTGTGTACCAAACACTCCTCCTGTTGCTCCCATCCCTTTCAAAGCCATATCCATCACGCTCCTGAACTGGAACCTGCTCAGGGCCGACCCATCCCTGTGCAAGAATAGGGGGGTCGCTGCCCCCGCCTGTTGCCTCTCCTGTAAGTAATTTGTCAGCCCTGCAAACCGGACACACTATGCTCCTCTGGATTCTATGAAGCGTGACTGTCCTCCCTTTTCCCTTCTGATCAGTCTTTGATCTCCTCAGATAAATGCACACCAGCTCCTTTGATAATTGCACATCCTCCAACCTCAAAAACCCAGAGCCCCGTCCCTCTCTATTCTCAGGAACCAGCTTGCTTACTCTGAAGCATGGGTGCACAAGATACGACCCATGGGCCAGTTGCAGCCCGCCATGCTCTTTTGTCCGGCCCGCGAGGCACAAAGACTTTCCTAATGGAGGGCGGCCCGCAAGCAGCATCGGCCGCCCTCCATTAGGAAAGTCTTTGTTGTCTTCCGGGCCGGACAAAACACTGGCCCTCATTAGCTCAGCACACACGCACCACGTCGCTCCTACGAGCCACGTAGTGCGTGTGTGCTGCACCAATGGACCGGGAGGCATTTCAGCCTTGGACCACGCCAGCCGTAGCACAATTCCAGTTACCTCGCCAGCGTTCCAGTTTACCTGCCTTCCAGCACGTCTCCAGTAAGTGGTCTGTTTGTGTTTGTGCGTCAGGGCCGTTTCTCTGTATGTTTGTGTTGTGTATGTTGGGGTGGGGGGGTGTCGGGTGTGTATGAATGTTTGGTTTTGAATGTGTTTTTGTGTATGTTGAGATGCGGGGGCGGGGGGTGTCGGATGTGTATGAATGTTTGGTTTTGAATGTGTTTTTGTGTATGTTGAGATGCGGGGGTGGGGGGTGTCGGATGTGTATGAATGTTTGGTTTTGAATGGGTTTTTGTGTATGTTGAGATGCAGGGGTGGGGGGTGTCGGATGTGTATGAATGTTTGGTTTTGAATGTGTTTTTGTGTATGTTGAGATGCAGAGGAGGGGGGTGTCGGATGTGTATGAATGTTTGGTTTTGAATGTGTTTTTGTGTATGTTGAGATGCGGGGGTGGGGGGTGTCGGATGTGTTTGAATGTGTTTTTGTGTATGTTGTGATGCGGGGGTCGGGGGGTGTCGGATGTGTATGAATGTTTGGTTTTGAATGTTTTTTTGTGTATGTTGAGATGTGGTAGTTGGGGGGGGTGTCGGATGTGTATGAATGTTTGGTTTTGAATGTGTTTTTGTGTATGTTGAGATGCGGGGGTGGGGGGTGTCGGATGTGTATGAATGTTTGGTTTTGAATGTGTTTTTGTGTATGTTGAGATGCGGGGGTGGGGGGGGGTGTCGGATGTGTATGAATGTTTGGTTTTGAATGTTTGTGTTGTGTATGTTGAGATGCGGGGGTGGGGGGTGTCGGATCAGTATGAATGTTTGGTTTTGAATGTGTTTTTGTGTATGTTGAGATGCGGGGGTGGGGGGTGTCGGATGTGTATGAATGTTTGGTTTTGAATGTGTTTTTGTGTATGTTGAGATGCGGGGGTGGGGGGTGTCGGATGTGTATGAATGTTTGGTTTTGAATGTTTGTGTTGTGTATGTTGAGATGCAGGGGTGGGGGGTGTCGGATGTGTATGAATGTTTGGTTTTGAATGTGCTTTTCTGTATGTTGAGATGCGGGGGTGGGGGGGAGTCGGATGTGTATGAATGTTTGGTTTTGAATGTTTGTGTTGTGTATGTTGCGATGTGGGGGTGGGGGGGTGTCGGATGTGTATGAATGTTTGGTTTTGAATGTGTTTTTGTGTATGTTGAGATGCGGGGGTGGGGGGTGTCGGATGTGTATGAATGTTTGGTTTTGAATGTGTTTTTGTGTATGTTGAGATGCGGGGGTGGGGGGTGTCGGATGTGTATGAATGTTTGGTTTTGAATGTTTTTTGTGTGTATGTTGAGATGCGGGGGTGGCGGGTGTCGGATGTGTATGAATGTTTTTTTGTGTATGTTGAGATGCGGGGGTGGGGGGGTGTCGGATGTGTATGAATGTTTGGTTTTGAATGTCTTTTTGTGTATGTTAAAATGTGGGGGTGGGGGGTGTCGGATGTGTATGAATGTTTGGATGTTTGTGTTGTGTATGTTGAGATGTGGGGGTGGGGGGGTGTCGGATGTGTATGAATGTTTGGTTTTGAATGTTTTTGGGTCTGTATGTTTGCATGTTTGAGAGTGTGCTGATTTGGGGTGTGGGGGGTTCAGAGGTGGGGGGTTCGGGTCTGTATGGGTGCTTGTTTGAGAGTGTGCTGATTTGGGGGGTGGGGGTTCGGGTCTGTATGGGTGCATGTTTGAGTGTGCTGATTTGTAGGGTTGGGGGTTCTGGTCTGTATGGGTGCATGCTTGAGTGTGTGTGCTGAGTTGGGGGCTGGGGTTTTGGGTCTGTATGTTTGCATGTTTGAGAGTGTGCTGATTTGGGGTGTGGGGGGTTCGGGTCTGTATGGGTGCATGCTTGAGTGTGTGTGCTGAGTTGGGGGGTGGGAGTTCGTGTCTGTACGGGTGCATGTTTGTGTGTGTGCTGAGTTGGGGGTGGGGGGTTCGGGTCTGTATGGGTGCTTGTTTGAGAGTGTGCTGATTTGGGGAGTGGGGGTTCGGAGTTGGGGGTCGGGGGTTTGGGTCTGTATGGGTACATGTTGGTGTGTGTGCTGAGTTGGGGGGTGGGGGGATCGGGTCTGTATGGGTGCTTGTTTGAGAGTGTGCTGATTTGGGGGGTTCGGGTCTGTATGGGTGCTTGTTTGAGAGTGTGCTGAGTCGGGGTGGGGGGTTTGGGTCTGTAGGGGTGCATGCTTGAGTGTGTGTGCTGAGTTGGGGGGTGGGGGGTCCGGGTCTGTATGGGTGCTTGTTTGAGAGTGTGCTGATTTGGGGGAGGGGGGTTTGGATTTTGGGGGTTGGGGGTTTGGGTCTGTATGCGTGCATGTTTGTGTGTGTGCTGAGTTGGGGGGTGGGGGGTTCGGGATCTGTATGGGTGCTTGTTTGAGAGTGTGCTGATTTGGGGGGTTCGGGTCTGTATGGGTGTTTGTTTGAGAGTGTGCTGAGTTAGGGGTGGGGGGTTCGGGTCTGTATGGGTGCATGCTTGAGTGTGTGTGCTGAGTTGGGGGGTGGGGGGTTCGGGTCTGTATGGGTGCATGCTTGAGTGTGTGTGATGAGTTGGGGGTGGGGGTTTGGGTCTGTATGGGTGCATGTTTGTGTATGTGCTGAGTTGGGGGGTGGGGGGATCGGATCTGTATGGGTGCTTGTTTGTGTGTTTGCTGATTTGGGGGGTGGGGGTTCGGAGTTGGGGGGTTGGGGTTTGGGTCTGTATGGGTGCATGTTTGTGTGTGTGCTGAGTTCGGGGGTGGGGGGTTCAGGTCTGTATGGGTGCTTGTTTGAGAGTGTGCTGATTTGGGGGGGTGGGGGGTTCGGAGTTGGGGGGAGGGGGGTTTGGGTCTGTATGGGTGCATGTTTGGTTGGGGGTGAGGGGGCATGGGGCATAGTGTTTGGTTGGGGGTGAGGGAAATGGGGCATAGTGTTTGGTTGGGGGTTGGAGCCATGGGGCATAGTGTTTGGTTGGGGGTAAGGGGGCCCTGGGGCATAGTGTTTGGTTGGGGGTGAGGGGGACATGGGTCATAGTGTTTGGTTGGGGGTGAGGGGGACATGGGTCATAGTGTTTGGTTGGGGGTGAGGGGGAAATGGGGCATAGTGTTTGGTTGGGGGTGGGAGCCATGGGGCATAGTGTTTGGTTGGGGGTGAGGGGGCCCTGGGGCATAGTGGTTGGTTGGGGGTGAGGGGGACATGGGTCATAGTGTTTGGTTGGGGGTGGGAGCCATGGGGCATAGTGTTTGGTTGGGGGTGGGAGCCATAGGGCATAGTGTTTGGTTAGGGGTGAGGGGGCCTGGGGCATAGTGTTTGGTTCGGGGTGAGGGGGCCATGGGGCATAGTGTTTGTTTGGGGGTGAGGGACATGGGGCATAGTCTTTGGTTGGGGGTGAGGGGGCATGGGGCATAGTGTTTGGTTGGGGTGAGGGACATGGAGCATAGTGTTTGGTTGGGGGTGGGAGCCATGGGGCATAGTGTTTGGTTGGGGGTGGGAGCCATGGGGCATAGTCTTGCACTCCAAGAGTGAACCCAATAATAAAGCTAAAACAGGCACAGTTAGGAGATGTACATCCTTTGCTTTTTGAGGAAACCTGACTCAACGAAGGCCATACTCCTCTTGGGCAACCCAAACAGCAAACAATAGCAGTCCAAAATAACGGAATGTCCAATCTTGGGTCAATAAAATGTATATAATTTAATTAAACAGATGAGATACAATAACTAAATAGAAATAAATTATAACAATGGAAAATGTGTAGTACAAAATGTAAGTTTGAAATGCAAATAAAAATCGTTACCCCTCAAAAACATATTCTTTTTCCATGTGTTTAATACAAATTGGGGGTTGGAAAAGCCTTCTGCCACGCCCCGCCTACCGCCCCGCCCACATTTACTTTTCGGCCTACTATAGCCCTCATGTAAGGTACTTTCTGCCCTCTGTCAAAATCAGTTGTGCACCCCTGCTCTGAAGGCTCCAGAGAAGGCCAATGAAAAGGCTGCCATGAAACAAAACCCTCTCCCCCTCGCTATGGCAAAAAGTATGCAGGGTTTCAATTAAACAGTGTAATTTCACAACATGAATGGGCTGCCTTGCGTCAGGCTTTCCCTCTGTTGGCTTTGCCCAACCCTTCATTGCCATTGCGGTGTAATGCTAGTTTCCCCCCAAGTTTGTAGCAATGAGTTATTGGGGCCAAATGATAAGACATCCAGGATCTGGTTTTCCCAGACCGCCATCCTCACCCGACAAAGGTACGTACTGGCGTTCCCCTTTGCCCTTCCGTCAACATTTATTCTTGAAAGGCCAGGAATTGCTCCCAGCATCCCCGTACCTCCTTGCTGTGCTCGGGGCCAGGGCAGTGTGCATTAGGGAGCTCAGATTACCCCAATCATGCCCCACCACTGCACCTTGAATGGGATCATCCTCTTGCTTGCCTCTGGACAGTTCCCCAAAATACCTCCCACTGCAAATGAGAGAGAGAGTCAGCTGCCACATTCTTCACTCCTGGAATATGTCATGCTCTTATCTCAGTGTTTAATTTGAGCAGGCTTGTTGTCAGCTCTCTCAGTAACCTCAATAGCCTCACATTGCTGGACGTCCCCTGATTAATGATTTGGACCACTGCCAAGTTATCTGACCACAGAATCACCCTCCTATTCGCTAATGACTTTCCCCAAAGCTTGAAAGCAACTATGATAGGAAACAGCCTCAGCAGGGTGATGTCCCTGGTAATGCCTTCCTGAAGCCATGCTTTTGGCCAGGCCTGCCCGCACCAGTCGCTACCCAGAATGGCTCCAAATCCGTGTGCGCCTGAAGAGTCAGTAAAAAGCTTCAGTTTTTCGCGTGTGGCCAACTGCTCCCGCCACAGTAGTACCCCATTGAAATCATCCAGGTAACCATCCCACATTTTGAGATCCTCCTTCACCTCCGCCCCCAGTCGCACATACTGGGAAGCATTCTGCAGCCCTACCGTCTTGAGTTCAATGCTCCTGGCGAACACTTTACCTGCCGGGATCACCTTACCCACAAAGTTCAAGTTCCCCGCCAGTGATCGCAGCTCCCTCAGGGTGGCCTTACTCCTGCCCTCAATTCCCTGATTGTTTCTTGCAGCTTCATCACCTTGTCCTTTGGCAATCTACGCTTCCCTTCAACTGAGTCTACCTCTATTCCCAGGAATGTAAGCCTTGTGAGTGGGCCCACTGTCTTCCCCTTTGCCAAGGGGACCCCCATCTCATCCATCAAAGCCTGGAACCTGCTCATGAGCGCCCCACATTCATCTGTCCCTTCTTTCTCACTGAGCAACAAATCGTCGAGGTAATGCATTACCAACCTGTCCTGGGCCCTCAGCTTCAATTCATACTCCAGAAAGGTGCTAAACTTTTCAAAATAAGCGCAAGAAATAGTGCAACCCATCGGTAAGCACCTGTCGTAGAGGTAAGAGTCTTTTACTTTGAAACCCAGCAAATGGTAGCTTTCCTCGTGAATTGGCAGTAGCCTGAAGGCAGACTCAATGTCAGCCTTCCCCATCGATGTGCCTCTCCCTGAGGTCCTCACTAGCGCTATAGCATCATCAAATGACGAATAGTGAACCCTGCAACTCTCTTTTGCTATGCCATCGTTAACGGACGCACCTTCGGGGAAGGAAAGGTGCTGTTTGAGGTGAAACTGCCCGTCTTCCCTCTTTGGTGCCAAGCCCAGGGGTGACACTACAAAATTCTCTGATGGCGGGGAAGTGAATGGGCCCTCCACCGTACCCAGCTTGATCTCTTTCGCAATTTTCTGCGCCACAACCTCCGGCATTCTCACATCCGATTTTAAATTGTCCACTTCCCTGCTCCCCACAACCCCGTTGTAAGGGATCCTAAACCCCCACCTTGAACCTTCCCAAAGCAATTTAGTGTTGGCGCTATTGTGATATGCATTCAAGAATGGTATCAATTTATGCAGGAGTATGGGCGTAGCAAGTGAGCTTCAATTATGCTTAGCCTTCTCTTTTGGTTTAGCACTACCCCTCTGCTTCCCCTCCCCGGAAGACGTGATGTGGTTCCCTCAACCTTTGCCACCTGTGTGCTTGAATCTTCAGATTTTGCCAAAAGGGCAATACCCCTCCTCAAACTTCCAGCAAACTGCTTACTCCCCCTGAGGATAACTGGGTCGACCATTCCAGGAGGAGCGTCTGCGAAAGGACCCCCTCCACCTGTCCCCATAAGACCATCTCTCCTTTTTATAATATGGCTTCTCGTCCTGAGCCTTGTCCCCTGTCTCCTTTGATGGCACCATTTTCTCAATGTAGCCTCTCACATCCACCTCATCCCAAGACATTGCAGATGAAATCTGCATTTTTAGCCTAAAACCCCTGTCGTACTTTAACCATGCTTTGCCGCCATAGGTCAGGTATGCGGTATGTATATACTGCTCATATGCAAATAATGCCCCTGCATCCTGTTGGAACTTTTCTATCATAATGGATGTTAGCATGCTGAAGGCTGCCAACCAATTGTGTATGTTCTCCTCTATCTTGCCCTTTTCCCTGTCCTTCTTCTTCCTCTACTTCTCTGATAATTCACTTAAGCCCAACCCCACAGGCTCTGTATCTTGCAGGGAAAAGATCTAAAAAAATGACTGCCAAATCCTCTCCTTGTAAGCCAAAGGAATTTGCCATATGCCAGCTTTCCTGCTGCACAGCTCACCACTGCCTTCTCCCATCTGTTTGATATAAACAATATTCCATCCAATTTCAACATAGGCCGGGGGTTGCTTTGGGGGAACTGTTGTCTTTTGCACTTCTCTTCTTCTTTGTCCATTAGTACAACTTGCACTTTGTGCCCCTTTAACAGACTTCAAACTCGACACAGCGCTAAGTTCACCAAACACTGAGCCTCTAAGGGCAATATCTCCCAAGGTCCGAACATTTTGGGTGCTCTCGCCGCATGTGGGAACAGACACAACAACTACCGTTGTACCTCTGTTTCCCCACTGAGTTGATATAACTGCACCATACATTGTTAAACTCTGGGTGGTGCACATTGGACATTGTATCAAGCACTTTTCCTTTGTACTGTTCATATTCTTTTTGTTACCTAAACCTGTTTTTAGTCGTATGTTGAGATCCCATAATAAAGTATACTGTATCTTTATCTGCTTAATATGCACCACTTTGGTTATATATTCATCATTTGATTTAGCTTCAAATTTGTTTTCAAACGTTTAAACATATATACATTCCTTTTCAGTACTACTACTACTACATTCCACCCCCTTTATATGGCCTACCCATATAACAACACTGAATATATATGTAAAAAAACAAACCCACACATAAGAGGATATACCATGGCACTGCAAATACGATCAAAATACACATTTTTAATTGTGCCACAGTCTCAGTAGTTGAATAAACACGGTGGAAGAAAAATACCCCAAAACACTCAAAAAAGATCCAAAAATCAAAAAGCGAAAACAAAACAAATAATTCAAGCAATACTGCTATGAATAAAATTCTGCATTCATCAAACATTAACAATAGCTCAAACATATTCAGTCAGAATGCTCGCAGGTGGGGGCATGGATTGTGGTGCTTTTTGAACATCAGATAAATGTACCCAATTCCGCAATTCCTACTACAGTGTACAGGCCATTATAACGGGGCTCCCTCCACCTTCTCAAAAATGTTTTAATATACACCTTGTCAGTTGGGAACAATTGGGAACAATTGTAATGGTGGCAAGCTCACAGATTTCAGTGCTGTGCTGCTATAAGTGTTTCCAATCTCCGTGGTGCAATCTGTGGAGAAAGGTTGGTTAACTGAGTCAAATATGAATGAAATTCATCCCCTAGGATCGACACAGCCCTTTCAGCATCTGAAGCACCCCACAGAGGAGGTAAAGGTCTGTGCATATGTCATCCCGTCACAATCCCATGAGGGGAGAGGTGATGATCCTTACAGGGTTGGGTCCTTAAACTGAACAAGGCCAAGAGGAGACAATGCACCCAATTCCTATTCAGTGTAGCATAGAGATTGGACAGTTTTGTTTTGGATAAACCATTCATCCTCTCCACAACCTCTTGGCCTGAGGGTGATACATGGAATACAACATGTGCTTTATTTCTAAAAGAGCCACAATCTCCGTAAACAGCTCATTGAAGAAGTGGGTGCCGTTATCGCTTCTTAAATCATTGCACACTCCCCATCGGGGAAACACTTCTCTCACCAAAAACTATGTGGTCGATTGGGCATCAGGATGTGCACACGGATCAGCCTCATTCTAACGGGAGAAAGGACAAACAACCACTTTCAAGTATCAAAATGATCTACACCTCTCTCCCATATTAGCAAAATATATATGCAAACCACAAAATGGCCCAGTAGGGGGTGGCAAGATGCCTTTTAAAGTTTTCAAAGTTTGCCCTGTACTATAAGTCTGGCATACCACACAATTGGATGTAAACAAAGATTACAATTCCTTAATATTAGGCACATACCAATCTTCCTGAATATCTTCTGCAATATGTTGTTTAAATACATGGGCTGGGTAAGGAAGCTAGTCAATGGCTACCAATGCCAATGGTTAAGGCATCACGACATTCCCTGTATTCATTTGCTTCCACACCAAATCATTTAGAAATTGTGCACAGCCTCTCTTTGCCACACTAAGTTTTCACTTTGTGGTGCCTGTATTTATATCTCAATACGTTCTGTAACAGTGAGGGCTGTGTATGGCACCTGCAACTGGAGCTACATGTTCACAAATGCTGAATGGTGAGGTATCCCTGGGACTGGCAAATAAGTGTCCTGTTTCGCTGCGGTGTCTGCCGCTTCATTCCTGTGGGAGAGGAAGTCTATACTGCTTGTGTGGGCAGTGCACTTTACTATTGTTGCAAGCGTAGGTTGAGTGAGTGCGGTAATCAGTCTGTCTAACAAAGCTGCATGCTGTACGGGAGAACCATCTGCTCTACGAAACCCTCTCCTCATCCATCTCAACAATCGTGAGTGGATAGTCGTTGTAACGTAGGCAGAGTCCAAATTTATCATTACTTGGCATCTCTTTGCTGTGTCAAGCACTTCAATAACGGCAATCAGTTCTGCTGCTTGTGCTGAATAATGACATTGCAGCATCTGCTGCAAGACAACCTCAAATTCTCCCTCAACTAGATGCACCATTGATGCTCCAGTATGTCTCTGACCCATCTCCTGGTCGCTAGTTGACAACCTGTCAATGAAATACACTTCTCCTTAATCAAGGGAGTAGTCACAGGGTTTAGGAATACCATACTCTGTGCCTTCATAGGTGAAACAGTCATGCACCTCGTCATCGTCTGTAATGGATTCAGTTAAAAAGGTAGCTGGATTCACTGTCTTGCAACAAACAATATGAATAGATGGGCTTGACAGTATTGCTTCATATGCAGAAGCCCTTTGCATGGTCAAAGTAGATTTGGACCTCCCTAGTATCGTAAAAACAGCATGGTTCACATACAATGTTAGGGAACAACCCATGACAATAGTTGCAGACTTCTCAAAAGTGAAAGTAGCAGAAGCCAACTCTTGTTTGCAAATGAACTGTCCTTGCATAACGGAATATAACATGCCACTATAATAGGCCAAACATGTATGCCCCATTGTGCTGTGTTTTGTCAGTAGAACAGTAATCATATTACCATTAGCATGTGAAAAGAGAGAATACTCTTGCATGTAATCAGGGGTAGCCAATACTGGGGCAGTAGAAATAACAACTTTAAGCTCCTGAAATGTAGTGACCATCTCATCAGTTCAAATAATCGTATTCTTTGTATGCTGTGATTCCTTGAGGGATTTAAGCAATGGTTTGGTGTATGATTGTCTGCATATACTTCACTGTCACTGGCTGAGGTGTGGCGCACACTGCTGCTGCTCACTGAGGGGTTACTCTTTTGCCATTGATGGAAATCAACTGTCCGAAGTACAACAGTTCCTGCTGACAATATTGCAATTTTGGTCCAGCCACCTGGTACCCTTTGTCAGCCAACAATTGTAACAATGCTATGGAGTCTTCCCTGCATTGACACTCCATGCTGCCTAACACCAATAAGTCATCCACATATTGTATTATGGTACTGCGGACAGAAGTGTTACCCAAATCTTCATGTAACACCCTATTAAACATACTCGGGGATTCACAGTACCCCTGAGGAAGCCTAGTATGTTGGAATCGGATCCCAGCAAATGTAAATGCTGTGAGATACTGCAAATCAGGATGCAAGGGAACTGAGTAAAAAGCATTTTTCAAGTCCACCACAGTGAAATTGGTAGCCTCCACAGGTATATTACACAATATTGTAGCAGGGTTCGGAACCACTGGGAACTCTGCCTGTAAAAAGAGGCCGTAAATACTGAATAATTCTCCAACTAGCACCTTTCGATTTCTTCACTGGATAGATGGCCGTGTTACAGGGTGAATTTGAAGGTACTATAATGCGCTGATGTAAAAGGGTCATAATGGTGTCATAAATTCCCTCCTCTGCTGCCTTCGACAGGGGATACTGTTTTACTCGTGGTAACTGAGCACCAAGTTTCAGAGTGATTCATATCAGTGTGATGCTTTTTAAGAGTCCCACATCATTTGGATTGTTCGTCCACAATTTGTCAAGAGCTTTGACAAAATTTGAAGAAGTAAATGAAGGAGCGGTCGCTACTAACAGCACAGGGCACACTACATGTCTGTAATGAATCATGATTTCCCATGGAACACACACTCCCAATAAGTTTTCTCTCCCCTTTTCTCGGTTCTCAAACAACTCCTCATCTGAGACATTTTTTATTGGTTTCGTGAGGTCAATGCACAGAACTGTGCGCCATTCCCAGTTCATATCAACTGCTATCAAAACAATCGGGTCTTCTGCCACTCAAACTCCTTCTATATCCAGTTTGATTATAGAGCCTGCAACTATCTCTTGAGGTTGGGCAGGCCTGGACAGAAACTCAGAGGGTACTTGTCAAAACTTATTCGCCACTTGTTGCAAAGCACTCAGTAGTAAGATGATACCATATAGAAAGAAGTGGGAGGGCCACTGGTATTCCTCTTGCTACAGACTCAACGCCTAATGCTCTACATTACCTACACCACACACATACCGGATGTGGAACACGCCCCGTCTCTTTCGGTGAACAAGGTGGTCATGTTGAGCTTACTCAGAATATCCCTTCCTAACAAGTTTATTGGAGTTGCTGTGGAATATAACAAGGGGGCCCACACCTCTCTGCCTCATATTTTGATAGGTAATTTAGTTGTGAAAGGAACCTATTGAACTGCCCCAGAGAAGCCCTGCATTTCCATGTACTCACTTGATAGAGGGAATCCTCCCTTACTAATGCATGATTTAATCGCACCTGTATCTACCATGAAAATAAATGGTTTATTTGTTATCTCCATGCCTACCAAGGGTTCCTCTTCTGGATCAGCAGTCCTGATAGAACTGGACACGCTAATGCTCTCTGTGGGCTGTCCTCATCCGGGTACGTGTTTGCCTCTTTGGGAAGACAAATGGGTTCCTACAACCACAGTGGCTCTCTGCTACTGAGTTACCATATCATTTGCAACTGTGTTGTTAGTCAGGATATGGGGCCCTGTTGCTGTTCCTGATGTACAGCGAATGATGGCACATTACCTACTCCCAGGGCGGGAAACAGCAGGAAAGTTGGTGGGGGAGTGGGCGGGGCTGCGGCACTGGTACTCTATAAGGGGCCATCGGAAGTGTCTGTCTGTATAACTGAGGCTATGGACCTGAAACTCCCTGCGACTAAGGATATATCTGTTGTTGAGTATACGCACACACCTGCCTACTACTACATTCCCTTGAAAAATGACCCATGTGCTGGCATGTCCAACAATGACCTTCTCCTCCTCTTCCTCGCCGTACCATTCCCCCACAGCCCCCTCGCTCTCTCCGGGCACCCAAAAATCCCCCTCTCCCCCTGCTGAAACCCCCCTGAAACCTCCCCTTGGTACTGAGATTGGTACCCCCCAGTCCACCCGTTCTCTGCTCCCCATCTGGGTGCTGCTTGTACATCCGCCTGAATCACACTAAGGTCGGCCGACCCTTCCGTCTACACTGCTGCTGTTGCCCCCTCCAATGCAACCTTCTGAACCAGTTTTGCTTCCTCGCTGCGCAGTTTCCTTCTCTTTTTTTTCAACAGTTTGCAATGGTGGATAATAATAAACTGAATTTCCGCACAACCATTTCCCTTGATCCCCACTTTCTTGTCAACTGCCATCTGTACCTCTTTTGGCAGCCCTCTTTTAGCCACGAAAAAGAAAAATGGAATCGCTCAATCCCATGGATCTCCCATCTCTGCCCACCACCTACGTCATCAGCCTGGTTTCCCAGTATCGACACAAACAAACTTTTCAAATCACCTACAGCCAAAGTAGTTCCAGCTGTATGCTTTTCAAATGCGTATATACATTTACCTGCCCCAGCTGTGAGGGACAGGAGTGTTTTTATGATATTATTTGTATCCATATGTGCCCAATGGATATACTGTGCTTCTCCTGGAACCTTATGCAACAGAGGGAACTGTGCCCCTCGCGCCTTCCCAACTTTCCTTTTTCCCAGCAACAATCTCTTAGCTACCGCCATTCGCACAAACATGTTACGCAACCTGGCTCCCCACAAACCTTCTACTTGTGGGCTTATTACTGGTGGCTTTTCTGCTTCTTCCAATTTATCCACCATATCCCACTCCTCTTCCCCCTCATGTGTGTAATCATATTCCTCCTCCGACCTTGCCATTGCATAATTCACACCCCCTTCTTGCCTCCTTCTATCTTCCCACTCCTTTTCTATATGCACATCCTTGATAGCTGTACTATCTATTCTGAAAAACAGGTTCCCTGCTCTCCATTCATCCACTCCGATAGGCATCAGTTTTCCCTCCCGCCATTCTAATTTTAATTGTGCCAATTCTCCCTCCACCTTCCTTAATGCATCTACTAGCTCTTATTGTGGTTTTGCATCATCTCCCTCCTGCCCCTTACCCCTCCCAGTGGCTGACATTGTGGGATTTGGAAGATCCTGCTAATGTGCCGATGTAGGTGGCAGGAGTGTCGTAGTAGGCAATGGGGCATACATAGGATTTGTATATCCTCACGCAGCCCGTGTGGGGTAACCTCCTAACGGTGGACACCTGTCACCTGTCTGCTTCCATTGGGGCCACAGGGACGCTCGGAACAGTGACTGTGGTAGTATTAATACTACCCGTGGTAGTTGCCTCACATACTACCTTAGAATAATTAGTGGGGCAATCCTCTAAATATTCCACCATTTTCCACAATTCCAATACTGCCTTTATGTTTTTTAATTTCCTTCCCTTGTATTTAGCTGTTTAAAACATGTACATGTGACTTAGAATCTCTCTATTATTTATGCCCTGGACCGGCCATGGCTTAAACTTCCCTTACTTTGTTTTCATGCACCATTCCCAATGATATTTAAGAATCTTATCTAGATACAAAAGAAGGTCCGTACACACATAATCCAGCTGAGATATTGGCTCCATGATAACTACTCATTCTCATTAATATTTTTACAGTGTTTACCAATACCCTTGTCCTGCTCCAACAAACCAGTATCCCTTCCCATACTCACTTCTTTCACCCCACACCCAACCCTCTTTACCCACACACAGTTACACATACATCTTTCACTCTTGTCAAGTCACACATCAATCAACTTTAATTTAACCAATGCTAACCACACCTTAATAAAAAAAACCTTGCTTACAATAAAATCACAACAAATTCTACTTTTTCGTTCCAACACCCACACTATATCAGGTGATGAGACACCAGGACAGTAGGACCCCTCTACCACAACTACTTTTTTGTTCCCACACCCTTACTATATTCCAGACGGAGAGATCCCAGGCACACCAACTATACAGAGTTTCTATCCACATCCTCGTTTCTTCCATTATACAGCACTTTTGCCTCCGCTATTACCTAAGGGAGATCCCGTTACTCCACAAATCATAATATAAAGGCCTCAATAAGCATATATATATAAAACACAAGGTGCTTTTCCATTTCATCAATCTACACTCTCCTCTCCACACACACACTCTCTTCGTACCCCACTCATGTTCCTCCAAAAGGGGGCGCACCTGCATCTGTGTGTTCACCCAAAGTCTTTCGTCACAGGGTCTTGTCAACGGCCTGCACAATCCGGGGACTGTGCCCCAATCCAAAGAACAGACAGGAATTCTGATAAAACGGCTCCTGCAAACCTCTCAAAACTTATGCACAAGGGGGACTGACTGGTTGCTGCAGGTAGGTGTGGCCCCTCCGGATGTGCAGCCAGGAATCCTCCATCTTTGTAGGGATCACTGGGATCACGTTAGGGTCACCAAAAATGTGAGGCAACTCCTAGTGATCAGAACAAGAAAATAAAACTCACTAGGGAAAACGACTCAATGCACCCGCTTTTGAGAAAGACTAGAGTTGTATTTTATATACAAAAGGAAAGGGTGATAGTGTATTATGAATCCACTGCCACAGAGTTCTCTGAGATATTTTGTACAAGATTCGGGATTTATAAACACAAATTGTCACTCATGACATAATTGATATACAGCATCAATCCCACAGGGGTCAAGTCCTAAAAATTAACGTGGGGGGACTCATCAACAAATACAATGGGATGTGACGTCGCCAGAAATGTGCATATCCAGGTGAAATATGTACATTTCATTAAATTGGCTTTGCATAAACACCCACATTGCACAGGACAAATGTCATTTGCCTTTCATAAAATCAACACACATATAAAACAAAAGAGAGGATATTTTCTTGTAATGGTGTTTTTGAAAACGTTAAAAGGTATGCATGTTTTAAACTCCAAGAACCAATGCAAATATTTTCCCTGGAACTTGCAGTACCGAAATTAGGCATTTCACCTTCAGTTGTTTATTATTTTTCATTGGTTATGTAGTGCAGTGGTGAAGTGTCTGGCCTACAAACCTGGGCTTTAATACTTAAATACTAAGAAGATCTTCAATGTTTCTCATTTTAGCTGGGGGGGACTGAGTCCATCCTCTGAAAAAAGTGGGTGGACACTGTCCCGCCCTGTGTACCCTCGTCTTGAGCCCTATTAATCCCCCACCCTCATTGGCTGCTGCCTTTTTACATGCTAATGATTACATATAGCCCATTCTCCAATTGGTTCCACTGTTTGTTCATTCAACTTCACCTCACTTGAGTAACGTCTGCGTCCATCATGGAATGCTGCAATGCAATTGGTTCACATCAGCTGGAACCACCCTACCTTTTATCCTGGCCACATGACATGCACCTGGTTATCAATATGAACTCAGTCAGACTCTTTGAGGTCAGTCTGGTCCTTGCAGACAAAGCAGCCCTTTTCTCATCCCAGATACATTGTCCCCACCATTATGACCTCCCCACTGTATGGGCATTATTCGTTAGCTCTCCCTGGCACAAAACATAGATCATGTCATTCTCTGTTTTTCTCTTTATCAATTCACCCTCCCCAAGAATGAAAGTGTACCACTAATCAATCCAGTTCACAAAGGATTTAGGGCCCATTTTCCTGCACGTCTGGTAGTTCAAATGAAGTGACCATCATTCTGGGGGGGCGCTAACATCTTAAATCTTGGTTCGTGTTTTGGCATCCCGAGACCTCTGCCTTAATTCTCAGAAAAATACTTCTTCAGAAACACACATTACTACCTAATTAAATCAAAGACCTTAACTGATATGAGGGCCTGTGTGTGTTACTTTAGCCACGCCTGGGACTTGGGATGCAATGGTGAGACGAGAGAAGAGGCCTCCGAAAACACGGCCTGTGGGGATTCAGGCCTACTCGTAAATGCGATGTGTGTTTGTGCTATGATTATCAGGTGCATAAGCATACTATAACCTACCAATTTGACTTGTGACATTGCTTAATCAACTTTTTCCCTTTTATGGTTTTCCTATTCACATTAATTACCGCTCCCCATAACACACCAACCTCCCCCCTACAGCCTCTGGTGTTCATTTCCATAATCTAATATATTTTTCGCAATTCAAATTGTGTAGGAGGAGCGGTGGTCTAGACATGCATCCCAACACTTATGAGGCAATGCCTTACTGAAAAGGGCCGGAGGTGTTTATTAAAGGGTGTGTGAGGTCTGGCTTGCATCCTGCCTATGATTTAGTGATTTGGATATATAATCGCAAACCTTAAGGGAACCAACTCTGAGGGTATCTAACAATAAGCATGTTCAATATTTACATTATTATCTGATTTTTCACTGTCTTGGTTCACAACATATGCCCCCCTGTCATGTTGGGTTTTCTGGTCCGCTAAGGGTAAAACACTTTTCTTAATGGCGGGCAGCCATTTGGATGGGGGTGGCGATTGGGGGGATATGGGACATGCCGTTTGCTTAGAGTAGAGGAAACAGGGAGTAGAGGAAACAGGATCATGCTGTTTGCTGGGGGGGTAGGGGAACCAGGGACATGCCTTTTGGTGGGGGACTTGAGCGACCACAGGCACACCATTTGGTGGGAGAGAAGGGAGACCAGAGACATGCCTTTTCGGTGGGGGTGGCAGGTAGGAATAGGGATATGTACTTAGAGAGTGAAAGACAGGGAGCAGGAGAGAAGGAGTGAACAAGAAAGGAAGCCAAGGGAGAAAGCATAAAGGGGAAAAAGGTGAGGATATAGCTGGAGTGGTAGTGAGTTTGCTGGTAGGTACAGTGTGGGGTGTTCGGGAGTAGTCGCTACTGATTTCTCACCCCCTCGATCATTTAACTTTCTGAGAATTGATCATGAATACCACGAAAATAACCCAACACAGGAGCATCCCCTAATGTTGCTGGCAGATTTGGGCCAGATTCTCCAACCTTTGTCAGGTGCAAGTGAGGAGATGCGCAAGCCCAATTCTCAAAGGGCATCTAAATGAGCACACCTTAGATTCACTCATTCAGATGCCCTTTGTCACACCCTTCACGCTGATAAGGGGGCATTTCGGCACATTGAAAAGTGCACCCATCCAGTTCATAAATGGGATTTGCTTTTAAACCCACAGATATCAGGGTGTACGCCCTGCGCCTGTTCGGAGCAGTACATCAAGGGATGGTCATTTCTGAAACTCTCATGATTTGTTTTTAACTGCAGTGGTCACACGGGCATTGTCACCCCCCAAACAGGAATGGATTCATTTCTTTAAGTCCTTTCACTGAGAAGGGATCTTTAATGGCCCATCTCTGCGAAATACGCTCCCAGCCAACACGAGGCTGCTGGGAACCTGCCATACATTAGTGTCAGGATTGTAGTTCTGGCACTGATGTATGCAAGGGGGCTGGACAACGTATCTTTGCGCCATTGTCCAACCACCCCTGAAATGCTCAGTTCACCTTTGTGAATAAAGTCACCTGAGCATTTCATCTAGGAGTGCAAATGAAAAGAGCACCTTCTCTGCACTCCTTTCATTTGCACTCATATTTGAGAAGCTGGCCCCTTGTATTTAAACTTAAAACCTAAAATCCTGTATTTAATTATTTCCTAGTGAGTAAACTGATCGGTATTGTGATGTTCAAGAGGCCTTCTGGGTGAGTGTCTCACCCCTGATACTATTGACCAGCAAATGTAATTTTAAAGTGTCAAAGACTATGACATGAATCTCTCATGACTGATGTCTACTTATCTGATGAGGGGCTTAAAAGAGTGCAGATGATCACAGGACAGGGTTACTAGCCTGCACAGCCTGATAACCCCGCCACTTCTGTTGGGCCTGCTGTGTACAGCTCCCATTCAACAGCAGGAGAGGTAGCATGCTATCTAAAAGTGTGAAAGTCATTCTTTCTTTAGCGTGACCCTCTTTTTGGTATGAACACTGCATGATTTCCACAAAAAATAAAATGTATATACTTCATTGTGTGTCAGAGTGATGTCACAATATGTGGCAATAGTGAAACACCTATCAAGGGTTCATTATGCAGCTTTTAAATCCTTTAAATGAATTAAAACTTGGCATTCTTTGTGCTTTTTGTTGTACCTTAATGTGAGAGGATGAATCCTCTCCACACTCGTTCTTCTTCCGAGACAGCCTCGCCACGCAGCTTAAGCAACCTGTTATTCTACTGCGACAAGGCTTTTCATTGCCCTTCGGTTTTTGGCCAATTTATTTCATGATACCTATGTCCAGTTTCTAACAATGGCGGCTTTGCCTTCATTCTACTCACTACTTATAGCTAGCCTATACGATGACTTGATCTATCTTACGTTTCAGCGTCTGTACATTCATTAAATCTCTGTTTCTGCAGTACTTTGTTAACGTGTAATCTTCATAGTTCACTCGATTCTTTACATCATCATATGTCCTCTAGGATCCATACACCATCTTCATTCAGTATCTCGGGACATTGTGCACACTTTCTTAGGATGTCATTCGTTAATATTCTGAGCTCTTTCTCATATTCCTTCAGGGAGTTCTTCCAGCAGTCTGTCTTCAACTCAAGGGTATATTCAATACAGTTGTCTCAATGGATATCTCCTTCCAAATACTCGCTGCAGTATTGGTACGATAGCTGGTGTCAGACAAGGCATGGTCTCATGTATCCAATACAAAGGAGGTAGGGGGCGGGATCTTCTGTGGATGCATACATCTGCTCCTCTGCATTCCCCCCTCTGGTCGAATCTTCGACCACTTCCTCAAGTTTTCCTGTTTCTTTGTATCTTCGCTTGAAGAAGGGTTCCTTGTGTATTGTCATGATTCCTGCCCCTCATGTCCCCAGCCCTCCAGGATGTTAGGCTGGAGCCAGGCCACGATCACCTACATGGCCCTCAAGGGCCTCTCCATAACTCCAAAGACACACTTGGAGTCAGACTTGGCACTTGTGGCACCAGACTCACTCACTCCCATAGGATAACATTGGGGATTGGACTTGTAGAGCATTGATGGGGACAAGATGGATGCCCCCACATATTTCGGTTCCCAGAACTGCATGTGCGGTCTAGTCTTTTGGGTGTGGTTCAGCCCAGAGACACCTGGGATATCCAGAGACTATTTAAGCCACACCCAGGCTGAGAAACATGCTTTACGTTTTCTGCACCTGTGGCGTGACACTCACCGTGTTCGGATCGGTCTCCAGTAGGCCTGCATCTTTCTTCTGCGCTCAGCTCCTGCAAGAACAAGAACACCGTTAGGAACAGCCTTACCTTGCAGAGTTTCTGCCCATCATTCATCGCTCCTTCTGTTCTGCGGGCATCTTCGGCGGTGTCATTCCCATCCCGGCACGCCTCTTCCTAGGGAAAAGGGAAAAAAACAGAAAAAAGGCATTAGTAAGCATTCTGCAAATCTTCGCTTATTTTTAAATACAGTACAAGCTTCAAACGCTTACCTGAATCCCAGCTGCTCTGGGGGAACTCTATCTCCGGAACTTCTCATCCATCTGCAAGAGGGAAAAGACCCTCCAGGTTAGCGTGGAAACATCTAGAGGCGCCGCATACCGCGCTTACCCACTGCATTTGTTCTTCATAACCGGCATACACGCTGAAAACGTCGCGGCACCTAAAAGACACAGAAAAATAACTCAGTTCAATCCAAATACGAAAGGGGTGCATCGCGCATCGCGCTCTCACTCACCTTCAGCGCTACCCATCTCAGCAGCATGCCGCCAGCCCCGGACGCCGGCCATCATCTAAGGAAGGAAAGGAACGAAGTTAGAGAACTGTTCAAAAGACTCATTATACTTATCTGTTGGACTCTTGCCAGTGAAGTAACTAGGCAGCAACGAGCCCGCATCAATCAATGCGCCCCTGCGCTGAAAGCAGGACGGAGAGCACACTATCCAAGAAAAGAAGGTGAGCAGTGTATCAAAGGGAAAGGTTGGACCCCGGGGAAGAAAGGGTTCAAGCACACAGAGACAATAGGGAGTTAAACTCTAATCCTGTGTTTCAGGCCCAGTCTCCAGTCGAATAGCCTCCAGGAAAGGGTTTGAGGTCGTAAGAGGTCAGAACAGGCTGAGTGACGTCCCCGTGGATACCAGGTGAGCGTTACAGAACGCAAAGCCTCACATCAAAATCCATCTGGGCGTCATGGAAATGTCAGAAACCGACCAGTTAGCCCACATGTTGGGGCAGATACGTTCTGAAGTACATGCAGCCAGGCAGGAGACCAACACCCTGAGGAGAGAGCTGATAGTAGCCAAAGAATGCACTGATGATTTAAGCCGGCAACTTCTCCAGTCACAAGCAGGGCATGCACCATTGCCGGGAAGCGTGCCCTCGATGCCAGCGCCATCAATCAATCCGTTCAGATAACCCTTCCTGGGGCAGTTCCCTTGGCCCCCACCCAAACGATTTACGGGGGATCCCAAGAGGTTTGCAACGTTCATGAACCAGTGCCACCTGTACTTCCTTTGTAGGCCAGGGGCCTTTCCGAATGACCAATCACGGGTCGCTTTTGTGCTATCCTACCTGAGTGGTAGCGCTGCGGACTGGTCTGTACCCTTTGTGGCCCAAGACGATCCTTTGCTGCGTGACTTCAGGGGCTTTCAGCAGGAGATGGAAAAACTGTTCGCCCGTCGTACTCATGGGCAGGCATTAGACAACAAACTTCTGTCCCTACGCCAAGGGAATCAAGACCTTTTAACATACATAGCCCTGTTCAATAGACTCGTAGTTGAAGCAGAATGGCCAGTGGAGAAGAGAACCACGTTATTTCATCAGGGGTTGCGGGGGGAGCTCAGGGATGTTCTCGCGCAAGTAGTGAACCCCCCGAAAGACTGCTCAGAATTCATTGACCTTGTTGTTCAACTGGATCATAGGTTGCAGGACCGAAGAGCAGATCAAACCACACAGGACCCTCGCCCTATGTATGTGAGTTCAAAGGACAATACTGCCCGAACAAAGGAAGGTTCAGGAGTACCAATGCAAATCGGGAGGGGGGTCAGATCCCCCTTGACTAAAGCGGAAAGGGATAAAAGGAGACAGCAGCAGTTATGTCTGTACTGTGGAAGGTCAGGTCATTTCCTTAAAGAGTGCCCTGTGAAGCCACCGACGAGGACAGTAGGGGCCATGGACAGGGAAGATACCATCAAGGAATCGGAAAACTCCCCAGCCCGGCAAGTGTAGGGGTCCACTTGTCGAGCGAAGAAAGTGAACTACAGACTTCCCATTTTGCACTATCTGTGGTCTTGATCAATCACCAATAACCATCTCGGATGCACGCAGTAAGAGCGTACATAGACCGTGGAGCCGTTGGGAATTACATCGACCAGGATCTTGCGGCAAAGATGGGGCTTCCGTTACGCCTTAAAACAACCACCGACACTGTTACCACTGTCGACGGTACAGAAATCCCAATGCACTGTAGCTTTAACCCTTCTGTACCAGGATGGACACCAAGAATCTATCGTTTTCGATCTCATTAAGGCACCACAGTTCCGGTTGATTTTGGGAATGCCATGGTTGGTAGCTCACAATCCTCGAATCGATTGGCGAGCAAAAGAATTGGCCTTTCCCGAGACTTGCGTCCACACATGTTATCGCCAAGAGAAACAACCAATAGACACCAGAACCTCCACGCTTGCGACTGTGGCAATCGGCACCCTACCAAGTGAATAGCAGGACTATCAAGATGTCTTTCAGAAAGAACAGGCTAATACCCTGCCACCGCATAGACCATACGATTGCCAAATACCTGGCGCACAAATCCCTTGTGGGCGAATTTACGCACTCACGGAACCGGAAAACCAGCACCTGAAGGCCTATCTTGACCAATACCTGGACAACGGGTTCATCCGTCCCTCAAAGTCTCCTGCAGCCAGTCCTCTATTCTTCGTACCAGAAAAGGAGGGGGACTTGAGGATGTGCATCGAATATCACGCACTGAACCAGATTACCGTAAAAAATCGCTACCCACGGCCACTGATCCCGAATCCACGAATGGAAAACCGCTTTTCGCACCAAATACGGCTTGTGCGAATATCAAGTAATGCCCTTTGGCCTTTGCAACGCACCAGCTGCATTTCAATACTTTTTTAACGATGTCCTAAGGGAATTGATTGATGTCTGTGCTCTAGTGTACATCGACGATTTCCTAGTATATTCCGCATCAAAGCAGGACCACGTTAAACACGTTCGATCCGTATTGGAGAAACTCTGTCAACACCAGCTCTATGCAAAGCTCGAAAAGTGCTCATTCCACGTCTCTGAGGTGGAATTTCTGGGCTTTATTCTCAGCCCGAATGGAATCCGAATGGATGTACACAAGGTAGATGCTATCCTGAACTGGCCATCCCCAAATTCATTGAAGGGAGTTCAAAGTATGCTAGGTTTTACAAACTTCTACCGCCGGTTCATCCCAGGATTTTCGCAAATCGTGCATCCCATCACGTCATTACTAAGGAAAAGCAACAAAAAGTTCCAGTGGACAACAGAAGCCGAGAAGGCTTTCCAGGAACTCAAAGCAAGATTCACATCTGCCCCAATCTTACGCCACCCTCGCCCTGATCTCCCAAACCTAGTGGAAACGGATGCCTCAAGCATGGCTATGGGAGCCGTCCTCTCACAAAAGGACCCCGAATCGGGCCAGTTACACCCTGTTGCCTTCTGGTCACGGAAATTCACATCCCCTGAACTCAATTACGCTATCACAGACAAAGAACTCCTGGCCATTAAGCCAGCCTTTAAGGCATGACGGCACTACCTCTTGGGCGCCGGACACACAATCACTGTAATAATTGACCACTGGAACCTCCAGTACCTAAAATATTGCTGAATATGACTACGTGATTACATTTCGACCAGAGGTGAAAAACGCGAAGGCCGATGCCCTTTCCTGTATGGGGGTGGAAGAACAAGGGTATCAGACCCCTGAGCCAATAGCAATCATCCCAAGTGACGAGCTCCTAGGAATCACAGTAACCATAACTCAGAAAGAATTACATGAAGAAATCCAAAACCTGATGAGTCCGGAGCAATTACAAGCGTGGAGTGCACAAGGAGAACATTACATGATAAAAGATCAGTTGCCCTACTTCAGGAATCGTTTATTCTTACCAAACCAAGAACTACGAGAACAAGTCATGTCCAGTTATCATGATTCCTTGATTGAGGGCTACTCCAGAATCGCTAAAACCCTAGCCAAGGTAAAACGAAAATTATTGGTGGCCCACGTGGCGTAAAGACATTATCCGATTCATCCTATCTTGTGGAGTGTGTGCTCAAAACAAGTCATCCAAGCAGAAACCGGCTGGGCTATTACAACCATTGGAAATCCCACGAGCACCCTGGCACACGTTGTCCCTCGATTTTATTACTGACTTACCACCCAGTCAAGGGTTTAACACTATTCTTGTGGTCGTGGACCTATTTTCAAAAATGGCACATTTCATTCCTTTTAAGGGGCTCCCAAATGCCTCCACTCTGGCAAAGGTATTTCTTGAAGGCATCGTATGGCTCAATGGGTTTCCTTCAGTTTTGGTCTCAGACCGAGGTACTCAATTTGTATCTAACTTCTGGAGAAAATGCTGCTCTATGGCCCAGATCGACATCCGGCTATCCACCAGTCACCATCCCCAAACGGATGGTCAAACTGAGAGGACAAATCAGATGCTCGAGCAGTATCTGCGTTGCATGTTACACCAAGCTGAAGGAAGCTGTTTCAACCTATTATGGATAGCTGAATATGCTTATAATAATTCCCTACACACCAGCCCTTGGCAGACACCCTTTTATACCATGTGTGGCAGGCACCCACGTACTTCTGAGTTGGACGTTCCTACAACCCTGGAAATGCCAGCAGTCAAAACCTTGCACATGACCATTTCTCAAACCTTTAAAAGGGCAGCTGAACACCTACTTAAAGCTAAGAATCGCCAAAAGAAGTTTGCTGATCAACACCGAGCAAAGGCCCCCAACTACCAAGTGGGAGACAAAGTCTGGTTGGTGTCTAAACACGTGTCCATTAAAGGAGCCCATACTTTCCGTCCAAGATACCTGGGTCCATTCACCGTCACCTCCGTGATAAATCCTGTGGCGGTCAGACTAGCTTTGCCGTCAAACATGCAGATTCATCCTGTGTTCCACGTGTCTCTCCTTAAACCTGTTCAACCTGGGACCCGGGTAGCAATGCCACCGCAGCCAGTAGTAGTCACCGGGGAGCCAGAATTCGAAGTCAAGGACATCCTAGATTCAAAGTACGTCAGATCCAAATTATACTACTTAGTAGACTGGAAGGGGTATGGTCCACAAGACAGGACATGGGAGCCTTGTGAGTACATCCATGCACCTCACTTGCTTAGACAATTTCATCAAACCCATCCAACCAAACAAGGACCAGACAGAAGAGTCACCTTGAGAGGGGCCTTGGGGGGGAGTGCTGTCATGATTTCTGCCCCTCATGTCCCCAGCCCTCCAAGATGTCAGGCTGGAGCCAGGCCATGATCACCTACATGGCCCTCAAGGGCCTCTCCATCCCTCCAAAGACCCACTTGGAGTCAGACTTGGCGCTTGTGGCACCAGAATCACTCACTCCCATAGGATAACATTGGGGATTGGACTTGTAGAGCATTGATGGGGACAAGATGGATGCCCCCACATATTTCGGTTCCCAGAACTGCATGTGCGGTCTAGTCTTTTGGGTGGGGTTCAGCCCAGAGACACCTGGGATATCCAGAAACTATTTAAGCCACACCCAGGCTGAGAAACATGCTTTGCGTTTTCTGCACCTGCAGCGTGACACTCACCGTGTTCGGATCGGTCTCCAGTAGGCCTGCATCTTTCTTCTGCGCACAGCTCCTGCAAGAACAAGAACACCGTTAGGAACAGCCTTACCTTGCGGCGCTTCTGCCAATCATTGATCGCTCCTTCTGTTCTGCGGACATCTTTGGCGGTGTCATTCCCATCCCGGCACACCACTTCCTAAGAAAAGGGAAAAGAACAGAAAAAAAGGCATTAGTAAGCATTCTGCAAATCTTCGCTTATTTTTAAATACTGTACGAGCTTCAAACGCTTACCTGAATCACAGCCGCTCTGGGGGAACTCTGTCTCCGGAACTTCTCATCAATCTGCAAGAGGGAAAAGACACTCCAGGTTAGCATGGAAACATCTAGAGGCGCCGCATACCGCTCTTACCCACCACATTTGTTCTTCATAACCGGCATCCACGCTGAAAACGTTGCGGCACCTAAAAGACACAGAAAAAGAACTCAGTTCAATGCAAATGCGAAAGAGGTGCATCGCACATCATGCTCTCACTCACCTTCAGCGCTACTCATGTCAGCAGCACGCCGCCATCCCTGGATGCCGGCCATCATCTAAGGAAGGAAAGGAACGAAGTTAGAGAACTGTTCAAAAGACTCATTATACTTACCTGTTGGACTCTTGCCAGTGAAGTAACTAGGTAGCAACAAGCCCGCATCAATCAACGCGCCCCTGCGCTGAAAGCAGGACAGAGAGCACACTATCCAAGAAAACAAGGTGAGCTGTGGATCAAAGGGAAGGGTTGGACCCCGGGGAAGAATGGGTTCAAGCACACAGAGACAATAGGGAGTTAAACTCTAATCCTGTGTTTCAGGCCCAGTCTCCAGTCGAATAGCCTCCAGGGAATGGTTCGATGTCGTAAGAGGTCAGAACAGGCTGAGTGACGTCCCCGTGGATACCAGGTGAGCATTACAGGTATCTATGGGCCTCATTACAAGTCTGCGGTAACCCTGCCGGTGCTACCGGCAGGTTGCTATGGCGGGTTGCCACCGGACTTGCAATATTTACTGGCACCTGGCTTGCCGGAAACACCAGGGGATTATGACCCCCGCGTTTCGGGAAGTCAGGCGCCGGTAAATTGTTAATCCCCATTCCCATTTGTGTCCCATAGGACTCAATGGGAATGGGGATCATGGAAGCACCGGAACCATTAATAATGCTGCTGGTGCTTCCATGAAACTCTGCAGGCAGGTGCCATTCTGCCCACCAGGTGGGACGGCTCCCACCCGCAGAGTCGGACTATGATGGTCTGTTAACAACGGTGCCGGTAGGCTCACGGGCACCGTTGTTACCGAACCAACATTGGTCATAATGAGGCCCAATATCTTTGTCACCTCCTCAGGATGCCCGCATTTCAAATGTGTTAAACGGCACTCCAGGTCATGTAACTGCATTCTCCACTTGGGGTACAGAAGACCCAATGTCCCTCCTAATTCTTATGATCCTTTGGATACCAGAATTTTGTTTCTTCAGGTGCCAAATACTTGCTTAAATATGATCTCTCATGGCAATATCGGTCAGCACATTGTCTTCAGGTTCATCCTTTGTGTCAATCATGATCTTCATTCCCACTGCCTTCTTTGCCATTTTCTGGCATTGTCCAATTATTATCCTTGTGATACAGAATCCAAACATTATTATCATCAATATTGCTCCAAGGAACTTGAATACATTTTCCATCCAATTAGGAATCCATGAAAACAGGAGTGAGAACCAACTGTCATCTCCAATGGCCTCTGTCTCTTCTTCCATTTTTACGTGTAGTTCTGTCAACATTGATATACCATCCGTCAAAGTCCCATTCTCACCATCTTGAGATGGTATGAATGTACAACATGTTGGGCCGATCTTGTCACAAAAACCTCCTTCCATTGCTATAATCATGTCAATGACATACCTGTCCTGGAGGGTCATCAACCTGATGGCCCTCAGCTCTTATTTCATGAAATTAAATCCTTTCATAGTGGCATTGATTGTTCGCGGCAGCTCCCACCTGGTGATCTGTAGCCATTTGGCATTCACTGCTGTTTGAATTCCAGGCATGAACAAAGATGTCAGTATCATTGCTGTCTGGCTGGACAACCTGTGCTCATCAGGACTGTCTTCATAACCTTTAGTGATTTTTTGAAGAAATAATTCTCTCTCTTCATCTGCCAGAGTTCAAGGGACCTTCTTTTTCTCAGGTGCTCGTCCACTTTTGGAAATCCTTCAATTTTCAGATCACTCTGAGGAATCACCAATGCTGGAACATGGACGTATACCAAGGAACACATTCTGCTCCAATTCCTGGGCAGTTTCATATATGCTCTAGATCCACAAGCCCAATACCGATCCATTAAGACAGCTGTCCCTCTCCTAATTCCTAGAACATCAATTATGTTTAAGCAGCCTTGATTCGGTCCAATTCAATTTTTTCTGTTGCTCCGAAAGCACAGTGTCGGATTAACCAATGGGACTACAGCCACTTGGCTTGATTCGTCTTCCATCCATGTCAGCAGTTCAGAGTAATTGGTCCATGACATTAGACACTCATCAGTTACCCTCTGCACCTTGTGCACTGTTTCCTTCTTTAGCAGATGAGCTGCACAGGACATCATTCCATCTTCCCATCCTTTGGTTGTACTCGCTCGTGCATAGATTAGCAGCTCTCAACGTTCCAAGAATCCAAGAAATCCAGCCCTTTCCGTCGTGTCAGAGCATTTCATCCTCTTCATCTCTTCTGTCCATCCAGGTTCCTTTTCCATTTGTGTTGTGTTGATATAATCAGGTGTGACGGAATACAGAAGGCCATGCAATCAGGTGTGACAGAATACAGAAGGCCATGCAATCCAAGATGAGCCTCCTCAAAAACAAAATACTAGCCACTAAACAAGCCCTACCGAGTAAGCACATCCCAGTCCCACCGCCTGCCCCTGATCCCCCCCTACCCTTCTCCTTCAAACCCATTCAGGAAAAAGACGTCATCAACATAATGAGGAACATTAAACCCTCTAACTGCAAAGGTGATGCTTGCCCAGCCTCCATTATCAAAGACTGCGCAGAACCCCTAGCTCCCTTCCTAACAGCCTTTGTAAATGCCTCCTTTACCACAGGGATAGTCCCTGCCTCCCTCAAGGAAGCCTGGGTCCGCCCTCTTCTAAAGAAGCCAACGCTCGATCCCACCTCCCCCAATAACTACAGACCCATCACCACTGTCCCGTTCCTCCTCAAAATATTGGACAAAGCAGCCTACCTGCAGGTTCAACACTTCCTTGAAGAGAACAAACTCCTTGGTCTCCGCCAATCTGGCTTCCGCCCCAGACACGGAACAGAAACCGCCCTACTTGACTTGAAAAACCAGATGGACGATGCGAGAGACTTGGGCAAACCTGCACTTCTTCTACTCCTAGACCTCTCAGCGGCCTTCGACCTTGTGGATCATGGCGTCCTATGCCACCAACTCACCACCACGGCCAAATTCTCCCCTGAGGCCACAGCATGGATCACCTCCTTCTTACAAGACAGAACCATGCAAGTATTCTCCGACTTAGCCGCCGCATCACCAACCATTATACTCTGTGGGGGGCCCCAAGGCTCCTGCCTCTCCGCCACGCTACACAACATTTTTACACGCCCCCTCTTCCTCATCCTCAATGCCATGGGCATCTCATACACCAACTACGCCGACGACACACAAACCCTCATCACTCTCACAGGCAACTACAACACTGACTCCCTGGCCCTCAACAACCTTTACAATACCATCCAAGCCTGGATGGCAGACAATGGTCTATGCCTCAACACTGACAAGACGGAACTCCTACTGGTAGGCTCTCCCGACACCCTAAAAAATCTAGATGCCCAATTCAGTCACTTCACCATTGATTCCATTAAAATTCCAGTCTCCGACTCTGTCAAAACCCTGGGAGTTTATCTGGATTCTAGCCTATCCATGGACAGACAAATCAATGCAATTGCCTCTGCAGCGGCTTATCATGCCAAACTTATCGATGCAGTCAGACCATTTCTCTCCAAAGAGAACTGCACTAACATAGCCAGAGCCATCACCGGCTCTAGGTTAGAATACTGTAACATACTCTTTCTAGGAACCTCTAAAAAAAACCTAGAGAACTACAAGTAATACAGAACAACGCGCTCCGGGCAGCCCAAGGTATTGCAAAAAGAGAACACATCTCTGAGGCCTGAAAAAACTAGCCCACTGGCTCCCAATAAAAGAAAGGATACTATTCAAAGCCCTGACATTGACCCACAAGTGCATCCACCTTACTGCGTCTGCATACCTTTCACAAAGGATACACCCCGTCTCCTCCACCAGGCCAACCAGATCACCATACACCAACATGCTCTCAGTGCCTCTAGTAAAAAAAGTAAAAGCGGGCGGATCCAGCTTCCCTTACCTGGTGCCCGCGCACTGGAATGCCCTACCACACACTATCCGTGGAGAGGCCTCCCTCACCACCTTCGGCAAAACGCTGAAGACTACCCTGTTCACTTAAGGCTAGACATACTAGCACGATTACCCCATGTATATTGTATCATATGATCAAAAGCAATATTTGTAACAACAGTACGTCATCCTGCAACATTTACAATGTGTCAACATCCACTATCCTACTGTAACATACTCTTTCTAGGAACCTCTAAAAAAAACCTAGAGAACTACAAGTAATACAGAACAACGCGCTACGGGCAGCCCAAGGTATTGCAAAAAGAGAACACATCTCTGAGGCCTGAAAAAACTAGCCCACTGGCTCCCAATAAAAGAAAGGATACTATTCAAAGCCCTGACATTGACCCACAAGTGCATCCACCTTACTGCGCCTGCATACCTTTCACAAAGGATACACCCTGTCTCCTCCACCAGGCCAACCAGATCACCCTACACCAACATGCTCTCAGTGCCTCCAGTAAAAAAAGTAAAAGCGGGCGGATCCAGCTTCCCTTACCTGGCGCCCGCGCACTGGAATGCCCTACCACACACTATCCGTGGAGAGGCCTCCCTCACCACCTTCGGCAAAACGCTGAAGACTACCCTGTTCACTTAAGGCTAGACATACTAGCACGATTACCCCATGTATATTGTATCATATGATCAAAAGCAATATTTGTAACAACAGTACGTCATCCTGCAACATTTACAATGTGTCAACATCCACTATCCTACCTGTACCATGTAACTAAGTTCATTGCAAGTAACAGCGCCTCAATGCCCCTGGGCTGCTTGTGCGCTATATAAATAAATAAATAAATAAATAAATAATCATCCCGGTATGGAAACGTCTCTCTTGATCTCCTTCGCAAGGTTGCCCAGTTCCCTTGAAACTGTCCTCTAGTAGTATATGCTGCTAGATCACTGAGGCACTTCGCATCTTGCATGGACATCTCTTTTGAAATAAAGGCTTTTACTGTACTCATGGCCGTATCGCATCCTTTCATCAACACCTGTTTTTATGACGGGTGTTTTGCCGCAGGGTTTTTGTTGACATTTTTTTTTGGGGCAGAGTGGGAAAGGGCAAATAAAGGGTTGGGGAGTCGGGGATAAAACATTTCCTAAATGAAGGGGAGGTTTGGGGGAACCCCCTAAAAATTATTTTTAAATAATTTCAATTACATTTTTTTCGGAAACAACCCCACAGCAAAACACACGTCATGAAAGTGGGTGTCGATGAAATGAGAGAACCCTCATGGCATAGGGTATGAGAGAGCAGACGTAGCAGCTCTCATCCAATGCTCTCTCCCCCATCTTTCTCATGTGTTGGTACCACATATTATTCCCCAGGTGAGCTGAATTATCAAGATAGGTATTTATCCCCTGGTTATCTTCTTCTGCATCCCTCTTATGTTGCCTGACATGCCCAAAGAGGTCAAATAAATTATCATCATTTGAACTCATGCTAGGAAAAATCACAGGTGTTGTGTTTTCAATTGGACCATTAGGATAATAAAGACCTTGAAAAGTATAATACATAGGTATATATAGGTATATATATATTCAGTGAAAAAACGTTGTTAAAGGGACGTTAAGGATAAGTTGCGCTGATAAAAACCTATGAAATTCAGTGAAAAAACTTTGTCGAAGGGACGTTATGGTTCCAAGTAAAACCGAAAAACCCTTGAAATTCTCCAGTTATGGTAAGCTAAGCAACCATAACTCGCGCCACCACCGTGCACTGTTAAGACTAACACCCAGGACATCAAAGATGACATCACAAATGTCATTGATGACATCACTGATGACAACACATGTGTATGTACTTTTCATGAAATATGTGTACAAGGGATTCTTATTATAATGTTGCGAAACAAGTGTCAAGGATCATTGCAATAAATATCATACCCTAATTAGTGCATTGAACGATGCATTGATATAAATAGCATTCTATTATGGGGTTCTATCTAGTATACTAAGCTACTCATACAGAAACATAACATTGTGTGCAGTGTACAAGATGAAGGTATAATATTCGTAATGTTAATATGTTGAATAATGATATGATAATTGTTTTCTTAATAGATTTTTGTGTACTGTGAAATATGTAATAAGTAGCTAATAAAACACATGTATTACATAATTGCATTGCTATAGACAGAACACAAAGACACAAGAACACATACCAATATGGGTATATACAGGGCAAGTGAAGTTAGCAAAAAAGCACAAGTATTAGCAGAAACAATTCATAATTTAACTGATTATTTTCATGCAAATAAATGATTGCTCTGTTTCAAAGCTGCTATTTACCCTAGGTATATGTATCACTTGATCTGATTGGACTCTAAAGAAAGTAGTGTGAGTACAATGTATACAAATATGACTATATGCAGGGAAAGTACAGCCATAGAAAAAAAACAACAGAACTATTAGAAAGTGCTCATAAGTCTATTGATTATGTTTCTGCACAAAAAGGATTGTGCAGGGGTACGCGGGAAGTTCCACACGCGATTCCATCAGGGTACGTGTATTTCGGGGTGCGCGTGAAGTTCCACACGCTATATCAGCAGCGTACGTGTATTTCAGGGTGCAGGGGAAGTTACACACGCAATTTCCGCAGGGTACGTGCATTTCAGGGGTGCGCGTGAAGTTCCACACGCGATATCAGCAGGGTATGTGTATTTCAGGGTGCAGGGGAAGTTACACACGCGATTCCAGCAGGGTACGTGTATTTCAGGGGTGCGTGGGAATTTCCACACGCGATTGGGCCCGTGCGAGCAGGGTACGCGTATCTCAGGGGTGCGCGGGAAGTTCCACACGCGATTCCATCAGGGTACGTGTATTTCAGGGTGCAGGGGAAGTTTCACATGCGAAATCAGCAGGGTACGTGTATTCCAGGGGTGCGCGGGAAGTTCCACACGCGATTCCATCAGGGTACGTGTATTTCAGGGTGCAGGGGAAGTTACATACGCAAAATCAGCAGGGTACGTATATTCCAGGGGTGCGCGGGAAGTTCCACACGCGATTCCATCAGGGTACGTGTATTTCAGGGTGCAGGGGAAGTTACACATGTGATTTCAGCAGGGTACGTGTATTTCAGGGGTGCGCGGGAATTTCCACACGCGATTGGGCCCGTGCGAGCAGGGTACGCGTATCTCAGGGGTGCGCGGGAAGTTGCACACGCGATTTCATCATAGTACGTGTATTTCAGGGGTGCGCGGGAATTTCCACATCCGATTCCATCAGGGTACGTGTATTTCGGGGTGCGCGTGAAGTTCCACACGCTATATCAGCAGGGTACGTGTATTTCAGGGTGCAGGGGAAGTTACACACGCGATTTCCGAAGGGTACGTGTATTTCAGGGATGCGCGTGAAGTTCCACACGCGATATCAGCATGGGTACGTGTATTTCAGGGTGCAGGGGAAGTTACACACGCGATTCCAGCAGGGTACGTGTATTCCAGGGGTGCGCGGGAAGTTCCACACGCGATTCCATCAGGGTATGTGTATTTCAGGGTGCAGGGGAAGTTACACACGCGAAATCAGCAGGGTACGTGTATTCCAGGGGTGCGCGGGAAGTTCCACACGCGATTCCATCAGGGTACGTGTATTTCAGGGTGCAGGGGAAGTTACACAAGCGATTTCAGCAGGGTACGTGTATTTCAGGGGTGCGCGGGAAGTCACACACGCGATCTCATCAGGGTACGTGTATTTCGGGGTGCGCGTGAAGTTCCACACACGATATCAGCAGGGTACTTGTATTTCAGGGTGCAGGGGAAGTTACACACGTGACTTCCGCAGGATACGTGCTTGTCAGGGGTGCGCGTGAAGTTCCACACGCGATATCAGCAGGGTACGTGTATTTCAGGGTGCAGGGGAAGTTACACACGTGACTTCCGCAGGGTACGTGTTTTTCAGGGGTGCGCGTGAAGTTCCACATGCAATATCAGCAGGGTACGTGTATTTCAGGGTGCAGGGGAAGTTACACACGCGAAATCAGCAGGGTACGTGTATTCCAGGGGTGCGCGGGAAGTTCCACACGCGATTCCATCAGGGTACGTGTATTTCGGGGTGCGGGGGAAGTTCGACACGTGATTCCATCAGGGTACGTTTATTACAGGGGTGGGCGGGGAGCACCACACGTGAATTGCACGTGTGGGCCCTCCCAGGTGTTCCCTCTACACCCTCCACGGCCCCTGCAGGTGGCTCACACCACAGGGGCTTACCCTGCACATGTCCTGCAGGCACCCCATCCACCATGGCCATGCCCCCCAGCCATCCCACATGTAAACTTGCACTACTGCCCACCAACGCATGTCCCCCTGCGCCCCCAGCCACCAGGGGCACCCTCCACAGGCCCCCACCCATGTCTCCACCACCCCCCAGCAGTGCAGGGGCACCCTCCACCAGGCCCCCACCCATGTCTACCCAGCCACCAGGGGCAGCCTCCACCAGGCCCCCACCCATGTCTCCCACCACCCCCACCCCCCAGGGGCAGCCTCCACCAGGCCCCCACCCATGTCTCCCACCCCCCCGATCCCCCAGCAGTGCAGGGGCACCCACCACCAGGCCCCCACCCATGTCTCACACCACCCCCACCCCCCAGCCACCAGGGGCAGCCTCCACCAGGCCCCCACCCATGTCTCCCACCACCCCCACCCCCCAGCAGTGCAGGGGCACCCACCACCAGGCCCTCACCCATGTCTCCCACCACCCCCACCCCCCAGCCACCAGGGGCAGCCTCCACCAGGCCCCCACCCATGTCTCCCACCACCCCCACCCCCCAGCAGTGCAGGGGCACCCACCACCAGGCCCCCACCCATGTCTCCCACCACCCCACCCCCCAGCCACCAGGGGCAGGCTCCACCAGGCCCCCACCCATGTCTCCCACCACCCCCACCCCCCAGCCACCAGGGGCAGGCTCCACCAGGCCCCCACCCATGTCTCCCACCACCCCCACCCCCCAGCAGTGCAGGGGCACCAACCACCAGGCCCCCACCCATGTCTCCCACCACCCCCACCCCCAGCCACCAGGGGCAGCCTCCACCAGGCCCTCACCCATGTCTCCCACCACCCCCACCCCCCAGCACTGTGGGGCACCTGCCAGCAGGCCCCCACCCATGTGCAACTCATGTACCCCTGCACCCCCACCCCCCAGCACTGTGGGGCACCTGCCAGCAGGCCCCCACCCATGTCCAACTCATGTTCCCCACCACCCCCATCCCCAGCACTGTGGGGCACCTGCCAGCAGGCCCCCACCCATGTCCAACTCATGTTCCCCACCACCCCCAACCCCCAGCACTGTGGGGCACCTGCCAGCAGGCCCCCACCCATGTCCAACTCATGTTCCCCACCACCCCCATCCCCCAGCCACCAGGGGCAGCCTCCACCAGGCCCCCACTCATGTCCAACTCATGTTCCCGACCACCCCCATCCTCCAGCCACCAGGGGCAGCCTCCACCAGCCCCCCACCCATGTCTCACACCACCCCCATGCCCCAGCCACCAGGGGCAGCCTCCACCAGGCCCCCACCCATGTCTCCCACCACCCCAACCCCCAGCAGTGCAGGGGCACCCTCCACCAGGCCCTCGCCCATGTCCCATCCATGCCCCCCTGCACCTGGGTCCCACCAATCCCCAATCATGTCCGTAATGGCCTTCCTCCCCTGCCAAAAGGCCCAAACAACTTTCACATCCACCCACATATCAAAGGCAATTACATGTGACACACCCAATGTAAATAATGCAAATGAACACATGTCTGTCACACACAATGGCTGCAAGTGAATGTTAAAACACCCAACATGACATGCATGAAAGCAATGAGATGATACCACACATTGAAGGATGAAAATATAAATGTATTTAAAATCAACTTGAATGGAAATGAAATGAGAAAAACCACAAAGCAAAACAACCAAAAGAAGATGAATGTCCATGAAAAAAATCAAAAACACACAGCACAATCAAAATAAATGGTGTCCAAAGTCACAGTCAGAAAAGAAATCCAAGGGTAAATGATAAACAAAAACCATTGCTCCATGGCGATGAAAAAACTCCATAAAAAAGAAAAGTCCATTGAAGAACTATTTACAAGATAATCCCGGGTCCATGAGCCCAACCAAATGAAACCTAACTATGACAACTAACTAAAAACTGAACTACATACAAAAACGTGGCGCATTGTCCAATCGCAACCAAATAAAAAAATAAATAAAGGAAACCTAACACTAAATATATAACTATATACAAAGGCGGCGGGAAAGTCCAGCGGCTCACTCCGTGGTGTTCTGGGCCAGGGCATCATCGAACTCCTGTTCGATGTCCCGGAGGCGGTCCTGTTCCATGGCCCCGAGGGTCCGCAGGGACGACGCTGTCTCCTCCTCCAACCCCCTGCGGATTGCCTCGAGGCACTCGGCCCACCTCAGGGCCCTCCGCATGGAGTTCTCCGCCCTGACCATTGTGAGCCGCGCCTCTTCCACCCGCCGCCGCTCCGCACCTATCTGCTGGCCCAACCGCTGCCACACAGAAGACACACCCCGTCCTGGGTCCACCTGCCCTCCGGCTGATGCCTGCCCCTCCGATGTTGAAGGCCCCGAGCCTTCATGGCTCCCACCACGTTGCTGCTGCTGCTGTCCCTCTGCCCGTGCACTGCCTCCTGCTGCCTGCACATCCTCCGCCGGCTGGGGTGCAGTTGTTGATGTGGCCACTCCTGCTGGACGTCCGACTCCCGACTGTGGCAGGGATGCCTCCTCCACCAGCCTGGCCGCACCGTCAGAGGCAGCTCCACAGGGCACCCAGGTGACTGATGGGTGGGAAGATGGCACAGAGGACGACTGGCACGTAGGGGGCCCAGTTGAGGAGGGGGTCGGAGCAAGCCCCATCAGACGGAGGAATCCGGCCTGGGTGACCTGTCCCAGCAGGCTGACGTGGTCAACGAGCCATTCGAGATGACTCGCAGTCTCTTCATGAAAAGACTGCAGGTCACCTCGCATGGCCCGTTGACGCAACGCCACACCAGCCAGGACAGGCTCAACTCGGACCTGGATAGCCACGTCTGCAGGCAGAGGAAGGCCAGTTGACGTGAGCTCATCCCCTGCCTGAAAACGGGTCTGGACGTAGGCATCCCTGCTGGTGCAAGATGATGCAGGGACAGGATCGGGGACAGGATTGTACACAGGCACCTCCGCGGCAGCCTGTGCTGCCTCCTGTCCCTGGTCCTGCACTGCACCACTAGCACCACTGGGATCCCCACCTCAAGACCCCGTCTCTGGTGCTTGCACGGCCTCCTCCTCCACCAAACCCCCCACCAACCTGAATGACTCTGTGCCATTTTCCCCTGTTGGGCCCTGTGGGGTCCCAGCTGCCCCTTCTGCTGCCAAGGAGTCCAACTCCAACCTCCGCCTCTTGGACCTCCCCCCGGCAGCTGCGGCCTGGGACGCGGCACCGGACTCCTCACTCCCCGACGAGTTGACAACCTGGGAGGGGAGCCGGGCCTTGCGTCTCCGGCTGGCGGTCGGATCCCCGCCGCTGTGCTCCACAGCACCTTCTCCGCCCTCTTCATCAGTTGACGCTGCAGACAGGGAGAAACAAAACACAGGCATCAGGGCACTGTACAATGGACACATATACACATGACAGTTGTACATGAGTGGCATTGGCAAACCTCAGACATGTCATCACAATCCCCAACACACATGTCATTACAGCTCGCACACATGAGCCATACCACAGCCATATTGCAACTGTCACCGCCATCCATACACATACAACAGCATGAGCAGCCAAAGGTGAGCCAGACATCACAGCCAACACAGGAAGTGCACCACACATGTACACACACCACCACACTTGCATGCATGTGTACACCTCTGCCAAGTGTCGCACTGTTCAGACGGGCATCCATGTCACATCTGCCAATCAGGCTTCCACATACCGCTGTCACATGCATCCATGTTGCATCACTGTTGCACCCTTGTCAAATACACACACATGCACATGTACACAGTGCTGATACATGCATCCGAAAACAACATACATGCGTGACATCACGGACATGTCTACTTAGATACACATTCATCAAAACATGTGTGCCCACACAACTGCATTTGGCATGCAAGCCTACACACACAAGCACCATCCATGTCTCACACATTACAGCCCTCGCATGTATCAGCCCCACGGCTCTGTACACCCCCACCCATACTCGACCCCATACAAACAGATGTGCAACCTGCACACTACTGAATAATCACCACACGCACTGCTCACAATCAAGATGCATGTACACTCACCACTCGACTCCAGACGGGTCTGCTTCTTAAGGACCGGGACGTGGAGCGCTGGGGATATGCGTTCCAGGACCCTCATCTGTTCTTCCGACAAGTGGCCCCGGCGCCCCTTGGCATCCGCTGCCTTCAAGAGGCGCGGGCCTTGTTCATGGTCCTGGACCTGAAATCCTCCCAGCGCTTCCTGACATGTTGTAAGTCGCGGACTGCCACCCCCTCCGCGTTGATGGCAGTCACGATGTCAGTCCAGATCCGAGTCCGTCCTTCCTTGTCGGCGCGGGAACTTCCGAAGAGGGCATCATACTGCCCCAGGACTTGCTCCACCAGGACACCAACTTCGGTGGCACTGAAGCTGGTGCCCCTCTGCCTCTCTGGCCGGGGGTTGTCAGTGGTCACAGATGGTGTTTGCCCCGACATGACAACCCCAGAGGCAGGAGTGGGTGGGCAACTGGGTCCTGGGGCTGGGCTGTGGAGCGATGGAATCCCAGTCGGGAGTCTTTGGTTCCAGCAGGGGTGGTCACAGCAACAGCACCCCTGGCTGATGTGCAGGCAGCAAATGGCAGTGCACATGGACAGCAGGCAGTCAGGCAGCAGCAGATGGCAGGTGGGAGCGTTCTCGGGGCTCTGGGGGGCAGTAGTTTGGCCTTCTGGGCAGGAGCGTGGTCTTCCGTGTGTGAACACGTGGCCAGCTTGATACGGAGTGATTTGGCACGTGAAAAATCTGCACGTCAGCGTGTAATTACGGGAAAGGCCCTTAGCGCGTAAGTGCGTCTGCACGCATACGCATTTTCATTGGACAGAAGGCCCCTCAAGCGCAAGCGCCCCTCTGACGTGATGCGTACAGACGTGCCTGGGCATTTCAGCGTGCGTGAAAAACTGCACGTCCGCGTGTAATACGAGGAAAGGGCCATGCGCGTAAGCGCGCGTGGAAACTGCATGTCCGCGTGTAATACGAGGAAAGGGCCATGCTCGTAAGCGCGCGTGGAAACTGCACGTCTGCGTGTAATACGAGGAAAGGGCCCATGCGCGTAAGTGACGTGACGCGCGCGTGCGTTTCCCTCAGCACGGGTTAAAGGTGAGCGGGCCCAGCAGTTCGCTGTACGTGCCTTTCGTGGAGACCGACGTGTGTTGCTGCTTCCTGTTGTTTCGCGCGCCATCACAACTTCACAGCTATCAAGGACGTATCTCTTCTTTTGGCGGGGGTATTGGCTACGCGTGTTTTTCTGCATCGCGATAGTCAGACGGTGAGTCGCACACGCTCTTTTTCCCACTGTGGGTGCCCCTGTGTATCGCACCCATTTTCGATGTCATAGTAGCCTGCGTGTCCCACGCGACGCGTTATTCGTGTTACTGGGTGCCACCGCGTACTTTCGGGAGGTTGAATCCACGCACGTAGGCTACAGGGTTGCGTGCACGGTTTTACTGCAGTTTTGGGGTGCCTGAGCGTTGCGTGACCCGTCACCACATCACCGGGGTCACATACAGCCTTGCAGGTGCAGGGGGGCTGTTAACATCTAGCTTCCCACCCCCTTCACCCCAATTGCCCAGGTCAATTGTGGTGTACACCTCCCATTGGCACCACTCCATCTGTGCCAGCACTACTACATCTGTGCCATGGTTGGGAGGCCACCAAAGGTGAGGGGCCCCTCAGCTGGGCGTACTCCTCATGGCGGGCGTGGTCGGGGACGTGGCCGTGGTGACCAGGGAGTAGGGGGACTCCAGGGTGTCCAGGGCAGCCACAGAGGGGGAAGAGGCAGGGGTGCGCCACTTGAGCACAATGTTGTGCCATGTGTGGGTGCAGCCATGCCACCACCCCCTGTGGTTCCGGGGGATGAAGCTCCTGCATCTGGCACTGGCACCCATATGACCCGGCAGTCCGTTCCATCGACTGCCACGGGCCCAAGGGTAGTGGTAGCTGCAGGTGCAGCTGTGGACACCGCCACCCAGGCTCAGGGTCTGCCAGCGCAGGTTGCGTTGGCACTTGAAGAGCCCTTGGTAGATCTCCAACAGGCCAGGGGGCAAATCATAGGGGCAGGCCGGGCTGCTCAGACCAAGACACGTGTCCCTGGGGCAGTCATGTCATCTGCTGCCCCGAACAGCCGGGTGTTGGCAAGTGCAGGGGCAGATGCACCCAACAGCACCCCGGTGGTGAGTCTGCCAACCAGGACCGTTGCGGCCAACGACCCTGCCACAGCTGATGTTGCTGCGCAGGGTCCATTAGTGGGCACCCAGCTGCCACTGACACAAGTCAGGCCTTTGGTCATCCCTCCACCTGCCACTCCCTTGGCTCAATCCACCGAACCCACTGGCCATACTGGTCAGGGCGGCATTAGCCAGCCAGGGTCTGCGCCACAGTCCAAGAGGAGGAAGGTTGCACCTGCAGCACAGGCTGGGACCCCACACACAGCCACGACCTCCTGCACGTCGAGGAAGAAGCCTTTCTGTAAGCAGGAACTGGACTTCCTCGTGGACTACGTGCGGGGCCACAGCCGTGACATGCTAGTGGGTGCCAATAGTCAGACCACGGCTGCCCAACTTGACACCCACTGGAAGCATGTTGCGGAACATGTCAGTTCATTCGGCCATGAGGTGCGCACGGCGCAGGAGTGCAAAAAGCGTTGGAATGACATCAAGCGCAGCACTAAGGCCAAGTGTGCCTCAAATTACAACTTGACTCTGGTGACTGGCGGTGGGCCTGCACCAGAGGAGGAAGAACTCACTCCGCATGAGGCTCTCGTTGCGGAGTTCATACCACCTGAATTGGTCGAAGGAGTGGGAGAGAAGATGGACTTTGATGCCCAGTCCAGTGAGTGTTAATGCGTGTTTGTTGAGGACGTGTGTGTTTCATTTGTGGGATGTGTTGTACATGATTGCTGCTACATGTGACGTGTACATGGTTCTGATGTGTAAGTAATGCAATGCTACCGTCATTCATGTCTCCTCTGCCTGCATGCGGGACTCCATGTAGGCATTCTCCATTGCCCCTCCTCCGCCACTCTGCACCCCAGTTCCACCTTTGCACTGGTCTGATTCAATCTTGTCAATGTGTACTTTCTTGTTCATGTGTCCTGTGTAGATGCTAACTTCCAGCGTAGAATCTGCCAGACATATGCCGTGTGGTACAGCCTTAGTACTCGATGCAGGGTATCTCACTTGTACTGTGCATGGGTCAGATGTCCCGCAGGGACATGAGTGCCCATTCATGCTCCATGTGCATTGCACGCATGCCCCTATGTGTCCTTGACTGGATGATCACTGTAATATAAGTCCTTGGTTACATACATTGCCTGCCATCTCATCAGCCTTCCCATGTCAACTGTGGCTCAGTCCTGCGTTGCACACATGTTTAGGCTCTGACAATCTGTGTGGCTCACAGGCCTCAGCCTGTTCAATGGCCAATGACTCTGTCCAACTCTTGTTGTGTCTTCTTCACACGTGGGCGGCCTCCGGAGTTTCCATCATGTGTCCTGCCCACTGTCCCAGCATCATTTGCAGTGTTGTAATTTGAATCACATTAAGCTGTTGATGCCAGTCAACACTGCCTGTCAATATACAGGTGTATGGTCAGCCTTTTGATACCATGCTAGGCATCCCTGCTTTGGTACTGGGGTGGAGGGGTGCTTGGCTTCTAGACATGGTACACATTGAATGCACAATGCACGTGATGTCTGAATTTGACATTGCACTGCCTTCACATTTCCTGGCACACACCATGTAGTGCTTGTACATGTAGGTAGTGAGTGGCGTACACATTTTCTGCACTGCATAGACCCACTTCCATGGAAACTGCCACCTTTCAACAGGTCTGATCACAGAAAATATTCAAAGTATACCCAGCATGCATGCCAGGTCATATGTTGTGTGTCACATGTCTGCCGGATGCCTTTGCTGTCGGTGTGTGTGTGTGTCGTGTGCTTCTGACATGTGTATTGACCTTTTCTCTCTATTTTTCAGGTGATGACGCAATGGAGGCAGAGGATGGTGTTGTCATGCCAGACACAGGGTTGGTAATGCCACATCAACCCAGCACTAGTGGGGGTCGTGGGGTGGTAGGCCACGAAAACCCCCAAGTGCTGCAGTCCATCTTGTCTCTGGCTGCCTATGAGTCCAGCCTTGATGACGACTCTGACGTCCATGTTGAGTTGGATGAGCATCAAGTCCATGTGTCAGGGGTGAGTGATTCTGATGTGGACACTCCTCTGTCTGCGACACCTGCACTGAGGGATCAGACAGTCTTGGTTCCTCCGCCCGTGGTGGATCGGGACGCAGGGTCACCCTCCACACCAGTCACTGATGTGCCCGGGACATCACGTCGACGGGGGCATGTAGTCGTGCAGCCGCAGGCGGTGCCAACACAGCGAGGACCCCAGGTCCTTGGGTCCCGCAGGGGTCAAGCCCGGCAACGCAGTCGCCGCGCTCAACTGCTGTATACTGAGTGGGAGCAAGACATGACTGCCAATTCCGAACGGCAGGGGGCAGCAATGGAGAACATCGCTGAGAGCATGGAGCGTGTGGCCCGATCTGTGCTCCCCACTGCTAGGCAGGTGCTTCTCCAGCAGCAGTCGACACGGTCCACGGCCTGCTCGCTCAGGCTGGGCATGGCGGCCTCAGACAGGGCACGCCAGGCTGAAATGTCGTCTCTGCGTCAAGCAATTGCTGCTCACGCAGAGGCGCACATGGATGCCCTGAGGGAGGAGTATGCTTCCCTCAGATCCACTCTGGGTGTCCTTATGATGTCCCAGAGGCAGCAGGCAGAGGAGAGGTTTGCACAGCTTGAGCGTACCATCTCGGCTGAGCTACAGGCTTGCCGGAAGGTGCAGCGGTTGTCCAGCCAGGCCTTGCAGGAGGAACTCTGTGTTACACGTGCTACCTTGCAAGAGGAAGCACGTGTATCACGGGAGGTTCTGCATGCAGACCTACGTCACATCGCCACACAGAACCAGGCTCACCCATCCGGCAGACTTGCTGCCGATGAGGGGCAAGCTGCGGCTAGGCGTGGCCAGGCTACTGTGCCACGTCCTCCTTTCCAGGATGAGCCAGACTCGGACGACCATCTACCTCCCACATAGGTCGTGCTGTGCAGGCGTTGAGCCCATGGAGGATTTTTTTTTGGCTCAGCATCATCGCATGTGGATGTTGAGCAGCACCCTGTACCTCCCCCCTCCTGGTTGCCTCCCCTCCCCCCCGGGTCGTATGTGGCCATTTTTGATTTTTCTTTTAGTTTAGTTAGTTAAGTTTCTGTTTGATAGTTAGTTTAAATAGGTAATGTAGGTTTTCCATAGTGTAATTAGTTAATAGTTGATTTAGTTTAAAATTGCTAGTCTATTGTGCTTTCATGTGACGGTGCGGTGCTTTGTGGCTTTTGAAGGCATCCACTGTCTGTTCCAGCTGGGCCCTTCATGGTTGTCTTGTGTATGTGTTTGCTGCTTGGGTTCCTTGACTCACATATGCCACTCCTGCCTCCCTTATCCATGGGCTCGCAAGGATTGTTCTTTGTTACAGCATTTTACACAAGGGCTTTGGACTGTCATATCTGTGGCATGTCTGGTGCTGTGTGACTTGTGTTGACACCCCTAGTGGGGATGATTTAGGTGTCATTGTCCACTGTTCAGCTTTTGCTAGATGGGGTGTGTCATGATTAATGTGGACATTGATTGCTATGCATTGTGTAGTATGTTTCTTATCTTTCCTGTACATGTGCTTGTTGCAATTCATGCTGTAGATAGTGTTCCACACTTTGGAGGTGAAAGACGGCCTGATGGTGTGATTTGTGATGTGACTTTCTGACATGGTCAAGTAATGAGATGCCTGATGAGACACACACAGATGACTTTGAAGCATTAATCATGTGTTTCATGCCCTTTCTGCAGGGGGATGAGCCTCCAGAGCACCTTTGCCAGCAGACATGGCCCATTGGACGACGGAATTCTGGACCCGTTTGTTGGTGCCCACATGCACATGTGTGCAGAAGCAGAGGCACAGTTATTGCAGACCCACATCCTAGAACTGCTGACATGTTCCAAGGAACTCCAGGCAAGGTGAGCATCACAGGGGGGCCACGACACAGCAAAGCTTGCACCAGGCGAGTTGCACATGCAGGCTTAGTCACAGCACTGAGGGTGAGCTTAGACGAATATTGGTGTTGAAGCACACAATGCAGCTCAGATGTGTTTGTGGACTGATGGCTGCTGATAGTAGGGTTGTCTGGGACACATGCAGGGGCAGTGGCACATACCCTCCGGTACACCAAGGTCCATTGAGCCACTTGTATCAACCATGTAGCCTTCCGAGACATGGAAAGGGGCAGCTCACAGGGACATACAGCAAGAGACATACTCGGGTGCAGTGCATATCTTTTCCACGTACTTCATGATAAATGCACTGCCAACTTTGTTTCGGTCATGGTGGTATGCAATTTGCTCTGTAGTCATGGCTTGCTATATGGGTCTGTCTGCTTACCCAGGGAACATTGCATGTTGTGTGAATTGTGACACATTGGTGTTCCATTTGCCACGCACCCAGCAGCGGCTGCCTTACTGCATTGACTGTGTATGACCCGTCACAGGGGTGATGTTATATATGGGTACGAAGCATCAACCACAGATTGTCTGTTTGTAGAGTAGTCTGTTGCTATGGGGCATGTTTGGTGTTGTGTTTTTGTGCAATTGGCACGTACAGGTTGTTGACTGTGTCTCTCTTTGCAGCATTGCAGTGCTCCTGTAACCGGACCTGAGAGTGAGCAGGCAGGAGGCCAGCACTCAAAACCAGAGCTAAGTGTCTTGTTGTTTTTCTTACGAACTGCTCTGCATAGGCTTGCTGGGGAGTGTACTGATGCATGGATGTATGTGTGGTTCAATTTGGTATGTTTTTTTCTCCCTAATCACCCGTGATCCTATGCAATTTTGAAACCTGTATCCTCTACCCGGTGTTCCTGCATCCCGTGCCTATCCAAGCAACGTTCCCTGACCCTCTTTCCCCACTGGGGTTGCGGATGCTTGTGTAAGCCCCGAACTTGCAGGCGCCAAAACCCTAGAGGGGGTGGTTGGTTCGTACCATTCCTGAGCCTGGACTACAGAAGGCCATGACAATGATGTCCAAGTTTGTCTGGATTGTGTATGTGTTCATGCAGGTTGTACATTTTCGTGCATTCCCTAGTTTCATGTGTCATTCCTCCTCCCCTCTCCTGCCGCTCATTCCAGTCATCCAGTGTGTCAACACCTGTCCCGACTGCATATCCCTGAACCTCATTCCCCACCAGGGTCTCAGGGGCCTGTTTGAGTTTGACCTTGCAGGCACCCGGGACATGGTGGGGGTGGTTGTTTCGTGACACTCCCGCGCCTGTACAGGGGACCTGTGACAGTACACATCCATTCATGGTGCATCATCCTATGTCATGTACCACACATGTCTCACATCCTGTCGTGACATTGTTTTGCTGTGCTACCTTGGTTGTTGCATCATTGCGGTAGTACTTGGCCTTTGTGAGGTACTGCTACGTCAAGTCATCTACTGGAGGGTGTTCGGGTTCGTTTTTATGCCTTGGATTTTGTGATTTTGGAAATGAGTGTGGATTCTGAGGGTTCAGGCATCTTTTTACACACAAGGTGGGAGATGGTGACGAAGGGTAAAGGTGATCCTGTGGCCAGGTGGAATTGAGGTTTGGAGGCTCCATGACCCAGGTGCAGTTGTTCAGTGGGTCATGGTCATTTGTGAGGGAGGGGGAGGTTGTTGTTGATAGTTGCCTTGCCCTGCTGTGTGATGGGAACTCTGACATAGTAATGGTGGTATCCTATGTACATGTTGTGTTCTGCTGATCAATGCCTGTTCATGTGTTGTGTTTTCCTTTCAGGTGCGAGGGGATAGTTGTGGTTTGACATGCTGGGGTGTACACATGGTGGATGTTCACATGTGATGTGTAGGGAACACTGATGGTCACTTGAGTGCACATGCATATGTGGAGTGCATGTCCTTGCAGAACCACACACTTGCACTCTGATGCACTACATGTACTCCCACCCTTGCATATCCACGTGTACACTGTTTGCCTTCTGGTGCCCACTGTGTCCCGGCAGCACATGTTCTGTGACCGATCATGGATCCAGTACATGCCTAATTTGATTTTTGACGTGGTCTGTCACTTAGATGTGATGCTCAGGGTGTGCATCACACACAATGGCTGTTCACTGTGCTGTGCGCTGAGCAGTGTGATGCAGGAGTAGGACACTGCACACATGAGCTGCAGTGTTGATTTTGCAATGCATAATGTGCATGTAGACAGGCATTCATTGTGATGTTACGTCTACGACTGTTGTAATGCATTTGGAAATGACTTATTTTGGGTGGGAGGTTGTTGGTCTGTCATTTCATCTGATTCCGGGTCAGGCAGCAGTGTCCGATGCCACTGTGCATTTAGGACATGGCAATGTGTACCTTATCGTTACTGCGTTGCTGTATGGGTATTGCGTGCCATGTCATGTTGATGTTTGGGAGGGTTTGAGTGACATGACAGTGATGGCCATGGCCTGGTTTGCAGGTGTGTGTGATTCACACCTTGCATGTCCGTGTCATCCGCTTCTCAGAGCAACTAGCTGGGGGTAGATTTCTCTCCGCAGCAGGGCCCTCCCCCTGGAACAGACTTCCGGCCTGACTTGAACTTGAGGGGAATCATCTCCAGTTCTGGAAGCACCTCAAGACCTTCCTCTTTGCTTCTGCTTACTGTCTGCCTCTCCCTTGCAGAATTCTCCACTGGAACTGCACAGGAGCTGCAACTGGGCCACTCTCACCGACCTCGGTCCCTGGCCCAGCCACTCTCCACTTGCACTGCCTCCCTGGCAACCCCTGCACTGCAGTACTGTCTCTCTATCCCTACAGCCCTCCCTTCCCAGCACTTGTCTGCACTTACCTTTGTAGTTGCCACCAGGCGACCTATGTATTATTTTTTTGGGCTACTTCCCCTGTACTGGACTCCCCCCCACCCTTCCCCATGCACTTTTCCCATTCCCCCTTCCCCTGCACTTGCACGATCCCAATGACACCTGGCCTAGTAGTACCGTTCTCTGTGTTCCCTTGTTCCCCCCTCCCTGCCTCATTGCGCCTTGGAATACTTGTGTATGGCCCATATCATGTCATATGTCATATGTGTGCCTTTTGGTCACACAGGATAGCTTGTGTTTAAGTAGCTAGGGATGCAGACGATGTGGCACTTCCATGGCAACTTTCTGAGGGTGGTAGGGTTGTGACAGTTAACTGTCTCTTTGTCATCATCGATTGTCACCTGGTATGTGCCAGGCCTGTGTGCACTCCGCAGGGGTGGGAGTTTAGGTGAAAAATGTGGCCACAAGCTGGGTCCGGGCTTCCTCGCCACGTGCCCTGTCCCCTCCCATGGGCAGCGCCTGTGCCTGTGGTTGGAGATGTGGGGGCACCACCATGTCCACCGGGACGCCCTGCCGTGTTGCAACATTGTGCAGGACACATGCTGCCACAATGATCCTGCACACTACTGGTGGTGCATAGAGTAGTTGCCCACCAGAGCGGTCAAGGGAGCGGAAACGTGACTTGAGCACTCCGAATGTGCGCTCCACTATGCCCCTGGTTGCTATATGGGGGGCCTTGTATCTTACCTGGGGTGGTGTGGTGGGGTTCCGGATTGGCGTCATCATGTGGTTGCTCAGAGGGTAGGCACTGTCCCCTGGGGAGGTGATAATAGTTGAGATTATTAGGGTTTGGATATTTGTCTGTGTGTGACTTGCATGCATGTGCAAGGGCATTTGTACTGACCTAGGAGCCATGTGTCGCCATGCTGCCTAGCTTCCAGGGCCCGGCTCAGGGCGGACATTCTGTATATGAAACTGTCATGGGTGGAGCCAGGGTAGTTTGCATAGACAGAGGTGATGATTCCCTTTGCATCACATACCACCTGTACATTGATGGAATGCCAGTGCTTGCGGTTTCGGTAGATGTGCTCAATGGCCCTAGGTGGACGTAGGGCCACATGGGTGCAATCTATGGCACCGAGCACTTTGGGGAAGTGTGCCACCCTGAAAAAATCCAGGACAACGGCCTGCCTTTCTGCGAGTGTTCTGGGCATGTATATGTGCCTGCGGACTGAGGGGCGCGCTGTCATGATTGCCAGTACCTGGTGTAGGCAGCGTGACTGCGTGGCATGTGAGACCCCCCCCCCACTATGGCAGTGGTCTGCTGAAATGACCCAGTGGCCAAAAAATGCAGGACATTGAGCAGCTTCTCCAAGGGGCTCAATGCTTGGGAGCAAAGGGTGGGGGATGAGAGGTCATCTTCCCACTCCCTGACCAGGTCTAGGATGATATGGGGTGGAAACCTATACCTGCCATAGACCTGGTCGTCAGGCATCCCAAAAAGGCTTGTCCGTGGTGCGAAAATGCGTGCCCTGGCTATTCTCCTCCTCCTGCGGTGTCCCACTATCAGTGCAGCGACAAATGGGGCATTCATCGTAGCTGTATATACGCGTTTGTTGTTTGCGCGCACTTTTATGCTGTGCGCGGGGACGCTTCCGCCTGCCTTCGTGTGGCAGACGCGTTGACGCCTGTGCACGTCTTTTGCCGTGCGCGGGTTTCCCGTATTCAGATACGGTCCGAGTGTCATCACGTGTGATCGGAGGGGAGTGAGCGTACACACAACTGGCCTGGGAAGTTCCACATGCGATTAGCCTGGGTACGTGTGTTCCGGGGTGCCGGGAACTTTCACACGCGATTGGTGGAAATCCACGTGTGTTCTGTCATCACGTGCAATGAGGGAAACACCTGCGCGCGTCACGTCACAGACGCGCTCACGCGCTAAGGGCCTTTGGTCCAATGAAATCGCATATGCGTGCTGCCGTGCATATGCGCTAAGGGCCTTTCCTCGTATTACATGCGGACGTGCAGTTTTCCACGCGCGCTTACGCGCATGGGCCCTTTCCTCAAATTACACGTGGACGTGCAGTTTTTCACGCGTGCTGAAATGCCCATGCACGTCTGTACGCGTCACGTCACAGGGGCGATTGCGCTTGAGGGGCCTTCTGTCCAATGAAAATGCGTATGCGTGCAGACGCGCTTATGCGCTATGGGCCTTTCCTCGAATTACACGCTGACGTGCAGATTTTTCACGTGCCAAATCACTCCGTATCAAGCTGGCCACGCGTAAGCACATGGAAGACCACGCTCCTGCCCAGAAGGCCGAACTACTGCCCCCCAGAGCCCCGAGCACGCTCCCACCTGCCATCTGCTGCTGCCTGACTGCCTGCTGCCCACGTGCCCTGCCATTTGCTGCCTGCACATCAGCCAGGGGTGCTGTTGCTGTGACCACCCCTGCTGGAACCGTAGACTCCCGACTGGGATTCCATCGCTCCACAGCCCAGCCCCAGGACCCAGTTGCCCACCCACTCCTGCCTCTGGGGTTGTCATGTCGGGGCAAACACCATCTGTGACCACTGACAACCCCCGGCCAGAGAGGCAGAGGGGCACCAGCTTCAGTGCCACCGAAGTTGGTGTCCTGGTGGAGCAAGTCCTGGGGCAGTATGATGCCCTCTTCGGAAGTTCCCGCGCCGACAAGGAAGGACGGACTCGGATCTGGACTGACATCGTGACTGCCATCAACGCGGAGGGGGTGGCAGTCCGCGACTTACAACATGTCAGGAAGCGCTGGGAGGACTTCAGGTCCAGGACCCTGAACAAGGCCCGGCGCCTCTTGAAGGCAGCGGATGCCAAGGGGCGCCGGGGCCACTTGTCGGAAGAACAGATGAGGGTCCTGGAACGCATATCCCCAGCGCTCCACGTCCAGGTCCTTGAGAAGCAGACCCGTCTGGAGTTGAGCGGTGAGTGTACATGCATCCTGATTGTGAGCAGTGCGTGTGGTGATTATTCAGTAGTGTGCAGGTTGCACATCTGTTTGTATGGGGTCGAGTATGGGTGGGGGTGTACAGGGCCGTGGGGCTGACACATGCGAGGGCTGTAATGTGTGAGACATGGATGGTGCTTGTGTGTGTAGGCTTGCATGCCAAATGCAGTTGTGTGGGCACACATGTTTGGATGAATGTGTATGTAAGTAGACATGTCCGTGATGTCACGCATGTATGTTGTTTTCGGCTGCATGTATCAGCACTGTGTACATGTGCATGTGTGTGTATTTGACAAGGGTGCAACAGTGATGCAACATGGATGCATGTGACAGCGGTATGTGGAAGCCTGATTGGCAGATGTGACATGGATGCCCGTCTGAACAGTGCGACACTTGGCAGAGGTGTACACATGCATGCAAGTGTGGTGGTGTGTGTACATGTGTGGTGCACTTCCTGTGTTGCATGTGATGTCTGACTCACCTTTGGCTGCTCATGCTGTTGTATGTGTATGGATGGTGGTGGCAGTTGCGATATGGCTGTGGTATGGCTCATGTGTGCGAGTTGTAATGACATGTGTGTTGGGGATTGTGATGACATGTCTGAGGTTTACCAATGCCACTCATGTACAACTGTCATGTGTGTATGTGTCCATTGTACAGTGCCCTGATGCCTGTGTTTTGTTTCTCCCTGTCTGCAGCGTCAACTGATGAAGAGGGCGGAGAAGGTGCTGTGGAGCACAGCGGCGGGGATCCGGCCGCCAGCCGGAGACGCAAGGCCGGCTCCCCTCCCAGGTTGTCATCTCGTCGGGGAGTGAGGAGTCCGGTGCCGCGTCCCAGGCCGCAGCTGCCGGGGGGAGGTCCAAGAGGCGGAGGTTGGAGTTGAACTCCTCGGCAGCAGAAGGGGCAGCTGGGACCCCACAGGGCCCAACAGGGGAAGATGGCACGGAGTCATCCAGGTTGGTGGGGGGTTTGGTGGAGGAGGAGGCCGTGCAAGCACCAGAGACGGGGTTTGGAGGTGGGGATCCCACTGGTGCTAGTGGTGCAGTGCAGGACCAGGGACAGGAGGCAGCACAGGCCGCCGCGGAGGTGCCTGTGTGTAATCCTGTCCCCGATCCTGTCCCTGCATCATCTGAGAGGAAAAGGGAGGCTGAGCGTATAAGATGGGATGCCTACGTCCAGACCCGTTTTCAGGCAGGGGATGAGCTCACGTCAACTGGCCTTCCTCTGCCTGCGGACGTGGCTATCCAGGTCCGGGTTGAGCCTGTCCTGGCTGGTGTGGCGTTGCGTCAACGGGCCATGCGAGGTGACCTGCAGTGTTTTCATGAAGAGACTGCGAGTCACCTCGAATGGCTCGTTGACCACGTCAGCCTGCTGGGACAGGTCACCCAGGCCGGATTCCTCCGTCTGATGGGGCTTGCTCCGACCCCCTCCTCAACTGGACCCCCTACGCGCCAGTCGTCCTCTGTGCCATCTTCCCACCCATCAGTCACCTGGGTGCCCTGTGGAGTGGCCTCTGACGGTGCGGCCAGGCTGGTGGAGGAGGCATCCCTGCCACAGTCGGGAGTCGGACGTCCAGCAGGGGTGGCCACATCAACGACTGCACCCCAGCCGGCGGAGGATGTGCAGGCAGCAGGAGGCAGTGCACGGGCAGAGGCACAGCAGCAGCAGCAACGTGGGGGGAGCCATGAAGGCTCGGGGCCTTCGACATCGGAGGGGCAGGCATCGGCCAGAGGGCAGGAGGACCCAGGACAGAGAGTGTCTTCCGTGTGGCAGCGGTTGGGCCATGCCATAGATGCGGAGCGGCAGCGGGCGGAAGAGGCACGGCTCACAATGGTCAGGGCGGAGAACTCCATGCGGAGGGCCCTGAGGCGGGCCGAATGCCTCGAGGCAATCCGCAGGGGTTTGGAGGTGGAGACGTCGGCGGCCCTGCGGACCCTCGGGCCATGGAGGAGGACTGCCTCCGGGACATTGAGGAGGAGTTCGATGATGCCCTGGCCCGGAACATCCACAAGTGAGCCGTGAAACTAGCCCGCTGCCCTTGTACATAGTTTCTAGGTAGTGTTAGGTTTCATTTTTGTTTTTATTTTATTTGGACCTTTCGGACATTGGCCACATTTTTGTATATAGTTTATTTTATTAGTTAGTGTAGTTAGATAGGTTTCCTTTATTTTGTTGGGATAATGGACCCTGGATTGTTCCAATGTACATAGTTGACAGTTGGATTGTATTTTTTTCTATTTTTGACCATGGAGCAATGGCTTTCTTTTTTATTTCCCATTGGATTTTGTTTTGTGGACATTGACTTTGGACATTACTTTGGATTTTTATTTTTGGTTTTGCTTTTTTTGACGGACATGCTTCTTTTCATTTTTGTACATTCACGTTTCTGTTTCTTCATTTTTTATTCTATTGATGTTTCCTTTAATACATATTATTTTTGGTGAACTTCAATGTGTGGTATCTCATTGGTTTCATGCATTTCATGATATGTGTTTTGAGATTCACTGACACCCATTGGGTGTATGTGAGGGAAATGTGTTTGTTTCGGAACTTGCAATTGGTGTTCTGTGATGTAATTGCAAATTATGAGTGGGTGGATGCAATACTCGGGTGGGTGTTTTGCATTTGGAGGCTGACCATAGGGACCAGGGATCTAGATTGTGATGACATGTTGGCTGGGGAACATGAGTTGCACATGGGTGGGGGCCTGCTGGCAGGTGCCCCACAGTGCTGGGGGGTGGGGGTGGTGGGGAACATGGTTGGACATGGGTGGGGGCCTGCTGGCAGGTGCCCCACAGTGCTGGGGGGTGGGGGTGGTGTGAGACATGGGTGGGGGCCTGGTGGAGGCTGCCCCTGCACTGCTGGGGGATGGGGGTGATGGGAGACATGGGTGGGGGCCTGGTGGAGGCTGCCCCTGGTGGCTGGGGGGTGGGGGTGGTGGGAGACATGGGTGGGGGCCTGGTGGAGGCTGCCCCTGCACTGCTGGGGGGTGGGGGTGATGGGAGACATGAGTGGGGGCCTGCTGGAGGCTGCCCCTGCACTGCTGGGGGTGGGGGTGATGGGAGACATGAGTTGGACATGAGTGGGGGCCTGGTGGAGGCTGCCCCTGCACTGCTGGGGGGTGGGGGTGGTGGGAGACATGGGTGGGGGCCTGGTGGAGGCTGCCCCTGCACTGCTGGGGGGTGTTGTGAGACATGGGTGGGGGCCTGGTGGAGGCTGCCCCTGCACTGCTGGGGGGGTGGGGGTGGTGGGAGACATGGGTGGGGGCCTGGTGGAGGCTGCCCCTGGTGGCTGGGGGGTGGGGGTGGTGGGAGACATGGGTGGGGCCTGCTGGCAGGTGCCCCACAGTGCTGGGGGGTGGGGGTGATGGGAGACATGAGTGGGGGCCTGGTGGAGGCTGCCCCTGGTGGCTGGGGGGTGGGGGTGGTGGGAGACATGGGTGGGGGCCTGGTGGAGGCTGCCCCTGGACTGCTGGGGGTGGGGGTGATGGGAGACATAAGTTGGACATGAGTGGGGGCCTGGTGGAGGCTGCCCCTGGTGGCTGGGGGGTGGGGGTGGTGGGAGACATGGGTGGGGGCCTGGTGTAGGCTGCCCCTGCACTGCTGGGGGTGGGGGTGATGGGAGACATGAGTTGGACATGAGTGGGGGCCTGGTGGAGGCTGCCCCTGCACTGCTGGGGGGTGGGGGTGCAGGGAGACATGAGTGGGGGCCTGGTGGAGGCTGCCCCTGGTGGCTGGGGGGTGGGGGTGGTGGGAGACATGGGTGAGGGCCTGGTGGAGGCTGCCCCTGCACTGCTGGGGGTGGGGGTGATGGGAGACATGAGTTGGACATGAGTGGGGGCCTGGTGGAGGTTGCCCCAGCACTGCTGGGGGTGGGGGTGATGGGAGACATGAGTTGGACATGAGTGGGGGCCTGGTGGAGGCTGCCCCTGCACTGCTGGGGGTGGGGTTGATGGGAGACATGAGTTGGACATGAGTGGGGGCCTGGTGGAGGCTGCCCCTGCACTGCTGGGGGGTGGGGGTGCAGGGAGACATGAGTGGGGGCCTGGTGGAGGCTGCCCCTGGTGGCTGGGGGGTGGGGGTGGTGGGAGACATGGGTGGGGGCCTGGTGGAGGCTGCCCCTGCACTGCTGGGGGTGGGGGTGATGGGAGACATGAGTTGGACATGAGTGGGGGCCTGGTGGAGGCTGCCCCTGCACTGCTGGGGGGTGGGGTGCAGGGAGACATGAGTGGGGGCCTGGTGGAGGCTGCCCCTGGTGGCTGGGGGGTGGGGGTGGTGGGAGACATGGGTGGGGGCCTGGTGGCGGCTGCCCCTGCACTGCTGGGGGTGGGGGTGATGGGAGACATGAGTTGGACATGAGTGGGGGCCTGGTGGAGGCTACCCCTGCACTGCTGGGGTGGGGGTGATGGGAGACATGAGTTGGACATGAGTGGGGGCCTGGTGGAGGCTGCCCCTGCACTGCTGGGGGGTGGGGGAGCAGGGAGACATGAGTGGGGGCCTGGTGGAGGCTGCCCCTGGTGGCTGGGGGGTGGGGGTGATAGGGGAAATGAGTGGGGGCCTGGTGGAGGCTGCCCCTGCACTGCTGGGGGGTGGGGGTGGTGGGAGACATGGGTGGGGGCCTGGTGGAGGCTGCCCCTGCACTCCTCGGGGGTGGGGGTGCAGGGAGACATGAGTGGGGGGCTGGTGGAGGCTGCCCCTGCACTGCTGGGGGGTGGGGGTGGTGGGAGACATGGGTGGGGGCCTGGTGGAGGCTGCCCCTGCACTGCTGGGGGGTGGGGGGTGGGAGACATGGGTGGGGGCCTGGTGGAGGGTGCCCCTACACTGCTGGGGGGTGGTGGCAGACATGGGTGGGGGCCTGGTGAAGGGTGCCCTTGGTCGCTGGGGGTGCAGGGGGACATGCGTTGGTGGGCAGTAGTGCAAGTTGACATGTGGGTTGGCTGGTGGGCATGGCCATGGTGGATGGGGTGCCTGCATGACATGTGCTGGGTAGGCCCCTGTGGTGTGAGCCACCTGCAGGGGCCATAGAGGGTGTAGAGGGAACACCTGGGAGGACCCACACGTGCAATTCACGTGTGCTGCTCCCCGCGCACCCCTGTAATACACGTACCCTGATGATATCGCGTGTGGAACTTCCCGCGCACCCCTGTAATACACGTACCCTGATGGAATTGCATGTGGAACTTCCCGCGCACCCCTGGAATACACGTACCCTGCTGATGTTGCGTGGGATACTTCCCCCGCACCCCGAAATACACGTACCCTGATGAGATCGCGTGTGTGACTTCCCGCGCACCCCAGAAATACACGTACCCCGCTCAATCACATGTGTAACTTCCTGCGCACCACCGAAATACACGTACCCCGCTCAATCGCGTGTGTAACTACCCGCGCACCCCCGATATACACATACCCCGCTCAATCGCATGTGTAACTTCCCGCGCACCCCCGAAATACACATACCCCGCTCAATCACGTGTGTAACTTCCCGCGCACCCCCGAAATACATGTACCCCGCTCAATCATGTGTGTAACTACCCGCGCACCCCCGATATGAAAGTACCCTACTCAATCGCATGTGTAACTTCCCGCGCACCCCCGAAATACACGTACCCCACTCAATTGCGTGTGTCACTTCCCGCGCGCCCCCGAAATACACGTACCCCGCTCGATCGCGTGTGTTGCTTCCCGCGTACCGCCGCAATACACGTGCCCCGCTCGCACAGGTCCAATTGCTGTATGTTGCCACTTTTGTGATGCGCTGGGACTCTACCGCCTGCCTTCGTGTGGAGGACGTGTTTCAGCTTGTGCGTGTCTTTGGCTGTGCGTGGCTTTGCCCTATTCGATTCCATGAGTACGTGTGGTTCGAGTGTGTGTGGGCGTTCCGTCTGCTTCCCTGCAGTACATCCCAAGTTACGCCCTTATTTTCGCACGTTGTTCCCCATTCCGCGCGTTACGCCCCGTGTCCCGCCCACTTTCTGGTGTATGCGCCGAGGTTGTGCGCTTTCACTGTGCGTGTCGCGCACGCCTTTCGGGATGTTGCAGTGACTTGTGCGCCATGCACGGGTTTGGCGCACATCCCGATGTGAACACGCGCAGGGACTTCCATGAATCGCACGCATGCGCATGCGCCTGTTTTTTTCCGCTTGCGCCTGCTTGCGCCTGCTTGCGCAACGATTTTCGGCGCACGTTTGTTCCATGAATCGGCCCCTATATGTACTAATACATAAGAAATGTAACCCATATATACAACACACTAACCATTCATTTAAATGCACTATGTTCTACAATGGAATATACCACAAGAAGATAAATTGGCTTCCAACATAATTACCTTACAAACACGACAGAACTGAGAACAAGAGCAGACCCACTGAGTACATAGGACATATCTTACCTGAAATAGTAAGTGTACTTAATTTTATTCATATATTTATAAACTTTCTGTAGTAGATAAAAAAATATATTATCTTTTTTTTTTTCCCTCACAGAAATGTCTAGTACTCTTGAATGGCTAGAGGAGCATTTCCCACATGAAGAAATGTCACAAGATAGTGAAACTAATGGTAAACACGTTATAATATAAACCATTTAATTATTATTAATTTTTTGTATACATTTAACATATATATATTATTTTTGTACAGAGCATACCAAAATAGAAAATACGTCAGAAAAACCTGTTATGGATAACACTTTTCACAGTATAGAAGAAAAAAAAAATAGATTTATTGTTGACTAATTTTAATAATTTGAAAACTTTTGTGGAAGATCATTTTAAACCAAAAACCTTGTACCATTGCCCCACATGTACTTGTCCCTCCTCACCATATCCCAGTCAATTATCCCCAAACCCTCTCCATAACCCAAAACGTTTTGATGAGACTTCCATCCCTTCTTCACCTAATAACAATCATGTTGACACCCCTAATTCTCCTGTTTTGGTTTCTGTTTCTGCCTCACCTTCTCTGTCATAAATTATTAATATATGTTAAATAAAGTTTAATTTTTATATTGTGTTGTAAATAGTTTTGTTTAAAAAATAAAAAAACAATGTAGGTGTCCGCGGACAGTGCAGGTGTTCTGAAATGTTCGTAAATAAACGAAAATGGAGGTGTCCTGAAGAACACTATACCTGTTCGTACTGTTCGCTAGTAAGATGAAACTATTCTAAGAACACACGAGGTGTCCTGAAATGTTCGTAAAAAAAAAAATTAAAGTGTCCTAAAGAACACTATCTGTCCGTAGTGTTCGCTATCAATTTTAAACTGTTCTAAGAACACAATTGGTGTCCTGAAATGTTCGTACGTAAACGAAAATGGAGGTGTCCTGAAGAACACTATACCTGTTCGTAGTGTTCGCTAGCAAGTTCAAACTGTTCTAAGAACACACGCGGTGTCCTGAATTGCTCGTAATTAAACGAAAATGGAGGTGTCTTAAAGAACACTGTACCTGTCCGTACTGTTCGCTAGCAAGTTGAAACTTTTCTAAGAACGCAATTGGTGTCCTGAAATGTTCGTACATAAACGAAATTGGACTTGTCTTGAAGAACACTATATCTGTCCTTACTGTTCGCTAGCAAGTTTAAACTGTTCTAAGAACACATGCAGTGTCCTGAAATGTTCATTTCACGTGTGACGCAATTTTAATTAGTTCAGGACCCGAACAGTGTCCGTAGAACATCAACGCGCATGTGCTAGCCATTCTCCATGCATTTGGTGTCCTGCGGACATGCGCTTCCTTTGCGGACTTGGTCGCGTACGGATCATATGACCGCGCCCATGCTGTTCGCGTGTACTGAATGCGCACACTGTTCGTGTCCCTGAACAAATTAAAAGTACATTTTCAATTAATCCATAATATTTTTCAATAAAATCTCACCATGGCACATAGTAATCCTGAGTTTCTACATACCTTTTGAAACTTTTCGAACTTTTTTTTGTGTTTGATCTGTCCGCGGACAGCGCGCATGTCCACGGACCGCGCACAAGCACCCCTATAAAAGACCATGCCCTAGAGCTTATTCTCATTGTGTTTCTGGCTATTCTTCAGAACACAGCGATTTTTGCTGCCACCTGCAGATTACACCATCATCGAGATGGCATCCCTGGCTGCTGAACTGCCACCTGGTGCTGCACCTGCTTCAGCAAATCCCCCAACCCCTCCACCACCACCACCTTCCCCAGGGCCTGAAGAGGGGAACAGGAGTGAGGATGCAGAGGAGGAAGAAGAGGATGATGAGAATGAGGTAGAGGAAATCCCTATTACCCGCACTAGGCGTGAGTCTTGAGTGTGGCGGTTATTTACCATTCATGGGAATGTTCCTGAGGCTCGTGCGAACCATGTTACCTGCAATGAGTGCAAAATGATACTCAGTCGCGGGAAGCACGGTAAGTACAGCTTTGGGACCACTACTATGAAGTGACACCTGAGGTCATTTCACTCTGGGGCTATTCGCAGGGTTGTACCTTGCGAAGAACGTACCAGGTTGATTTCCTCTACTTCATCCTCTGTTTCTGATCCTGTCACCACAAGGACCACCTCTGTGGGACAGCGTCTTCCTCAAGCTGCCTCACAGGCGATACAGAATGCTGATGACCATTACCTTTCGAGGGTCACAGTTGTATGTATGTACTGTGACACAGTACTGTGCAGGGGGGAGCGACTTCGTAGTGCTTTTGAGACTATCGTCTCAGAGCACGAGAAGATCTGCTCACTACTCAAATAAAACCCACTCTACATCTTCCTCTCTCAGCTCACCCTTTCTTATCCCTGTGGTTGGTGTCCCCCCTTTTCCTTCCTTTCCCCTCCTCTCCTAGTGTGTTGTGTATAAAAAACCAAAAAAAATACAAAATATCAAAAATAAAAAAAAAATAAGGCTCTTTTCAGAGCCGCCTTTCAGTTAAAAAATAGAAATGAAAATAAATGAAGCAGGGCCCTTTGTATTTTTTAGAAGTCTGCGGACAGTTCACAAATATTTAAAAAATTGGGTTGCTACCCTATCACAAACATTGCAATTCTCTCTGGGAGGAAGTGGTGGCTCTGAAAAGAGCCTTTGGGAGGTGTTTGTAAGTCAAAAATTATAAATGCTCAACACCGACTTCAAAATGGATGATGTAATTCCAAAAAAGGTCGCAATGCATTTTGTACATTTCTCAGAAAAATCTGTTTGCCACCATAAGTAAGATGTACTCCATCTTTGCGAAAAATGTTTGTACTATGAAACAGAATATTTTCATTGTGAAAAGAAGACATGCCAACATCTTTTAGAAAGGCACAAACAGCTTTATTAACATTGCACCTTGCTTTTTCCATTTGTGGACCAAATGAAGAAGAACGAAGCCACATTTGTCTCTGCGCAATCCGTGAAAATATCACTTGAGAATTAGGAAACATGTCCATAACCTTCCCAAGTCCTTCTTTCATAGCAAATTGCAAAAAAATTCCAGTCACATGTCCTAAACTGTTCACTCCACAATGAATTACAATTATGTCTGGATGTTGCTCTGTCTCCAAAGAAGCACAGAGAGGTAGCAAGTCCAACCACTTCATTCCACGTACTCCATGCCAGTGTACTTCCACATGTGGGAATCCAAGATCTACAGCTACTCCACAGCTTTCTGCATGCACCTTGAATCAATATATCCATGAATCTCCCAAAATCCATACAATCGTTTTCCTAAAAGTTGTTCTCTCAGCAAAAACAGTATATGAGAAACTCTCTTCTGGCACAACACACCCACTAAACTTTCCTGACCAATCCCTTTCAGTACTCATTCTCATTTGCATTACTTCTGAACCCAAAAATCCCCGGATGTAACTCCCGATGTCCGCGAACTACCGCCATGTCCGCGGACATATCGTAACATGAACAGCCCTTCTACCATTTCCACTTCACTCTCTCTGCAATTCCCTCATTGGATGTAGCTAAGAAGTCACATGACCATGCACCAATCACATTCAAGAACTCTACATCTAACTGCATCATCATAGATCAGCACTGCAAATGTACTGTGAATCTCTCTGAGTACAAGTGTCATATCATTGGCAAGCACCATCTACCAGAAATACTGTACAAGTCTCCAAGATTTCTACTTGCAGCTCCATGCATATCCATATGCATGAACACAAACTTCAGGTATGCATATTTTCTGTCCAGTAGATGAACACATTTTCAAACAGACTTTTAGCTTGTGTAATCTGTAAAATGAATTTACTGTATTTTTTTCAATTTCCTAAAATCAACTATCACTTATAAACCTTCATACTATTTACTTTCTTTATACACACACACTCAAATCATGTTAAACTAACATTTTTTAAATGGAATATATAGACTACATATATTCAAACAAAATTGCATGCAAGCAAAATCTATGTTTAAATCTTTAAAAAAAATACTTATACAATTTCATATGTTTTTGTTTTTATTTATTTATTTACTTAATTATTTTAATTTAGACATGACATTGAGGCGCTATTACCTAGAACAGCTTAGTTACAGAAATAGTGGTATTCACTGGTATATTATGAATTTCACAAGACATAGTAAAGATATTGTTTTTGCTACAGTTAGTTATTCAATACAATTTGTTCATTAAGAACATATCATATGTACTGAACTGATGCAATGTATCTTATGTAAATATATTAGTTTAATGGTTTTAAAGAAGGCACTGAGGATTTCAATTAAGAAAATCAATATCTAAATTAAAAACAGCGCTATATACAAAGTTACTAATTTGAAGATTTTACAATTGCAGTGAAGACCAGTCTCCTGAAAAGAAGCAGCCGAATTCGAAGAACAAAGAAGAACTAAGAAGTTACCTGTTAATTTATGAAAAAAGTAAGTAGAATATCACCATAATATTTGTATTATTACTCAAACATACTGTAAAGTTAATACAAGCTATTTCTGTGCCTAAAAATAGAGATTGTGTACCATTTTGTCCAAAAATCTCCATGTTTTAAACAGCGATTTACAGCCAGAATGGCCCACAAATTCCTATTTTTGGACACACAAATTACCCAAGTGAACCACTACAATTTTCATATTATAGAACAAACAACTGTTTTAATTGTATACATTAGATTTACTATTTGTACTTTTCCACACCACTAGCTTACTTTTTTTTGGTCATCTGAATCCCAGTTTAGTAACACATACATTCAAGAATACCTATCCCTACTAGTTGTAGTTCCTAATGCACAATCACACACCATTACATACATCTTTATCATCTTACTCAAACACTCATGCACACAGCACACATACATTGCAGAACACCCCAACCCATACCTTCTTTATTTTTTTCAACAGACCCTAAATAATGCCTACCAAAAGTCAAGTCCGTAGAAAGCAACACAAAAATAGAGCAAATGAAAATAAAAGTGTCCAACATAAGCATCCATCTCTAGCAAAATTTGTAAAAAAAGTTGAAACAAAACAGCTAACACAGTCATTTAGTGAAACACAAGAAGTTTCAAGTACAAAAACTTTGCCTCCTCTATCAAAATGTAAAACAAACCAAAAAACAATTAACAGAAAATCAGCTATCAGATAAAACTACTTCTTTAAATTTTAATATAGTGCAAAGTAAGCATACCAAGAAAAGTATTTTAGCCAAAATGTACCGTCACAAAGTCCTTCAAAATCTTATAAAAACAGGAAAGAAATCAGGTTCAATGCTTAAAACCTATCGTAGGAAATGAATCTTAGAAGCGTTGATGGACAGTGCAATTCTTCTCAAAAGATAGTTATTTATTTTACTGCTAAACAAAATGAAACCACTAACAAAACTAATACCTAAATTTCAAAAAAGACTTATCAATAAGCGAAATGTCAACAGAAAGAACTTCTTAAATATCTGCGGAGGTGAATGGAATCACACTACGAGCACAGAACCATATTTTAATGAAGAAGCGTACAAACAAAAGCAAACAAATACAACTGCCATACATAGCAGTGGTCGAGGTTATGAAAAAGTGAATAATACCATAATGGAACAAGAAGTACTCCTTACAAAAATATGCCCTGAAAACTTAGAATTACCCCTCCATTCAACTGAATCAGAACGTCTAGTGTACAAATGGCCATGCACGTCAATGTGTAACATTCCCAAACAATGTTTCAAATCTTTACGCCAATTCCTCAATAAATATGTAAAAAGCAAAGACAAAATCAAAATTAAATTACTGCAAAATATGGATACCTGTCCAGTGCGCAAGTACACAGGACTACAAGGACATTCATTGGCCTGCATTACAGGACCTACTTGTAAAACCACTTTCCATGATATCAAAAGGATATCAACACATCATTCAACTATAAGAAATCTAGTCTATAAACTGTACTATGCTAAAAGTCCTGCTTTAGCACTAGCAAAGTTAAATAACACCCTTCTACATGGTACAGCGAAAGACCTACTTGAAGAAATTCACTATATCCAGAAAAATTATTTTGGAAGTGAAAGCCATTTACAGAATGAAATAGCGTTAAACCAATTAAGCAACAATTCTACACATGGCAACCTTTTGCTAAACACATACAAAAACGAAATAGTAAAATTTAAAAGTACATCAGCTGAAGTACCAAACCATGTATGTGTATGTTGCCGTAGAAATTTTTATAAAAGTAACACAAAAACTGTAGACCTATCATACAAAATAGAAGACAATGAAGATTCTAAATGGTTTGAATGAGCTCTCTACCTTGTAGCAGAAAACAAATACGAAATAACTGAACCCTTACTACTTTGCAGTTACTGCACTACAAAACTTGACAACAACCAAACTCCTTCACGTGCTATCACAAATAATTTGGAATTATACCTAGTACCAAAACCCCTACAACAACTTAATTTATATGAGAGCATCATAATTCAAACAGTACACCCATTTCAAGCAATAATACGCCTTCAACCAAAAACAGCAAAATTACCTCCCTCTGAATTGGTAAAAGGCATTCGTGGAAAAGTAGTTTATTTACCATTAAATCTAAAAGAAAAATGCATTCTCTAGGAGTGCAACGTCCAATGCAGCAATCTATAATTATCTTAGTAAATGGAGTACCTACAAAATACAAAATAATATGGCAACAGCTGGTAGATTTACATAAAGTTAGTCAAGCCTTCCAATATCTTAAAGAGAATAATGAATATTACAAAGAAATTAATATTGAAGAAAACTTGAAAGATACAACTGAAATAATTCAAGAAACACAAGAAGCTGGTCAATTTGAGCTACTAGATCCTGCTACAATATCAAATACTTTAGACCATTATACAATTCATTCTTTGCACTCTAATGACACCGTAGAAGATGTACTGGAAATGTACCAAATGCGTCAAACAAAAGGATCGCCAATCAGCATATGGGAAAAAAGTAGAGAAGCACGTGCTTTTCCTCTACTCTTTCCTACTGGCAAAGGAGGAAGGTATGATGATAGATCTATTCAAATATCAGCTTCAGAATACCGCTCATTACGGATGTATTCTGAAGATCCCAGATTTAGACAAAATGTGGAATACATATTCCACCTACTCTTCGAAAGTGAACTAGCAACTTTATCTTACGGAGTTGCACACATATCAGGATCACACTTTCAAAATATGACAGCTACACAATTATTAGAAAAAGTGCAACAAAAGGATGAGGTTTTACAATCAACTATTACAAATCTATTAGCAAATATGCGTGGTACTAAAGAGTACTGGTTTCGACGTCATGGAGATGTACGTTGTATGATCAGAAACCTTGGCCCACCCACTTGGTTTGTTACATTAAGTTGTGCAGAATATGCATGGGAAGATTTACATGATTTCCAACGCATATCAAATAAAAACAAAACAAACATAGATATACTAACACCTGGAGAACTTTGTTCTTTGGATCCTGTTAATGTTTCAAGATATTTTCACCATCGCTTCATTGCTATGCTACATTTTATTTGTAATAAAACTGTTCCTCCCCTTGGAGAAGTGAAACACTTATTTTGGAGAAAAGAATACAAAGCCAGTTGAGCACCACATATCCACATGCTTTTATGGATTAAAGATGCTCCTAAATTTGGTCAAGCCAGTGATGCCACTGTTTTACAGTTTATTGAAAAATATGTCACTTGTGAAATTCCATCAGAAGCCACAAATAGTGATCTTCATGCACAAATTGTACAATTTCAAAGACACAAATGTGGAAAATATTGTCGTCGCAAATACAAAAACAAAGGGAAATACTACACCAAATGCCAATTTGGTTTCCCTAGACCAGTTACAAATACAGGTCAAGTAAACAACCTCATGTCTTCAGTTAGACATATTGTTAAAGGTAAGTCACCTAAAAATACATATTACATAAAAAGAAAAGAAGAAGAAAAATATATCAATGATTATAATGCAATCATTGCCCACTTATGGAATGAAACATAGATGTGCAGTACATTGCAGACAATTCTACTGCAGTTGCACGATATGTCACAGCATACTTAACTAAAGCAAAAAAGACAGAGCTCCAAGACCTCTGGAATGACCTGTCATCAGATAAAACAGTGTCTCAGAAATGATACAGCTTGGGCATAAAAATGCTTACCCATAGAGGATGTGGATCATATGAAGCAGCTGATCGTTTAACTGGTACTGCATTGTATGGTAAATCTGAAAATATAGTATGGCTAAGTCTTGGTCCAGCTAAATCTAGAAAAAGAGTTATAAAATCATATGAAGATATAGAAACAATAGCCAAACGTGATCCCAACAGCCATGACATTTTAAAAACAATTTATAGGACACATACTACCCAAACAGAAGTAATACTTTGGAAAACATGTGTCTATACCACATAGCTCAAAACTACACATACAAAAATAATATGAAACCTGATGAAAAAAAAGGTAAATATAGAGTGACAAACTGTGAAGGCAGCTTAGTTAAACTCACTAAACCACATTTCATTAATCATATCAAATTGTCATTAAAGACTCCTCAACATAAAGAAGTATATTACATGTCCCTGCTACAACTCTTCAAACCATTGAGAAAAGAAGAACAAAAACTAGATAACTATGACTCATATGAGGATGCTTTCAAAGCAAATGAAAGCACTATAACTAATGTAAACTTTACACAGTACAAAACAATGTTGCACAATGAACAGCAGCACGAAGAAGAACTTCAAGCCCAACTAGATAAGGATACTCCTGACAGTAGTCAACCTTCTGTAACAGGAAGCCAAGAACCACTGGGAGAACCACTAATAATAAATGAGGCAGAATTAGCTATGATAGAAGTAGAAAATAAAGAAGACTTAACTATACTACAATCAAAACTAAAAAATGAGCAAAGTAGCATTTTTCAAGAAGTAACAAAACAAATTGCACATGGTGTAAAACATGAACATACTGTACGTCAGTGGTGAAGCTGGTTCTGGCAAAACATTCCTAATCAAAATCATTAGTAAGTTCCTTCAACAATTGACAAACAACAAACTGTCAGCTGTTGTCACTGCCCCCACAGGTTTAGCTGCCTACAACATAGGTGGTGTTACATTACACCGATTACTACTATTACCAGTAGAACACCAGAACAAATTAGACTATTACAAACTTTCTGCAGAAAGCTGCAATGGAATTACACAGAGTATTGAAACAAATGAAAATGCTACTAATAGATGAAGTGAGCATGGTCTCCAAACTGATGTTAGCTTTGATTCACCTCAGATTACAAGAAGTACTCAAAACAGACTATGAAGAGCTCTTTGCAGGAAAACACATGATTGTTTTTGGAGATCGGCTTCAATTAACAACAGTAAAAGGTGAGCCTATTTTTAAAACATTAGGACACAAACTCTGCTGTAAAACTGTTGGAAGCATTGGAAATGTCAACCTTTGGCAACATTTCCAATACAGAGAATTAACAGAAAACACGCGGCAATCTGCAGATCTCACTTATGCCAACATTTTTAAAAAGTATCAGAGTTGGAATACTTTCTAAAGAAGCAGAAGCAATATTGAAAACCCGGCACATTAATGCACTTTATGGCGATAATGCATGTGCTACAGCTGTTATGGAACAATTAGCCCACAAAAATGTCAATTGTATGGCCTTAATGCCAACTCTTGCAAGCTGTTTCAAATTCAATGAAATCATGCTAAGTAAAGAAATGCAACCAATCATGGAAATTAGCGCCACAGACAAACTAGATGTACATGGTATTACGCTACCCATGTGTGACCAAGCCACAACAAGACTAAATAGTTTAGAAAAATCAATCTCAAACACAGCAGGCTTAGAAAAGATATTAAAATTATCCTTAAATTGCAGAGTAATGCTTAAACGTAACCTTGATGTGGACCAAGGACTAGTTAATGGAGCACTGGGTACAGTTGGCTTTCAAACATTCCCACGCAACAACAAAATTCAGTTTGCAATATACTTTTTGACAAACTTTCAGAAGTAAAAAGGATAGGACGCTCAACAGCTAGTTTCTTTCTCTTCAAAGATATCTATGTATGCAGAGAACAATTTTTCTCTAACTCTTGTATACGCAGTCACGATTCATAAATCACAAGGTATTACCCTAGACAAAGCAATGATAGATATTGGTAACACAGTCTTTAAAGAAGGCATGAGCTACTATCACGCGTACGTACACTTGACAGTCTATTTCTAATCAACCTTGATGTAAGTAAAATAAACGCTGATATTCCTTGCATTTTAGAATACAATAGACTTCGCTCACTATACATCCCCGACCTAAACATATATTCTGTTCCACAAAAAGTAAAACGTTATAAAAGAAAAATAAATCAAACAGAAATGCAACAGGATGTCACTGCAAATCCTCCAAAGAGAGTAAAAGAAACTAATACTTCATCAAGTACCACAAGCAAAAAAGAATCAATTAGGGAAAGTAAACAAGGTACTTCTTTAAAGAAGGAAGACACACTAAAAAAAAAAGCAGTTAGATACAGAACTACCTGGACCATTTAAATTGTCAAATATAGTTGCTGTAAGTTGCTATGCAAATGTAGCAATGAATATTCTATTTCAATTACCACCAATTGTTGACAACATTTACTTAAACAGTACAGACCCATTGTGTTTGCAAATGTTAGTGCTTCACAAAAATGCAGCAAACAATCCTGACAACACGTATAGTGTTTATGGAATGAGACAACAATTGGACTACTGTGCTGGAATGGTGAAATTCACTATAAACTTACAGGAAGATCCACAAGAATTTCTAATGTACTTACTATAAGTACTGGAAAACAAAAACATACCTATAAATGAAATCTTTCAGATTTCATACATGTGGAAACATACATGCACTCTCTGCAACAATGTGACACAAGAAGAAATCCCCAATGAACACTTCATATATATAGCAATACCAAATAGTGAATCCATTCCATTTCAGCGACTTGTACAAAATGCAAACCATGGTAGATTATGCTCTACCTGCAATTCAGATAATCACTCCACGTTACTAATACAAACACATAGTAAATACATAATACTAATGCTTCTACGTTACAATGCAGATGGTACCAAAAACAACTGCAAGCTGACTGGATTCACACATGGTCAAATATCACTTGGTAAGAAAACCTTTACAACAATAGGTATAATCTACCACGCAGGAGCCACAAGCAATTCAGGGCACTACACTGCATATATAAAAAAGAAATGTGGATGGTTTGAATGTAATGATAGTACCATTACTCTAAAGCAGAGATTACCAGGAAATCTTACAAACGCTTATTTGATGTTCTTAAAACCAAAATTTGATAACTAAACTGTATTTAAACCCTAAGTAAACTTGTGTTAAAAAAATATAAACTGTTAGAATACTCCAAAAGCTATCTAACTGCTCAAAGATTCTACAACAACTAATCAGATAAATGAATACCACTAAATTAGACCAAAAAATACACAGTTAGAATACGCCAATTGGTATCTAACTGTCCCAAAATTTAACAATATCCAAATAGATAAATCAATACCACTAAAATATATCAAAAAAATAGACAGTTAGAATACGCCAATTGGTATCTAACTGCTCCAAAATGTTATAATATCCAAACAAATAAATAATATGTTACTGCTCCAAAAAAATGCAACAAGCCAAAGTATAAAGCATTAGCCAGAAACAACAAGTGAACACTGAAAACAAACAAACAAATAAACTAGCATAATAGAAAAAGTTTTTTTTTAATCCAACATGGATTTTTTTTCTCCCACAGACCCAATGATTTTAGCAACAAATATAGAAACTGAGCAAATTTTTGTAATCTACTAAATATGAGGGTCCAAAAAAAAAGATATGTTGATTATACAATGTAATAAGTCATTACAAAATACTAATACTAGCATGCTATTTTCTTTTATCACAGAAATTAACAAGAAATACATGTACTCCGGTTACTAGACCAAACAGTAAGTATACAATAATAAGGAGAACCATAGTAGCATATCACATCCATAGTATCTAATACCTTTGTTCCTTATACATTTGTTTTTCACCCAAAGTTATAAGCAAATATGAATGTGATATGCTGCGGTGGTTGTTGCCAGGGCATAGAGTCTTGGGTGCATGGCCAAATGGCCAAATGGCCATGCACCCATGACTCTATGCCCTAGCAACAACCACCGCAGCATATCACATCCATAGAGTCAAACATTTCAACTATGGTCTATGGAAACATTTAATGCCGGCGGACATTATGAGTGTTCTTAGAACACTTTCAATTTGCCAGCAAACAATACGGACAGCGTTTTCAGGACACCCCCTATGAACATTTCAGAACAACGCAAGAGTTCTTAGAACACATTCAACTTGACAAAGAACAATACGGACAGCGTCCTCAGGACACCCCCATTTTGTTTATTTGCGAACATTTCAGGACACCGCAAGTGTTCTTAGAAGCGTCTTCAGAACACCACCATCTTGTTTATTTGCGAACATTTCAGGACACCGCAAGTGTTCTTAGAACACATTCAACTTGACAGAGAACAATACGGAAAGCGTCCTCAGGACACCCCCATTTTGTTTATTTGCGAAAATTTCAGGACACCGCGAGAGTTCTTAGAACACATTCAACTTGCCAGCCACAACCCCCCATTCATATTTGCGAACATTTCAGGACACAGCGAGTGTTCAACAACATCTTCAGAACACCCCCATTTTGTGTATTTGCAAACATTTCAGCACACCGCGAGTGTTCTTAGAACACATTCAACTTGACAGAGAACAATACGGACAGCGTCCTCAGGACACCCCCTAGGAACATTCCCCGGACACCGCGAGTGTTCTTAGAAGCGTCTTCAGAACACCACCATCTTGTTTATTTGCAAACATATCAGGACACCGCGAGTGTTCTTAGAACACATTCAACTTGACAGAGAACAATACGGACAGCGTCCTCAGGACACCCCCATTTTGTTTATTTGCGAACATTTCAGGACACTGCGAGAGTTCTTAGAACACATTCAATTTGCCAGCCACAACCCCCCATTCATATTTGCGAACATTTCAGGACACAGCGAGTGTTGACAACGTCTTCAGAACACCCCCATTTTGTGTATTTGCCAACATTTCAGGACACTGCGAGTGTTCTTAGAACACATTCAACTTGACAGAGAACAATATGGACAGCGTCCTCAGGACACCCCCTACGAACATTCCCCAGATACCGCAAGTGTTCTTAGAAACGTCTTTAGAACACCCCCATTTTGTTTATTTGCAAACATTTCAGGACACCGCGAGTGTTCTTAGAACACATTCAACTTGCCAGCCACAACCCCATTCATATTTGCGAAAATTTCAGGACACAGCGAGTGTTCGACAACGTCTTCAGAACACCCCCATTTTGTGTATTTGCGAACATTTCAGGACACCGCGAGTGTTCTTAGAACACATTCAACTTGACAGAGAACAATACGGACAGCGTCCTCAGGACACCCCCTACGAACATTCCCCGGACACCGCGAGTTTTCTTAGAAGCGTCTTCAGAACGCCACCATCTTGCTTATTTGCGAACATTTCAGGACACAGCGAGTGTTCGACAACGTCTTCAGAACACCCCCATTTTGTGTATTTGCGAACATTTCAGGACACCGCAAGTGTTCTTAGAACACATTCAACTTGACATAGAACAATACGGACAGCGTCCTCAGGACACCCCCTATGAACATTCCCCGGACACCGCGAGTGTTCTTAGAAGCGTCTTCAGAACACCACCATCTTGTTGATTTGCGAAAATTTCAGGACACCGCGAGTGTTCTTAGAACACATTCAACTTGACAGAGAACAATACGGACAGCGTCCTCAGGACACCCCCATTTTGTTTATTTGCGAACATTTCAGGACACCGCGAGAGTTCTTAGAACACATTCAATTTGCCAGCCACAACCCCCCATTCATATTTGCGAACATTTCAGGACACAGCGAGTGTTGACAACGTCTTCAGAACACCCCTATTTTGTGTATTTGCCAACATTTCAGGACACTACGTGGGTTCTAAGAACACATTTAACTTGACAGAGAACAATACGGACAGCGTCCTCAGGACACCCCCTATGAACATTCCCCAGATACCGCAAGTGTTCTTAGAAACGTCTTTAGAACACCCCCATTTTGTTTATTTGCAAACATTTCAGGACACCGCGAGTGTTCTTAGAACACATTCAACTTGCCAGCCACAACCCCATTCATATTTGCGAAAATTTCAGGACACAGCGAGTGTTCGACAACGTCTTCAGAACACCCACATTTTGTGTATTTGCGAACATTTCAGGACACCGCAAGTGTTCTTAGAACACATTCAACTTGACAGAGAACAATACGGACAGTGTCCTCAGGACACCCCCTACGAACATTCCCCGGACACCGCGAGTGTTCTTAGAAGCGTCTTCAGAACACCACCATCTTGTTTATTTGCGAACATTTCAGGACACCGCGAGTGTTCTTAGAACACATTCAACTTGACAGAGAACAATACGGACAGCGTCCTCAGGACACCTCCATTTTGTTTATTTGCGAACATTTCAGGACACCGCGAGAGTTCTTAGAACACATTCAACTTGCCAGCCACAACCCCCCATTCATATTTGCGAACATTTCAGGACACAGCGAGTGTTCGACAAAGTCTTCAGAACACCCCCATTTTGTGTATTTGCAAACATTTTAGGACACCGCGAGTGTTCTTAGAACACATTCAACTTGACAACGAACAGTACGGACAGCGTCCTCAGGACACCCCCATTTTGTTTATTTGCGAACATTTCAGGACACTGCGAGTGTTCTTAGAACAGTTTCAGCTTGCTTGCGAACAAAAGGACACATATTGAGTCCTCAGAACACCCCCCGTTTAGTTTATTCCGCAGACAAATCGAACACAAAAAGAACATAAAAAAACACAACTTTCATCCTATCTCATACACTCCCACCCTCCCCAAACACTCCTACACACCAACACACTCTACAAAATACAAATTTTGAACAAAGTTTCACCGCGCTGTCCGCGAATGTCCGTGCTTCACGCTCCACGCCTTCCAATCAGCGAACACATTGCATGTCCGCGGACATCACGCAAGCCGATTGGCCAATCAGGACACTGTCCGCGGAGCGAACAGCGAAGTGTGTCCGCGGACCAAACACAGATATCACTAATTTCTTTTGACCTACTTTTTGGTCATTTTAAAAAAAACTACTGGACAGATTTTCACCAAATTTGCAAAAGCACGCTTTCGGGATCAAGCCGCTGCTCCTGGTCCAAATTTGGTGAAAATCCGTCCAGCGCTTTGGGCTGTAGACGTGATCAAAATGTTTTTCCCATTCAGTCTATGGGAAAAAAAAGTTTTGGGACCCCCCTATAACTTTGCCCCCCCTGGACGAATCAGAGTCATCCAAATACTTTTTTTGCAAAGTTTGGTGAGGATCGTCCAGGAAGAGCGAAGTTATAAGCCGCCCAAAAAGTGCTCTTCCTATGGAAAAACCAACTTAACCATAACTACATGCCCACTATCGTGGCCATGTAATTAGGCAGAAAAGTCCAGAAAAACATTTAGTGTGTCATACCAATACTCATTGTACTCGTGCTCTATCTATAACCACATTATCTTCTTCCCGAATCATTTTAATACACATGCTCAATTTACATTCGTAGTTGCACAATCTGCTCAATTATCGCAATCAGAAGTCTTCTTATAACTGGACCATTTTTTGGGTCATGGAGTAAGGTATGAATATTAACATTTCTCCTAACGAGAGTCGGGTATGATATGATATGATATGATATGGCATTTATAACGCGCCTATACACAAGTGTTTCAAGGCCCGACGAGGCAAAGGAGGGGAAAACAGTGGAAGACAGACAACGATCCTACTAGGCCAGGTGTCATTCAGATCATGCAAGTGTGAGGGTAGGGAGAAAGGGAAGAGTGCAAGGGGAAGCGAAAGGGGAAAGTGCAGTGCAGTACATGGGAAGAGGAATAAATACGATAAATAAAACAGCCTGAAGGCGGCAAGTGCATGGTAAGAGCAGACATAAGTGCTGGTAAGGGGACTGAAGGGATTTCAGAACCAGTCCCCAAGTGCAGGGGGTTGCCAGGGAGGCAGGGCAGGTGAGCAAAGGGCGGGACCTAGCCCCAAGATCAGAAAGGGGGCCAGGTAACCGGTGCAGAATCAGCAGGGAATTTCAGCAGGGGAGAGAGGCAGAGAAAGCAGAAGCAAAGAGGAAGGTTTTGAGGTGTTTCCGGAACCGGAAGTTGGTTCTCCTCGAGTTTCAGGGAGGCAGGAAGGCTGTTCCAGAGGGAGGCCCCAGCCGAGGAGAGAGATCGACCACCAACTCGTTGCTTGGAGAAACGGCTAACCCTGAGGGAGTTGGAGGCAGATGAGCGAAGAGCCCAAGAAGGAAGGTATCTAGGGAGAAAGAGTTGAAGGTAATGAGGTCCCAGGCCCCAGAAGGCCTTGTGGATAATGCAGAGGGTTTTGAACTTAATCCTTGCAGCCACTGGGAGCCAGTGCAGAGATTTCAGTCCTGGAGAGATACGATCCCTGGGCTTGAGGCCAAGGACAAGTCTTGCAGTCCTGTTTTGGATAAGTTGCAGAGGGCGGAGTGTAGAGGCAGGCAGCTTTAGATCGAGGATGTTGCTTTAGTCCAGCTTAGAGAGAACCAGGGCTCTGGAGACAGAGGGCTTCTGGGGGAAGGAGAGGAGAGGAAGAATACCTCTGAGGAGGTGCAGCTGGTAGTGTGACTTCTTAGAGATGTTGGAGATGTGAGGAGAGAAGGAGAGTGTGGAGTCGAAGATGACCCCGAGGTTGTTTGCCTTGCAGGTGGGAGCAGGAAGAGGGCCAAGAGAGGCCGGCCAGAGAGCTGAAGGGAAGGAGGGAGAGGGTGTGCCGATGGGTAGAATCTCGTTTTACTGGCATTAAAGCAGAGGTCGTTGGTGGCACACCACTCCTGGATAGCAGACAGACAGTCAGAGATGAGGGAAGGAGAGGAGGAGGCCGAGGGTAGCCTGAAAATGAGCTGGGTATCATCCGCATAGCACTGAAAATTGGGGCAGAGGGCGGCGATGCGGTGGGCAAGGAGTGCCAGGTATAGGTTGAACTGCCAAGGAGAGAGGTTAGAGCCCTGGGGGACGCCACAGGTAGAGAAAACGATATCGGAGAGAAAGGACCCAAGTTGGACCTGGGAGGGTCGGTCGGAGAGGAAAGAAGTCAGCAAAGCCAGAGCCTGTCCAGTGATACCCAGGTTATTATGGAGATGGTTGAGCAGAATGGCGTGGTTGACAGTGTCAAAGGCAGAAGAGAGATCAAGCAAGATAAGGACACACGGGGTGTTGGAGTCAAGGTTGGAGAGAAGGTCTTCACGGATGTTCAGGAGAGCAGTTTCCGTGCTTCTGGCAGCCCTGAAGCCAGACTGATGGTCATGGAGACATCCAACAGATTCAGTGTGGTGATTAAGCTGGGAGATGGCCAGTTTCTCCAGGAGCTTGCCCAGGAAGGGAGTGATGGAGATTGGGTGATAATTAGCCGGACAGGAGGGGTCAGCAGAGGGTTTCTTAAGAAGAGGGTGCACAAGCCTAGATGTAGGCATACACGGGTATGACTGAAGTATAAACACAAAAATTGCAACTAGAATCTGATGTGTATCACTATCGGTTGGATACATATATTATTTTTTAAATAGATAGTTTCCAAAAAATGAATCTGGATATTGAATTCTCTTCCAATTTCTAATCCGGAACTGATGTTTAAGCACAGTACGGATGTAATTTTTATTTTTTTCAAAGAACCTCTAGAAAGTACGTTTAGCTTCTGTAATTCTCTGCAAGTCCATGCTATTCCTGCTACGAATTTGTAAGGAGTGTACAATGAATTTCAGTCCAGAAGAAATGTGTACTAACTACACACTGTTTTATCATCCTTTTTCGTGGTCATCGATCAAGTCTGCACATGAGGCAATTCTTCTTCTTGTCTTGCTTCCTGGTCAGTGGGAGCTGGAGGGAGGGTCTCGCCTTTGTAGATTTTTACGTCCTCTAAATATAACCAAGCTCTTCTTCCAGCCACTCTAACTGCAGTAGGGGAAACATCTTCTACACAAAGATTACCATTAAACCTAGGTTTATGTCATCTACGGGTAAAGTTTTTAATAAGCACTTGGTCTCCAACATACAACTTTAGTGGTGGCAATAATTCACTCGTATAGGTTACTGGGTCATCCTCTTCTGTGCTCCTTGACCTCTCCCCCCGATGCTTGTCTTGATCTGCAATGAAAGAAACACTGGTAGTCATACATGTCAAATAATCGTGCATTTCATCACCTAGAGCCTGCGCTACACTCTGGGTATCACTCCTGACTCCTAGATGGAGGCATACGAGGTGTCCTCATGCAACGCCCTGTTACTAACTCATGGGGCATAAGAGGATGGTGTTGACTTGGCTGATTTCGGAGGGCATACAAGGCAAGGCCAGGAGTAGGCAATATAGCCATCCCTTTTTCAACGTTAATCTGATCTTTGCTATCCTCTCTTTAAGGAGGCCGTTGAGTCTCTCATATATATTCCATTTGCTTGAGGGTGATAAGCAGAGGAAAACGTAAGTTTTATGTTCGATAGTAGCCTTATTTGTTCAAACAGTTCATTGACAAAGTGTAGCCCATTATCTGACCGCAATACTTCACACACACACACCCCATCTTGGAAATACTTTGTTTGTTTGTTTATTTGATAATACGCTCCAAGCCCTTGGGCAGCTGGGCGCAACAATACAAGTAGACTCAAAACTTAGTTACAGTGCCTGACACAGGCTATTACAAAACAGAGGTAACTTACAACAAATGATACAAGTGATACAGTACATATAGGATCAAGATGGGTAAGCGTAGACGAATACTGTCTTAACATATGTATAGCATGATCAGCTAGATAAGGGTGAATATCATTACATATCATTGTTGTGCAGCCATTTGAGAGTGTTACATCTAAATCTAGTGTAGGGTAATGGGCGTCTGAGGTCAGGTGGGAGTATGTTCCATGATTGTGCAGCTCTAACAGGGAAGCTAGATCCACCCGCTGTGGTAAATTTGAATCTCGGGACTTCAAGTAAAAAGGTGTTGGCAGAGCTCGTCAGTCGGTTTGAGGGTCTCCAGTTGATTCTTTCAGCTAGGTAGGGGGGTGCTTGATTGTTGAGGCATTTGGATGTGAGAGAAATAGTTTTAAGGAGTATTCTGTCCTTTATCTTTAGCCAGTGGGCCTCAGTCCGGTGTTTGGAGATATGCTCTCTACGTGGGATATTCAAAGCTGCTCTTAGGGCATTATTTTGTAATCTCTGGAGTTTGTCAATGACCGACATATTTGCACCTGAGTATAGGGCGTTGCAAAAGTCCAGTCTGGACATGACAAGGGCATTGGCCAAGGTGAGGCAGCTGGCACTGGACAGGAATGGTCTGGCAGCACGGATGAGTTTACATGTGTAAGTGGTTGTAGAGGTGAGGGAGTTCACTTGCTTTTTAAGGGTGAGAGCTGAGTCGAGGTAAAAACCTAGAGTTTTAACCTCTCGCATAACCTTAATAGTATTATTGTCAATGTTAAATGAGGCATAGTCCGGGGTGAGTTTAGTTAGGTTAAGGTCTGATCCGAGGAGCATGATTTCAGTTTTATCGTCATTCAGGCAGAGGCCATGGGTGGCCATCCATGCCTGAATGAGGATGTAAATTTTATTCACCATAGCCAGGTCCACTTCGTAGTTGCCCGAAAGGGGTATGAGGATCTGGGTGTCATCTGCATAATTTGTGTAGGTGACACCCAGTCTGTCCAACTTGTCGAACAATGGCTTGGCGAAAATGTTGTACATAGTGGGTGAGACACAGGAGCCCTGTGGGACTCCACATGTAATTTGGATGGGATCGGCACAGGTAGAGGTGGAAAAGACTCTCATGGTCCAGTTGGCTAGAAACGATTGGACCCATGCTATAGCTTCCCTGTGAAATTGGCAGCGAGCTTGAGGTGGTTGCATAAAACTGCATGATCCACCAAATCAAAAGCTGCTGACAAGTCCGGTAGGAGTAGCAGCGCTGTTTTCCCACTATCCTTGAATTCCTCAATTTTAGTTTTAAGATCTATCAAGGCTGTTTCAATGCCATGGAGAGGGCGGAAGCCCGATTGGCGCGAGCCTAGTAGATGGTTAACTTCTAAGTAATCTTGAATTTGGAGATAGGCTACTCTATCAATGATTTTTAGTAGGAAAGGAGCAGTGGTGATAGGCCTATAATTAGTTGGGATGGATGGATCAAGGGTTTGTTTCTTAAGAAGGGGGAGGACCCAGGATTCTTTTAGGTTAGCTGGCACTGTGTTGGGTTTGAAAGAGGAGTTAATGAGCTTCGAGATAAACAGGGCTAAATCTCTGGCTACGTCCTTTATTATTTGAGCTGGGCAACTGTCACCCTTACAGTTGGAAGGCTTCAGTGAGAGGATAACCTTTTCAGTGTTGATGATGGAGATAGGTTTGAAGCTAAAAGGGGGGATAGTATTAGGTTCAGTCACTAGAGGTGCTTGTTGATCAGTAGGAGAGAGGGCATCCTTTTTATTAGTTATTTTAAGCTGGAGGGTGGAAATTTTATTAGATAGGGCGTTCTGTATGTTAGTGCACCATATCTTGTCCTTGGGTCCGTGTCAGTTGATTGGATGGGGGATTCCATTTCCCGGAGGATGGAAAAAAGTTCCTTGGTATTAGATTTGGCATTAGTAATTCTGTCATTGAATAACATTTTTTTTGTATTGATAATTTCTGTCTTGTAATATTTGGTGAATTGGGTTAAGTTAACTTTGTTGTCGTCAGTAGGCGAATTGCGCCAGATAGTTTGGAGTTTTCGTTTCTGCTTTCTAAGGTCCTTAAGTAGGGGTGTGAACCAAGCATTAAGGTGGGCTTCTTGTTTAGCTTTGCGTAGTTTGGGTGGTGCAATAGTATCTAGTGCATGAGACATAGCTTTATTAAAGGTGTCTACTAGGGTGTCTGGGTGAGTATTGTTCTACAGGCCATTGATAGTAGGCAGGAGGAGGGGGATGAGTTTTTCTGTAGTAATGCCTTTTTTACTTCTGGTGGGGAGTGGTGGTATCATTTTGATAATTTTAGGGCTGAGGAAGTCAAGTGTGGCAGTGAAATTTATTAGATACTGGTCGGTCCATGGTTGAGGGATGATGTCAGTAATGACTATGTTGCAGTTAAGTTCAGATACCCAGTCAAGGGTTCTACCTTTAACATGTGTGGGGGTGAGGACTTTTTGGGCAAGGCTGTGGTCGTTTAGGATAGCTGTTATAGAGAGGGCATTTTTATTATCTGGCTCATTGAAGCCAATGTTAAAGTCGCCCAGCAACAGCGTTTGCGAGTGATTTTGGGTATTGTTAGCTATGAAGCTGGTAAGGTCATCTTCAAAGGTTCCCAAGACACCTGGGGGCCTATAGATCAAGTGAATAGTTAGCGTGCGGTTATTAGAGAGTTGCAATTTTGCTGAGAGTACTTCGCAGGAAGCACAGGGAGGTGAGGTGGTGAGTCTGATTGGCAAAGTAGTTTTAGCGATGATGGCTAGGCCACCGCCTTTGGCATTGGGTCTATCTACTCTGTGGGGCTATTCCCTGTATCTCTATTTTCTGAGTAATTGACAGCATATTTCTCTTACTAGCATATTTCTATTCAATACTTCTTTGACATTCTCAGTATCAAAACTCAAAATTTCAGAAGAATATGTAACCCTTTTGGCTTCCAAATCTGTGACTTCATTTCTGTGAGAGATAAAGTCTGTTTTTTTTGTATGCAGTGCACATTTTATGACTGCTATGGCTACTGGGAGTTGTAGTGCCTTAATGAGCATGTCCAATAAAGATGCATGTTGCACTGGAGGGCCATCTGTGTGGAGATAACTGCTCCTTTTCCAGCGTGACAGCCCTGTGTGTGCGGTAGATGTCACATTGGCACAGTCACTGTACACCATCACTTCCTGACCTTCGTGTTTCTCAAGCTCAACAATAAGTGCTACTAAATCTGCTGCCTGTGCTGAAAAATGTGACGGTAGTCTTGCACTCACCACTTCCTCAAATTTACCATTTAATCTGTGTCTTACAACTGTGGATCCTGAATGCCTTTCCTCACTAGTTTGGTCAATTTTCGAAGAACCATCAAAAAAGAGAATCTCCCCTCCTGCTAGAGTATTTTCTTTCATCCGGGGAATATCATCATAAAATTCAACATAATTTGAGCAGTCATGCGCATGATCACCTTCTTCTACAGGTTCAGCTACAAACATGGCTGGGTTCACTATTTTACACCTCACTTTTTTAATTGTTGGATTAGAGCTCATCACCTCGTATGCAGATGCTCTTTGTGATGTCAATGTACCTTTGGGTTTCTCTAAAATGGAAAATGAGGTGTGTTCCACGTCATGGAACAGCCCATGGTAATACTTGTGGACTTCTCCATTGCAAATGCAGCAGCAGCCAAAGATCGTTCACATGGAAAATGTCCTCTCATAACTGAATCTAGAATCCCACTGTAATACGCCAAAGTTTTATACACTAATGTTGTTCTTTGTGTGATTACTGCTGGCATTACTGACCCAGTGGTGTGTGAAAACAAATAAAGTTCTTCTCTATATAAGTGAATTCCTAAAACTGGAGCTGTACAGATTGCCCCTTTTAATTCCTCAAATCCTTCCTCCATTTCTTCAGTCCAGTCTATCTTTTCCTTACCAACTTGTGCTTTCTTAAGTGCTTGTAAAACCGGTTTTGTATATGTGCTGTAGGCGAACACCCAGGCCCTGCAATAATTGTATAAACCCAGAAATTTCTGCATTTGCCTTACTATATTTGGCTTTGGTGTTTTCATGATAGCCTCAGCTCTTTCAGGTGTCACTTTCTTTCCTTCATGTGAAATCAACTGACCTATGAACAAAATCTGTTTCTGGCAATACTGTAATTTCTCCTTTTCTTCTTTGTATCCTTTGATTGCTAGTATAGTCATTAACTGAACAGACGCTTGTCTACATTCATCCTCTGTTTCACTGCAGATTAATGTCATCTACATACTGAATTATCACACTTCTGAGTTCAATGTTGCCTAAATCCATCTGCAGGACTCTATTAAAGATCGACGGGGACTCACAGTACCCTTGAGGCAATTGAATATTTTTTAGTCTATTTTGTCTGAATGTAAATGAAGTAAGGTCTTGTGAGTCTTTGTGCAACGGGATTGAGAAAAACGAATTTTTCAATTCAATCACAGTGAAATACTTAGTTTCAACTGGGATGCTACACAATACTGTCTCAGGGACAGAACTAATGGAAACTCTGCTCCTACAATCTGATTAAGAGGGCGGAAGTCCTGGATAAATCTCCACGACCCTCCTTTTGATTTCTTTATCGGTTACAACACAGTATTACACTGGGATTCTCATGGCACTAGGATTCCGTGATTCATCAATGCTGAAATTGTTTTAAATATGCCTTCATCAGCTTCTCAAGACACAGGATATTGTTTTGCTCGCGGTAAAATTGCTCCTGGCTTGAGTTTTATTTTAACCTCTCCTATTCCCTTCAATAGGCCTACATCATATGGGCCGTAATCCAAAGGACACTTGGCACCTTTTCTAGGTCTTCCTGAAAGAACGCTGGTCGTTGACGCATTAGTGCAATTCGTTGTGCGATTTCCCTTTTCTCAATCCTTATCCAATATGTAATGCTTATAAAAAACACTACCTCATCATCTATATGTTCCTCTCTGACCATATCTTCATCTGTTAAGTAAGTCAATCTGTATCCCTCCTCAAGAGCTATCACTGTCCTCCATACCCTGCCTTTGTCATCCACTCCTTCAAGCACTGCTATTTCCCCTTGTACTATAGCTGCTTCCAATTCTATAGAGGCTGTCCTTCTTCCTCATCCATAGGTACTTGTGATCCAAATAAGAACTCATCAGGTATGCTCACAATTTTCCCTACTTATCCAGGTAGCCATGTTAATAAAATGCACACCCTATACATGAAGACTTCTGGATATACCGGGACTCCTCGTAGAGCCACTTGCCCTGTCAATGCTAATATAAATTCTTCTATGTTTAAATAGTGTATTGCTGGAGTGGAGCACACTATTCCTTGATCAGTGAATGAAATCATCATGTTAAGTCATGTTAAGTTTTGTCATCAAATCCCGACCCAGAATATTAACTGGTGTTTGTCACGAATATAACAAGGGGACAGACATGTCACATTCCCCTATAGAAACAGGTAACTTGTCACTAAAAGGAACTGCATTTGTAACACAAGAGAACCCTTGAGCATTCGTGGCAATACCTGACATTGGGTAGTTTTCATTCCTTATACAAGAGTGAGTCGCCCCAGTGTCCACAGAAAAAGATGTGCCTCCTATCATCACATCAACCCTTGGTTACCTCTTGGGGTCTGGTGTTGCTGATAGTACTGAACACATCAAGTCACCCTGTGAAATGTCCTATTGAGGGTACAAATGTGTCCCTGTCCCTGTGAAAGGGCTCCCTCCTACCACAGTGACACCCCTATCCTATGTGTTAATATTTTCCCTGTGTTTGCATTTTGTTGTGTTTGCGTAGGTGCTTGTTGTGATTGCCCTTGCGGTGGATGCATTTGCACTGACCCCTGCTGTTGTGCCTGCTGTGCTTGCGGTGCCTGTGTCTGATAGGATGTGTGATCCTAGGCAAAGGCCTCTCGTGATTGTGAATTGTATGGCGGTGGACAAGCTGCCCCCCCTCTTAAAAGTTGTGCCTTTTTTTGCATGTTTTCTCGGCTTCTATATACATGCGCAATATTCCCTGTCATCCCAAAATTCCAACACGTTGGGGCCGGCCCTCTGGCAAATCCACCATTATATCCTCCCTGAGTATTCTGACTTCAACTCTGGGCATTTTGAAATCCATCCTGGGAGTTCTGAAATCCACCTCCTCTTCCTCTAAATCCTCCAGAACCCCTTTCTTGCGGCCAAAACACATACCCACTTTGATCCACTGGGTGTATATCATTCAGCTGTGATGCACCCATTACTTCTTGTGTCCCTAATCCTTATCCACTTGTCAATACTGCCCCTTCTTTAGCAAATTTTGACAAATTTTCTGAACTAACTTAGCTTTCTCAATCTTCCTGTTCTCATCTTTCTTTCTGTTCGTCTCTTGTAATAGCCAACAATGATGCACGATAGTTAACTGTATCTCAGCCCAAGGCTTCGCTTCCATTCCTACTTGTTTTTTCATTTGTCTCTGTACCTGTTCTGGAAAACCCTGACACAAAATATGATAGAATAGCACCACTGTTTTTTCCCACGCTTCGTGCATTTCAAGCTGCCATCTTTCTTGAATATCCTAAATATAAGCAATAGGTTCCTCATCTTCTTTCATTTTACGTGTCATAATTGCGCCCACATCTGATGTATCAGGATACTGTACCCTGAGAGCCCTCCAAACATTGGCCCTGCAATTATTAAATGGTGCTCCATCATGCACTTTATTTTGTGCTGTCACACTCGCATATCTCACTCATCTCCAAATGTTGTCAGCTCTCTCCCCAAGAATAGACCTTTTGTGTCTCCTATTGCTAGGCCCAGAAGACCCTCGCGCATGGAAACAAGGCACAATCACCATACACTAAGTGATACGACATACACGAGGTTCAATTCCCAAGTACTAGGGTTTATTGCAAAGCAAATATTCTCAATGGGCCAACTGGGTCTAACGTCTCGCAACATGTGATCACCCAGACCTTGTGAGACACAAGAGAGCGAACATTCTACATCAGTATCATATATATAGAAAGACAATCATACAATCTCCTTGTGACACATCAAAGCCGCCCATAATGTATCTTCTTGAGTTAGGGTTCCATAATTGACAATTATGAAAAAATGACACTCCATGACATATTTCTTTCTTAATCTATATTACTTGGTTTAGCAACAGTTGTAATTTGCAGTAAGCAGACATGGTTCTTTGTTGTGGAGAACACAAAGCACTTGTTTAGTGAGCAAACTGTGTTCGTAGGAGAGACACATTCCAAGTATGCTATCTTCTAGTTTCTATTCGTGAACTAGGGGTCAGCCTGATCTAAGAGTGCCCCGAAAGGGGGTGGGGGTGCTAGGAAAGTATAATTCATGCCTCAACGGCCTGTTTCTACAGTTTCAGCGAGACCGGCTGGCACCTGGCTTGGTGATTAAATTCCTTTCTGCTTGACTTCAAGGACTTGTGAGGGAGGAAAACAATGTATTTCTGTACTGTTTGGCATTTCTGTCTGGGCACGTCTCTCAACATGTAACTTGTGGCCTTGCTCTCAGTATGAGCAGAATGGAATAAAATACATTTTGCAAAGCGTTTGAACATAAGACAACTAGAGCAAAGAGAGCAAATGGCAGAACTTTCACAAAATGGACGCTCTATGGTTATGCTGACGATTTCTTTATTGGCGATGTAGGGCATATGATGCAATTGGTTTTCGGCCAACAGAATACATCATCTATGCTTTGGTAGGGTAATTTCTGGACTCACAAACCCTCCTTTTGGCCGTAAGCCAAAGCATCATCCATACATCGCATTTTCCTCTGACCATGTATCTAGTTCTGGACTATAAATACTACTGTAATCGTCATCATCAATATCAATCGACATGAACTCTTTCATAGTTTCTATTTCCTAGTTTGTATTCGCATCTAATTTAGAAATTCTTTTTTCTGTTACCATGTGTATACACATTCGTTATTACAGAGCAAATGATTGGCAGGCAGTGTATGCAAGAACAACATGTCAGCAAGATTCAAGTAATGTTACTATTATTGCAATTCATTTCCATCACCATGAGCGCAATAGCTCCCAAAACCAGGAACTTATATTCAGCTCCCAACCACCTGCCGGGAGTCTCAGGTCAGAGCTCAGAATGTGTAATTTCTTTATTGCCTCAAAAATCATAGGGGAGGAGTCACTTACAAATACGCAGCACGCTGACCCCACGATTTTGCAAACACCTCCATGGTCCGCCAAAATTATATCAAGAGCCATTCTATTTTGAAGTGTCATTAATCTAACTGCCTTCTCTTCTAGGGTCATATTATACAATACGTCGGTCGTTCCATTTATCGTTTTTTCTAATATTCTGGACAGTGCCATATATTCCACAAGTTTTTTGCTTGGCCCCAAAATGGGATAAATGATTTTGCTATGTCTTCTGCAATCAATCCTGTTTCGCCCCGCCGGGGCCTGGTCTAGATCATTTTGATATGTCTGACGTTCTAGACAGAAATATACCTGGGAAAAGGATCCCTAAGTAACACGTCCCTCCCCAATTTCTAGGCAACCAGGGATAAGCTTTTTCTCAACATATAAAATAAACGGGATCACCTACATATATTGGTTCTTCTTCTCTTTCAAGTACTGCAATATTCATGCATCTATTGAATGTCCCTACTGAATAGGAACCTTTTTTTCGTAGGCAAAATGGGACAGTGCGAGGATTGTAATTTATTGCATACGAAGGGGCACTACGTCTTTGTTCCCTCCTTGGTTCATGTGGAATGTAATTACAGATGATTTATAAGGCACATACAGTCTGTCCACTGGTCTTACCACTGGTTTTATCACTCTTGCTCTGTTAAATATGGAACAACCTACAGGTTCCATTACCACTTTTTCAAATTCATCTATGTTTGTTCTGTCTAACTGACCTGTATCACTCTTATTCCATTTCCCATAAAATAGTGCACTTAATGATGCATAGCATGCTGTATTGAGGGGTAATGGCTGTACATACCAACCCATTCCTTTCCCGCAATGCTGGGCTACATGGGAGCAAACCCAGCAATTAGTTGTGTTCAATATAGAGTGAGTCATGTTCATTATCAAAAGCAATGTTTTATTGCCATAACCTTCCCTGTGTCTTTCTTCTAATGGAGGGAGAGTATAAGAGAGTACATGGACTGCACTGTCTGTGGCAGGTGCATTGGTAAAGTCAAAAGAGAGCTTAATGGATGCACGCTCTCCAAACACCATAGTACTGGGATCAGTGTACTCAGACTACAAAGTAGTATTATAATCATTATCATGAATTTTCTACAGCACATTCTTCTTGACATTTTTATAGTCTCTACATCTACTACGTCATCAGCGTTCGTGCAGGAGGGAACAGAAGCGAGTATGGGCATTGTGTGCAATTCTTCTCTCGACCTATGTTCATCATGAATAATCTCTTTCCAGCAGCGCCCGTAGAAACAGCAAAGCGTTCAAAGAGGTCAGCAAAGTGTCTAGGCCAGTTCTCAGCAGCTTGAATTACTAAACATGTGGAAAGATTATTGTACCTCTGCACAGTGCTCCAAAGAATCCAGAGCAGGCATCAATTGTGTTTGTACCATATGCGCCCCACTTGTCCCCATGGGGTGATCAACATATGTGATTTACTTTTTCAAAGATAGCACCGGGAAGCCGCGTTCCAGAGCTCCCAATTTGATGCAGATTGGTACAGCTCCCACGCTCCACTTCTCTAGGCCTCCGATTCACAATTAATCTGTGATGGGAATAGAGGCAAAAACAAAACACGTAGATCAGATCACTTCTGATTTTGAGAACGTAGGTTGTACCTTATCGCTCCAGGTACTGTGTGATCAATGAACAGTGCAGGTGTACTTCCAGATGCAGGCTCAGTGTCAGCCTGTGATGCAACAAGTAATGAAGCAGGCTTTATGTCAGCCTGTGATGATGCAGGTTCAGCTGGGCAAGGTTGGGCATATTTAGCCCTTTTCCTTTTGTGGCAATCTTTTCAGGCTTTTTCTCAGGCTCAGGCAGTGTTTGTGGCAGAGAACTGGCGATCGTGTCTTTCGAGTCAATGGCACCTGTTTCTTTATTGTCGTCTTGATCAGGCAGTTCTTTCAACGGAAATGGAATTCTTTTCGTGTGGGTGGCATGGATCCACGCCATTCGACTATCCACTCGGACTGCAGTCTGCATTGCCAGGAGAATTTGATACGGGCCCCTCCACCTGGGTGCGTGCAAGGACTTTCTCTCAAAGTTCCTGATCAGGACCCACTCGCCCGGCTGCAGACAATGCCCTGGGCCTGTGTATCTGACAGGAAGAGCCTCCTGGACCTGCTGATGAATCAAACGGAGTTTCTGCGTTAACAAGTTACAATAAGTGCTGAGCAAAGGGTACTCTACTTGATTCAAGCGCCTCGCGGGTCTCCCCATAATAATTTCGTATGGGGAGAGTCCAGTCCCTGCCTGCACAGACATGCGCATGCACAACAAAGCTAAGGGCAGCGCATCAGGCCACCTCAATTGATTCCCTGAACAGATTTTACTTATTTTAATCTTTAAGATGCTGTTTTGGCGCTCAACAAGACCGGCACTCATCGGGTGTCTGGCGAAATGGAATCGTTTATCAATCTGAAGGCCGGCACAAATCTGTAATATCACGGCGGCAACAAAATGCGGGCCGTTGTCTGACCATATGACCCGTGGCAGGCCGAATCTAGAGAAGTATTCTTTCAGCATCAATTTTCCTGTGCTCTTTGCTGTGCAGTCCTTAAGCGGGTATGCTTCCACCCATTTACTAAATGCACACACTACCATCAGGATGTATTTAAGGTTCTGACATCTTTCCATTTCTATGAAATCAAAATGGATGACTTCAAAGGGCATAGAGGGGGGGCAAAACTACCTACTGGTGTAGTTGTTCCTTTTCCAATGTTATGTTGCAAACAAGTCATGCAATTTTGGACTAGTCTTTCCACACTTTTCCTAATGTATGGATTCTGCCATACTGAGGCCGAATGCTGAATCATCTTTTTAGCACATATGTGTGTGGGACTGTGGGCCATGATGACCATCGCAGTTACATAGGAGTTGGGCAGCATCCACTTTCTACTCTCCTTATCTACCCAGCAACCCTCCACGTCTAATTCTGCTGAGCCCTCAGCCCATGCTTTTATTTCATCCGCAGTTGCCTCCGCTTGCATCTCTTTAACAGTGGCAATACCATTTTCTATCATGTAGGGCACTTCTTCTGACTGAGCTACAAACATTTTCGTGTGTGGATCAGTGGCAGTTTGTTTCGCAATTTTGTCTGCAAATGCGTTTCCTTTTCCAATGTTACATGTTACTTTCTTATGTGCCTCGCATTTCATTATTGCTAGTCGCTTAGGACACGCCAGTGCAGACAACAGTCTTGCTATTAAAGCACCATGTTGAATCTTGGTTCCATGTGATGTTAGAAAACCCCTCTCAGCCCATAGTCAATCAAAATTGTGTACCACCCCAAATGCGTACTGACTGTCAGTATATATGTTTACATTCAAATTTTCAGAAATATCACATGCTCTTGACAATGCTATTATCTCTGCAGCCTATGCTGAATTATATGGGATCCTTTTGCTCTCTACAATACTCTTTAGTGTGGTGATGGCATATGCAGCAGCTGATGTCTCAGCAGGCAATTTAAAACAGGAACCGTCACAAAACAGTTCTCCGTCTGGCACTTTCTGTGGGGTGTCTGTTAGATCAATTCTTCCTTTCGTTTCTTGTTCAGTAAACATTATACAATCCTGGGGTGGGGATTTCTTCTCATCCGTACCTTCGTTGGGAGAGGGCATTAACTCTGCAGGATTCAAAATGCAACATCTCAAATTTGAATATGTGGTGCAAAGAGGACAATTTCGTATCTCGTCAGTCTAGCTGATGTAAGATGTTGCGTCTGCGTTCTATTTAAAAGAATGTCTACTGTGTGAGGCACCATCAAAGTTAAGGTGTGACCCAAAACCATTCCCTCTGTTTGCTTTACTGACGCGGCAGCCACAGCAACAGCTTGCAAACAGCGCGGCAAAGCGCATGCAACAGGATCCAGTGCGGAAGAAAAATAACCGCATGGTCTATTCCTTCCTCCTTGTTCCTGTGTCAAAACAGCCAGCGCACAGCCATCATTTTCATGCACAAATAACTTAAAATACTTTTCATAATTTGGTGTGCCCAAAATTGGGACTGAGCACAACGCAACTTTGAGCAGATCAAATGCATTCTGACATTCCACACTCCATGGTAAAGGAAAAGCAACATCTTTCTTTGTCAATGCCACCATAGGTTTTACAATCATCGCAAAATTTGCAATCCACTGCCTGCAATATGAAGCCATGCCTATTATGGCTCTGACTTCCTTCTGTGTCTTTGGAATAGGCATACCAGAGATGCTTTCTATTCTTTCTAGTGTCATTCTCCTTCCCTCCTTCGAAAGGAGGTAGCCCAAATAGGCCACTTCCTTTCGACAATACTGGAATTTTTTAGATGAAGCTTTATGCCCATGTGCTGCCAAATGTGTCAACAATTTAACAGTACTCTCTTTGCAAATGTCTTCTTTGTCGGCAGCATTCAACAGGTCATCAATGTACTGCAATAGTACTTACATGTCTAGCTGTTCTTTTAGTCTCTGCTATAAATACTCAGGCTCTCCGTGTAACCTTGTGGAATTCGTGTGAATGTGAACGAATGTCCTCCTAGTGTGAAAGCAAATAAATATCTGCTATCTTGATGTACTGGGATTCTAAAAAAGTCATTCTTCAAATCTACAACACTAAAATGTGAAGCAGAGGCTGGAATCATTGTCAAAATGGTAGTGACATCTGGGACCAATGGAAATTGGGGATCAACTACTTTATTTAATCCACGCAAATCATTATAAAACTATATGGTATTTCATTACCTCCTTTCTTATAAACTGGAAGAATGGGACTGTTGCAAGTGCTACCAGTAATTTCTTCTATTACGTTTCGTTTAATCAAATGAGAAACAATACATTTCAATGCTTTTTCACCTTCCACCGAAATGTTATACTGTGGGATACGTGGCAATGTAACTCCCTCCTTTAAAATAATTCTCACTAGTTCTATTTTCAAACAACCAACATCATTGTCATTCATTGCCCATATACAAGTCGGCACGTTACTTAATTCAATTGGTAATTGTTTAGACAAAAATATTGTTACTGGCATCTTTTGTGGTGATATTGTCAAATACACCCCATCAGGAGAACAATGAATGCACTTAATTTTTTCAACAAATTTAAACCCAATATATTCTCCCCGCAATTTTGTGTCAAAAGAAACGGGCATGACTCAGTGAAAGGACCTAGTGTTATAGGTACTGATTGTGACACTGGACTGATTACTGGGGTACCCGCAAACCCTACTGAAACATTATTTTGCCCTGACAGTGGTATTTCCGGAACCAAGTGATGGTCAATCGAGCATTTCTGCACACCTGTGTACACTAGAAAAGTGTGCTCTCTGTTCCCTACCTTCATCTCTACGTAGGGCCCTTTCTGATCAACGGGAATAGATTCTGGTTCCGACCCCTGTCTTGGGCTGTCCTAGTAGTTGAACAATACATCATCCGATGTGAAGTCACCAGAATAGTATGAATTCGACTGAGTATCAAAAACATTTCCTTCTCCTGCACTATTTTGCTGTTGTTGGTTTTGGTTATGATTCGTGTTGTTATTTCCTTAGTTATTCTGATTTTGTGGCATTTTTGTATTTCTAGTTTGTCCTTGCATTCCCGGGTGACCTCTTTTCTGTCTTCTCGGGGTATTTCCATTCCTATTCTGTAAATGAGGGCACTGTGCTCGCCAATGGCCTTCTTCCTTACAATATGCACATTGATTCAGCCCAATTGGACCTCCGTGAATGTTCGAGAAATTCCCTCTTGTTTGTGCGTTTCCCCCGGCCCTATTATTATTCACTACCTGTTGCATCAATACTCTTGATTTTAGATTCACCCAATGCCTCAGCTCTTTCTCTTTTTCTGTATTTACTCTATTCTCATAGTATTGTGCCATGTGTAATACTTCACTCTGTGATTTGGCTTGCCACGCACTTTCAGATGTCATTATTAAATTTTGAATTTTCGGTATAGCAACCCTCACAAATATTTGTCAACTAATAATCTCTTCCCGGGATCAGTGCTTAGCACTTAAATCTGCAAATACTTCTTCAAATCTATTAAAATAGTCAGTGACCAATTAATCTTTACCTTGCATGCATGCCGTTAATTTGTCCCAGATAATTCCCCTTTCAGGTATCAGAATTTTTAATTTCTGTACTATTTGCGCTGGTAATGCTAACAGAGCTGGCGATGGCTTCTCGCCAGCTATCTGTCCGTATCCTCTTTTATCACATTTTCCCATGTATCACCCAAAATATCAGTGTCATTTACATTCCTAATTTGCTTCCATATATCTACTGGGAGAATCACAGGAAATAATAGGTCAATATAACTCATTGTGAAAATGGACGATCTCAAATACGACTCAATTTCTTTACAAAATCCTGCCGGATTCTTTCTCAAATCAGGGATTGTTTGTTTTATATTATTTACTTCTTGTCTAGAAAAAGGGACATGCACATACTGGGATGTATAATGGGCTTCTGTTACCTGCGCGGGAGCTCCATCAATGCCAGGAACTTCTACTTTTGGCATAAAAGTGGGAGGGACTTCCCTCATGGGAAATATCGAGCTGGCCCTTTCTTCGTTCCTCCTTTTATTAAGCACTATAGCTAGATCGAGGGAAAGGGCAGTCTTTCCAGTTTCAGGTGAAAACGCTCTCTTGTATATTGTCATTAGTTCAGTGGGACAACAATAACTTTTCTCAATACATTTATCTTGCAAATACTCAACCATCACCTGCAATACCTTCCTTTGCATCTCTATCGTATACTGATCGAACGTATCATGCATCTCCAATGTAGGAATGCTAGCATCCGTAATCCATCTAATCGCTTCTCGTGTGTATATTTTCATTTCCTCACTAACAGGTTTTGACGGCGGAAAAAATCACTGAACGACATATGGTACCACCTCCTCTCGTTTCCCTCTTTTCATCTCTGCATGCAATTCATCAAGTTCATCTTTAAACTCAAATAGCCTGTCTACATGCTCTTTTATTTCTGCCGCACTTTCCCTCATAGGCGAAAAAGCATTCAGATCCCGTAACTTCTGCGGTGCTATCATATCAGTCAATTTCTTCCATCTGTCCATAAGATACTCCCCCATGCATTCTAACAATACCTGTTTTTCACCGAGCTTCTGATAGTCATACATTGCACTCAGCGTAGATCCCTCGTGATTTCCTTCAATATACATTTCTGCCCATTCTTTAAGTTCTCCTCTCCTCTCCCTGCTAATCATACTACGGATTACTCTGGTGCTTCCTCTCTGTGCAGGCCCCACCTCTGAAGAGCTGCCTTCTCTTGCAGCTGCTAAGTCCTCTTCTGTCGGCGGTGGGGGAAATGGTATTTCGTGTGCATGGGCAGATGGTGCAGTTGGAACAACAGGAATGGGGGGTGGCAACCGAGGTGGAGCAATGGGTATTGGTGCAATCTTGTCAATATTACTTTGAGGGCATTCTTGTCTCTTTTCACTCAAAATGTTATTTATCAATTCATCTGATGCATGTAACTCTTGTTGTGGATATATCTTTTGTATGCCTAATTGGATACTCCTATCCCCTCTTCTAATATCCTCTTCCCATTTTAGCTCTTCTTATTCTATCGCTTTTTTTGTGTTATATTTATGCCTTCGCGCGTGTTTCTCCCTACATTTTAAATGGAGGTTAGATTCTTTCCTCCAGTCTCTTATGATATCAAATGTCGCGGGGCATGCTTTCTTGCGCAGCAATAACTGATTCTAAGTGCTCTGTTCGGGCCATCTCAAAACTACCGTCTTTCGGCCGTTGAAAATCTACTACATGTCTGGTCTGCCTATGCCATATTTTATTAAACATTAACACTCCTATTCCATATTTCACATACATTTCAAACGCTGGTGACCCTATGGGTGGCACAACCTGGCCAGTTTCCAAAGATTGTCTACCGCAGTGGAAAAATCCCACTAGGCAGGAAGATAATTTCCCAGGCATATTGATCTTATTCGTACCTTACCCTGGGCGTTTGATCTTGCAAGAGCAACACTTAACCAATATCAGGGCTGTTAAGAATCGGGGCACGACTCACCTGATCACTCAGTTTGTCTCTCAAGACGCAATTCGTCCGTATACAGATGCAACCAAGAATCGTCGTGATTGCGTATCTGGCTCAATCTGCCTTGTTTTGGGACCCTCACCTTCTTGCTCTCTGGCCACTGCTCGTCGATCAGGGATTGGCTCTGTACAGATCTGCAAAGGAATCTCTCATCACTTGCACAGGGGCACCCCGAACACCTTTTGATCCCGACTCGACGGCCTCGTCCTCGATTCATTTTCGCCTTCTCAAATTCAACGTACACGATGGAGCAAATGGAGGAGGGTCCCTGTTCGGTCGCCATTTTTTTGCTAGGCCCTGAAGACCCTTGCGCATGGAAACAAGGCACAATCACCATACACTAAGTGATACGACAGACACGAGGTTCAATTCCCAAGTACTAGGGTTTATTGCAAAGCAAATATTCTCAGTCCGCGGACTGGGTCTAACGTCTCGCAACATGTGATCACCCAGACCTCGTGAGACGCAAGAGAGCGAACATTCTACAGTATCATATATATAGAAACACAATCATACAATCTTCTTGTGACACATCAAAACCGCCCATAATGTATCTTCTTGAGCTAGGGTTTGATAATTGACAATTATGACAAATATGACACTCCATGACACGTTTCTTTCTTAATCTATATTACTTGGTTTAGCAACAGTTGCAATTTGCAGTAAGCAGACATGGTTCTTTGTTGTAGAGAACACAAAGCACTTGTTTAGCGAGCAAACTGTGTTCGTAGGAGAGACACATTCCAAGCATGCTATCTTCTAATTTCTATTCGTGAACTAGGGGTCAGCCTGATCTAAGAGGGCCCCGAAAGGGGGGGCCACTAGGAAAGTATAATTCATGGCTTAACGGCCTGTTTCTAGAGTTTCAGCGAGACCGGCTGGCACCTGGCTTGGTGATTAAATGCCTTTCTGCTCGCCTTCAAGGACTTGTGAGGGAGGAAAACAATACTGTTTGACATTTCTGTCTGGGCCGGTCTCTCAACATGTAACTTGTGGCCTTGCTCTCTGCATGAGCAGAATGGAATAAAATACATTTTGCAAAGCGTTTGAACAGAAAGGCAAAGAGAGCAAAGAGAGCAAATGGCAGACCTTTCACAAAATGGACGCTCTATGGTTATGCTGACGATTTCTTTATTGGCGATGTAGAGCATATGATGCAATTGGTTTTCGGCCAACATAATATATCATCTATGCTTTGGTAGGGTAATTTCTGGACTCACACTATGGCCAGCGTATTTCCCCCTGTCATTTTCACTAGTTCTTATATCCATTTTGCAGGCCCCGAAGTCAAACTAGGTAACTTACATTTGAAGTTATCCTTATCCATTTGGGGGCATGGAATATATTGCGGTCTTGCTCCCCCTTCTCTAGCAATGGGAACTGTGAGAACCCCATCCCATAATCAGGCCCCATTATTAATTTACCGAATGCAGGAGTAATCGTCCCTATTCATCTTCGTGCTGGTAACAACCTTAACCTACTCCCATAGGGTGGAGATTCTCCTCTCTTGCTGCACAATCATCTTGGGGGACGTATGGAATATGGTACAGGATCTGGTGTTCTTTCGTTAGAGTGTTCCAGATCTGGCCATCTTACCTCATTATACAAATTTTGACTTCCCTGGGGATGCATTTTGCCTCCTGTTGTATCTCACAGCCTGACTATCTTTCCTCTGACATTGCTCTACCCCAACTGGCGTGACTATCCGCCTCCTCTTCTCCATCTAAGTTTAATGTGCTCAAAGACAGTGCTCTGTATGCATCACTGAACATGTTTTCTTCCTCATCCCGTGGTTTTGGTATCGGAGACGGTTTGCCACTCCCTTGAGTCCCATACTCACTGTTCTGCCTTATTTGCTGATATATCTTATCGATCCTCTGTCCAATGTTTTGGCACCATATCTTTCCTCTTCTTGTGCTACTTTAGGTATTTCTTGACCCTTTTCTCTCATTGGGAAAACTTCACTTATCATGTCCCATTGTCCCTGTATTTCATCGCTCGGTCTGACCCGTTCCTTAAGAACGAGACTGGAATCAAGACCTCGCTGCTTCTATTCTGTTCTATTCCTTTCTTGACCTCTCTTTGCTCTCTCATGTCTTTTCGTGCCCTCTCTTCTTCTTGTCTTCGTTCTTCCCTTCTTCTAGTCTTTGTTCTTCTTCTCTCCTTCTCTGTAATCTTCTTTCTTTCACTCTCAATGCCTCTTCTTTTTCTCTCTTACTTTCTTTCCTATCCCTTTCTTCTATTTCTTTCTTTCTACTGTCGTACTCCTTTGTTCCTCCACCCGCTTGTTGTCTTTTCTTATTCTCTATATATCTTTTCCCATCGTTCCCTGCCTTTTCTTCCTTGCTCATCTTCCATCAACCACTTTTCTCATTCCCTATCCTTCTTTTCTTGCTTATCTTTGTCTTCCCTTGCCTAACCTCCTCAATGCTCTTCCGAAGTAACTTCAGTAATATCTGTCCTCCCATCCATTCATTCTCTACAAGCGTTACCTCATCAGCCCTATCCTTTTCAACTTGCCACCTCTTAATTTCACTTTCTATATCTGTTGATATATTCAATCTCTTGCCTCTTTCTTCTTTATCTTATATGAACTTATAGACATCTTCCTTCCTTTTGCTCTCTTCTGGACTGTCATCACTACTATAAGCGGGGGGTTCGTGCGTTGGGTTACTATACCCCACTGCTGCTTTTAATTCCTTTAAAGGGTAAAGTCCTGTCTCCTTTGCATCTACGCTCTTAATCTCAGGCGTAGTAAGAGGAGCCAAGGGCTCAATGCCCTCCCCTTTATGCTGATTAAGTATCAACTCCTCCTGTATTGGGTCTTCTTTCTCCTCTTGGTACATTTTACCAAAGTTCTAAAACTGCCATTGTTTTCTCTAATTTCTTTCTTGTGTACACAGTGTGCACATATGTGGTCATGTGTTGTAATACTGCCTTTGAGCAATGGCATGAAAATGTTATCAGCTGTGACCTTTACCCATTCTGCACTGTATTGTTAAAGCTTGGACGCATGTCGTGGTAATGTTTTACAAAGGTGCATAAGAGGAGTGTCCTCCATAATGACAAGTCACAATTAACTGTTGATATTAAGCAGGTTGTTAATAACTCTACCTTTCTCAAAGCTTATTGGTCAACACTTTTAATATCAAAACAATAAACATGAGCAAGCACCATCAATCGCCGCTCAATCTTCTTTTGCTTCAACAACCTATCTGTCTTCTGATTGGCCTTATCTGTCTTTTGATTGGTGCCAATCGTTTACTACACTTAATTCAAAACAACGTAATTTCCAATCTTCACAGCTTATCATCTCTCGAAACTTCATACATCACATGATACGCAAAATAATAACACAATACACATTAATAACTCTTGTGATCACCTTCGCTTTTCCCTATAATCATTTATAGTAAGAAGTATTCATTCCTCGCCTCCACTTATATTATCCTGTACGGAGTTTAAGACGTCACCATAAACAGTCCTGACTGTGTATTCTCTCTCTTAATATTCCGACTGGAATTTGAGATGTCTTCTTCTATCTCCCTTGAAATAGGAATACCTAAGCATTCCTTTATCTGCACAAAATTTCCTGTTACCCAAAAATATCACAATCCCGCCCCTATATATTGCTTTTTGCTCTAGTCTACTTACATCCGTTTAATCAACTCGAGGCCTTCAGTATCGACTCCTCCTCCAATCCAACCACTTCGCCTTCCATCCACGGATCGCCCGTGGAAACCGAGCCAGGATTTCTTCAAAGAGGCACCTGCCCAACATCTCGGTTCTTCTTGCAAGTTTATTTCTATTGGCCACTCTCCACAGGAAACTGCACAATCTTCCAGCTAATGGCAGAGGATGGCCGATTGTCCGAAATTCTAAAGTCAAACAAGTTTAGATCTGAGACCATCCACACTTCTACCACATGAGCTTATGGCCCTTTGAACGTGCATCTGTTACTGAATAGGATTACACCAGAATAATTCTGGACAAACTCAAGAACATGGCAAGTTACTGTTTTATTAACAATTATCTAAAGCAGGAAGGTTACAACGAACATCAACCTACTTGTGCTCATTCTCCAAAGATTTCCACAAAAAATACAATTTATATACTTCATTACGCGTCCGAGTGACTTCATACTATGTGGCAATAGTGAAAAACCTATCAATGGTCGGATTGGTTAAGGGAGACATCTAGATGTACAATCATATAGGAGCTAGGACTGTTATTGGCTGTCATTTATCAGGTGGACAACTTATGCCTACCTCTTCAAACATGTAATTTTAAGACAAATCAGTTACACTGTGTTTCATTGGTTTCTCAAGCTATAAGGTCCTTCGTTATACAGATTAATACAATTGGTTTGGCACGCGAGTGCAGTGTCTGAAACAGTCGGTTCATTTAGCAACACATAAGCCAAGACCCAGGTGCAGGGAGATAGGACATGAAGCTACCTTACCACCCAATTAGCTCAACATCTCTCATCACTCATGCTTTCTGCCATGAAATTGTCTTTGTACATGGCCTTGCAGAGTATTCTCGTCCTGGGAATGTACAGGAGTGAGGGCACTCGCTATCATATCTGGAACTCCAAGTTCGAACTCTATTTCCATCCTTGACTCACATGACAAGAGACCACGATTTTGCTTATTCTGCTGCTTTTAACTTCTTTAAATGAATTAAAACTTGGCATCCTTTGCATTTTTTCTTGCACCTTAACGTGAGAGGATTCATCCTCCGCACACTCGTTCTTCTTCAGAGTAGATAGCTGACCTCGATTTATAGAATCTTGACTTCAGGCTAGACAGCCTCGCCACGCAGCTTTAGCAACCTGTTAGTCTACTGTGACACAGCTTTTCATTCCTCTTTCATGGTTTTTGGCTTATTTATTTCATGGTACCAATGTCTACTTTCTATACAATGGCGGCTTTGCCTGCAAATTCGACTCACTACTTGTAGCTATGCTATACAATGACTTGATCTATCTTGCGTTTCAGCATCTGTACATTCATTAAACCTCTGTTTTCTGCAGCACTTTGCTAACGTGTAATCATCTTTTCCACTTTGATAGTTCACTCGATTCTTTACTTTACTCATTTTCATTCAGTATCTCGGGACATCTTGCAACTTTCTTATGATGTCATTCATTCATTTTCTTAGCTCTTTCTCATATTCCTTCAGGGAGTTCTTCCTGCAAGCCATCATCAACTCGAGGGTAAATTCAATACGGTTGTCTCAATGGATATCTCCTTCCAAATACTCGCTGCAGTATTGGTACAATAGTTGGTGTCAGATAAGGCACAGTCTCATATCTAGGTTCACAAAAAATGCACAAGCTGTGAAAAGTAAACTCAAAGAAAGCTACTGATTGTGGTTACCTTAGCATCCAACAAAAGGATATCCTAACTTGAAAATACCCGGACTGTCCAAGAGAAACACAAAGCTATGCAGAAGCACATCAATCACAACTTGTTAAAAAAATATATTACAATTTTATCATTACACAAAAGTGAATACATATAACAAATACACAAACTCCTATGTTTTTGGCAAATATATAATATAAGTATTTACAACAGATGCAGGAAGACAAGAAAAATCAGCTTCTTTAGTAAATGTCCTAATTTGCCATAAGGATGCAACATATGCATGAAATGTTGTGCTTAGAACAAATGCTTAAATATGCCTAAAACAAGTGCATAAGGACAACCAAGTACAACTTCTTGGTAGTGCAGGTCTGCCAATTGTGCAGAAATAATAGAAATACAATAATACAGGTCTGCCTACGTAAACATTTCACTTTATTCTGGTGCAGAAGTCAGGGTCTAAAACAATAATGATGTGGTAAGAAACAAACAAAAGAATGAGTTTCAACAAGATGATACCACTGTTACGTTTCGGCGGGCCACCTGTAGGGCCTCTTTAGAGAACCGCCTTCCTTGGGGCTGAGTAACTGATGGTAATCCCTACGGGGAAGCAGAAAAAGCAATCCACCACATAATGAATATGTACATAAAATAATAAATAAAACACGGAAATAACACTGTGACTTGCTGTATGTTTCTCAAACACATGACCTGGGTTTATCAAGTATTGAGGCCCTAACTACTCAGGCAAAACAATTGTTAATTTAATCAGACTACTAATTGGAATCTACCTAAGAGGGGAACCTTACCCAAAATGAATGTGGGTGGAATTCATCAAAGGCAGAAATTCTAGACGCAAAGCTCAACTTCAGGGTGGAGTGTGATGCAGCAAGGACTGAAGAGAGTCATCACTAAAAGTCAAATGATGTAAGAAATAGCTCAAATAAATGTTTGAAGATTGCAGGATCTATCATAGGAAGCATTAGAGGCAGAAAAATATGAAAGAAAAAGATATACCTGAATATGAAGGTATATTTGATTCTCACGTCATGGCATCTATCATGAATAAATCAAGGCCAGTGTCAAAATTCCAACTTCGGAACGAAGGGAGAAGAACTGCCACAAGTTGTTGGCAAATGGATGTCCAATTGAGGGACGCTAATCCAGTAATAAATACCTGATCTACGCAAAAAAGGAAAAGAAACAAAGAGAGGAAACAGAACAGAGAGAACCCATGTTTAATACCAAGTTGAAAAACCTTAGATAACTAGGCTCATCAAAGCCATAGCAAATTAAAGAGCATCTGCTTTAAAAAGCTCATCAAAATCATGCATGATATCCAAGAATACATAGAGTGCATGAGTTTGTAAAAGGATGCAAAAGTTTGAAAAGGAAGAAAGTTAGTTACTAAGCCCGTTAGAGTGCTGAAAATGAAATGGTTTCGTAAGGAGAGAGCATTACGGGCACGAAAGCTTACCGTCAGCTCGGACGGACGAAGGAATGTAGCCGGAACCGATGCTGTCAGTAGGAGTGCCTGATTGCGTCTGGCAGAGAGGGCTAGGCTGCGAGCATACCTTATGTTGGAGCTTGCAGCGTGATGACGCCTCGAAGGAGATGTAACGCACAGTCTCATGTCTGCAATAAAGAGGAGGTAGGGGGGCAGGATTTCCTGTGGATGTATACATCTGCCCCTCTACAGCTTCTACTATTTGCGCTCTGAGTCAATGCTTGTTTCTTAGGTGGGATTTGGAAGGCGCATCTCTGCCACTTAGAAATTGCAAATGGCTGCTGTAGTATAAGGCCAGGCAATTCCTGCATTCACCACCTTAATTTATTAGATAACAGTTGTATCTGATATGCAGACCGCTATTCTTGACCAATAGGTGCATGAAAAGATACCCTAGAGTTGTTATGTTCTTGATCCGATATTTTGACACTTTTAGGCTTGTTTCTAAAAAGTATATAATTTTTATATACTGTAAACGTGGACCTTTGTAGAGGGAGAAGAACACTGTAGTTCTTCTCTTGCCCGAAGTACCATTGAACTCACCCTTTCCTGCTGGTACTTCCTCTTTGTGCACAGGCAACGGTGTGCATTGTGTTTGTTTAAGAGCGAATTGCAGGTCCCAAGGAATTTACTATCTGCTGCCACTGTGAAACCAAACATTCTAAATATAAGGATTTGCAGAGAGAAGCGAGAATATAGAAAGCGGTGGAGCTCAAAACAAAACTGATTAAGCAACAATGTTTTTTTGTGCAGAACAAAAAGGAATCTGAATGTGCCACCGTAGCTAGGTTGCGCAGTTTATTGCAACGTCAGCATGGCCTTGTGCAAATAGGGATTTCATAAAACACTGCCTGATGTAGATTTGTGAGGTGGTGTGTGAGGAAATAAATGTGCTCTGAAGAATGTTCCCCTTTCAAGGATGAGTATTCAGCAGAATATTGTAGATTTGTCTGACAGTGGTTGCAGCCAATTGAAAATGCCATGTTAAGACATCGAATTGTTTTAGCAGCCCTTGATGAGAGCATAAATGCCAATGACTCCAGCCCAGCTCTTAACTTTCATTCTTGGAGTTAATACCACATTTAAAGTATTTCAGGAACTGGCTTCCCTGGTATCGTTGCATGGCAGAACTACTGGTGTTGACATTTTTAATGCTTATGAAAAAGTCATTGACGATTTAAATGTGCCATGGGATAATCATTAGGCATGACCATTGATGGTGCCCCAGCCATTGGTGATCCAAACAGTTTCATTGGCTGCATGAAAAGACACCTGGGTGAGAAGGCTGACCAAATGAAAAACTAGCATTGCATTGGGGGCACCATGTGCAAAACATTACATTTTATTGTGATTTTTTTTTAAATCAAAACTTTTCACAAAGTAAAATACATTCAAACAATTCCAATAAAAACATACAATAAACGTATGCTAATACAAACATTTACGTTGTATAACAACATAGTTAATTAGGCAGTGTTATCCAACTATAAAGTGATCTGTGCATCATAAAGTTAATTGGTAGAATTTGTTTAATATATAAAATCATTGGTGTAGTAGTACCCACTTATAAATAACATAATCTACTTTACAGATATTCACTTACACATATCAAGCCATATATTAATATTAAAAGTTGCAACAATTATACGAAAGAATCCATAAACAACTATACAAATATATACCTCTTAATAGAACATTTTATCCTCCTTAATCGTCACATACAATAAAACCTGCTGATGTTGAACATTTTCCATCTGATCTTCAGATCGAAGTGTTTGGACTTCAATGTTGAAGTGCCCTCCAAAATGAACACCAAGAGGGGCATTTATTAGACTTTTACCAGTCCCTGGCCCCTGTTCAGGCTCCCAATCTGTGCCGCAAAGCATTCAAGATGGGGTCCATATTTGGCACTACATACATTTGTGAGCAAGTTTTCTCTGTTGAAATTACATAATCCCAGCCTAAGGACAAGACTCACTGCCCCCATCTTCATGATGTTCTGAGAGCAGGTACAACTTCAGTGGAGCCCCAGATCCAGAAACTGGCATCGCAGAGGTGCTGCAATGTTTCTCACTGATAAAATAGATGTCTGGTTTCGTGGTTAATCTTCCACTTCAATAAAGCAACTGCGTTTCCCCACCGCGCCTTGAAACACTTGTGTATAGGCGCGTTATAAATGCCATGGCATATCATATCATCCTTATGGTTCATTGTTCACTTGATACTTGCATACAGCAGTGCCCAGCAGCACTGCAAGTAGCAGATGCAAAGCAACATAATGTGTGAAAGGCGTTTGAGCGCAGTGTTTCTCCTGAAGGATCTGCCGACTTGGTCTACCATTTCCCCAGTAACGTAACACAAAATGTTACCAATATATCCTTATGAAACAGAGAGATGATACAAATGGAAAATGTGTACAACACAATGTAAGTTTGAAATAGAAATAAAGACAAGTACGTCTCAAAACACATATTCTTTTTTCATGTGTTTAATAAAATCTCAGCGTCGAATAAGCCACCTGCCACTCCCCCCAACTTCCCTCCGCCCCCTTGCCACACACATTTACTTTTCGGCCCACTACAGGCAGCATGTAAGGTACATTCGGCCCTCTGGTAAAATCAGTTTTGTGCCATTTGTAAATAGTGCGTTCTTTATCCCAATATTTCACAGAAAGTCTGCTGTAAAATGCACCACCTTAACGAATTACTTTAAAAATGTGCCAGGGGGAGAACCCCCCTATTCCCTCTTGGTTGGTCCAGACTCTCTTGCTATGCTTGGCCTCTCCTGCTTATTTGTGGGAAACATTTACACCTCTTCACTGGATATGTTGCCATCCTGTCACTAAGGAAGAGGAGGAGGGGAGGAGGGGTAACCTGATATTCTGACATTATAATGTCTAGAGAATTCAGTTGCTGCACAGCACAGGGCTCCTGTGCAGGGACCTGCATGGAGCTGTATTTGTTACTTGACTGGTAGCAAATGGTGCACAACGTGGCGATGGGAGTGGAGCTTTTCCAGTCATTCTAGTACACACCCTGTAATCACACACTGGGTACATAAGGAACCATGTAGAAAAGGAAAGCACTGCTGTGTGCCTATTTGGATCAGACACAATGCACTGAGGGGTCATTTCTGATCCTTCTGTGCATTGTGTTCTCTGCCAGGACTGCAACAGTAGGAACAAGTCCTGTCCAGCAGGTATTTACATCATTTTGCAGGATGGAAATAATCTATTTTTCCTTTCCCCCATGGTGTAGAGAAAGGACTGCATCCCATAACTCAAAATGACTGTGTTTTTTCTGACCAAGCTGAAAAGTATTTTTGGGTGTTTGCAGAACTGAATGTATTGTAGTCAAAGGTTAAGTTTAAAGATTAATCCTCTTGCTTGAAGACAACGATTTAAGTGACTCATTTGAGTTGGCCTTAAGAACATACAAGTCGTATTGAGAAGGACAAGAAGGAAGCTGCAAACCTCTTTCATACCAGTTGGAACCACTGGAGCAGAGATAGCTTGTCCATAATGGGCAATGGGGCGCCGACCCACCACCCATTATGGTGGAGTCAAACCAGCCCATTGAAAACACTGAGCACTCCCGACCGCTCCTCAGCTGACTTAACTGTACAGGGAAACATATTTTTCCTTTGAACGTTCAGCACTCCAGCGGAAAACCCAATGGGCCATGCCAGGCTGAGGTTGTTTTTCTTCCCCTGCATAGCACATTGGGAATGCAGGCTTGAGCACTGCAGGGATGAGTATGAGTAAGTGGTGCTCTTTCACCTACCCACGCATTTAGAGGCCCAGGGGCAGCAATTTGGATTAATCTCATCTCCACCGTGCATGTGCTGGAATAAGGTATCTCTCTGTGCTTCCTGGTTCCTGTTGCTTGCTGCATGGGAGCTAGAGGACCTTTGTGGTACTCACAGTCTGGAATTCGGACTGAGGCTGCAGGTAAGAAAAAAACGTGTATGTCTATAGATGTTTGTACGTGGATGAGAATGTGTGTGTCTAAGTGTATGTGAATGATGGAGTGTAAATTGTTTGTGTGCGCATGTGAAGGAGAGAGTGTATGCTGTTTGAATGCATGCAGTTAAATGCATTCCTGGCATGGAGAAGGGCTCCGATTATGGGCAGCAGAGTAGAGGACTACATTGGTGAAGTGGTAGCCAGTCTGCACAGACTTTCTAACAGTGGCATGGCATTTTTATTGGCATGAACGGTAAAGCCGACATGATGAGTGTTTGTATGTAGCTACACTGCCCTACATTACTGCAGCCAGTTTGGATATATTTTCTTATTATAGCATGGCCTTTTTCAATGGGCATCAAGGGTAAAGCAACCATGATATGTTTTCTTGCGTGGCTAGACAGGCATACATTTGTGAAGCAGGTTCGGTCATATTTTCTTACTGTGGCATGTCATTGTTTACTGGAATCAAGCATAAAGCCAACATGATACATGTTTTACAAGCAATACTATCTTACATTGGTGCAGCAAGTCAGGATATAACTTTCTATTGTGGCATGGCATTATTTACTGGCATCAAGTAAAACGCCAACATGGTGTGTGTTCTTATCTGGACATTCTCGCCTACATTGGTGCAGCCTGTCTTGACATATTTTCTTACTGTGGCTTGGAATTGCTTACTGGCAAGAAGCATAATGCCAATGGGCCTCATCACGAATTGGGCGGTATCCCAATTGGGATACCGGCCAACCCTATTTGCGTTACCGGAAACCCGTCTGGTGGTATTACGGCCAGATCACGGGTTGGGCAAACATTATTCCCCATTGGGCCCATTGGGTCCATTGGATCCGATGGGGAATTTTTGGCGCAATTACTGCTGCCAGTATTACCGTGCAGTAATTGCACCGAAAATCAGCATTTTTCCAGCGTGTTTAGACCCAGCTCTGAGCTGTTACCACTGCATTTAAGGGCTACCGCCCAACTCGTGATGAGGCCCATAATGTGAGCATTTGTTCATAGCCATACTGGTCTAGATTGGTGTAGCCAGCCTGGACATGTTTTCTTAATGTGGTATAGCATTATTTACTGGCAAACCCAAGAGGAATATATTCTTATGTGAGAATGCTAACATATCTTGGGCAGTGCTAACATGGACATGTTTTTGTATAGTTTCATTGGTAGTATTAGGAACAAAGCAAACATGAGTATGTTCTTATATGAGACTACTGGCATATGTGGATGCAGCCAGCATGGACATGTTTGGGCACAGCCATAATTAAAATGTTTTATATATTGAAATATATTGTGGTCAACAGGGACGTCATTTAGGGGTCACGAAGGGTTGCTTCTGCGACCCATGTGGTCTCCTTGTTACCCCTGTGGTCTCCCATGCTACCCCTATAAATAAAATGAAAACTTTTTTTGTTATTGAGGCTCCTGGGCTGTGGGCAGCAGAATGTCGCTCTATGTTTCTGGTGTGGCTGGTTTTCTGATAGTTATAGCTGATAAGATAGCTCAGTGGGTTGAGCGCTCGCTACTGCACTGTGTGTGTCATCTGCAGGTTGCAGGTTTGACTCCCGGAAAGGTCAACTCAGTTTTTCATTCTGCTGAGGTTGATAAATGAGTACTAACACAGGTTGGGTGATAGTGTATGTATATTTGCTCTATATGAAGTGCTTAAGAGTAAGTGCTATATAATACCACATCATTATCATTTGGCCTTCGACGTCTGCTTGCATTCACAGTAATTTGGTAATATGGGCCTATATGCGCTGATATTAACAATACATATGGTGATCATTCTTGTATGAAATGTATATCACTTTACAGTGATATCGTAACCATATTTTTCATATTGTACTTAGAAACAGTGCTATGGTATGCCACTTCCTGTTTTGTCACGGGGTGCAAGGTTGTGTTCCATCGCTTCCCGTGATGTCACTTTGAGGTGGGGTCAAATGACATCACCTCTTGTGAAGTCATCAGAGGTCAAGGTCATGTGATGTCACTTCCGTTACCCCTGCATTTTGGTGAAATTACGTCCCTGGTTGGATTTCATTTATTTCCCTCTTGTCTTGTACAGGTATATTTCTCATCTGTCAGATCTCTTAGTCACTTACATGGGCTACAGCTACAGTCGTGTCCTAAGTATTGTTTCATGGCCTTTAGGATACCCACTTGATTAAATATTGCAGTTTGTAAAAGGGACCCAGATATAAGGTTAGCAGATTACTCCTGGTCACCAATAGACCCTATTTCCTGTACTTCAGACAGTTATTCTATTGAAGTGACAGAAAACTAAAAGTCCCACAATGCAATTGGTGAAGAAATGAAAGCCCAGAACTGGCACAGGATCTGCTATTTAACAACCAACAAACGTCAATCAACAAATGAATACTTACAAATCTAGGTTTGGATGGACCAGCTGAACTATATGAAGCTTTCAAGCCTCTTCGAAGATGGCCTGTGAGATCCAGAGCGCACAACCCGGAAAACTCTCCCACGCACTGAAGCTCGCCCAGGTTTATTGGTAACAAAGCGATGGGCCTGATAACCTGGGCACTGGATAACCCTTGTGCCAGAGAGGTAACCCGTTTCGGATTTGTGACAGGACCTTTGTATGTTGCCGAGACCTTGAGCAGAGGTTGGATTCTGACTGCCCGCCAGCTGAGACCGCAGTTCGCAGAGACCGGGTGCATGACATCAGAGTGCTGTTGATCTCTGTGCCAAGAAACATTCAACATCCGTAAAACAATGCCATGTCTTTAAACCCTTTAGATACCCTGCGGATAGATGTTCTGGATGTTGTGCATACAAAAGTATATTTACCATGGGAAGTGTAATGCTATTATAAGACAAGTTCTGCGCCAACAGTAAAGATTTTGCAATAGTAGAGTGGCAGACAGGATTACAAAATTAACTCTGTGTCATTTCAAGACTTATCCCTAGCATTCCATAACATATTTTAATAGCAAAAGATTGGCGCCTCTTCTGGATTATAAAACAGCAGCCAGACTGCCACCGTAACATGCCTAATTCCACCCATGACCACCAAAGAGATCCCTAATTCCACCCATGACCACCAAAGAGATCCCTACACTCTTTGGCACCGTAAAGAGTGCATCGCCGAACTGTCCTGCCCACACCAGAATTCAGCACTCACTGCAAAGGTGCATTCCAGAGAGGTCTCCGTGGAGCAGAGGGTTGGCATCAAGGGCTTTTTGAACGATACAGACACATTCTAAAACCATCTCAATTCAAGAAAGGTAGGTAGGAGCAAGTAGCACAAGCATAGCAATAGTGAGGGTTGGAGCCTAGGTAGGATTCCAAGAGGGATGTACTTGTCACAGGGACCAGGAATGTTTTGGGGAGAACGTGAGGCCTCTCAGTGTAATCCATCCAAATCTCGCCTCTCATCTTGTCTCGGGAGGATAGCTCAAGGGCAATATGCTCACCTTGGAAACAAGAAGGCACAGAGAAACACAGGTTCGATCCCCAGGTCAGCGCTTAAAAACCTCTGGGTATTAAGCGCGTTATAAATAACATATCATATCTCATCCTCTTTCAAGGGTACCAGGGGCTGTTCCTCTCAATCCTATTCATCCAAAGGCCAAATGAAAGACGCAAGCCCTCGCTGTTTGAGGGGATGGCAGCAACGGGAGGGAGCATCTGCTGCTGGCACTTGCACCTGGTGGGCAAGGGGGCAGAGTAAGGGCGGAGCGTGTGCCCTTAACAGACTTAGGAACAACCTAAATGAAGACAAACACTTAGGAACTGGGTAACCTTCATTTGGAGGGTCCAGCCTTCATTTTACACTCATAGTTTAGAGTACGAATGTCAGTTCTTCTGCATTGACTCCAGCATAAATTTGCAACCCAATGCCTTTTCGACGGAAACATGAAGTTGATGCTGCATATGAATGTTGAGAGCTGTGCATACATCTCTGGAGCACATCATACCGACCCCTACCTCCTCTGGGCCAGGAGCATGCTCTTCCAACCTTGCAACCACACCAGCCCTGCCTTTAGATGTTCATCGACCGTACACTGCCTCTAGCCAGGCCTTTCTTCGAAAAAAGGCCCTCATTTGGTGGATTCAGCCAAAACTCTCCATTCGGGTTCCATCTCCAAATCACTGTTTCTCCATTTAGGCCCCTATAACGTGATGCCTTTCAATGGGACCGTGAAGCTGGAGCAGCATTTGAATATCAGAGGCTGACACAATGCAACCAAAATAAGGTAAGTACGGTGGGTGGGTGGTGAAAAAAGAAATAAAAAATGGGATAGAGGGTGTGTGGGCAGAAGATGGCGGCGGGGAGGGCCGGCCGCTAGGTGGCTTGGAACACGTGCTTGTACTGGCGGTTCAAGCCCACGTTCCTAGCCACCTGATTGGCTGGCTTTCCCACCCAGGTGCTAATGGACAATTGTATACTAGAGAAAAATATAAAAGGACAGAACCAATTTTCTGTCCCAAATACTTTTCTGTAGCATACAATAAGGATCATAATTGATTAACCTTTATAACTATCCACGGTCTCCACATACCTCTTTCCAGGAAATGGATCATTAAAACACCCGATTGGCACGTGCAGACCATTGCACAGGGCAGCCCTTTTACCCTTTTTAATTTTATATTTGTAACACTCCCTCAATGCCTGCTTTCAGTCACACATCCATCCACCAATCACTTCCAAAATCTGCACATATAGCCCTATGACCATATTAAGCTTCCACACACCAACTGCCACTTAATCTTTTACAAGTCTTTTACATCTGCATTTTGGATGCCAAGGTGAAACGCCACTGGCTAACTACTTGAGGAGAGGCATCCCAAGTGTGGGATGCATCTTAACCGTAACATCCCTTTAACAATGTTTTTTCTGTCAATTTAAGGTTTTTATAAGTCAAAATGTTTCTTGGTGTTACATCACTGTATATAAGTTATTAATAATTCCTCTTTTCATATATATGAAAGAACTATAAACCTCCTTTAAGAAACATATTTTTTGCAACACATACTTAGGTCTGTCGTTATCAGCAGCACATGCTGGGGATGGAAGTCATTGTTCAATTGCCTTCGACATAAGGCTCCACCACGACCCCAGCCAAACCAACCCACCCCTATTATTCACTGCACCTACCCTCCAACCTAGTTCAGTGTTCACTATACCCTAATAATGTAACCAATGGCCAGTGCTCATGGCTTGCAGTCATGGCCAGTTTCCAAATTCATGGGGCATAACGCTTCGACCATGCCGCATTCCCCAATAAGCAAATCAGAGTACACAATGGCATTTGCAGAGGGCCACGCCCACTACACAAACACCAAACCTATATCACGCGTTTGTCTACTTACATTCTTACAATTTCGAAAAATAAAACACAAGACATATTTCCAAAAACATGCTTTCATGTCCTTGCTAATGCTCATTGCGTAAGTTTGTTGTAACTTAGTCCACCACGTCAGGCTGTAACCGCAAGCAGAATATTTTTTCCATTCAAACCCACCGCTTCGCCCATGCTGCATGTCCCAATAAGCAAATTACAGTACACATCTCCTTGCTGACGTCCAGGCCCATTGCCCAGACACCAATGTTATATCACTGTGTTGTGTATTTACATTTTACTCTTTTGAAAAGATAATATACAGGACATATTTGCAAAACCATGCTTTGAAGTTTTTGCTGACCCCCCTCGTGCATATTTACTGCAATCCCATCCAGCACTTCAATCTACCCACAAGCAGATTATTTTCTCCAATTCAAACCTACTCCAATTTTGAAATGCTTTACCACATAGCTGGTTCCTGGTGGCCATGTCCACTTTAACCCCATTGCTGGTCCCTCGCGGTCATGGCCAGCAGCAAGATTGTCCGGGTGATGGCCTTACCCGGACAATCTAGCCCCTGCCCATGGCCACAGGGTCTACCTCAGTCACCAAAGGTGTGTCACTATTATTTGTACCTACATTATGACACTTTTCAAAATATAAAACGCAGACACATTTGCAAAAACATGCTTTCATGTCCTTGGCAAAGCTCCTTACACGAGTTTGCTACAAATCTGCCCATGTTTTATTTTTCCAAAAGTGTCAAAATGTATGTACATACAATAATCATATAACCGAGGCCCCACTTGGCAGAATCCATTCAGACTTTGCACAAACATTGAAGGTTCAGTCTATAATGTTTCTGAAAACATTTGTCCATGTTTGTCAAAAATGGCAACAAAGTTATAAGCCATCTAATAATGTTGAGACCCCGCCTCTAATTTTGCCCCTTCTTGACAACAACCCACCAATCTTTGCACAAATACCCATATCTAGGTCTACTATCTTTTTGCAAACTTTTGTGCAGATTCGCCATTCGTCAAATGGTACCACAATTATAAGCCTTTAAAATATTTTGGGATCCCCCTCTAATTTTGTTCCCTTTTGACAAAACAGCACCACACTTTGCAGAACCATTCAGAGTCAGGTCTAAAATGAAATTCCAAGTTTCATTGAGTGGTGCCAAAGTTATAAACCATCCAAAAACTGCTTTTCGCCAACCCTGTAATGCTCAAATAAGCATACATGACCCCGAACATCTCAGATGTTCGCGAACATCACCGGACTGCCCCGGCCGTTCACAGACATCAGAGTTGGAAAGCCACCCGTTTTTTGGGCTCTTTAAGGCCATATCCCATCCCATCCTCATCACCACTCACCTCTCCAGAGATTGTTTTATTGGTTTGACAAGTTCAATTTTTTGTTTTCAATATGTTTTTACCACAATGTCTACGGACAACGGTGGCAGTCCGTGAATCCAACATGACGGATGCTTCCAACAATATGAAGCACATCACGCTTTTCACTATCCAATCAGCAGGTGCGTCCAATGTCCGCCGACCTCACGCTGCCCACAGGACCAATCAGAGGCCCCTCCGTTAACTGAACAGGGAATTGAGGACTGAACCCAGATATCTCTAATTCTTTTTTACCTACTTTTTGTCCATTTTAAAAAAATACTACTGGACGGATTTACACCAAATTTACAAAAGCATGGTTTCAGGACCAAGCTGCTGCTCCTGTCGCAAATTTGGCGAAAATCCATCCAGCGGTTTGGGCTGTAGGTGTGAGCAAAATCTTTTTTCCATTGCATCTATGAGAAAAACCACTCATTTTGGGATCCACTTATAACTTTGCCCCATCCCCTGCATGAACCTTATCAAACTTGGCAAAATCAATCTGACGGGCGATATGCGTTTTGTGCAAGATTCCGTCAGGATTGGTCCAGGGGGTTGAAGTTAGCAGCCGCCCAAAAAGTGCTTGTCTAATGGGTTGAGCAACTTAATCATCACTACAGGGCCGCTACCACATGCCCTGTAATATATATTGTATAGTTAAAGTTAACCCTTTGTACATAGACTGTTCACATAGTTCTATTGCTAATAACCTTTCACTCTCTTGGTGGATTTGGATGGAAATTGTGGGAAAGATGAATTGAAAAATTTTAGTGCTATAAAGAAAACAAAATAACACTGTTTTTGGCCTACTCCCATTCATTTTCCAATAGAGAGAAAGTGCAATTTGCGGGAAGCTGTAGCTCAAAAAGCACTGGACGGATTTGGACTAAATAAGAAACAACTTGGGCACAAAGCCTTGACCTAATTTCCTTGACTGGCTTGGGGTAAATACATCCAGTTGTTTCAAAATATTCAACACAGAATGGCGAGCCCCCTAATTCTTAAAACCTTTATTTTTTGTTATTATGTTATATATATATATTCAATGAAAAAACTTTGTTAAGGAGACGTTATGCTTAATTTGCACTAATAAAAACCTTTGAAATTCACAGAAAAAACTTTGTTAAAGGGACGTCATGGTTATGTTGGACTAATAAAAACCTATGAAATTCCAAGAAAAAACTTGGTTAAAGGGACGTTATGGTTTCAAGTAAAATCGAAAAAAACCCAGAAATTCACTAGTTATGGTAAGTTAAACAACCATAACTCACGCCACCACTGTGCACTGCTAAGACTAACACCAAGGTCATCAAAGATGACATCACAAATGTGGCGTCCCGGTGGAGGAAGGAAAATCCCATTCCAAGATGGCCACCATGGAAAGGCAAGGCGAGGGTTCCATACAGGGCCCCTCTTCGCTTTCCATGGAAGCCTGCAGAAGGCAAAAAGAGAACCCTATGACCATATTACCACAAACACATTTTTCTTCCCTTTCAGATCTATCCTAATTTGGAATAACTTTACCACAAAGCCAGTCCCAGGTGGACATGACCACTTACATCCTATGTTTTGTCCCTTGTGGTCATGGCCAGTAGCCAGATTGTCCGGATCAGGACCTTATTCCATGACCCGGACAATCTGGCCACTGCCCATGGCCATAGGCTACTCCTCAGTCACTAAAGGTATACCGCTATTTTTTGTAGCTACATTATGTCACTTGTCAAATAATAAAACACTGGCACATTTGCAAAACCATGCTTGTAGATCCTTGTCAATGCTCCTTACGCAAGTTCGCTGGAAATCCACCCATGTTTTATTTTTTCAAAAATGTCAAATGTATGCACATACAATCGTCATATAACCTAGCCCCCACTTGACAAAATCCATTCAGACTTTACGAAAACATCTATATTTAGATCTATAATCTTTTTGCAAATCTTTGTGTAGATTTGTCAAATGGCACCACATTTATAAGACTTTACAATATTTTGGGACCCCCCCTCTAATTTTGCTCCCTCTTAACAGAATCCCACCAATCTTCGCAAAACATGTATATCTAAATATATGATCAGTTTCCCAAATTAATTGTAGATTTGTCAAATGGCAACTCATTTATAAGTCTTTACATTATTTTGAGACTCCCCCTCTAATTTTGCCCCCTCATGACAGAATCCGACCAAACTATACTCACTCATCCGAACTGTTCGCAGACTTTTGCGGTGAAAAACACCCTTTTTTTTGTGCTTCTTGCAGCCATATCCCATCCCATCCTCATCACCCCTCACCTCCCCAGAGATTATTTGATAAGTTTGACAAGTGCAATGTTGTGTTTTTTAATATGTTTTTACCGCCATGTCTGCGAACACCAGCCGATGTCTATGAATTCAAGATGGCGGGCGTTTCCGAAAATCTGACGCACTTCACGCTCTTCAACATCCAATCAGCGAACACGTTGCATGTCCGTGGACATGACGCAAGCCGATTAACCAATCGGTGTCCTGTCCGCGGATATCACTCATTTTTTGTGACCTACTTTTTGGTCATTTTAAAAAAACTACTGGATGGATTTTGAAAATCCTTCTAGCGGTTTGGGCTGTAGGCATGAGCAAAGTTTTTTCCCCATTCAGTCTATGGGAAATAAATAAATGTTGGGACCCCCCCCCTATAACTTTGCTCCCCCTGGACCAAACCTCACCAAACTTTGCAAAAAAATTCAAAGTGACCCATATACTTTTATATATATGTATGTGTCAGCCTTGGTGCTTTGCAGTAGAGAGGCAGAGAGCCTTTTAAGAAATGCATTTTTCTACCTCAATGTGAGTGATTTCGGCAATAATACCGGGAGAAGCCAAAAATTAAAAGGGCTCAAAATGGTATATGGAGGAGGAAAAAGGATGCCATCAAACTTTGGAATGAATTCCCCATGACGTTAGAAGGTCTAATAACATTCTCTACCTCAGAAAGAAACTCAAAATTCTTCTGTTTCTGTAGTCACTCCTAAGGGTACCCTGATTGTTTTGAACAACAGCGCTTAGAAGGCCTCACCATAGGAGCTATGAAAGTACCAAAAGCAACAGCAATCACATTAAGCTAGAGGTCGGGAGTGGGGAAGAAGACATCATGTCAAGTTGGGTATTTGGGGGTGGGTTGGTGAGCCAGTTACAGGTATAACATTTTCGGGTTTATCTGGGGAAGACCGCAGGAATCTCACGAGATTAATGCAGCAACACCACAAGAGGCGCTCAGAATTCTTTTTGCATCACACAAAGTGATGATTGATAGAGGGTTATGAGAGAGGGTTAGGGAGGGAAAAAGTAATTGAGTGGAGTGAGGGGACCTGGAAAAAAGGAGGGGGACATATGTTCAGTGCCTATGAGGACTTGAAAGACTATTTAATTTTGAAAACATGTTCCCGTTATCCCAGGAATCTGGGAGCCACACATTACCACAGCAATTTCTGTTTTCGGAAATGATTACTATGAAATTGTCTTGGGAGTTAGAAAAAAAGGTTTAGCATCTGCAGCACCTGCATCTACTGGTCAGGGGGCAATGGGATTTTGGTAATAAATTCATGGTGACATGGCCAGTGGCCGTGGCTAGTGGGCCTAAAAGAAAGCTATTGGTGCAACATTTACAGAGGCCACTACCGAAGACCATCACTAGTGAGACCTCATGAAACTATGCAACATGTTCGGCATGGCTGAAGCTCATGGCTAGTGGGCCCTGAGGAGACTCTGTTGGTCCCCTTTACCATAACAGTACGCAATGTTAGCTCCACTGCCACGTGGTGCTCATGGTCTCACACATGGCCTCACAAATGTTAGCAATAGGTTACAGGTAGCAGCTGCATTTGGGGTTGTGTGGCACTGTTTGTGGGTAAATCTGTGGCTCATGCAGGTTGCGTGAGGGCTGAGAATGGAGAATCAGGCCAGATACTAGCACAATTTGGCAGCTAGTTGGATCATGTGCCAAGGTACTCACATCATTTGCTAGTTACTACCATCATATGCCCAGATACTCGCACCCATTACATCATTGCTATTAAATGGCAGGGTCTTGTGCCATTTGCCAGGAATTGCAATCACATGTCTAGACAGTAGCTCTGTTTGCCAGGTATGCGTCATGTGTCCACATATGCACACCATGTGTATCGTATGGACCTGCAATCAAACCACTTTGCAACTATTACAATAATGAGACAAGCCACCCACATCATTTTCTATTATTGTTATATGCTTGGGCACTCTCACCTGACATCACGTTCCAGCTACCATTTGCCGTACCACTCGCAATATTTGATAGATATTTGCCAGATACCGTCCTTGCTAGGTATTTACATCATGTGCCAAGCTACATCAGTTGCCAGGTGTTGGCATCATTTGCCCAAGTACTCTCATGCTTTACTGGGTACCCAATCACATTCTTGGATATTCATGGATTTATGGTAAGTGAATAATCTGAATGCAATAAACGCTAAAGAGACATTTTCTGGCAAAGTATTTATCAATAGCAAATACTTCTGAGAAACCCAAACCTTTGCAACAATGGATTCATATTGATCTAGTGGACAACCAGCATCTAATCTATTCATAAATTTCCATTTTATTGCAAGGCAGAAGTACATTCTCTTGATTTCGATAGAAAGATGTATTACACAGCCACAATAGTGGCTGTGCAGTTATGGTATTTGCTATTCCCATAGGAAGAGCACTTTTTGAGCAGCTTATAACTTTGCTCCCCTGGACGAATCCATACCAAACTTTGCAAAACAAAGTATATGGCCCATTCTGAATTTATTTGCATAGTTTGGTGAGGTTTGGTCCGGGGGGGGCAAAGTTATAGGCGGGGTCCCAAAACTTATTTTTTTCCCATAGACTGAATGGGGAAAAAACTTTGCTCACGTCTACAGCCCAAACCGCTGGACGGATTTTCACCAAATTCATGGCAGGTGCAGCGGCTTGGTCCCAAAAGCGTGCTTTTGTAAATTTGGTGAAAAACCGTCCAGTAGTTTTTTTTAAAAACGACTAAAATGTAGATCACAAAAAATTAGTGATATCTATATCTGCTCCGCGGACACACTTCCCTGTTCGCTCTGCGGACAGGACACCGATTGGGTGATCGGCTTGCGTCATGTCCGCAGACATGCAGCATGTTTGCTGATTGGCTGGGATGAAACGTGAGGTGCATCAGATTGTTTCGATGCGCCCGCCATCTTGGATCCGTGTTTGGTTTCCGCGGACATTGCGGTAAAAGCAAATTAAAAAACACAACATTGCACTTGTTAAACTTATCAAATAATCTTTGGTGAGGTTAGGGGTGATGAGGATGGGATGGCATATGGCTGCAAGAAACAAAAAACTGGTGTTTTTTGTCACAAAAGTCAGACGGTAGATTTGGAGGTGTTCCACAATATGTGCCTAAACTACAGGCGAAACAGATTGCATTTTGGCATTCAAGGGATGGAGATGTATAATCATGGAATTGTGGACTTGTAAACATAGATTGTTGCTTCTGCAGTTTGCAACCCCAACCTTATCTTGTGGTATTACAGAGTAATACTACATTCCGAATGCCCGTTCCTCTATATTGTTTATATTGGTTGCACAATATTTATTAATATGAAATAAAAGCAATTTCAGGTTATTTTACACTCTTAATTAAAACGCTTGATGTTTATAAATTGATGTGCTGGTGCTACACCCAGAGCGCGGCAAATAAAGGGCTAATGATGTCTGTGTTCAAATGTAATTAAAATAATAATGGAGTCAGACTGGTGCCCCCTAGAGCCTGGTATCTCAGGCAGCCACCTGCAGTGCCTGATGCACGTGGATCAGAATTACAGTTCTCTTGGATGAGGTGAGGCAAGTTGTTGCAAACTAAGAATGTATTTTGATTCTGAGTGAAAGTCACCAGCTTTGAATTTTTGCTTGCGAGCTAAGGAAGCCCACGTATCGGACACACAGTATAAGGTTCAATTGGTTTTTGACCTTGAGAGAAAGGGACCATTCCGAAAGGAATTGAATGAAAGGAGGTTTGTAATAATGAACATATGATAAGGTTCCAAAACTGGGCTAAGGAACATGTAAATTCAGCTTATGAAGAATTGTTGGTGCGAACGCAGTGTGCGTTACGGTCTGAGTTACACCAAGAGAATGGAAATGGTGAATATAATGTAAGTTTGATTTTTGACGATTGCATACCCGAACGAGCATCAACTTATTATTATCTGACCATTATTTCTGGGTTACATTCTATTAGTTTGTTCTGTGTGGCATATTGCAATGAAACGCAAGTACAACCTTTGTGTGTAGTGGTCATCGAGGTGCATGTAGACTACCACTTAGTTCCCCCAGGTTCAATGCTAATATTTCATAAAAATGTCATGTATGACCATCTCGAATTGTGTACCACTTTCCATGTTGTTTTCTCTCTGTTGAGATTGTTTCATGTCTGTGCTAATCGTTAGTTTAAACTCTATGCCGAATTAATAAGTCAATAGATAAATTGTAATAAAGATCGGCTAGTAAGACACATTTCTGTTATGTTTTCGAAAACAGGTACTTCCTGCCATTCTGTGATTGTCATAGATTCCAGATGCCAACTGACGGCTTTTTTATCTGGCAGCTGCACATAGTTGTGAACAACTGGATCACAGTGACTCTTTTTTGGGATGATTGCCATGGGCCCATATGCCCTTATGCTGTACTAGCGATTAGGAGCAACATAACATCCTTTAAGGTGGTCTAGCCCCAAGTTGATGCAGAAGCACTGGAATTCACTGTGCGACCTAAACGCTTCTTTTATTGAAAACAAACACCTTGTGTACGCAAAAAGAACAACTCGTGCCTCTCGATAAACATTTTGGATCGCGAGCGAAGAAACAAATTTGCAATTTGATTGAATATGGCAATAGTCGGATGTTCTCGGAGCGTTTAATGTGAAATAAAAGTACTTTACAAATTGTACAGTGTTGTTGTTTTCTTTTAAAGTATGGTTTAATATTCCGAATTGTGACGTGCTGTGTTGTGAGTCGATGTGTGTTGATTTTTGGGTTCTGCGTGACGTCACGTAGTTGATTATGGGCGTGTTTGGCTACGCTCACGAGGAACGTCACCGAGAAAGGTGGAGCATATCACTAGGTTTGGTGATGTGAGGCTCAGTGGCGGGGCATATAATTTAGTGATGTCAGGGCAGTTTACCTTAGGCCGATGCAGCAATGGATAAGATTAGCACAATATGGCCGCGCCCTGCTGCCAGATTTCGCATGTTTACAAAAGAGGAAAACTAAGGTATGGTGCATTGGAAATGTTTGTGCGATGGATCAACGTATGCATAAAAATACATGCCCGAACCCTCGGGACATTAATATTTTCTGAGCATTGCACTTGTGAAATGTATCAAATAATCTCTGGGGAGGTGAGGGGTGATGAGGATGGGATGGGATATTTCTGACCTGATTTCGAATGAGTTTACAAAGTTTGGTGGGATTCTGTCATGAGGGGGGGAATTAGAGGGTGGCCCCAAAATAATGTGATGGCTCATAAATGAGGTGCCATTTGACAAATCTACACTTAATTTGCCAAAGTGATAATAGATCTAGATATAAATGTTTTTGCGAAGTTTGGTGAGATTTTGTCCAGAGGGGGCAAAATTAGGGGGGGGGCAAAATAATGTAAAGGCTTGTAAATTAGGTGAGATTTGATGAATCTATACTTCTTTTGGCAAACTGATAATAGATCTAGATATAAATGTTTTTGCGAAGTTTGGTGGGATTTTGTCAAAAGGGGACACAATTAAAGGGGGGGTGCCAAAATAATGTAAAGGCTTATAAATGTGGTGCCATTTGACAAATCTCCACAAAGGTTTGCAACAAGATTATAGATCTAGATATAAATGTTTTCGTAAAGTCTGATTGGATTTTTTGAAGTGGAGGTTAGGTTATATGACGTATCTGCATTCATTTGACACTTTTGAAAAAATAAAACGTGGGTGGATTTCCAGCAAACTTGCGTAAGGCGCATTGGCAAGGATCTACAAGCATGGTTTTGCAAATGTGCAAATGTTTTATTATTTGACAAGTGTCATAATGTAGTTACAAAAAATAGCAGTATACCTTTAGTGACTGAGGGGTAGCCTGTGGCCATGGGCAGTGGCCAGATTGTCTGGTTCATGGAATAAGGTCATTATCTGGACAATCTGGCTACTGGGCATGACCACAAGGGACAAAACATAGGATTAAACTGGCCATGTCCACTAGGGACTGGCTTTGTGGTGAAGTTATTCGAAATAAGGGTAGATCTGAAAGGGAAGAAAAATGTGTTTGTGGTCTTCTGCAGGCTGCCATGGAAAGTGAAGAGGGCCCTGTATGGAACCCTCGCCTTCCCATTCTATGGTGGCCATTTTGGAAAAGGATTTTCCTTCGTACACCGGCATAGGCGTCCCGGTGTAGGAAGCAAAATCCTCTTTTTTAGCACCATTTTGGGAACCTAGGTTGCTAATGGCCTTCATCCCCCATTTCAGGGGCTGGAATGGGGGGATAATGTTCCAGAGACCTCGTTATCCACCCTCGCTTCGCTTGGGCTGATAACTTGGGCTGCTGGGCCGGTATCCACCATTCCAGTCCCTGGAATGGAGGATGAACGCCACAATATTCCCATTAGCGTAACACAAAATGCAAATGTAAATGTTGTAAAATCTTATTGAGTCTATGTATTTTACTGAGAAATATAAAGTAGATGGAGTCTATACCTTTTTTTTTAGTTCTATTTTTTAACTGTGAAAGGTGGTTCCTAAAGGAACATTTATTTTGTTTTTGGATGCATTTTTTTGGCAGGAGAGCTTGGAAAGAAAGATGGGGAGGAAAATGAGGAAAGAGGCACCAAACACTAATATGGAGGGGCAGGTGGACAGGGGAAAAGGTTGCGCATTTGTAATTTCTAAGGTAGGGGGCAGTGTTTCTCATGCTACTTGATTACAGCAGTGGTGGTGCCTCTTGGGGAGGAGGGATGGCATTAGCTGATTCTATTTTGAGATAAATAGCAGTTTTGCTAAAAGTATGTACTGTCTACTAGACAGTCAAATGTTAGTAGACATTATGGTTAAGTTGCACTAATAAAAACCTATGAAATTCAATGAAAAAACCTTAATGGGACGTTATGGTTAAGTTGCACTAATAAATACCTATGAAATTCAATGAAAAAACTTTGTTAAAGGGACGTTATGGTTAAATTGTGCTACTAAAAACCTATGAAATTCAGTGAAAAAAAACTTTGTTAAAGGGTGTAATGGTTCCAAGTAAAACCGAAAAACCCCTGAAATTCACCAGTTATGGTAAGCTAAGCAACCATAACTCGCGCCACCGCCATGCACTGCTAAGACTAACACCCAGGACATCAAAGATGACATCACAAATGCCATTGATGACATCATGGATGACCTCCCATGTGCATTTACTTTTCATGAAAAGTCCGTACAAGGGATTCTTATTGTAATGTTAATAAAAAAGTGTCAAGGATCATTGGAATAAATATCATGAGGTACGTAGTGCATAAAGTTATGCATTAATCCAAATAGCATTGTATTATACGTTTTTTCTAATATACTAAGGAACATATGTAGTAACATAGGCGTAGTGTGCAGCAGACATGATGGAGATGCAATATTAATAACCTTGCCATGTTAAATACTAAAATTATAAATGCTTTCTTATTAGAGTCTTGCATACTGTGAAACTTTTAATAAGTACCTGATCAAACCCACTTACTACATTATTGCATTACTGCACACAAAACACAAACAGACAACAACACATACAAATACAGCATATACAGGGAAAGTGAAATAAACAAAAAAACAGCAGTATTACCCGACAATCTGCCTAACCTAACTGATTATCTTCATGCACAGAAATGCTTGTTCTGCTTCAAAGCTACTACTTCCCTATGTATAACTATCACATATTGTTACTAGCCCCTAAGGAAAGTAGTGTTAGTGCACTGCTAAGACTAACACCCAGGACATCAAAGATGGCAGCAAAAATGTCATTGGTGACATCACTGATAACCATAACTCGTGCCACTTGTGGTGGCACGAGTTATGGTGGCTTAGCTTACCATAACGGGCGAATTTCAGAGGTTTTTCCGGATTTACTTGGAACCATAACGTCCCTTTAACAAAGTTTTTTTCACTGAATATATATATACACATTTTAATTCTGTTTTATACTGATATGATCTGCTATGATATGGTATTTGTAACGCGCCTATACACAAGTGTTTCAAGGCGCGACGAGGCGGGGGGATCAAAGGGGAGACAGACAACGATCCTACTAGGCCAGGTGTCATTCAGATCGCGCAAGTGCAAGGGTAGAGGGGAAGGGAAAAGCGCAAGGGGGAAAGGGAGAGGGGAAAGTGCAATACAGGGTTAGTAGAATACAAGATAAATAATAAGGGCCAGCTGGTGGCAAGTGCAAGGTAAGTGCAGACAAATGCTGGGAGGATGGGCTGTAGGGATACAGAGACAGTCCCGCCGTGCTGGGGTTGCCAGGGAGGCAGTGCAGGGGAGAGTGGCTGGGCCAGGCACCGAGATCGGTGAGTGGCCCAGTTGCAGATTCAGTGCAGTTTCAGTAATTTTAGCAGGGGAGAGGGGGAGAGAAAGCGGAGGCAAAGAGGAAGGTTTTGAAGTGCTTCCGGAACCGGAGATGGTTCTACTCAAGTTTCAGGGAGGAAGAAAGGCTGTTCCAGAAGGAGGCCCCTGCTGCGGAGAGAGATCTACCCCCAAATTGTTGCTTGGAGAAGCGGCTGACCATGAGGGAGTTGGAGGCGGATGAGCGAAGAGCTTGAGAAGAAAGATATTTAGGAAGAGAGAGTTGAAAGTATTTTGGCCCAAGGCCCCAGAAGGCCTTGTGGACAATGCAGAGGGTTTTGTACTTAATTCTCGCAGCCACTGGGAGCCATTGTAATGATTTCAGTCCTGGAGAGATACGGTCCCTGGGCTTGAGGCCAAGGACAAGTCTCGCAGTCCTGTTCTGGATGAGTTGCAAAGGGCGGAGAGTAGAGGCAGGCAGATTTAGATAGAGGCTGTTACAGTAGTCCAGCTTTGAGAGAACCAGGGCTCTAGAGACAGTGAGCTTCTGGGGGAAGGAGAGGAAAGGAAGGATACCTCTGAGGAGGTGTAGCTGGTAGTGTGACTTCTTAGAGACGTCCGATATGTGAGGAGAGAAAGAGAGTGTGGAGTCGAAGATGACCCCGAGGTTTTTTGCCTTGCAGGTAGGAGCAGGAAGAGGGCCAAGAGAGGCCGGCCAGAGAGCAGCAGGGAAGGAGGGAGTGGGTGTGCTGATGAGTAGAATCTCAGTCTTACTGGAATTAAGGCAGAAGTCACTGGCGGCACACCATTCATGGATAGCAGAAAGACAGTCAGAGATGAGGGAAGAGGAGGCTGAGGGTAGCCTGAAAATGAGCTGGGTATCATCCCCATAGCACTGAAAGTTGGGGCAGAGAGCGGCGATTCGGTGGGCAAGAAGTGCCAGATACTGGTTGAACAGCCAGGGAGAGAGGTTAGATCCCTGGGGGACACCACAGCTAGAGAAAAAGATGTCAGAGAGGAAGGACCCCAGTTGGACCTGGGGGGGTCGATTGGAGAGGAAAGAGGTCAGCCATGCCAGAGCCTGACCAGTGATACCCAGGTTATCACGGAGACGGTTGAACAGGACGGTATGGTTGACAGTATCAAAGGCAGAAGAGACATCAAGCAAAATGAGAACACATCGGGTGTTAGTATCAAGGTTCGACAGCAGGTCCTCAAGGATGTTCAGGAGAGCAGTTTCCGTGCTTCTGGCAGCTCTGAAGCCAGACTGATGGTCATGAAGACTACCAACAGATTCAGCATGGAGATTAAGCTTGGAGATGGCCAGTTTCTCCAGGAGCTTGCCCAGGAAGGGAGTGATAGAGATTGGGCGATAGTTAGCCGGGCAGGAGGGGTCGGAAGAGGGTTTCTTAAGAAGGGGGAGCACAAGGGAGTGCTTGAGGGGGGATGGGAAGACTCCAGAGGTGAAGGAGTGGTTGCAGAAGTCAGCCAGGGCAGGAGCCAAGGAGTCGATGTGGTCCTTGATAGTTTTGGAGGAACTGGGAAAGTGTTTTGACGAGACTTTCATAGATCAGACTTGTCTCGAAACCTTGTCAGCAGAAAAAAGGGGAAAGGCAGAGAAGGAGGGAGGAGGGGTGGTTATTTTTCCTTGGTTGTTCTTTTTGTGATTGCTTTTTATATAAATTGTCTATTTGTGTGTAAGATCACATTTTCGATCAAATTCACAATAACAAAATTAAAAATTCTCTTTTTTGTTGCCACGTTACCGATCTCGATTAAACAATCTTTAAATTCCAAACAAGTAAGTTCATCCTTTTACCGTCATCCAATATTTAGCGCCCAAGCTTTCTGGCCACGGTGGGTTTTCAACAAGACAGGTGTAGTCTCCAGTTTACTTGCCAGACTCTGAGCTAAATCCAGCTGCTTTCCCAAGGCCAATCACTTAAACAAGAACACTCCAGAAGCAGGTGAGATAGTTTAATCTAAAATTATTTTCATCTACAGTGGGTACAGTTTGCACGAAAGTGGAGTATATACATACTGTTCGGTAACCAATACCGCGCAGTTAGGATGCACACCAATTGCACATTAGCACTCACTTTTAACACATTTGGGAGAAATGTCTACCAAAAACGGCATGTTAGTCGACACGTATTATGAAATGTAGGCCGCTGGGTTTCGTGCGTAAATCCCCTAATTGGGGCAAAAATCTCTCTTCTAGCCCCTGTCACAGTTAGGTGGCTCTTAGATGCTGCCTGATCATACATTGGTTTTACATATGAATATCCCCATTCCAAGATGGTGGTGACAAGGCCACTGAAAGATGCTGGGAAGCATTTCATGGAAATAATGTGACTGCCTGCACATGGGGTATAAGAAATGGCCCACTGGATCACATGTCTTGCCTCACTTTGCGTGCCACATACCTTGATATTCCGTTGATATTCTCTTCATATTCCCTTGTTTCATCATATTTGTGGTGGATGGTCAAAGTTTTAATTGGAGGGGTGTAAATATTTGCCAACTGACATGCAGGAATGACCAATCATAGTGAGAGAGGCCGAACCAACCAGAGAGGGTTTGGGTGGCATCTCCTCCCAAGAAAGTCTTTAAAATAAAGGGTTCAAATGGGGTGCTTTTGTCACTTAATGTGAAATAATGTCTAAAAAGCCACACAGTATGCAATTGGCTTTGTAAGGCAGCACATGAAAAAGTACAATAGATCAGTGGTCGAAGTGGGTTGGAGCGGTTGGGGGCGGAGCTCCTCTACTTTAAAAATGTATTTTTACTGTTCCTATACTTTTATTTAAAAAAAAGAAACCATTCCGGAATGGTTTTGTTTTAAAATAAAAGTGTAGGAAAAAGCTGAAACTTGCACTTCAATGCACTGCAAGCAGGTGGGTTTGTTTGGGGGTTTAGAATGCACGTGGGATGGGGTGTGGAGTTGGGGTTTGTGGGCAGCTGGGGGCAGGACAGCGGGGAACATAGTTCCACTACTTCGTTTTGAACACTGCAATAGATGCAAGTCACCAACAGTGCAAAGGAGCATTTTCCAACACATTTTCATGATGCCTTTGGCCACCAGGGACGTCAGTTCACTAAAATCCCAGGGGTAGCGAAGTGACATCACATGAACCTTGACCTCTGATGACATCACAGGAAGAGATGTCATTTGACCCCACACCAAAGTGACATCACAGGAAGGGATGGAGCATGACCTTTCACTTCTTGACAAAACAGGAAGTGGTATGACATAGCATTGTACCTAAGTACACTATGAAAAATATGGTTACGATGTCACTGTAATGTGATGTACATTTCATACAAGATTGGATCACCATATGTATCGTAAATATCAGTGTGTATAGGCCCATATTACCAAATTACTGTAAATGTAAGCAGACGTCCAAGGCCAAATGATGATGTGTTATAATATAGCACTTACGCTTAGGTGATTTGTATAGAACAAATATCGATACAATAGCGCCTAACCTGTGTTGGTACTCATTTATCAACCTCAGAGGGACAAAAGGCTGAGTTGGTTTTGCCAGGATTCAAACCTGTAGATCACACACACCCATCGCGGCAGCTAACGCTCAACCCACTGAGCTATTTTACCGGCTATAGCTATCTTAACGGCTATAGTAAAATGAGCGATTACATATCTGAATGTTCTCAAAGTCAGAAATCAATTAACACTCTCTAGTGGATACCATTAAACTGGTAACTGAGATTTACCAGCAGGCCAGTTCATCTGCAGGTCTGGTGCAAAGTTGGCTACATGTCAAGCCTTCGTGGATCTACTTTTCAGGCTTCAGAGGTTGGCAACATACATACGATTGGGAGGGTTCATAACTGTGTATTAAATAATTTAGAGTAGTGGAGGGAAAGCAGCGCACTCACACAGCATACTGTACTCTGGGCACTCGTTACCTCATGCATGCAAACAAACATCCTGCGTAGAATGCCATGGAGATTAGAAAGATAGAAACATTATAACAAAGCAATGTGCACAATGAAATCAAGGGCCACTTTATGTGCCATGGTCAAACATTTCCACACTGTACCCAAGCTTTTAGGCACAAGGATTTTGTCAAGTGACTGAGAACAGTGAGATGGAATGTCTTGTGAGGATCGTAACAGAGACAGTGGCAGAAATAAACAAGCTGTGAACTGCAACTTGCAAAAAGCAAAATACATAGTCCGAAAATGGATGCCTCCTCTACTCTAAATGCTTTTTGGAAGTTTTTGCCTGCATTGTCAATTTGAGGTGTTTAAGAACAGACTACATCAGTGACTCACCCCCTGAAGTGTGCCTGAAATAAACCTTTAATGAGTCTAGCAATTATTGTAAAGAATTCCAGAGAGACAATGTTTTTGTTATTTATATTGTTCCTTATTTAGGGTCACTCTCAAATTGTTACACTTGTGGAACACCCTGTTTTTTTTTTTTTAAAGAGGCCTGATCAAGAAAGCGAGCCACTCCAGAAACAAAGAGCCACATGGCGCTGGCCACAGCCCAGGAGTTTTCATTTGTCAAATTACAATTTTTTTAGGGGACCCCCAAATGACGTCCCTGCCTGGGAGGTAAATCAGGGGAGTCATGTGATTTACGTGTCCAGGGGCCAGACCTAAACACATGCAAAGGTGAAACCCAGAATCTTAGAGGAGACCCAGTTTCCGAGTTCAGACTCCAGAATGTGATCTCACTGGGGTAACCCAAAACAGAAAACGAACGCACTGCTACATTCTGAACTCCCTGCACATTTCTGTCTATTAGCAGGGAGGCCTGCATGCAGTTTGAACTAAGCAAATATCCAACTCCCACGTGCGGTACTTCGGGATTCAGAGGAATTACCGCAGTGGTTCGTCCATATTCTTGCAGGTATAGTGGAGAAAAGATCCCAGCCAAGTGCTTGATCTTTTTCCTGGAATTTTCCTTGAAATACAGAGTATTGCAATGTGTAAAAAGTGATGCGGTAATTCCATCACTGCCTCATTTTGTATAGTACCCTCATGCTTAATCATTTGCCCTAAAATCTCACCTTACTTTCCCACGAGGTTGAAAAGAAGGCTGATTGCTTTTACAGTGTTGGGTATCAGAGCCATCATTTCGTCCACTTACAACATCTTGTCTGGGGCGTTTCCCTGAACGCCCGAAATGTTGCACTTCCACCTGATGGCGATTTCAAAGCACCACAAGTCCTAAATTACAAGGTAGGGGGAAAACGAGTCTCTCAACAAACCCCTCAGAGAATTGCCTGAAATCGCTCCTTTTGCATCCAAGTGCAGAACGCAGAGTAGATTAAAATAATTCATCCCAAAATCAATTCTTCCATGGCGCATTCCACCGAGGACCATGCCCACAAGAAGTTGGGATTTTGGGGGACATAGCCACCATCGATTCGCTCTTGTTACCCATTTAGGACCTATGTACTATCCTATATCTTGAAGGCAACACAGTGATTAACATGGTCCCCTTCCTCCTCCATGACAATGGCATTTTCGGCAAACACTTCAACAGGAGTGTTCATTTCTGCGCAATTCATGCCTGGGTCATAAGTTGGGTATGGGTCATTGTCCCACGCGATGATGACCCCTCTCAAATTCTCTAAGGCTAGTAGCACATATTGGTACTAGGACTACATGTTTTGGAGTGTGGTGGTGATAAAGTATCTTAGCAAATTAAATGTGCTCATGAATTGAGCATTTGAAGAGTGGGTCCCAGGGGTCCCGAGACCACCCCTCCTCCCCCAAAGTTCATGAGTAGACAAAAGGCTAGAAATGCTTGCAGCTACCCATCTTATTTCGAACAAATCCCAAATGCACCCATGATTGACGAATACACTGAAAAGTATCCACTCAGTCAGACATACAGACAGAATACAGTGCAAATCTTTCCATGTGTGCGAGAAGAGCCCGTGATCATGGACAGAGATGCCTATATGGATAGCCTCGACTAAGCACGTAGGAGCTAAAATGCTGACGCCTCTAGTGACACCACGACATAGCAGCGTTAGACATGAAGCATATTCGCAGTCCGCCCTGCGTCACACACACATACCCTTGCATACATGAAGAACATAACTGAACAGTTCTATAGCTAGAGGACAGATACATATACATGTTGTCATTGCTTTTATTATTTTTTACATTAGCCGAATGCAGTAATGCATAACCGCACGGCACAAGAGATCCTGAGCAAGCTTGCTGATGCTTAAAGCCACTAGTAGTGTGGACATACAGGAGTGCATATGGAGCCTGACAGAACCATGTATAACCCATAGGGAACGTAGCATAACATGAACAATGTAGAAACCACATTATAAGGTTTAGGAAATTTACAGCAGGCCTCAAGCCACTGAACATGAGACGGAGCAAGCTGATATGGCTGCACAAAGAGCAAGATGTGAGACAGGCCCACAGCCAAGGTCAGAGAAACGAAGACACATTTCAATCCCCAGACGGCAAATGGACCAGCTGCAGAGAAATTGAATAAATCCTCATGAATGGGAGCTGTAGAGCTCAATTTGTGGTCTCTAAACACATAATGCAGCCAGACGAGACAATGGACAGCCAACCATGGTGCGAAAGGGGAGCCGGTCCCAGCAAGACAAACGCAGACTGCAACAAGTGGAGGGTGACGCTGTTGAGCAGCCCAAGATGGCTGCCTAGCTAATAAGCTCTGTGTGGTTCGGCAGAAAATCTGACAGCATCTGCGCAATTCGACTTCTTTGAGGGCCGCCATCGGGTGACGTTGCTGGAGATCACCTACTGCAGCTATCCTGCGAGTTTGGCATTGTTCTGCCCACTGGGGGCCTCCCTGTGGCGCCGGTGCCTGTGGCGGCCTGGTCTAGTGCGGCTGCCCCAGGGCACGTGTGCCTGCCGTGCCGCGGCGCTGGGACCTACGAGGCCGCACCCTCGGTCTGGTGGAGATGAGACGCCTGGGGCGCACGTCCATCGGCACCGGGCGAGCGGGCTGAGCTCCGGCGTTGCTGTGGGGGGCCGTGGCCATCTGCGAGCTGTTGCGGCAGCGCTGCCGGGGTGTACAGCTGGGGCTGGCCCTGTGCCAGAGCGTGGCCGCTCCATCCCCCTTCCGCCCCACCTCTCCTCTTGGAGCCGGAGCTCCTGTGTGTGTGGGTGCCGCGGGTGATCCCCGTGAGCCGGAGCGCCGGTGTAGCTAAAAGCCGCATGAGCGCTGGGCCGTGTCCCAGGCTCCAACTGCTTCCAGGTGAGGAGAGCAGGGGGACACATGGTATACGCGGCCGTGACCGCGCTAATTGGACTGCAGGCCGCTCATTAGACTGTTAAAGGGCGTTGATATACGCCGTGCTCGTGGACTGCCCAGGGACCTGTCATCTGGGCTGCCTGGCTGCGCTGGGGGCCAGTGCAGGCCCGTGTCACCTGGAGAAGGGCCGCATGGTCTGGACACTAGATCCTTCCCTCTGTACATCCCATATTTACAGCTGACTCTCCTGAGGAGCGGGGGTGGGCCCTGCCCTCTCGGGGGTGGGCCCTGCCCTCTCGCCCCACCCAGGCCCTGCCTGGACATCACTCAGACTCCGCCTCACCTGGGGGCCATGCGTTCCTCACACCTGCATTAAGGGTGCCGTGGCCTCTCTAGCGCTAACCCCTAGCACACATCCCTGGGAGTGGGCAGCTTTTGCACGCTGGGCCCCCGACCGCCTCCACCTCACCCGGCTATTGGTGTCATCCGCCTCTGCTACAGCGGGGGCCTGGCGGGTGTGCCGTCACCACTTGCGGACTGGCCGGATCCTTGTAGCCCTCATCACCTGCCTTCTCCACTGGCGCTGCCCCCAGACTGTCCTCACATCCACCGCCATCTAAGTATACCGAATAAGCAGAGGGGGAGCGCCAAGGGAGGAGCCAAGGATAAATTTGCGAGAGCCGTCTCAAGGGCTGATGCAAATCCTCCGCCACCCCTACAAGGGGAATCTGAGGCTGACTCCCACCCTGGAGCATCGGGACCTGACCTTACCACCCTCATGGAATCAATGGCTAAAAACTTTGCCTCCTTCCACGAGAAACTGGTTGACATAAATGCTAATGTCGCCTTGCACAGGACAAGTGTAGACCAAGCCGGGACCAGAATTACAGAGGCTGAAAGCAGGATCTCTACAAATGAGGATGAAATACACACATTGCAGACCACTGTTGCATTCCTGTCACGAGACATGATAGCAGTGAAAGCCAAGTGTGACGATTTGGAGTCCCGCACCCGCAGAAATAATCTACGCATTATTGGCGTTCCTGAGAACCTACTCAAGTGGCGCATGGAGGATGCGGTTGAGAGCCTACTCAAAGATCTCCTGGGCAATCTGGCTCTGTCACCGTATTTTACAGTCGAGCGCGCCCACCGTGCTTTATCCCCTCGTCCCAAGCCGGGCAACATCCCGAGACCCATCATCTCCAGCATTCTAAACTACCGGGACAGAGACCTCATCCTCCGCCTGGCACGGGAGAATGGGGACTTGCGCTTAGAGGCCAACACCATCAGGATTTTTCCTGACTTCTCAGTCGCGGTTCAACAGGAGGGACACCAATTCCTCGGTGTCAAAAAACTACTTAGGGAGCGCAATGTCCCATATGCCATCCTATTCCCGGCTCGACTTAAACTCACCCACAACAGAAAACTCTACTTCTTTACGGTCCTCGACGAGGCGGTGAAATTCATCGAGTCGGAAATACCACTACACAATCCAAGGGACGACCCGGCGACGCCATATAACCTCAGATCACCCTGCTCGAAGATGCCCATACTATCTGGTGATCCTAGATTCACAACGCGACCATGGAAACGCTGCTCTCTACCCAGTAATGATGCCTCCCTGCTGCAGGCGGCCGGCCACCACCTGTGCTCCAGATTGGGTGTAACACATTCTTCTTGATGCTCATGACCACCGCTTGCATTGAACTCTCCTACATCTGCATCCTTTTCCTTATGTACTCATGTTCGCTCCGGGGGCCAAACCCTGGTTCCGCCCACCGCAGAAACCTACTGTGGACAGCATCCGCTGTCCGTCTTTGATGTCCAAGAAGCCGACCACATGGCAACAATGCACCTCGCTGCATTTGCAATGATTCTGTTTAGGTTTGTTTGGTTGCCACTACTGCTGGGCCCAGATTGGACCATGGAAGGGGCACGCCCACGTTGGGTGCTGGCCGCCGACCTACGGGGGAATGGTGGCATTGACTTAACTGAAGCCGCCTTGGCCTGGAGAAATGTTGGCACTTATGTTGGGAGGGGGGGTCACACTGCATGTTGGGGGTGGGCAGTGAGGGTGGGAGGGGTGGGCGGGAGGGCGGTGGAATGGGTTTGTTGTGTGTTATGGGGGAAAATGGCAGACATGGTTTGGCAGACCACAGTGCATCGGGGGGCCCTGTGGGAGTGGCCTCCGCCCGCGATTCACTCTACGACAACAGTGGTGGGATGTTACTTGAATCACTGACATGCCGGTAACGGCAATTTCCTGGAATGTGCGGGGCCTAAGCAACTACATCAAGGCTCGTAAAATCATGGCATACGCCAACAGACACGGGTGTAAAATTCTGCTTCTGCAGGAGACTCTCTCAACGGGCCCGCTGACCAAAAGTATTGCTCCGACATGGGGTCCACATAGATATTTCACCTCATACTCCACGCGGGCTAGAGGAGTGGTGACGATGATCAATAAATCGCTCAAGTTTGTCCTCCACAAGAGCTATATAGATTCCGAGGGGAGGTACACTGTGCTACATTGCGCCATAGCCAACAGGGATTACTTGCTAGTGAATACCTACGGCCCCAACGTCGATTCTCCCGAATTTGTTGACCAGGTGGTATCCATATTACTGGGATATGTCAGGTTGCAGATCATCTAGGGGGGGACATGAACTTTATATTGGATACCGCGATGGACAGGACTGGTACAACCCCTAAACCCCTGTCTGCCGCAGCGTGCAGGTTGCTGACCCACAGGGCGACACTTGACATCCACGACGTATGGAGGGCCCTACACCCGCAAGCGTGCGAGTTTACGTACTACTCATCAGTCCAAGACAGCTCCTCCAGGATCAACATGTTTATGTTGTCCGGCCCCATGATGGGCACGGTAGTGGAAGCGCGGATACTTGCGCGCAGACTGTCCGACCATTCGCCGATCTTGGTAACCCTGGAACTGGGAACACCGGCCCCTACTATCAACACATGGCGATTCAAATCATCCTCTCTGCGGAACATTGTATTCAAGGCGGACATCCTCGCCGACATTCAGACTTATTTTGAACACAATTTGTCTCAGTCTACTACCTTTGGGGTCCGCTGGGACGCTTTCAAAGCCTTTATCAGGGGGGCGTCCATCTCTAGAGAGTCAGGAGTCCTTAAATCCATAAGAGCTGCCCTATCCCGCTCCGAAACTAAACTACGTGACCTGGAATGTGCCCACCCGGACTCGATCGACCCAAGTATCCTCTCTCAGATCACTGAGGAGCTCAAAACCTTTAATGAACAGGCCTCTAGGGAAGTCCAGTACTGTAGTCGTCCACAGGCAGCATGTAAATACGGCGAGGGTGATAGACCCGGCAAGACACTAGCCACGCTGGCAAGGGGGGAATGGGCCCAAGCCCAAATAACCTGTGTCAAGGACAGTCAGGGGGATATACAGTGGTCCAACCAGCAAATCCTTGAGGTCTTTACAGGCTTCTACTCGGAATTATACTCCCAGCCCACCGTACATGGCGACTCCCAGATGCGGGAGCTCCTGGATCAGATACCCACCACCATAGTCTCCCACGCTACTAGGGACCAATTGGATTCCCCTATCACTCTGAATGAAATAGTGGAGGCAATATCCGGTCTCCCTAAAGGCAAGGCCCCAGGTCCCAATGGGTTGACAGCTGAATTTTATCAGGAGCACGTGGAAATGTTGGCCCCTGAGCTGCTCGAGGTGTGGAATGAGTCACTCTGGCTAGCATCCCTTCCCACGACACTCCGTGAGGCCGTCATCATGGTCCTGCTCAAGCCTGGTAAGCCTAGCAATGAGTGTGGATCCTACCGGCCCCTCTCATTGATGAACTTGGACACTAAGATATTCGCTAAGGTGATCGCCAACCGCTTCCTGCCTGTCATGTCATACATGGTGCATGATGACCAGTCAGGCTTTGTTCTCGGGAGATCTACTTCCCACAATATCAGAAGGCTTCTCAACGTCATGGCACAAATCGATCAGGGTGTGAGTGCGGTCGCGGTCACCTTGGATGCCCAGAAGGCCTTCGACATGTTGTCTTGGAAGTACATGTGGATGGTCCTTGAGACCATGGGCGTAGGACCCAGGATGATCGCATATATTAAGTTACTGTACACCTCCCCAGTTGCCAGGGTCCGTGTCAACTCCCAAACTTCCGATCTGTTCCCTCTCTTCAGAGGCATTCGTCAGGGTTGCCCGTTCTCCCCGATACTATTTGCCCTGGCTACCGAGCCCATGGCGGACTATGTTAGGGAACACCACTCACGTAAAGGGATACGGATACAGGGGGCCCCCGAAATAATCTCACTCTATGCGGACGACGTGCTTTTGTTCGTCAGAGACCCCGATATCCACCTAGACCCTATCCCATGTGACATCACCCGCATCGGTACTTATTCCGGTTTCACAATCAATTATGCCAAATCTGAGCTTTTCCCTATCACGAGCTCCACAGCGCGCCTCGATACCGAGTACCCTCTCCGCGGGTCCCCCGACGGGATCAAATATTTGGGAATCCAGGTGTCCCTGACCAAAGACACTCTCCTGGCTGACAACTACTTGGCCGCTGCAGAACAGGCTGAATCTAAAATAACGCGCTGGCGCCCTCTTCCGCTGTCCTTAGCAGGGACACTGGCCCTCATTACGACCCTTGCGGAAATCGACTGACCGGAGCGCCACAGCGTAAATAGCGTTTCCGCCATTGCACGAAGGAGCAAAGTGCGGCCCATTCCGACCCATCGGGCACGAGCACCACGGCATGGCGGAAGTGCTAAGTCCGCGATGGCGGAAAAGACCCCAAAACGGCCCACACCGCCGCCGTACGGGGCCCCAGGTGCAATACCGCCACCCCTCCTAGCGGTCACCGCAGTGTGCGCCTACCGCAAAGTACGGTGGCCGGAAATATACGGAAACGGAAGTTAAAACACGGGCCCGGAACGGGAAACATCCCGGCGTACACCTATAAATACACTAAAACCACACAACCACTAAAAACACTACCCTGAGACACACCCCACCCCGTCAACCACCCTAGCGAAACCAAGAAAAATGGGAAAAGCAGCGAAGAAAGCGTGCGACCGCAAGCGGCAGGTCCACTTCTCCCGTGAGGAACTCACCGTGCTAACAGAGACCCTCCAGGAGAATGCTGCCGTGGTCTTCTCCACGCAAATGACCAGGACGGCACTTGCAAACAAGAAGGCCATATGGGCTCTGGTGGCACAGCGGGTAAGTGCGGTGGGGACCGCACCCCGCACCCCACAGCAATGCCGCAAGCGATGGGACGACCTGCGGATACGCGTCCGCAGCATACTCTCTGCCAACCGCAACATTGCCACAGCCACCGGGGGAGGTCCTGAATCACCCATCAAGTTGACCCCCTGGGAAGAAATCTGTGCCTCCACCATCGGAATGGAGAGCATTGAGGGAGTCGGAGGGATGGAGAAAGGAGTGCAGACATCCGAAGATTCAGGTAGGTGGGCCAGATATAACAAGCCACACAGTCCATCCATGTGAAGCACCATGCGTCCACATAGTGCAACAGAAACACATGTCCAGGATAAGGTCCACACACATCGGCCTGATAGCGCACGTTAAAACCCACAATAAATACATAAATAATTAAAAACCCCTAATACACGCACTACACGTGCAGCAGGCACACCCAAACTGCAGGCTGCCAAACAACTGCACCCTCACTCCACACACAAATCAAAGCACCTCCAAGGACCCGACCCAAATCACCCTCAGGTACCACCCCAAAGCATGTGATACAATGCCATTCCAATTCCCACAGACCCATCAATAACCCTCGCCCTCCTTTACTCCACCACAGGGTCCGATCCAAACGACGAGCCACAGGACACCCCTACCAGCACACCTGCAAAGAGGGCCAAGACCAACGGCCAGAGACCCTCCACCTCAGCTGCACGCATCAAGACACGGCAGCAGCACAAATCAGGTGGTAGCACAGAGGAGGGAACATCAACAGGCACCCCAGCAGCCAGCATGGCCACAACACCACCACCACAGGTCCCCCCAATGGATGCCACAGAAGGCACTGCCTCTGGTGGCAGCAGCACCATAGGTGACACCCCATTGATGGCAGCATGCTCGGACACAGAAGACGGGGATGTCGAGGTCAGATCCATCCATGACCTGTCCCAATCCCCCTGTCTGTCCCATCCCGTACAACATGAGGATACCACGCAGGGGCAGCCACAAGACGACGACTGGCCATCCCCCCCAAGCCCTGTGGCAAGGCAACATGAGGACAACAGCCCCTCTGTGACACCCCCGCAAATGGGCATGGCCCAGCAGAGGCAACAGTCCCTCGACAAGTTAATCGTCCAACAGCAGCAAATGGCCACACTCCTCAAGGACCATGCCGATGAATGTGGGGGCACCAAGGCAGACATAGAAACATCAACAGAGACACTTAGGGCAGAAATGGAGAGATGTACAGAGACGCTAAGGGCACAAATTGAGAGTAGCACCGAGAGCCTGAGAGTCCAAATGGAGAGAAGCACCGAGAGCCTGAGGGGGGAACAGCATGCGACGTCCAAAGACGTATGTGCCGAACTTGCCGCAGTGCGCCGTGTGCTCACTGAGCTCTCGCAAACCCTTAGGGACATGCATGGACGTGAGCAGGCAGACACATCATCCGTTGCAAGTTCCGTCCAGGGCAGCCCCCAACGTAGATCAGGGAGGAACCTGCGCTCCACAGGCAGGGGTGCCCCTGATACCCGCAGAGGGGGCTTGCAATAGCGACAGGCCACTGACAATGAGCATCTTTGGACACTGGTGTTCGGGGGGGAGGTAGGAGGGTGGAGGGGGTGTGTTGGGCTCACTTGGGTGGCGGGTCGATAGGGTGTTCAACATGATATCACATATGCCATAAAAAGTGCACGATCACCCAATGAGATGTGTGGACATTGATCTTTGTGTACTAGGCCATCATAGGCGTACAGTCCATATTGTGCATGTCCCAGACACACGCAGTGCCACGAGTCCCGTGTCCATGTATCAGCCCCCAGGCGTGAGTGCTAGAAGCATACATCAATGAGATACTGACGGATGTCACGGCCCTCCGGTGCCTCGCAGACTCCTTGAGGTGCTGCCACATCCCCACCCTCATCATGACCATCATCCGGTGCTTGCAGTTCAGCGTCAGGGGGCATGGGCACATTTCTACGTACGCACATGTTGTGGAGCATGACACATGCCATGACCATCTTTGCAACCTTCTCATGGCGGTACAGGAGTGCCCCGCCAGACCTGCTGAGGCAGCGGAAACGAGTCTTCAGTAGGCCGAATGCCTGTTCTATGACTACACGGGTACGTGAGTGGGCATGGTTGTAGTCCTCCTCATGCAGGTCCCGTGGGTTCCGGACTGGTGTGAGGAGCCATCTCTTCAGTGGATATCCAGCATCACCTGTATGTGGACGATAAACGTAGGATGTGGAATGCCATTGATACGTACGCACACCCCCCCCCCTTCCTGCCAGTACATTGCCAAATCACATACCCCACATCATCATGCATGAGATGAGACTCACCGAGTAGCCAGGATCTGTACCCTGCGTGTCGCTCCATGTAGCGTGGTATGGTAGAGTTCCTCAAGACCATGGAATCATGGGTTGATCCAGGGAATCGGGCACAACAATGCGTAATGATCCTGTTGGAGTCACACACCATTTGTACATTCAGGGAATGAAATTGTTTTCGGTTGCGGTACTGGGCCTCCATGGCATGTGGGACGACCAATTCAACATGGGTGCAGTCGATGGCACCAATGCAACCCGGTATGCCGGCAAGTGCATGGAATCCCACTTTTGTGTTCGTAATTTCCTGCTCCGAGCGTGGTAGGGAGATGTAGTCGTCTGCGTGCTGCAGGAGGGCATCGAGCACTTGGAATAGTGTCCGTGAAAACAGTGGCTGTGATATGCCATGCAACTGTCCGACTGTGTGCTGGTAGGTGCCTGTGGCCAGGAAGTGGAGTACAGACACCACCTTCAGTAGGGGTGGGATTGCGGTTGGGCTATCTATCATGCTGACTAGGTCAGCCTGTGTCATGTCCACAATGGCGGCTATGGTGTCCCGGTCCAGACGGTAGAGGGTGTGGATCTGCTCATCAGTGAGGTTGAACGGATGTGCTCGGAGGCGTGGGATTGCGGGCTGCCTGCGTGGTGGTAGTGGCTGTGCTGCTGGGCCTTGCTGGCCCTGCCTTGGCCTCCTCCTCCTCCTGCGTCTCCTCCGTGCGGCTGGTTGTAGTTGTTGTTCGTCTTCTTCTTGGAGTCGGAGCACTTGCAGTGCTATCAGGTCCCCCAGGGCCAACATCGCGAGTCCTGCCGGTAGCATTTCGCTGTGGTTGTGGGAGGAGACTGGCTGTGCAATTTATGTGTTTTCAGGCTGTATGGCCTCCACCTGTGGTGATTGATTCCACCTGTGCAAACGGCTCTCCCCTTTGGCCGAGCACGTCCCGCGCAATTCGGGTAATGGTATCTTGCTATTGCAATCATGTATTTGTACCCGATGGGCGTGTAAGATTGGTTGATATGTTCATTCTGCTGTGGTCCCATTGTTTCCCATACTATCTGTGCAGTCGCGAACGGACTTGTGAACGGACTTGTGAAGGGTCAGTGGAACGTAGTACTCGAGTAACGGTGGGCCCTCATGCATCACTGTACCGAGTTGCAACGACGGGCGGGGCGTCCCATTTGTGGGTGAAGGCAGTTGCCATTTTCACACACAGCCGCACTCGATGGAATAATTACTGATTTCAAACGGCCACAGATGCCTTTTCGACGTGATGTTGCAAATGAGGAATTCGAAGGGCGGCGCTTTCGGTTTCCAGCTAGCGGCGAGGAGATGCCCACAGGTCTGACTGCAAATGTAACGTTCTATTGTTCTATGTCCTTGAGACAGGGCCCATGGCGAGGGAGCAATGATTGATTTGAATAGTTTGGGATGCGCAATAGCTACGTGGGCGATGAGGCCGGCCATTCCCAAATACATGTTACTTCACAACACTGGATTTACGGGCTGGGGCACTGTGGATGTAGCAGGCTGCATTACGCACAGACTCAATGGACGTTTCTAATGTCATGTGAGTAATAATTCAGGCGTTTTGATCCCGGGATGAGGGAATGATGAATGGATGCATGGGCAGGTGATTTGGTGCAGAGTTTGCCATGTACAGGGCTTCTTGGGATCTATCCGCCTCCCCTACGCTATGTGAAGCAGGGCTGCCATAGTGGGACCATCGTCTATCTGGCCTTGTTGAGCCCTCCCTGTCTCGACGCGCCCTCAGACACTTGTGTCCATGCACGTTAACAGATGGATTCTGTTTTGGCAGACGCATGCACAGGTACACTCGTTCGTGATGGTGTTTACACCTAGGTATAGATGGTTATGAGTCGCAAGTGGCTTTGGGGTGTTGATGATCCTTTGGAGTGGGCTGGCATGCATATGGCTGTGGATTTCGTGTGCTCATTGAAGTGAGTTGTTCGAATGTAGTTCTGATGGCCATTCTGTTCTTGTTCTTTTCTTTTGGTTGACAGGTATCTCCTCCCCTTTTGCCACTGCCATCTGTATGCCACTCCTGCAGATGGATTTTACTCCCGACACCTGCTGCTTCGTGTTAATCGGTGGAGCAGCATTACGATCTTATGGGACGATCGCCAGTGGCCCACATGCCCTTACGCAGTACTGGTGGCTCGGAGCAACATTTCGGCCTTTCAGCTGGACTAGTGCCTCCCCATTGGGACGGCCCTGCGGTTGTGTGCGCTTCCTTTTTGCCTTTTCGTACGTGATTGTGGCTCTGTGTACCATGATGGGACAGGGCGTCACACAAGTAGTGGCTGGTCTTTTCTTGCGGATGCAGCCCACAATGGTGAAATGTGTTTTGGAGTTCATGGCCTGATGGCTGTATGGGCTTGGTGATTTTGTTGTGCATTAAATTTCTATTCTGATTTGGGCCGTGTAGCGTTTTTCTTTGCAAGTGATGTGGCATGTGCCTATATGTGGGGCGATGTATTGTGAGGAGATCTGCATTGGGTTCCTGCTTCGGGGTTTAGTTGCGTGGTACTGTGCTGGGCGCGTTTGCCTACTGAGCCCGTGAGGTCAGGGATGGGGGCTGCCTATATGACAGTTTGGATGTTGTCATGCTCAGGGGCGGGGGATTGGGTTTTGTGTGACAGATGGCGGTCAGCCAGGTGGACTGGTGGAATGTTGTTATTTTCGGAATGTTGCTGGTCACAGGTGCCTGTGTTTGCGTGCGTTTCGGGGGGGGGGACTGTGGTCATGTCCATTGGGATGGCTTCTGTATTTGTGCCATCTGTGCCCTGCAGCTCCCATTGGCCCCTGTTGTGTTTCTTTTGTTCGTTGGCATGCATGGGTGCTTTGTACATTTCAATGGTTGCATTGTGACTTCATTGCACCTACAGGGAGTTGTACTTTGTGGGCAGGGAGCGGTGTACAGGCAGTCAGTGGGGCCGTTTACGGTTGATTCGCGATGCCGTACTTCTCGCCATGGCGGAATGGTCCATTCCGCCATGCCTGATGGCGTTAGGTACATGTCCGCTAGGGTCGGAATTGGCGTACCGTTGCACCATGGTGGTGTTTGCGGTTTGGCATGGCGCGCGCGCGCGTGCTTAGTGCAGTTAGCGTTGGCGTTCACTACGGTGTCGCTAATGGCTTCGTACTTTGCGGTGACGGGTCATAGTCGCACCGAGCGCTATTCGATGGCGGTATTGCATTTCCGCCATCGTTTTTCCCTTTCCGCCAGGGTCGTAATGAGGGCCACTGTCACTGGTAAAAATCCTTCCTAAGCTGCTGTATATATTCACAAATGTCCCTGTCTGGCCTGGTAAAAAATATGCGCTCAATTCCTGTGGCACTCAGGGGCAGTGCGCAAAAAATGGCTTGGTATGACACTTCCCTACGAAAAAGGCGATTTCACTGCCCCTGACATGCTGCGGTACTGTAGCGCAGCGCAGGCGCAATTTGTTTCCTACCGGTACCCCGGACCGCCCCATTCCCCCATGTCAATCTAGAGGCCCTCGCGGCATCTAATACCAACATAATGTCCTTAATATTACATCGCCGATACGAGCCGGACTCACCTATTGACCCGGTTCGGACCACTGTGCAGGCCTGGGGACGGATATTCGCCACTGTTGCCGAGGAACACCCGTACTACAAATGGCTCCCTGCCTGGAATTTCCCCAGGCTGGAACCCACAAATGACATGGCCCTGGCACGACACTGGCAGTCCCTGGGATACATAGCCCTGACTGATTTCTATCCAGATGGGCAATTCATCACACCGCACACCTGGAAGCCGGGCCACTCGGGGTCACCTTTGGAGCTTCTACAATTTTACAGGCTCCGCACTGCCTTCCGCGATGCCTGGCCTGGGTTTCCCGCTGAACCCCCTGATTCCCCCGGAATCTCCTACATTGCCAACTCGGGTGGGGCCCGCGGGGTAGTATCCTCATTATATAAACTCCTCCTAACCTCTTCTTCACCACAGTCTTCTGGGGCCCGGGACGACTGGGCGTCTGAACTGGAGTTGGAACTCACCGACCAACTGTGGACGAAAATGTGCTCCCACACTAATAGAGTTTCTCTGAACTTCCGCTACCATACCATTCAGTACAAACTGTTGAACAGGTTATATTACACCCCACGCAAGATCTCCAGATTTGCTCACTCCGACCCAAGGCTTTGTCCTCGCTGCAGTGCAGAGGATGCGGGCCATCTGCACATGTTCTGGACCTGCCGAGGCTAGCTGCATTCTGGGACGAGATCCTGAAAACGCTGTCAGAGATATGTGACACTGTCGTTGACCCTGACCCACTGGGGGTGCTGTTTGGGATGTGGGGGGCTGAGGGAGCCAGAGGGGCCGCTAAATTTTTAAATGTCAGCTTTATAATTGCCAAGAAGTGTGTATTGCAGAGCTGGAAGTCCTCCTCCCCCCTACTTTTCAGAAATGGCTGAACTTATTGACATGGTCTCGGAACTGTGAGGAGGAGTACCTCTCTACCCTTCCGACCCACTCCCGGCCTAAAAACATCTGGACCCCCTTTAACAGCTATCTTAATCGCCTAGACACATCCTCCTCTGGAGACAGCTCATCGCAATCATCTTTGTAAAGTGCCACAGCTCTGAACGTTTTTGTGTTGCCACACCCATAACTTCCATTGTGTTATCGTTCATATGTACCACTGTATTCAGTCGAATATGTATTTTGCTACTCCTGGCTGCTCTGATGTGTGTGTAAGTTGCCTTAAAAAATAAAAGTTTTTTTTAAAAAAGACTGCAACAAGTGTTGCAACGTAAGGAGAATATTCTCATAGGCAAAGGTGGTACACACAAGTTACAATACAGACACATAATCCTTCACATGACCTTGAAGAGGTGCACAGCGAGCTGAGAACCCGATCGAGTGCCAGGCTTGGGGGAATCAGCTCTAACCAATCGCAGTTTAGTATTCCCGGGGTGGATGGCAAGGGGCACAAGCCAATGGTAAGCCCACTACTCTGCAACAATGTAATAGGTAGTTTTGGGCGATGGACATGCCAGCCACCTGACATGAGAGGACCATTAGAATACCACATATAGGTGACCGTATAGGTTATGGAACTCTCAATACCCAATCTCTCAGCCTGATAGGTTTGTTGGAGAAGGGCCAGAATATGACAAAATCGTCCTGCGCGCTGTGGAGCATCGAGCTGTACTTGAATCTTCCAATGTTCTCTTATTGATCCATGTTGGTTTAATTTGTGATTAACTGCTGTTTGTAGTTGCCATTGACTGAGCCCTCTGTTTTTCCTGGGGAGGGTGTTGGGCCCCCAACTCTGCAGACCCCCAGTCTCGCTCTGGAATACCTGGGAGACCCACCCAAAACGTTGGTAGCAGAGCTGATGGTTTGCTGCACCAGCCTGGCACAAAGCTGCCTCCTCCGCTGCAGTACTTGAAAGGGTGCAGGACCCTCACATATTTTGAGAAAGACTGGGAAAGGCTGCCAGGAGCCAGCTTGGAGAATATCCTGCCCAAAGTCCGCCAGGAGTCCAGGCAGACCAGGAGGGGGAAGTTGGGGGACGCGGCAGCCGAGCAGCACCAGCAGACCACGAAGTGTAAGTATTGACAGAGGCCCACGGTAACTGTGGGTGTGAGGGAGGGTATTGAGTACTGGGAAGTATTGTTGTATACTGCTGAATATTGTTAAAGTATTGTCTAGCATTGTTAAACTTAGTAGGGACAGGAGCAGAGGTAGACATCATTATTCGTGGTTAGAGCACTTCCAAGTATAGAGGTAAACGGTTCTGGTGAACAACCTAGACTATTGACTCAAAAGCATGGATGACAAAAGTATGTAAATAGTGGTTTCCTGTGGGATGGGCATTTTAGCTTGGGTCATAGATGACGGCATCCCTGTAAGGTTTAGCAAGGGAGCTGACCAAGATTGTGGAAGGTGATTCGACTGGTTAAGTCTCGAGAGGAGGTGTATTATTTGCAAAGCATCACAGAAGTTATAGATCGAACACAAGAGAATAGTGGTATACTCTTCCTGGAGGCAGGAAGAAAGCTGTGGGGTTTGTGTTGGGGCTTTGTTTATTGTGGGGGTAACAGGCTATAACAGTGTGCGCGCAGCATTTGATCTTTCAGTGCTACCTTGTTTAGTAAATTGGTGATGTCACCCGTTGGTTGCTACATAGGACACGGAGAGCTACACAGAGCGCACGAGACGGTGAAGAACTAGCATTGAAAAACTTGGAATTGGCAGATGAGGTGTACAAGTGGCGGTGTGCAGAAAGCACGTGTGCAAGATTGTGGGTGTGCCTGAGGAGGCAGAACATTTGTAAAGGGGCGGTGCACGAAGCACACCTGACTAGTTGTGGAGCAGGAGGGGCTTGCAGAAAATTGATAACATTGTGATTACATTGTGTTTCTCTATTAACAGTGGATTATCAAAACCCTTGATTTAAGGTAAGGTAAACGCGAGAGCAATATATCAAGGGAAGTGCAGGGGGGACACGCCCATACAGCCCTTGTGCAAGACACTCCCACCATATAAGCAAAATCTGTAAATATAGCAAAGAATGGTCTAAAGGCACGGAGGGGAAGTTAACTAAACCATGGCCACCTTGCAGAAGTTTCGCCAAAGATGTGCAGCAATCACTACTGACACACATACCGGGTTCCTATAAGGGAAAGAAGATAGGAAACCGCATGGCGATATTCGAATTGTGGAGGATGTTGCAAGAGGGAGCACGGGACACAGCAAGGCATCAGTGGCTGCTGAGACAGCAGGAGGGGTCCACGACCCCACCCTCCACTCCCCCACACATCCCCCTGAGCGTGGTCTCCGATGACACAGACGATGAGCAGGGCATGTACCCATTACAAGAATTAAGAGCAGCAGAGGGGTATTCAAATCTGACGTATAAACCACCACCATATACTAAGGAAGAGGGACAGAGAGGCGCAGGACAGAAGGGGACAAAGGAGGGGTTATGGAACATAGCAATGAACGAGTGGATAGGCGGACAGATCCTTCTGAAACTAGAAGGGAAGACGGATGGGGAAACAGAGGGGGCAGCTAAGGCAATGGAAGGTCTAAAGGGGAGCAGCAAAGTTTCGGATTGGGCTGAGATAATGAAGGAAGAGACAGGAAGGAGAAGGAAAGAGAAGAGAGGTTAGAAAGCAAGGGCAGGGAGAGAAGAGAGGAAGAGAAGGAGCAGGTGCAGAGAGAAAGAGAAGAGAGAATATAATGGGATTGTAGAGAGAGAAAGTGAGAACAGTGGGAACAGCGGGACAAGAGGATTAGAGAAGTAGAGGAGATAGAGAGATGAAGAGAGGTAGCAGAGCAGGAAAAGCACAACTTCATTTAGAGGGAACAAAGAAAGTTGCGGGTGGATGGATTGGCAGGGGAACACGTGCGCAAGGAGGAGGACGAACAAGCAATAAGGGCTGTGAAGACACAATGCACAATGGATCTGGGAAACAACAGAGCTGGAGGGGGCGGATGTGCAGAACCAGACAGAACAACCACGGAGTGTTAGGTGGAGCAGGCCTGGGAGCCGGGAGGGGAGCAAGCAGATACGGCTTGCAGGATATCGACATTAACATGAAACCCAACGTGAACACGACAACTAGAAGGCTGAGCTTTGTAGATGACTTTTGCAGTAACATATGCTTGGGGTCCGCAATGAAGAACAGAACAGTGGGATGACAGGTGGAGCTACGAAGGCCCCAATCAACGGGGATGGGCACAGACAAGCAAGTGACATGGGAGAGTGGGACCGGCACAGAGGGAACGGGACTCAACAGGAATGAGTGGAAACCACGGTTGATGGGCAACTTGTGTAACATCGATGATGTAGCACCATATGTAGAGAGGCTTAGAGACCTCCCAGAACGAAGGGAGGGGGAAATAGCTATAGTATGCTCAAAGGAAAGGTTAACGAGGGAACATGACGGCAGTGTCCAAATACCAATACCAGAACCTATAGACGTATACATGGGCATTGAAAAGTGGGGGGGCAACCTCAGTATATACCCTGGAAGCACACCGACAAGGAAAACATGAGGTGTAGGCTACCATTGTTATCACAGCGGGCTGGGAAGTAGATATACAAAAGGGAAAGGATGGCAGCGGATTAGAGGTTAGCAGTGGGGAACGTGAAAGGACTGTTGGTAGTGATTCCCGGGGAAGCTGGCGATGACGTATGGAAGAGGTGGGGTTTCCACGGAGTGACAACACAGAACACGGCACCCGATGGCTTGCCGTTTGCAAATTGGAGGGCTGCCGTATGGCAAGCATTAAGGACACAATACCCAGACACGTCAGACATTGGTTCAATTATGTCTCGCAAAATGGAGGTAGACGACGATCCCTTACACTAAATTCAGGTGATCCAAGAGCTTAGAGCACCTAGAAACTCGAGACCCGTGGGATAAAATAGTAGCCGTATTTTACCACATATTTTGACAGGGGTTACCAAACCTGTTCAGAAACAGTTAAGGAAGTTGGTAGGCATAGAAGCAAAATCTTTGCCAGAGATACAGCTTACGAATGTTCATCATTGTAGGCTATTGCAAGAAAAGCTCAAGAAAAAAGCACACAAAAGGAAGTTAGAGGAAGCGAAACTAGTGCAGAAAAAACTATCAAAGTACGCAATGGAGGGGGCAGTGATAACAAGCGTGAGCACACAGGTGATGCAGCAGCAGCAATACACAGAGCTGCCCATGGGGGAAGGAGTCATGGGGCGGGGAAACATGCAGCATGGGTCGCGAGGAAGAGGGGGTATGGACCACAACTACATCACAATCAAGGGGGATTTCCAGAGGGGGTTGGGGATATTGGCAGCAGGTGCAGCCGAGCCAAGGGGATTATGCAGGGGGTTTCCAAGGGTAAGGTAGGGAGCCACCACAGTGTTGGACATGCGGGCAGATAGGACACATTTCAAGAGCTTGCAGAAACAGGCGGATGCAGCAGAATTGATGAGCATAGTACCAGCAAACATATCTGGGGGACCAGGATGACTATTACATGCAAGACCAATTCCAACAACAGCAAGGACATATACAGAGTACACACCAGCAGGCACAGCTGATGCAAGCACCCATATAGCCAATGCAAACATCCATACCACATTATTTGCAAGCACCACATAGTAGAGGAAGCACACAGCAGTTGCTCCAGATACAAAACAGCACGCAGCTAAACAATGGCACAGTGTCACACATGGACTCCATGATGACAGCCCCCATCAGAAAACTGGGAGGAGTCACCATGGTAGGGAACAACCCCTTTACAGGGAATGGGATGTCCCTGTACCCTCAATAGGACAGCCCACAGACGGACTTGATTTGTTCCATCTTGTCGATCACACCCAACCCTGAGGAGGAACCTCACATAGGGGTGGTGATAGGTGACAAGACTTTTTCCTTTCTTGTAGACAGAGGGGTGACTAGGTCCTGCCTTCGAGAAGGAGCATTTAGATTGTCAGGCGATGCCATGAATATTCAAGGATTCTCTGGGGCTTGGGAAGTGGTTCCTTTCACAGACAAAATTTCTCTTTCAATAGGGGAACACGCCTTTACTCTACTCTCGACAGACACCTGTAAATATATTGGGACGAGACATTTTGAGCAGACTAAACATGACAATCTCATTCAGAGACAAGAGGATAATATGCTCCTCACCAGGAATACACATGCTCATGCTCAATCTAAGAGAAATAATTCAAGTTTATTGTGGACGGATTGTACAGAGGGGGGGTGCCAGTAGGCATGATATGATATGATATGATATGATATGATATGGCATTTATAACGCGCCTATACACGAGTATTTCAACGAGGAGATGTTCCAATACCTGGCAGATATTGCCATGGCATGGCTCCCAGGGATTACAGGGAAGATGTGGTGGGTCTCAAATGACTATCTGTTCAGGTCACAGATACCATTGGATGAGGCAGAAGGGACGATAGTTCCAATAGAAATTGAGGGAGTGGTAGTGAGAGTCTAGTGGATAGCTGTTCCTGGAATGGATGACACAGGACGACCATGGCGAGCAGTGATTGCAGAGGTAGAAGGGTGTTGGCTGACCACAGTGACATATGAAGAGCTATTCTGGGATGAAATGTCAGAGGCAGAGATGGTGTTCAAGCATGAATGTGACTTATTGGTTGAAGATACATTACAGAGAGGTACCACAGAGAATGGCAATGGCACTGGAAGCACCACCATCCTTTTGCGAGGATGACCTTTCCAAGGTGGCCAGCAACCTATGGACTACAAGTGCCTATTATGTGGGGCTTCTGAAAGGAATAGGGGGAGTGAAAATAAATCTGAAACCAGAAGCAATCTTACCCAGAGTAAAACAGTATCCACCTTCAAAAGCAGCAGATGAGGGAATTTATGAAACAATTGCAGTGCTAGTGGAGACAGGAATTTTAGTGCAATCAGAATCACCATGGAACACTGTGGTGTAATCAGTCAGAAAATCAAAACAGGGGTTGTGCCATTTTATCCTGGACGTACAGCCTCTAAATCACATTGTAGATGCAGAGTATACTTTGATTCCAAAACCAGAGACACTTTTGTGCAGCATTCCAGCAGAAGCTGCCTGTTTTACAGTAATAGACTTGAAGAATGCATTTATCTCAGTACCATTTGTAAGAGGATTCAATTCAACACTACAGCTAAGTCAATGCCTAGTCTGGGATACTGAATGGAAACCCTTATTGATATATCTTTATGTCCAGTTCATGCGTTCTGGATGACTACCCCTATATAACACCCCTCTCTTGGAATCCCCCTGACCCCACTGAGCCAAGAAGTAGTTCTGTTTTGCAAGTTTAAAGGTTTATTTGATAATTTAACCCTTTAAGTGCCATGGGTATTTCTCCCCAGTGCCAGAGCCTTTTTTGGTGATTTTGGTATGTGGCCATTCAATGGCTTGTAACTTTTTTGTTACATGAGATATCTCGGCCAAATTTGGCTCCTTTTTTTCCCACATGTAGGCGGTCGTAACGCCACCCAGGAATCCCAGGTTGCTGTAGGGGGGGGAGAGAAAATAAGGAAAAAGTGCAAAAATTTTGGGTTTTTTCAAAAAATGCCAATAAAATGATGTACAAAGAAGCCTGTGGTTTTTTCCTTGTAAGAGCTAGAAACAAATGGTTTGCTGTGCTGAGTTCCCCAATGTGTTGGCTTTCAGGAACAGGTTGAGTGGAAATGGAAAAAAAATTATTTTGATGGGGTTATCAACCGTTTTGTGAGAGGTAGGGGATTTTTGCCATTTTTGCCAATTGGACATGCATGGACGGAATGGAAGAAAAGGGCAGGAAAGCCAAATTGGAGGACAGAAAGGCATATATTTCTGAAAAGTAGACACAATTCCAAGTTTAGGAAAGGGTGATTTGCATAGGTCAGGCAACAACTAGGTAGGGGAAACTGCCATCGAATGGGGGAAAAGCGGGAAAATGACTGAAAAAAAAGGTATGTGTTGGACATGGTTGGCTTGGTACGGCAATGGCTTCTATGAATTTTGAGAAAAGCAATGCTCCGCTAAATTCCCCCGACTCTTGCAGTTAGGAGAGCATACCATTTTTGTAGTGTTTGTACAAAACAAGCAATACCACAAGCCAAACACTGAGCCATGGTACACAGGAGTTTTACGCTCACGGCCTGACCAGACGCACTTAGCATGTGTAAATTGGGAAAACCAATGTGGTGAGGAATGGCAGCCATACATTTTTTGAAAGAGCACAGGCAGACCTTTTCAAGGGTAGGTGACTTGTGCAGGTTACAAAAGTGTATGGTGGCTAAAGCAGCGACTAAATGTAGGTCACATTTGGGAAAAGAAAGGGTTGTGAGACAAAGGGCTCCAGCAAATGGGTCAAAACGTTATGAAAACCACACAAACACAACACATGGCCTACCGTCCCGCGTTCCCACAGGTGTCCCGATGAAAACGGTACCCCACATGTGTGGGTGCACCTACCTGGCCGCCAAGGGGAAAGCCTAAAACACAAGTAACCCCAAGTCTGTTTTCACACCGGAAATGTCACACTCTCACATCATACAGATATGGGCCTCGGGTGTCCAAGCCACCGAGGAAAACAGGGAACCCCATGCATTTTTGAAAAGAGGACACCCGTGGGAATCCGCAGAGGTGTGATTTGCGCACATCGCCCCAGATTTTTTTACCCAGACAGCCCTGCAAAGTCGGAAATGTGGGGAAAAAAACACTTTTTCCCGCACATTTCGCTCGCCGCACCCATCGAAACACGCCCCCAACAACACATGGCCCACCCTCCCGCGTTCCCACAGGTGTCCCGATGAAAACGGTACCTCACATGTGTGGGTGCACCTACCTGGCCGCCAAGGGGAAAGCCTAAAACACAAGTAACCCCAAGTCTGTTGTCAGAGGGAAATCTCAGACATTCTGCCGACCGGCGCAACTTACAGATATGGGCCTCGGGTGTCCAAGCCACCGAGGAAAACAGGGAACCCCATGCATTTTCGAAAAGAGGACACCCGTGGGAATCCGCAGAGGTGTGATTTGCGCACATCGCCCCAGATTTATTTACCCAGACAGCCCTGCAAAGTCGGAAATGTGGGGAAAAAAACGCTTTTTCCGCACATTTCGCTCGCCGCACCCATCGAAACACGCCCCCAACAACACATGGCCTACCGTCCCGCGTTCCCACAGGTGTCCCGATGAAAACGGTACCTCACATGTGTGGGTGCACCTACCTGGCCGCCAAGGGGAAAGCCTAAAACACAAGTAACCCCAAGTCTGTTGTCAGAGGGAAATCTCAGACATTCTGCCGACCGGCGCAACTTACAGATATGGGCCTCGGGTGTCCAAGCCACCGAGGAAAACAGGGAACCCCATGCATTTTCGAAAAGAGGACACCCGTGGGAATCCGCAGAGGTGTGATTTGCGCACATCGCCCCAGATTTTTTTACCCAGACAGCCCTGCAAAGTCGGAAATGTGGGGAAAAAAACGCTTTTTCCGCACATTTCGCTCGCCGCACCCATCGAAACACGCCCCCAACAACACATGGCCTACCGTCCCGCGTTCCCACAGGTGTCCCGATGAAAACGGTACCTCACATGTGTGGGTGCACCTACCTGGCCGCCAAGGGGAAAGCCTAAAACACAAGTAACCCCAAGTCTGTTGTCAGAGGGAAATCTCAGACATTCTGCCGAGCGGCGCAACTTACAGATATGGGCCTCGGGTGTCCAAGCCACCTGAGGAAAACAGGGAACCCCATGCATTTTCGAAAAGAGGACACCCAAGGGATTCCGCAGAGGTGTGATTTGCGCACATCGCCCCAGATTTTTTTACCCAGACAGCCCTGCAAAGTCGGAAATGTGGGGAAAAAAACGCTTTTTCCGCACATTTCGCTCGCCACTCCCATCGAAACACGCCCCCAACAACACATGGCCTACCGTCCTGCATTCCCACAGGTGTCCCGATGAAAACGGTACCTCACATGTGTGGGTGCACCTACCTGGCCGCCAAGGGGAAAGCCTAAAACACAAGTAACCCCAAGTCTGTTGTCAGAGGGAAATCTCAGACATTCTGCCGACCGGCGCAACTTACAGATATGGGCCTCGGGTGTCCAAGCCACCGAGGAAAACAGGGAACCCCATGCATTTTCGAAAAGAGGACACCCGTGGGAATCCGCAGAGGTGTGATTTGCGCACATCTCCCCAGATTTTTTTACCCAGACAGCCCTGCAAAGTCGGAAATGTGGGGAAAAAAACGCTTTTTCCGCACATTTCGCTCGCCGCACCCATCGAAACACGCCCCCAACAACACATGGCCTACCGTCCCGCGTTCCCACAGGTGTCCCGATGGAAACGGTACCTCACATGTGTGGGTGCACCTACCTGGCCGCCAAGGGGAAAGCCTAAAACACAAGTAACCCCAAGTCTGTTTTCACACCGGAAATGTCACACTCTCACATCATACAGATATGGGCCTCGGGTGTCCAAGCCACCGAGGAAAACAGGGAACCCCATGCATTTTTGAAAAGAGGACACCCGTGGGAATCCGCAGAGGTGTGATTTGCGCACATCGCCCCAGATTTTTTTACCCAGACAGCCCTGCAAAGTCGGAAATGTGGGGAAGAAAACGCTTTTTCCCGCACATTTCGCTCGCAGCACCCATCGAAACACGCCCCCAACAACACATGGCCCACCGTCCCGCGTTCCCACAGGTGTCCCGATGAAAACGGTACCTCACATGTGTGGGTGCACCTACCTGGCCGCCAAGGGGAAAGCCTAAAACACAAGTAACCCCAAGTCTGTTGTCAGAGGGAAATCTCAGACATTCTGCCGACCGGCGCAACTTACAGATACGGGCCTCGGGTGTCCAAGCCACCGAGGAAAACAGGGAACCCCATGCATTTTCAAAAAGAGGACACCCGTGGGAATCCGCAGAGGTGTGATTTTGCGCACATCGCCCCAGATTTTTTTACCCAGACAGCCCTGCAAAGTCGGAAATGTGGGGAAAAAAACGCTTTTTCCGCACATTTCACTCGCCACACCCATCGAAACACGCCCCCAACAACACATGGCCTACCGTCCCGCGTTCCCACAGGTGTCCCGATGAAAACGGTACCTCACATGTGTGGGTGCACCTACCTGGCCGCCAAGGGGAAAGCCTAAAACACAAGTAACCCCAAGTCTGTTGTCAGAGGGAAATCTCAGACATTCTGCCGACCGGCGCAACTTACAGATATGGGCCTCGGGTGTCCAAGCCACCGAGGAAAACAGGGAACCCCATGCATTTTCGAAAAGAGGACACCCGTGGGAATCTGCAGAGGTGTGATTTGCGCACATCGCCCCAGATTTTTTTACCCAGACAGCCCTGCAAAGTCGGAAATGTGGGGAAAAAAACGCTTTTTCCGCACATTTCGCTCGCCGCACCCATCGAAACACGCCCCCAACAACACATGGCCTACCGTCCCGCGTTCCCACAGGTGTCCCGATGAAAACGGTACCTCACATATGTGGGTGCACCTACCTGGCCGCCAAGGGGAAAGCCTAAAACACAAGTAACCCCAAGTCTGTTGTCAGAGGGAAATCTCAGACATTCTGCCGAGCGGCGCAACTTACAGATATGGGCCTCGGGTGTCCAAGCCACCCGAGGAAAACAGGGAACCCCATGCATTTTCGAAAAGAGGACACCCAAGGGATTCCGCAGAGGTGTGATTTGCGCACAACGCCCCAGATTTTTTTACCCAGACAGCCCTGCAAAGTCGGAAATGTGGGGAAAAAAACGCTTTTTCCGCACATTTTGCTCGCCGCACCCATCGAAACACGCCCCCAACAACACATGGCCTACCGTCCCGCGTTCCCACAGGTGTCCCGATGGAAACGGTACCTCACATGTGTGGGTGCACCTACCTGGCCGCCAAGGGGAAAGCCTAAAACACAAGTAACCCCAAGTCTGTTGTCAGAGGGAAATCTCAGACATTCTGCCGACCGGCGCAACTTACAGATACGGGCCTCGGGTGTCCAAGCCACCGAGGAAAACAGGGAACCCCATGCATTTTTGAAAAGAGGACACCCGTGGGAATCCTCAGAGGTGTGATTTGCGCACATCGCCCCAGATTTTTTTACCCAGACAGCCCTGCAAAGTCGGAAATGTGGGGAAAAAAACGCTTTTTCCGCACATTTCGCTCGCCGCACCCATCGAAACACGCCCCCAACAACACATGGCCTACCGTCCCGCGTTCCCATAGGTGTCCCGATGAAAACGGTACCTCACATGTGTGGGTGCACCTACCTGGCCGCCAAGGGGAAAGCCTAAAACACAAGTAACCCGAAGTCTGTTGTCAGAGGGAAATCTCAGACATTCTGCCGACCGGCGCAACTTACAGATATGGGCCTCGGGTGTCCAAGCCACCGAGGAAAACAGGGAACCCCATGCATTTTTGAAAAGAGGACACCCGTGGGAATCTGCAGAGGTGTGATTTGCGCACATCTCCCCAGATTGTTTTACCCAGACAGCCCTGCAAAGTCGGAAATGTGGGGAAAAAAACGCTTTTTCCGCACATTTCGCTCGCCGCACCCATCGAAACACGCCCCCAACAACACATGGCCTACCGTCCCGCGTTCCCACAGGTGTCCCGATGAAAATGGTACCTCACATGTGTGGGTGCACCTACCTGGCCGCCAAGGGGAAAGCCTAAAACACAAGTAACCCCAAGTCTGTTGTCAGAGGGAAATCTCAGACATTCTGCCGACCGGCGCAACTTACAGATACGGGCCTCGGGTGTCCAAGCCACCGAGGAAAACAGGGAACCCCATGCATTTTCGAAAAGAGGACACCCGTGGGAATCCGCAGAGGTGTGATTTGCGCACATCGCCCCAGATTTTTTTACCCAGACAGCCCTGCAAAGTCGGAAATGTGGGGAAAAAAATGCTTTTTCCGCACATTTCGCTCGCCGCACCCATCGAAACACGCCCCCAACAACACATGGCCTACTGTCCCGCGTTCCCACAGGTGTCCCGATGAAAACGGTACCTCACATGTGTGGGTGCACCTACCTGGCCGCCAAGGGGAAAGCCTAAAACACAAGTAACCCCAAGTCTGTTGTCAGAGGGAAATCTCAGACATTCTGCCGACCGGCGCAACTTACAGATATGGGCCTCGGGTGTCCAAGCCACCGAGGAAAACAGGGAACCCCATGCATTTTCGAAAAGAGGACACCCGTGGGAATCCACAGAGGTGTGATTTGCGCACATCGCCCCAGATTTTTTTACCCAGACAGCCCTGCAAAGTCGGAAATGTGGGGAAAAAAACGCTTTTTCCGCACATTTCGCTCGCCGCACCCATCGAAACATGCCCCCAACAACACATGGCCTACCGTCCCGCGTTCCCACAGGTGTCCCGATGAAAACGGTACCTCACATGTGTGGGTGCACCTACCTGGCCGCCAAGGGGAAAGCCTAAAACACAAGTAACCCCAAGTCTGTTGTCAGAGGGAAATCTCAGACATTCTGCCGACCGGCGCAACTTACAGATATGGGACTCGGGTGTCCAAGCCACCGATGAAAACAGGGAAACCCATGCATTTTCGAAAAGAGGACACCCGTGGGAATCCGCAGAGGTGTGATTTGCGCACATCGCCCCAGATTTTTTTACCCAGACAGCCATGCAAAGTCGGAAATGTGGGGAAAAAAACACTTTTTCCGCACATTTCGCTCGCCGCACCCATCGAAACACGCCCCCAACAACACATGGCCTACCGTCCCGCATTCCCACAGGTGTCCCGATGAAAATGGTACCTCACATGTGTGGGTGCACCTACCTGACCGCCAAGGGGAAAGCCTAAAACACAAGTAACCCCAAGTCTGTTGTCAGAGGGAAATCTCAGACATTCTGCCGACCGGCGCAACTTACATATATGGGCCTCGGGTGTCCAAGCCACCGAGGAAAACAGGGAACCCCATGCATTTTCGAAAAGAGGACACCCGTGGGAATCCGCAGAGGTGTGATTTGCGCACATCGCCCCAGATTTTTTTACCCAGACAGCCCTGCAAAGTCAGAAATGTGGGGAAAAAAATGCTTTTTCCGCACATTTCGCTCGCCGCACCCATCGAAACACGGCCCCAACAACACGTGGCCTACCGTCCCGCGTTCCCACAGGTGTCCCAATGAAAACGGTACCTCACATGTGTGGGTGCACCTACCTGGCCGCCAAGGGGAAAGCCTAAAACACAAGTAACCCCAAGTCTGTTGTCAGAGGGAAATCTCAGACATTCTGCCGACCGGCGCAACTTACAGATATGGGCCTCGGGTGTCCAAGCCACCGAGGAAAACAGGGAACCCCATGCATTTTCGAAAAGAGGACACCCGTGGGAATCCGCAGAGGTGTGATTTGCGCACATCGCCCCAGATTTTTTTACCCAGACAGCCCTGTAAAGTCGGAAATGTGGGGAAAAAAACGCTTTTTCCGCACATTTCGCTCGCCGCACCCATCGAAACACGCACCCAACAACACATGGCCTACTGTCCCACGTTCCCACAGGTGTCCCTATGAAAACGGTACCCCACATGTGTGGGTGCACCTACCTGGCCGCCAAGGGGAAAGCCTAAAACACAAGTAACCCCAAGTCTGTTGTCAGAGGGAAATCTCAGACATTCTGCCGACCGGCGCAACTCACAGATATGGGCCTCGGGTGTCCAAGCCACCGAGGAAAACAGGGAACCCCATGCATTTTCGAAAAGAGGACACCTGTGGGAATCCGCAGAGGTGTGATTTGCGCACATCGCCCCAGATTTTTTTACCCAGACAGCCCTGCAAAGTCGGAAATGTGGGGAAAAAAACGCTTTTTCCGCACATTTAGCTCGCCGCACCCATCGAAACACGCCCCCAACAACACATGGCCTACCGTCCCGCGTTCCCACAGGTGTCCTGATGAAAACGGTACCTCACATGTGTGGGTGCACCTACCTGGCCGCCAAGGGGAAAGCCTAAAACACAAGTAACCCCAAGTCTGTTGTCAGAGGGAAATCTCAGACATTCTGCCGACCGGCGCAACTTACAGATATGGGCCTCGGGTGTCCAAGCCACCGAGGAAAACCGGGAACCCCATGCATTTTCGAAAAGAGGACACCCGTGGGAATCTGCAGAGGTGTGATTTGCGCACATCGCCCCAGATTTTTTTACCCAGACAGCCCTGCAAAGTCGGAAATGTGGGGAAAAAAACGCTTTTTCCGCACATTTCGCTCGCCGCACCCATCAAAACACGCCCCCAACAACACATGGCCTACCGTCCCGCGTTCCCACAGGTGTCCCGATGAAAACGGTACCTCACATGTGTGGGTGCACCTACCTGGCCGCCAAGGGGAAAGCCTAAAACACAAGTAACCCCAAGTCTGTTGTCAGAGGGAAATCTCAGACATTCTGCCGACCGGCGCAACTTACAGATATGGGCCTCGGGTGTCCAAGCCACTGAGGAAAACAGGGAACCCCATGCATTTTCGAAAAGAGGACACCCGTGGGAATCCGCAGAGGTGTGATTTGCGCACATCGCCCCAGATTTTTTTACCCAGACAGCCCTGCAAAGTCGGAAATGTGGGGAAAAAAACGCTTTTTCCGCACATTTCGCTTGCCGCACCCATCGAAACACGCCCCCACCAACACATGGCCTACCGTCCCGCGTTCCCACAGGTGTCCCGATGAAAATGGTACCTCACATGTGTGGGTGCACCTACCTAGCCGCCAAGGGGAAAGCCTAAAACACAAGTAATCCCAAGTCTGTTGTCAGAGGGAAATCTCAGACATTCTGCCGACCGGCGCAACTTACAGATATGGGCCTCGGGTGTCCAAGCCACCGAGGAAAACAGGGAACCCCATGCATTTTCGAAAAGAGGACACCCGTGGGAATCCGCAGAGGTGTGATTTGCGCACATCGCCCCAGATTTTTTTACCCAGACAGCCCTGCAAAGTCGGAAATGTGGGGAAAAAAACGCTTTTTCCGCACATTTTGCTCGCCGCACCCATCGAAACACGCCCCCAACAACACATGGCCTACCGTCCCGCATTCCCACAGGTGTCCCGATGAAAACGGTACCTCACATGTGTGGGTGCACCTACCTGGCCGCCAAGGGGAAAGCCTAAAACACAAGTAACCCCAAGTCTGTTGTCAGAGGGAAATCTCAGACATTCTGCCGAGCGGCGCAACTTACAGATATGGGCCTCGGGTGTCCAAGCCACCGAGGAAAACAGGGAACCCCATGCATTTTCCAAAAGAGGACACCCGTGGGAATCCGCAGAGGTGTGATTTGCGCACATCGCCCCAGATTTTTTTACCCAGACAGCCCTGCAAAGTCAGAAATGTGGGGAAAAAAATGCTTTTTCCGCACATTTCGCTCGCCGCACCCATCGAAACACGGCCCCAACAACACGTGGCCTACCGTCCCGCGTTCCCACAGGTGTCCCGATGAAAACGGTACCTCACATGTGTGGGTGCGCCTACCTGGCCGCCAAGGGGAAAGCCTAAAACACAAGTAACCCCAAGTCTGTTGTCAGAGGGAAATCTCAGACATTCTGCCGACCGGCGCAACTCACAGATATGGGCCTCGGGTGTCCAAGCCACCGAGGAAAACAGGGAACCCCATGCATTTTCGAAAAGAGGACACCTGTGGGAATCCGCAGAGGTGTGATTTGCGCACATCGCCCCAGATTTTTTTACCCAGACAGCCCTGCAAAGTCGGAAATGTGGGGAAAAAAACGCTTTTTCCGCACATTTCGCTCGCCGCACCCATCGAAACACGCCCCCAACAACACATGGCCTACCGTCCCGCGTTCCCACAGGTGTCCCGATGAAAACGGTACCTCACATGTGTGGGTGCACCTACCTGGCCGCCAAGGGGAAAGCCTAAAACACAAGTAACCCCAAGTCTGTTGTCAGAGGGAAATCTCAGACATTCTGCCGACCGGCGCAACTTACAGATATGGGACTCGGGTGTCCAAGCCACCGAGGAAAACAGGGAAACCCATGCATTTTCGAAAAGAGGACACCCGTGGGAATCCGCAGAGGTGTGATTTACGCACATCGCCCCACATTTTTTTACCCAGACAGCCCTGCAAAGTCGGAAATGTGGGGAAAAAAATGCTTTTTCCGCACATTTCGCTCACCGCACCCATCGAAACACGCCCCCAACAACACATGGCCTACCGTCCCGCGTTCCCACAGGTGTCCCGATGAAAACGGTACCTCACATGTGTGGGTGCACCTACCTGGCCGCCAAGGGGAAAGCCTAAAACACAAGTAACCCCAAGTCTGTTGTCAGAGGGAAATCTCAGACATTCTGCCGACCGGCGCAACTTACAGATATGGGCCTCGGGTGTCCAAGCCACCGAGGAAAACAGGGAACCCCATGCATTTCCGAAAAGAGGACACCCGTGGGAATCCGCAGAGGTATGATTTGCGCACATCGCCCCAGAATTTATTACCCAGACACCCCCGCAAAGTCCGAAATGTGCCCCGGACTTTGCGGGGGTGTCTGGGTAATAAATTCTGGGGCGATGTGCGCAAATCATACCTCTGCGGATTCCCACGGGTGTCCTCTTTTCGGAAATGCATGGGGCTCCCTGTTTTCCTCGGTGGCTTGGACACCCGAGGCCCATATCTGTAAGTTGCGCCTGTGGGCAGAATGTCTGAGATTTCCCTCTGACAACAGACTTGGGGTTACTTGTGTTTTAGGCTTTCCCCTTGGCGGCCAGGTAGGTGCACCCACACATGTGAGGTACCGTTTTCATCGGGACACCTGTGGGAACGCGGGACGGTAGGCCATGTGTTGTTGGGGGCGTGTTTCGATGGGTGCGGCGAGTGAAATGTGCGGAAAAAGCATTTTTTTCCCCACATTTCCGACTTTGCAGGGCTGTCTGGGTAAAAGAATCTGGGGCGATGTGCGCAAATCACACCTCTGCGGATTCCCACGGGTGTCCTCTTTTCGAAAATGCATGGGGTTCCCTGTTTTCCTCGGTGGCTTGGACACCCGAGGCCCATATCTGTAAGTTGCGCCGGTCGGCAGAATGTCTGAGATTTCCCTCTGACAACAGACTTGGGGTTACTTGTGTTTTAGGCTTTCCCCTTGGCGGCCAGGTAGGTGCACCCATCACATGTGAGGTACCGTTTTCGTCGGGACACCTGTGGGAACATGAGAAGGTATGACACCTGCTGTTGGCGACGTGTTTCGGTGAGTGGACACAGGGAATTGTCTCTGAAATTGGCCGGAAATGAAGACAATTCTCAGACATTTTGCTCTGGCCACCCACCGAAACACACCGACAACAACACGTGGCCTACCTTCCCGCGTCCCCACACGTGTCCCGATGAAAACGGTACCTCACATGTGTGGGTGCACCTACCGGGGGCGCAAAAGGAAAAGGGTAACCGACTGGGAACCCCAAGCCATTCGCCACTGCCCATGTTGTTCATGTGGGCAACCTACAGATTTGGGCCTAGGGTGTCGCAGCCAGCAAGGGAAACGGGGAACCCCATGCATTTCCCAAAAGAGGACACCCGTGGGAATCCACAGAGGTCTGACTTACGCAAATCGGCCCAGAATGTAATACCCAGAACCACCAGCAAAGACCCACATGGGAGAAGGGTGCCCAAGGCCAGGGATATTACCGCCGACTTTGCTGGAGCCCTGGCTGCCCTGCGTTACAGCTTCTCCCCACCAAGGAGTCTTGGCAGTGTGCCAATACCTCCCCGAAGGGAAAAGCTGTAATGCAGCCCAGCCGCAACTCCAGGACAGTTGGAGGTGATTTGCCCAGACGGGCCATTCCCACCCACACCACCAACAATCCAGCCCCAGTCTCACCCACCCCACTGACAGTGGGCCCTAACCATAGAATAATAAAAAACAGTACTCACATAACGTTGCAGCTGCTCGGGTAGAAAAAGCTGTAAACAAAACAAAGAACATGTGTTACCTACGGTCACACCAGCAAAATGTAGCCCTCCCCGGGGGCAGATAAGGGGGGGGGGCTGTCCTGCACCCCTCCCTGGGCTCAGGCGTCCGTTCCTAGGAGCAGATATCTGGTCCAGGAAGGGCTGCATGACTTGGCACCCACTCCATTGCGGGTGGGGCGGAGGGTGTCAACCCCGCATCCCATTAGAAAATTCCCTGATATGATATGATAAGGCATTTGTAACGCGCCTATACACAAGTGTTTCAACCCTTTGACCCTTTGGGGTGCCCCACCGCCCCCCCCTAAAAAGCGTTCCACCATTTTCATTTTTTTCCTTTGGTAACCCAACTCCCCTTGGTGCAGAGGGTCACATTGGTGTGCCAATCTGGCGCCGGGGTCCCCAAACCTTACTGCCCCACCCACTGGGGGGGGCCTGTCCCACCATTTTTGGGGGCCCTCTCCCACCCCACCCCCAATGGCTGGGGGACACACCTCATGCAGGCCTCCCTGGGCCTCCTCCAAACGGCTGTGTGAGGTACACCCCACCTCCATTTGGGGTGAGGGGGGAGAGGGCCACCCCAAAAGGTGGGGCAGGACCCCCAATAGATGGGGCAGTAGGGTTTGGGCACCCTGGGGGCAGATAGTCACACTAATGTGGCCATCTGCACCAAGCAAAGTAGGGTAAACAAAAAACAAAATACAAATTCACAGGCTGCTTTTTTGGGGGGGCTGAGGGCCACCCTAAATTGGCAGCGCATGATTTACCGCAACGGGGGGTGGCCCTCAACGCCCCCCACCCCAAATGGAGGGCCCCACCTCATGCAACCCTCCCTGGGGGCAGATAGGGGGGGGCCCACCTCATGCATCCCTCCCTGGGGTCAGATGCCCCTTCCTAGGAGCAGATATCTGCCCCCAGGGAGGGTTGCATGAGGTGGGGCCCGCCATTTGGGGTGGGGGGGTTGAGGGCCACCCCCCGTTGTGGTACATTAGGCGCTGCCAATTTAGGGTGGCCCTCAGCCCCCCCTAAAAAGCAGCCTGTGATTGTGCATTTTGTTTTTTGTTTACCCAACTTGGCTTGGTGCAGATGGGCCTATTAGTGTGGCTATCTGCCCCCAGGGTGCCCAAACCCTACTGCCCCATCTATTGGGGGTCCTGCCCCACCTTTTGGGGTGCCCCTTTCCCCCCTCACCCCAAATGGAGGTGGGGTGTACCTCACGCAGCCGTTTGGAGGAGGCCCAGGGAGGCCTGCATGAGGTGTGTCCCCCAGCCATTGGGGGTGGGGTGGGGGGGGGGGCACCCCAAAAGGTGGGGCAGGACCCCCAATAGATGGGGCAGTAAGGTTTGGGCACCCTGGGGGCAGATAGCCACACTAATGGGCCCATCTGCACCAAGCCAAGGTGGGTAAACAAAAAAAAATATACAAAATCACAGGCTGCTTTTTAGGGGGGGCTGAGGGCCACCCTAAATTGGCAGCGCATGATGTACCACAATGGGGGGTGGCCCTCAACCCCCCCCACCCCAAATGGAGGGCCCCACCTCATGCAACCCTCCCTGGGGGCAGATAGGGGGGGCCCACCTCATGCATCCCTCCCTGGGGTCAGATGCCCCTTCCTAGGAGCAGATATCTGCCCCCAGGGAGGGTTGCATGAGGTGGGGCCCCAAAATTGGCAGCGCCTGATGTACCGCAACGGGGGGTGACCCTCAACCCCCCCACCCCAAATGGAGGGCCCCACCTCATGCAACCCTCCCTGGGGGCAGATGGGGGGGCCCCACCTCATGCATCCCTCCCTGGGGTCAGATGTCCCTTCCTAGGAGCAGATATCTGCCCCCAGGGAGGGTTGCAAGGGGTGCCCCCTTTCTACTTTGGTTGGGGAGGCACCCCCCCATGGGGGGACACCCCCCCCTTTGATTCAGTAAAAAAATCCATGGTGGCTAGTGGCCCCCACCCCTTCCCCCACCCCCGTTTCCCATCATTTCATTTTTTTTATTTTTTTTACATTCCCTTGGGGCAGATGGTCAGCCATCTGCCCCAGGGTTCACATGCACGTGCCCCCATGCTTTGGGGTCGGGAGGGGGGAGAGGGCTGCTTACTTGAAGCAGCCCCCTTCCCCCCCCACCTCACAAAGAGATCCATGGTGGTCTAGTGGGTTGCTGGTCACGGATCGAGCACTCTGCGCCGATCCGTGACCAGCAATGCCTCATATGTGGTGTCCTTGGAAAGGGGAGAAAGTCCCCTTTCCAGGGACACCACTTTTTGCTCAATCCCTGGTGGCCTAGTGGGCCCCAGGACCCCAAACCCCCTCCCACCTCCCCCCATCCCTCGGATTATTATTGTTTTGTTTTATACATTTCCCTGGGGGCAGATGGTCAGCCATCTGCCCCCAGGGTTCATTTTCATGTGTCCCCATGCTTTGGGGGCCGGGGGGGGAGAGGACTGCTTACCTGAAGCATCCCCCCCCCCAACTCACAAACAGATCCATGGTGGTTCAGTGGGTTGCTGGTCACGGATCAGCGCTCTGCGCTGATCCGTGACTAGCAATGCGGCATATGAGTGGTGTCCCTGGAAAGGGGAGAAAGTCCCCTTTCCAGGGATACCACTTTTAGGTCAATCCCTGGTGGCCCAGTGGGCCCCAGGGCCCAAAACCCCCTCCCACCTCCCTCCTTCCCTCGACATTTTTTTTTTTTTTCCCCCACCCCTGGGGGCAGTGATCATCTGCCCCCAGGGGTCCCTGGCGCTGTGGCCCCATGCTTTGGGGCCACGGGGGAAGGGGGCCGGTTACCTAGTAAGCAGCCGCCCCTCCCCCACGCGTCACAAAAGGATCTTCGTTTGATCCGTGACGTTGCTGCCCGCGGATCGAGGCGCCCTGCGCCCGATCAGCGGGCAGCAAAGCCACACAATGGGTACCGTTGGAAAGGGGAAGATCTCCCCTTTCCAACGATACCCGCCTCGATCTCCGGCTTGAAATACAGCCGGAGATCGAGGCGGAACAAGAAGGGCACTCACCTTCTGTCTCCAACGCAGCAGCCGAAAATGGCTGCTGCTTTGGAATTGCTTTCCGTTTCACGCTGACGTGCGTTACGCACGCCGACGTGAAACTGAAGGAAATCCAACCCCCGGGCAGTGAGTGATACCTCGTCCTTGGCACTTAAAGGGTTAAACAATATATATATATATATCACGCTTTATAATAAATTAATAATTGGATATCACACTTAATCTGAGCAGTAATCAATAATGGATAGTCTGGCACTAGCACACTTGTGAATAGGAACAGAAGAATAAGGTGGTAGAGAATGCTTTATATAAGTTCAGATGGATGTAATGTTGAATGAAAAATGCAATACAGAAAATACTCAATATGATTTCAACAAAACAATGTAATCACTTTTCTCTGGCAATTCACCCCCCCCCCCTTTTATGCAATGCAAGGAAATGGAAGGAAAGCACACAGTCCTCAGAAATGCAATCAAATGTAATTCAGTTCACCCCAGCAAGCTTAGACTACAGAAGTTTGAAACACAGGCCCAAAATGCTTTTATATGTGCTGGCAATGAAGTGAAAAATTTGCTAAAATGCTTTTAATTCCCTCTAGAGGTTCAGGGTGAGTGGTATCAAGTTCATATTTGTCCAGGCTCACTCTAGCAATGATTCAGGGATGGTTCTTAAGAGGCAAACAAATTTTTAGCAAGGAAAGCAATGAAGCTGCTGTTTTCACACGTGGAGAAATTTGCAAATCGCGGTAAATTCGCGAGTGCGTTTTTCGCAATTGCGGAAAAGGTGTATGGAATAGGAATGCGGTTCTAGGTTCGTTGGAAAGACAAGATTCCCAGCTTTCAGAGGAAAGTTACTGCAAGTCTCTAAGACAAACGGTCACGGAGATATGAGCGATATGGTAAAGGTCGTTTTTCAGATTTGAAATTTTAAAGTTCAAAGTGACAAGTGACAGCTAGCAACTAGAAATGACAGGTGACAGCTTTGCAAATGACAGGTGACAGTTAGGAGGCAGTTCTACTTAGATTAAAATAGCTTGGATTAGATTATTTTAACTAAGAGATTGGTTCTGCACAGTTCTGCTAGGTACTCACAATATATTTAGAAATAGAATGGGCCTCGCCACGGATCTGGTCAGGTTTTCTTCGCTCGCCACGGACGGTCTCTGCGCACAGCGTCGGGGTCAGCTCCACTCTGCTGGTCTGGGTCTCTGGTTCTGATCAGGTCTGTGGGTCCGGATACAGCGGTCTCCGGTTCAGCTGGTCTCTCTCTGGATACAACACTGCTCTCTGGCAAATGGCAAGAGTTCTTGCAAAGAATTCAAACAGCTCGCCTGTCGTGACTTGCCGCGTAGTGAAGAGTAATGGGCCTCTGTCCACAAATCACCCACAGGGAAGAGTAAATAAACTCCCTGTGCGAGCTTTGAGGCCACAGGTGGTTTGATGGTTCGCCAGATCTGATGACGCCAAGGACCCCAGAGGCTAAACCCAGCAGGGATGATACTGGGGTAACTTGGGTCTGGTGCGAGGGAGTGCCGTAGATCCGGACAGCCGTGTCCCAGATGGTAGGTACCGGCTGTACCTGTGGCCCTGCCGTGACTTGAAAGGCACTTGAAACCAAAACACGTAGAGCCAATGGTCGAAGATCGTAGAGTCAAAAAGGGGCGATCCGTAAACAATCCGTTAAGCAAAGCTAAGTGTCCAGAGTACCGAGATCCGTGCAGTTCCGAGCGACAAGATCGAGGAGTAAGCAGGCCAGTCCGTGATTCATAAGCCAAAGTCCAAATCCGAAGTAACCAAGTAACGTGATATCTGCAAGCGCCGAACAGAGTCGTGAAACAGCTGTGAAGCGGTGAGAAACTTGAACTTCCCGGCTTTTATGTGCGTCGACTCCCGATCACGTGAGCGGTACTCTGGACACGTGATCGGGAAGTTGTCGCGGAACCAGGAAGTAACCGCGATCGGGTGTTCCATCCCGAGCGCAGTCTCCATGGGAGTTGCCAATGGAAACGAGGCAACAAACCGGGCCAGCCTCTACGCACGACCCGCACTCGCTGGTGATGGCGACTCCCTCGCACCCTAAGTGAGGAAATGTCTCGGGAGGTGGACGGCAACCCGGGGAAAGTAACAGTGTGTGCTGGGGTGTCAATCAAAGAGGTGCATCGTGGCGAGACTGGTTTGTTGTGCATGACATAGCCCCCCCTCAATGGCCCACGACCACGTGGGCAGGAAGGAAGATCCAGGTGGAAACGTGAAACAAGTCTCGGGGCATGGACATCCCCAGCAGGGACCCAACAACGCTCCTCGGGGCCAAAACCCACCCAGTCCACGAGATACTGGAGTCCACCCCTAATCACACGAGAACCCAATATAGTAGAAACCTCATACTCCACTGAGTCACCCACTGTGATAGGGCCAGGCGTAGACCGGAGACGAGTAGGGGCCGGACAAGGTTTCAACAAAGAGGTGTGGAAGACGGGGTGAATGCGCCAGGAGGCAGGGACTGAGAGGCGATAGGCTACAGGGTTGATCACAGCAGAAATCCTATATGGGCCCACAAAACGGGGAAGCAGCTTGCGACAACCAGGAAGCCTAAGGTGACGAGAAGAGAGCCAAACCCTGTCCCCCACGACATAGGGAGGCGCCACTGCCCTCCTTCGGTCTGCTGCAGCCTTCATTGATTCCCGGGCCTCCTGAAGATGAGTAAGTGTTTGGGCCTGAACGGCCGCCAAGTCGCGGGCACAGGCGACAGCAGCCGGGTTGTCAGAGGGTGCCAGGTCCGGGATAGGTAAGGTGCGGGGGTGTTGACCATACAAAACATAAAAGGGAGAAGAGCCAGTGGAGGAATGTGTGGAGTTGTTGTATGAGAACTCAGCGAGATGTAGCAAGCCCAGCCAGGATTGCTGGTGTTGCAAAATCAGACAACGCAAATACTGTTCCATGGCCTGGTTCACCCTCTCAGTCTGGCCGTCCGTCTCCTGGTGGTAAGCGGAGGAAAAGCGGGAATCGATACCCAGGAGAGCCGTGAGAGCACGCCAGAACCGAGAAGTGAATTGGGGCCCTCTATCCGAGACTATAATCGTGGGTAACCCAAAGAGACAAAAGACCGATTTAAAGAAGAGATCGGCCAAAGCTGGGGCAGAAGGGATACCAGAACAAGGTATGAAGCGAGCCATTTTGGAAAACGAGTCGACCACCACCCATATGGTGTCGAATCCCTTGGTCCGGGGTAGGTCTGTTACAAAATCCATGGAAACCGTGTGCCAGGGTCTGGGGGGTACAGGTAACGGAAGCAGGAGCCCCACCGGACGCCCTCTGCGGTGCTTACACTGGGCGCATATAGCACAGGTGTTAACATACCCTTCTACGTCGTGTTTCATGGAGGGCCACCAACACCAACGTCTGAGAATGTCCAACGTGCGCTTTTGTCCGGGATGGCCATTGATGGCGCTATCGTGGGACCATTCCAGGGCGAGATTGCGAGCGTCGGTCGTAGGTAACCACAATCTGTTTTGGATATACGGCAACCCTTCATGAAACACCGGATCCCACTCGGTGACCTGATCAGGATGTAGCGAAACCCATGTGCGAATCGAGTCTAACAGAGACAAAGGAGGGGTGCAGAGACAAATGATATGTTGGTTTAGTAGGTTTTCTGGGAAAACAGGTAAGGACACCCCACCCGGAGAGCGAGACAAGGCGTCCGCCTTCCCATGGGACAGCCCGGAACGATGTTTGATCTGGAAGTCAAAGCCCGCGAAGAATAAATGCCACCGCACCTGCCGACTGTTAATACACCTCAGCGAGGCCAGATCCTGGAGGTTGCGGTGGTCGGTGAACACCGTGACTGCGTGCCTTGCCCCCAACAAGTGATGCCGCCAGACTAAGAAAGCATCTTTGATGGCCAACAGTTCCTTCTCCGTGACGGTGTAATGCAGTTCCGTAGCAGAGAATTTCCAGGAATGAAACGCCACCGGATGCAACTGACCCGAATGAGGGCATCGTTGGGACAAGACCGCCCCAAGAGCGAAAGAGGACGCATCAGCCTCCACAATGAACGGGAGTTCTGGGTCGGGATGTTTCAGGACAGGAGCAGTTGTAAATGCAGACTTAAGGGCGTTAAAAGCCGCTTTGTGTACTTCCAACCAGACAAAAGGTGATTTGGGGCTGGTTAGGGCAGTAAGGGGAGCTACCAGAGACGAGAAGTCCTGGATGAAGCGTCTGTAGAAATTCGAGAACCCAAGGAAAGACTGCAAGGACTTGATGTTGCTGGGCTCCGGCCAGTCCAAAACCGCACGGACCTTGGACTGGTTCATGGCTAAACCCCCAGGGGTAATATGGAATCCCAGGAATTCAACGCTTTCGGTGTGGAACTGGCACTTCTCGGGTTTGGGGTAGAGCGAGTGTTGGCGGAGGTGGGACAGTACCTCGCGGACGTGCCCTATATGTTCTTTTATGTCCAGCGAGTATATCAGGATGTCGTCAAGGTATACTGCCACGCATACGTCCAACAAATCGTGAAACACTTCGTTCATGAAACGTTGGAAGGTAGCAGGGGCGTTACAAAGCCCGAAGGGCATGACTACGTATTCAAATAATCCGTAGCGAGTACAGAAGGCTGTTTTCCACTCGTCTCCGGAGCGGATTCTGACCAGGTTATAGGCCCCGCGGAGATCGAGTTTTGTGAAGATGGTAGCGTGACTTAACCTGTCTAGTAATGGGGTAATCAACGGTATTGGGTATCGATTTTTTATGGTGATTGAATTTAGTCGGCGGTAGTCCACACAAGGACGCAGATCACCCTCCTTTTTAGGGACAAAGAATATAGGGCTGGCAGCCGGAGAGGTGGGGGGACGTATATGACCGACCTTCAAGGCTACATGGATGTACTCCTTTAGTGCCTGTTCCTCCGAAGGAGATAAGGAGTAGATGCGTCCTGAGGGAATCGCGGAATCAGGGACTAGGTCAATGGGGCAGTCGTAGGATCGGTGTGGTGGGAGCACCTCCGAGGAACCCTTGTCAAAGACCTCCTGGAAATCACTGTATTCTGTAGGGAAACCAACGGCAACAGCCCCCACTACATGAGGCTCTGGAGCCGCAGGGACATCCTCATGCAGTGTGAGCTGCGCTATGGCCCCTAGGGCTCGTGGAGGTGATTCTGTGTCGTCAGGTGCGGTGAGACAAAAATTCTGACACGTCTCAGATTCAAAATGGACCTGCCCCGACTTCCAGTCAATCAAGGGATTGTGTTGATGCAACCAAGGAAGACCCAGGATGATTCCGAACTGTGGCATCGTAATGTGATGATTTCCTGATGCCTGTTTTGTATAATGAGGGTGATCGGGGCGGTTTGTTGCTTGATAGGGCCTGATATCAATGCTGTACCATCCACCGCTTGTACTGGCTCCGGATGTTGCTTGGTGATCAGAGGTAGGTTTAACGATCCGGCCAAGGTTATGTCGATGTAGTTGCCCGTGGCGCCTGAATCGATGTAAATCGAGACAACGTGGGCGGTATCGGGTGTAGGGTTAAGTGTGGCCTGTACCAACACTGGCCTGATCCTGCCAAAGGCGGGGTTCCTGTCCGGGGAAACAGAAGTACTGCTCGAGCCGGTCCCCGGGTCTAGGGTCGAGCACTCGGAAAAACCGGATTCTTGAGCTTAGGGCGTCTGGGACATGACTTTACAAATTGGCCATTTAGGCCGCAGTAGAAACAAGCATGGTCGGTTCTCCTGCGATCCCTTTCTAGTTGCGTGATGGGACTGCGAATGCCACCTATTTGCATGGGTTCGATGCCTGTACCAGAGGAAGAGGAAGGTGAAGTGGCAATGGGGATTCCTGTTTCAAACCGACGCTCGGAACGTCTGGCGTCGATTTGCAATGCGAGGTCCACTAACTCAGTGTGGGTCGTGGGCAAGGATGGGACAACGGCCATAGCATCTTTCATGGTGTTATTGAGCCCCCTATAGAAGACGACTGCCCTTTTTGGTTCAGGCCAGGATGTTTCAGCGGCTAGCTGGTTGAAACGGGCAATGTATTCTAGGAGAGAACCCTTCCCTTGAGTTAGGTCTAACAGCTCGAGGTCCCTAGATTGGGCTTTGTGACGTGTGTCGAACACACGGGACATTTCTGTGACTAGTAGCTCAAAGTCGTACAGGACAGGGTTGTCGTTTTCCAACAAGGTGTGGGCCCATTCCGCCGCGGTGCCGGCCAGATGGTACAAGGTGAACGCTGCTTTAGTGGTGGCGTCAGGAAAAGCCTGAGGTCTACAGAGGAAATGTAATTTACACTGATTTATAAAGGTGCAAAACTTTCGGGGTCACCGTGGAACCTCTCTGGGGCGGCCAAGGGAAAAGGCGTGGGCATGAGTACTGGTAACTGAGGTGCTGCAGGGGCAATAGGAGGCTGGGGAATAATCGGCTGAGCTGTTGGGGGTTGTGCTGCAGCAGCGGCCTCCCCGAACTCGGCATCGACGGGCAAAGGAAATCGTGTGCTTTGGATTAAGCCTAGCCTCTGGTGTATCGTAGCAGTAGCGGCAACCATATCCGCTCTTAGCAGTGTGAGTGCCTGTACCAAGGCAGCCACGGGGTCCTCAGCCGTAGGCTTCATACTCTCCACGACGCAACAGCTTCACAGTCTGTCGTGACTTGCCGCGTAGTGAAGAGTAATGGGTCTCTGTCCACAAATCACCCACAGGGAAGAGTAAATAAACTCCCTGTGCAAGCTTTGAGGCCACAGGTGGTTTGATGGTTCGCCGGATCTGATGACGCCAAGGACCCCAGAGGCTAAACCCAGCAGGGATGATACTGGGGTAACTTGGGTCTGGTGCGAGGGAGTGCCGTAGATCCGGACAGCCGTGTCCCAGATGGTAGGTACCGGCTGTACCTGTGGCCCTGCCGTGACTTGAAAGGCACTTGAAACCAAAACACGTAGAGCCAATGGTCGAAGATCGTAGAGTCAAAAAGGGGCGATCCGTAAACAATCCGTTAAGCAAAGCAAAGTGTCCAGAGTACCGAGATCCGTGCAGTTCCGAGCGACAAGATCGAGAAGTAAGCAGGCCAGTCCGTGATTCATAAGCCAAAGTCCAAATCCGAAGTAACCAAGTAACGTGATATCTGCAAGCGCCGAACAGAGTCGTGAAACAGCTGTGAAGCGGTGAGAAACTCGAACTTCCCGGCTTTTATGTGCGTCGACTCCCGATCACGTGAGCGGTACTCTGGACACGTGATCGGGAAGTCATCGCGGAACCAGGAAGTAACCGCGATCGGGTGTTCTCCATGGGAGTTGCCAATGGAAACGAGGCAACAAACCGGGCCAGCCTATACGCACGACCCGCACTCGCTGGTGATGGCGACTCCCTCGCACCCTAAGTGAGGAAATGTCTCGGGAGGTGGACGGCAACCCGGGGAAAGTAACAGTGTGTGCTGGGGTGTCAATCAAAGAGGTGCATCGTGGCGAGACTGGTTTGTTGTGCATGACATCGCCTGGCTGTGATAATGGCAATGATTTGAGGCCTGCTAAAGAGGGATTTAGCTTGTAGTTGACCTCTCTGCTACAAATTCTGAAGTAAAGTCTTGGTCTCTGAAGGTGGACAGATTGAAGTCTCTATGTTGGCTCTCTGGAGGTTGATGGAGGTAAAGTATGGATTTTCCCGGCAGAGCGTCCCGCAGCAGATGGAATAGAATGTCCCTATCTGTCCTGATTGTCTGCTTTTATGTGTTTTGAAAATGGGTGGAAAGGCTAGCTTCCTAGGCCCTACCCCTCTCCACTTGTCATTGGCCACTTCATCCTCTTCCCCTTGATTGGGGGAATGAAATGAAGTGTCATCATGATGAGGTCTGTTTATGGTACAGAGAACCCACCCCTGTCAAATTGCACAAATCTATATTTTGACCCAAAAGACATATTTGCACAGGTACACATTTGTTTAAAATTACATGCACCCATCACATATCACAGGAGGTATACCCTGTCCAAATCTGCTCTTCCTGGGAGCTTGCATTCAGAAATGGCAACATTTGCACTTTTTAACTGGTTTCGTAATATCGGACATTACCCCAAATTTATACACATGTGCGCAAGGATTATGGACATTACTTGATGAAGTGTCAGATTTTTAACATGCATACATTTTAAGTAATACCCTCTTAACTGCTAGCTTGCCCCCAGATCATGCCACCAGTTCTAAAAACCTCTTAAAATGTGGGCAGAAAAATCACAAGAATTATGGTATCATTTAAATAATTATGACAAGTCCGTACTATGAGTTATTCATCTTTTTCTAAATCCATATTCTGGCTACAGGGGTGTGTCTTTTCAGGTCACATGGTACAGAAACCAGTCTTTCCACTTTCTTCAAGCTCAGCCTCTGTCTCCAGTTTCTCCCCCTCCCAGTTTCTGCCAAGAGGAAGCCATTTTTATTACCCCTGCAATAAACCATCTGCCTGGGCCCTGGAAGGCCCATTGTTCAAGAGGAAGCCATTTATGGCCACTTCAATAAACCCTCTGCTTGGGTCCTATGTTTAGTCTCTAGCAGTCCCTTCAATCAGAGAAGTGTCATATCCCTTTTGGGTGGGAACAGCAAAAGGCAGCTCGGCCTGGGAACACAGCTGTTGTGCAAGTCTCAACTCCTGTCGGGGGTAGCTGATGGGTAGAATTCAGTTCCTTAAGCCAGGCCCCAGCTAATGTCACTTTTAGTTACCCCGTTTTCTGCATTCAAATAAAACTAACCATTTTACATATGCAGCTAGAATGCTGATTCTAAGTTTAAAACTATGACATTTAAACAATTGCAACCTATGTGACACTCAAAAGTAGGTCACTCATTTCTTTTAAACTTTTATATTTTTAGTGTCTTTCAGTCCAAATTTACTTAAACTGCTGAAATCCACAGCTCAGCCAGTCTTGTTATAACCTTCAAGTCACTTTACATTGGATCCACCTCTCAGTAAGTCTTTCTTTGGCCTGCTTTGGGTTCATTTATTCAGTTTTACACAAAAAAAAAAGTCTGGTGTTGTTTTAAACCGCCGGCTTTCTGATAGTGGTGAGTACTGGTAATGCAACCATTTTTGGGATTTTTCTTGGATTAATGCATTCCAAACAGGAATGGTTCTTACATGGTAGTAAATCCTTGCATAACATTGTTTTGATGGGGCTCCTTACAGTAAAATGGTTATGTGGAACCCCACAAAAGGGTTGAATCTTTAAAGTGGTCCGGTGAGCCACGATTTCCGCAACTTTTTGACATCAGTAACAGTGGATTTTGTTAACAAAGTTCTTTCTTTACACTGGTGGGTGGCAAGTTAGGTAAACATTTTGGTGTGCGCACAAACTGCATGGTTCTCCTGGATTCTGGCGCACTTGTGGGCTTTTTGGCCATCTTGGATTTTCTAAGCCCACAGCACCAAATGTTGCAACATGATAGCTCAAACGTGGGTCAGGACACCCAAAACATTACACCCAGACTCACAAGACTTGATTTCCTTTATGTATAGAATCCGGAAGTGGAAACATACAAGACTTCCTGAAGGGTACTGCGAGTCACCATCCATATTCAATAGGGTCATACAGATGGAAAGCATGGTCCTGCAGTGCATAGATGACATTTTGATTTGCAGCATGACAGAGGACCAGTGTAGAAAAGACTCAGTGCACATGTTGACAATGTTGTCAGACAAAAAGGATACAAGATGGACAAAGCCAAACTACAGTACTGCCAGAAAGAGGTGCTATACATTGTTCAGACAATTTCCCAAAATGGCTGACAGATCACACCAGAAAGGACAGAGACGATACACAAGATATTTAAACCCATAACAGTGAATTAGATGCAAGCATTTTTGGGGTTGTGTAATTACTGCAGAGCATGGGTTTTTGGTTACAGTACATACACAAGACCTTTACTCGGTACTATAAATTACACACAGAAGGGGCAGAAGACACTGAATTGGACAACAGAGATGACTGAGGCATTTGAGGAGCTGAAAGAAGCCATGTGCACAGCTCCAGTGTTAGGGATCCCAGACTACAAAATTAATTCTTTCATGTTCTCACACACTGACAGAGTAGTGATGAAGGCAGTACTGACACAGAAGACAAGTTTAGGGCACATGCCCATAGTTTACTACAGTAGGAAACTTGACCCAGTGATGAGAGGACACTACCAGTGTGAACAAGCTTTGGCTGCTGCCGTATTCAAAGTGGAAAGGTAAATGAGATAAGAACCTTTCACTGACACAAGGCTCCATCATTGTATTTTGGAGATTGATGCCAGATGACATCTCCCACCTTTTGATACCTCGGGTTGTTTTTTTTAAATTAACCACCCACTTCCTGAAGAAGGTAGCACTAATTCTGTGGCTGAATTGGTAGCCGACTCTGACGACCGAAACATATGTCGAGCTGTATCGAATAAGCAGTTTGCTATTTTATTTTTGTATAAACACGCACTTGGAATTTAGATAGGTGTTATTGATTTATATAATGTTGTGAGTATTTTTGGGTTCATGTTTAATCCTGCTCATGTAAGAAATGTACATTAGTGAGGGTATGAATGAATAACGTAATGAATGGTGGTGTATGGATGCAGATGTTGTAAATAATTATTTGAATCAAAAAGACATGGTGTATGAACAAATACTGCAAAGTTGTATAGAAATAAATATATTTTTGTGATACTGACAAGATTTATGTTGTCCATATGAAGAAAGGTTCTTATCTCATTTGCCAAGGTCCATTATATTGTTGTTTGATATATTTATCCTGAAGGACTCTATGGCTGATCGGGCACCCTTATTTTTGAAACTGTATTCAAAGTGGAGAAATCAGCAGGGACTACCATGGGGTGCACTACCACTCTTTACGTGGAGCATGCATGTTTGAGATATTGCAGAAGCCAAAGAGCACACTGATGACACAGAGAGCATCAGGGTACGAGGTGCTTCTATGAAACGGCTTGTTCACCCAGCATTTTTCCTAGCAGACATTTTACAGGAAGGTGACGAAGCACATGACTGCACAGAGAACATACAGGAATTCACTGACCTTTGCAAGGTACATGAGGACGCACTTGAGGGGGGAGACGTGCTGTACATTGACGGGTCGTCGACAATTGACCAGACAGATGGGATCAGGCATAAAGGAACTGCAGTGGTGAGGCTGAGGGAAGAAGGAACGAGTGAGGTAGTAGCAAGCGCAGGATTGCCATCACATTATTCAGCACAAGCAGCAGAATTAGTGTCCCTAATTCTAGCTTTGGAGCATAGCAAAGGAAAGGAAGTGACAGTGTACCCACACTCTGCCTATGTGACATCAACAGTACACTCAGGACTAGCGCAATGGACACCAACAGGGTTCAGGAGAGCAGATGGGACACCTGAACAGCATGCACTTTTATTAGGCTGACTGATTGACATCATACAATACCCCGCACAGATAGCTATAGTGAAGTGCCAGGCACACAGCAGAGGGGACGATCCTATCTCAGGGGGAAATGAAGCAGCAGATTCAGAAGTAAAATGCGCAGCATATTCTGGAGAGTTACTAGAAATAGAACAAGCATCAAATGCTTGAGAATGTGCAAGAAACATGGTACTGAAGGAAGGGTACAATGCATTACCAGAAACACAGATTATGGAATTTCAGGGAGTTGCACCTATGGAGGAGAAGGAGCTATGGGTGAGAAGGGGGTGTACAGTATCTCCAACAGACAACCTATGGTGACAGAATAACACAGGGAAAGTGGTAATGCCACTAGCATTATTGAACACTAGACTGACACGGGCACTAGCCAACACACACAGGAAAAGGTATCATTGTTGCACGTATTGGAGAAACATGGTTCTGTCATATTTGGTGGACCACGTGGCTGAATATGCAAGCAACTGTTTGATATGTTCATTGCAGGACATATGTTGAGGATTGTAAGAGGAGCCACATCCCGTCCAGCAGGCCTATTTTAGCATCTACATGCCGATTATGTTTACATGACCCAAGTGTGTCAAGTATACCGGTACATGATAGTGGTTGGGTGCCCATTCTCTTGGTGGATTGAGCCAGGTCCCTGTTCACATCCTGATGCTCACAGAGCAGCAAGGTTTCTGGTCAGATAAGTATTTCCAAGATGGGGCACGTGTGAAGTCCTGTGGTCTGACAATGGACAACACTTCGCCAATGAGATGATCAAGCACATAACTATGTTGCTGAGTATTCAACATAGGTTCTCTTGGCATATCACCAGCAAGCAAATGGATTGGGTGAATGCTTGAATGGTCTTTTGAAAGAAGCAATAGCTAAAATGAAGCAGAGCACTAAGAAGAACTGGCTCCACTGTTTGCCACTGGCGATCTTTGCCTTGTGCAATAAGACTGGGTTCGACCACCATTTAAAGCCCCATGAGGTTGTGACAGGATGATGCATGTAACTCCCATTGGCTCCTCCCACTAGAGCACTGAATGACTGTGAAAGTAGTGCAGATGTGTTCGGTCAAGAAATATATGACTACATTAATTCCTTGATTGCTAGTGCCTCTTTTATCTCTCGCTAGATATGACACCAGGGACGCCCAGAGGACAGCAGAGATGGCAACCGTGACAACAAACCCAAAGACACTGAGATTACAAGACAGGTTAGTGTTGTGGAATTTAATCAGATGGTGGGACGCACCTAGATTTACCTGTCCCCACACCGTGAAGAAAGTCGCAGACCGAGCTGTGAAGCTCAAGGGGAGGACAGCCTGGAATCACCTCCTGGTCATCAAGCCCTACTAAGCAGCTGCCTCGCCTGGCAAAAAATTCAACAGGGCCAACGACCAGCAGCAGGAGGAGCAAAACCACAGACTTGAACTTACACTGCTGAGCGGAGGACACCCAATGGTTACTCGCTCAAGGGCAGCAGAATTAGGGACTGAACTACTCATAAACTTGGAGTGAGGATACACTGCTTGTTTGATGTTTCATTCTCTACACACATTTGTCGTGAAAGCCGACTGTAATAATTGATGATTGTCTATGTTACCCGTTGGCTATCACCCTGATACTTTCTCAGACCAATTTGTCCACAATGTGAAAAGGTCAAGTAGTTTCCAAGCACAATCACCCAGAGTGTATTATCTTGCCTTTGCAGAATATTTGGCCCAAGCTTACCCACAACTCAGACAAGGCAACCCTTCTGTGCTTGCCAGGAATCTGCCAAAATGACCAGAATTTAATGACCGAATGCATGATTTGGCCGAATTTTGGCCGTTCGAAAATTCCGAACAGCCGAAATGTTTGACCAGATCAAGCATTTGTTGTAGGGAGATGTGGGGGCTTTGGGGGTGTCCCCCGTACCCTTGCTCACAATATTGAGAGCAGGGGTTGCGGGGGTGTTCCCCGCAGCTCATTTCTAAAAAGCACCACAAAAAAAGAAAAAAAGAGGGCTGCGGGGGTGTACTAACCCAATAACGCACCTTTTTGTGTATTTCAGGCGGGCAACTATAACTTCAAGCTGCACAAGGATCGTCAGCACAAGTAAACATGGGTGAAATAATAAAACATGTGATTATACTGGCGTGTCTCTTTATTCTGAGTGGAGTATTTGCATTTATATTTTGTAGAATTTCATTGGTTGCTAGCGCTACCACTGTATGCTCTACTAACATTACCCCAACCCTAGCAGGTGGAATGAGCACGTCAGGTAGACAGGGGAGCACTGCAAGCCTGGTAAGGAGAGGTAATTGAAGTGTTGACACATACATGAAGGGAGTAAACATGTGTCTCACTGACACTGCTCAAGTGTCTAACAACATGTGGTACAAGCACATGACTAAAGTAGGTAAGGAAACCACTGGGGAGAGCTGTTATGTCTGTTCATTAAGCCCCTATTCCATGAGTGCCTTTAGAATGTTCATAGCAACTGATATATAAGCAGCAAGAGCTTAATGCCTGATGTACCTGTCAATGGTAATAACTCGAGGAAGGTTTCAACATTAAGGTAGATGTCTCGAGCAACGTTCCTGTACAAAGACGATTACATAAAGACATTAGACTTGATGAACAATTATTTGCAGTTAGATGAAGCAATACAGTATATTTCTGATGGGCCTGAGAAAGGAGAGACAAAGACTATAATATTGAAGGAATTGCCATGGCCATGGACAAGAGTGAAAGAGACAGGAGGAGTACCTGGGTGCTGGGAAAGACAGCAGATACTAGTGCTTTGTCAAGTTTACACAGAAGACGGGTGGAAGGATGTAGTGGTAGGGAGCAATGTGCTCACCCTAGCACAATCACCAGTGAGCAAAGTACAAAAAGAAAATGACAAGCGTCTGAAGGAGTGGGATGCGAGTGAAAGGTTGCTCACCTGGGTAGAAAATGAAGCTGGCCCCATGCCCATAATACCCCTGAAAGCGCCAGCATTATGTTACCAAAAAGACAGTGAAATGACAGTTGGGAAGAATAGGGGATGCCGAAGTGTAGAAAAGCATGCAGCAATGAAGATATGCACTGCAGTACTGATGGATCACTACTGGGCATGCAGATATGAGGCATATGAGAAGCTGCCACCCAACCAGGGAGGAGTTTGCTCATTAGTACACATCAACATGCCATCATTGGTCGTGTCACGGAAGGATGTGAAGCTCGATGACGTCCCAAAAAATGGACACCAATAAAAGGAAGAAGAGGTCTGTGGAAGGAGAACAGATAAGCAAGAGTGAAAAACAGACAGAATTAATCAAAGTAAAGAGAGGTGGTAATTACATCTCAGAAGCATCAGAAACAGCACTAATGAAGTACCAACAGAACACAGACTGTTCAGCAGAACACAAATGTTCTTCACATCAGTCATTCCATCTGTACAGATGTATACAAATGTGAAGTGGCTGCAGATCACACGGTGGGAGCTGATGGTGACAATCAACTCTATAGTGAATGGGGTCAACACAATAAAGGAAGAGCTCCGAACAGTAAGGTTGGTGGCGCTCCAGAATAGATATGTTCTGAATTTGCTGACAGCAATGGAAGGAGGAGTTTGTGCCAAAATTGGAAGTTCCTGTTGCACCTTTACACCTGCCAACTATGAAGATAATGGCACACTGACAGAGGCAGTAACTCAGCTATGCCAGATGCATGCCAAGATGGAGGAAGAAGCAAAGGAAACTGGAATGGACCATAGCTGGATAGCATACTGAAGAGGGAGTTGGAATCTTACCACCACCCCACCCTCTAACCAAGTTCATGACAAGATGAAAGGCCAGAAAATACTGCAACCACCCATTCTATTTCGGACGAATCCCAAATGCACCAATGATCGACAAATACACAGAGAGGTACCCTCTCAGCCAGCCATACAGACCAGGTGCGGTACAAATCTATCCATGCATGGATGAAGAGCTGAAGACTATGGTCAGACCTATATGGACAGCCTGGACTAAGCACCAAGAAGCCATGCTGATGACGTTGTTAGAGACACCAAGACATAACATCATTAGACATAAAGCACACGTGCAATCTACACTGCGTGACACAATCACACACTGGAATATATGAAGAACACGAGGATGCAGTTCTATAGTTACAGGACAGATACATATACATGTTATTGCTTTTATTATTTTGTCATTAGCCAAATGCAGTAACGCAGAACCCGCAATGCACAAGAGATCCTGGGCAAAGCTTGCAGATGCTTAAACGCGAATAACTTTATGGAACTGGAGGAGCACCTACTTATAGAGAATGTAGTGTAATATGGACAATATAGAAACCGCAAGGGATTGCAAGACCCACACCCAAGGTCAAGAGATATGGAGACATTCCAATCCTCAGACGACAAAGGGATCAGCTGCTGAAAAAGAGAAATACATCCTCATAATTCTGAGCTGCAGAGCTCTATTTCATGGTCTCTGGACAAGTGATGCTGCTGAGGAAGACAATGGACAGTGATCGGTGGGGAGAAAGGGGAGCCGATCCCATGCCACCAGGCGCAGGCTGCCACAAATGGGCAACAAAGTGTTGTAACGAGTGGGACATGGTCTCATAGGCAAAGGTGGCCCACACAAGTTTCAATTCAGACACGTAATCGTTCACATCACCTTGAAAAGGTGCACCGTTAGCTGAGAACTGCTTCAGGTCCCAGGCCTGGGGACATCAGCTCTAGCCAATCAGAGTTTAGCACTCTAGGGGTGGGTAGCAATGGGCGAGAACCAATGGTAGGCCCACTACTCTGCAACAATGTAGTAAGTTAGATTTTGGGGAAGGGACAGGCCAGCAACCTGACATGCAAGAGCCTGTAGAATACCATGTATATGTGCCTATATAGGTTATAATGCTCCAGACGGCCAATCCCACATAGCGATACGTTTTTGGAGAAAGGCCAAAGTGATGACGGGGTAGTGATGTGTTCCCAATATTGGCAGGGGTGTCAATGTGTGTGGTGAAGAGTTGTATAGCTAAGTGCCGTCAGACAGCAGAGTAGAGACTATCAGAATAAAGGTCCTGATGGATGTGAATATAGGAGGCGCAAAAGACAAAATAGTGGAAGAAAGAGACAGCCTGAGAGAGAATAGCAAACAGTGAGATGTTCACGCTTGAAGTGATGAAATTGGACAACCCATTTGATGCGAAGTACTATGAAAGAAAGTATGTGTGGTGCAATCCGGAAGGAGTGTGCAGTTATATGGAATGGACCTTTGCATTCATGTGAATTACTATGGACACCTCGGAGGAATAATGAAGATATGGCAGCCAAGAGCTAAAGGACTAACATATCGGGATGTGGTCGACAGGTGGACCTGAGAGGGGGTGGAGAGTGGGTGCCAGCGGTCCCGAGACCACCTCTCCACCCCCTGAATGAGACGAAAGGCCAGAAATGCTTGCATCCACCCATCTTATTTCGGAAGAATCCCAAGTGCACCCATGATTGACAAATACACTGAAAGGTATCCTCTCAGCCAGCCATACAGACTGAATACAATGCGCACTTTTCCATGTGTGGGAGAAAAGCCTGTGATCGTGGACAGAGATGCCTAAATGGACAGCATTAACTAAGGACTGAGGAGCTGAGATGCTGACATCACTAGTGACACCACAAAGTAGCAGCGTTAGACATGAAGCACGTTCGCAGTCCACACAGCATCACACAAACACACACTCAAATACATGAAGAACATAAATCCACAGTTCTATAGCTAGAGGACAGGTACATATACATGCTGTCATTGCTTTTATTATTTTTTATTTTTACACTAGCCGAATGCAGTAACGCAGAACCGCAAGGCACAAGAGATCCTGAGCAAGCTTGCTGATGCTTAATAATAAATTAGCATTTATATAGCGCTACAAACCCTCAGTTATCTGAGGGCTGCCTATTATTACCCACAGTGTGTGGTGCTCATTTATCGACCTTGGAAGGATGGAAGATGAGTTTGGCGCTGCCGGGATTCGAATCTGCATCAGCAGGCTCTGTAGGATGTCAAAGCGAGCACTCTACTCACTGTGCTATCTGACCGGCTTAAAGCCAGTAGTCGTGTGGACATACAGGAGTGCATATGGAGCCTTATCGAACCACGTGTATCCAACCCATAGGGAACGTAGCATAGCATGGACAATGTAGAAACCAAATTGTAAGGTTTAGGAAAGTTACAGAAGGCCTCAAGCCACTGCACATGAGACGGACCAAGCTAACTGAGGCTGCACGGGGAGCAAAATGCGTGAGACAGGCCCACTGCCAAGGTCAGAGAAACAAAGACACATTGCAATCCCCAGACGACAACGGGACTAGCTGCAGAGAAATTGAATAAATCCTCATAAATGGGAGCCGCAGAGGTCAATTTTGTGGTCTATAAACATGTGATGCAGGCAGATGAGACAGTGGACAGTCATCCGTGGTGAGAAAAGGGAGCCGATCCCAGCAAGCAAGACAGACGCAGACTGCAACAAGTGTTGCAATGTAAGGAGAACATTCTCATAGGCAAAGGTGGTACACACAAGTTACAATACAGACACATAATCCTTCACTTCACCTTGAAGGGGTGGACAGCGAGCTGAGAACTCAATCAACTCCCAGGCCAGGAGGGATCAGCTCTAAACAATCACAGTTTAGTGTTCCTGGGGTGGATGGCAAGGGGCAAGAGCCAATAGTAAGCCCACTACTTTGCAACAATATAATAGATCGTATTTGGGGATGGGACAGGCCAACCACCTGACATGTAAGGACAAGTAGAACAACACCTATAGGTGACCGTATAGGTTATAGAACTCTCAATACCCAATCCCTCCACCCGATAGGTTTGTTGGAGAAAGGCCCATGTGATGATGCCAGAGTGTGACAAAACCGGCCTGCGCACTGTGGAGCATCAAGCTGTACTTGAATCATCCAGTGTTCTCATATTGATCCCTGTTGGTTTTGTTTGCAATAATCCCCAGTTTGTACTTGTTATTGACTGAATCCTCCATTTGTCCTGGTGAGGGTGATGGGCCCCCTAGGTCCAGAGACCCCCAGTCTCGCTCTGGCATACCTGGGAGTCCCACCCAACACATTATTTTTTTTAACTTGTTTATTTTAAATCAGCGCACAGGTGACAGCAAGATTAACGACAAAATACAAAGCATTACCTCCAGCTTAAAATATCAACATTGACCCTATCCCTCCCCTGTTCCCCTCTAGATCAGCTTTACTTGCAGTCTGGTTGGGCGTGAGTGGGTGCCAGCAGTTCACCATCCATGTGAAGGGCTCTTGTGATTAGGCGCAGTTTGTAAGTCACTGCTGGAAAGTTTCGGTCATAGTCCAGGAAAGGCGCCCAAGTGTTCGAGAAGCGGTGAAGGATGCCAGCCTTGTGAATGTCCCAGAGCTTTGTCCACCAGAGCGTCATCAGGGGGCTTTCAGCAGACTTCCAGGTGCAAGCCACAGTAATCTTTGCGGCCAGCAAGAGTTCGGTTATGAGGGCAGCCTTCATGCCGGTTCTCGGATAGGAGCCCAGAATCGGGACTGCCAAAGGGATAGTTTCAGGCACCAGTGAGATCGCCGTTTGTGTGATATCTTTTATTTGGGCAAGACGTTGGGTCCAGAACTCTCTCACCTTTGGGCACGTCCACCACATGTGATAATAGGATCCTGGGAATCTCCAGGGGCCCAACAATGGGGATCCAGGGCATGGTGAAAGTGGTGCAAGCAGAGCGGGGGGTAGTACCATCGTAGGAGCAACTTGTGAGCACACTCCCGGTTGGTGATGCAAAAAGAGGAAGAGTGCGTCCTCGACCAGATGTCCACCCAGGTCTGGTCCTCTATAGTGCGCCCCAGGTCTGCTTCCCATTGTTCAAAAAAGAAGGTATGCTGATATGTGTCTGAAACCCACGAATTCCTATGACAAAAGGTATATCTGTTACCCCAAAATTCTCTTATAAACCTTAAAATATCTTTGTATTAAACACATAGATGATAGTACTCATAAAATGATCACATTACATAAAACTCTGTAAAAACATGAAAAACAGATTTTACACAAACAAAAACACAAGAATATACACATGCTGTGGGTTAAATCTCTTGATCACTAGATCAACACCATGTGAAACTTCACATTGGAGTTGTTTTTCTTTTTTTTACACACTGATATTCCGATAGTTTCCTAGACCCAACTTGCACAAGTTTCTGTCCCTAAACACACGTATAAATGTAGGACATTCATCAGGGGTATTTCGTTTCTTGTGTTTTATAGCGATGATAGAGTCTTCTTTCCTATCACTTTTTTCTTTGTCAGGTATGTTCAGTGATTTGCGAACCCTTCCAAACTGTGGTGACGACGTTCCACAGGTGGCGAATTACCACCAAATGGTGAGCAAGGGGGGAAAAAAAAGATTTCCTTTTCTTTGGGAATATCTCTCCAAATGTCTTCTATTCTGCGTTGGATAGAGGTAAAGAATTAAGTTTCCTTCAATGTTTCCACTGTACCCTTAAAACGGGAAAAATGGCTCAAAGATAAATCAGAAGGCAATATTAGGCTGCTTATTTAGTCTGTGCTCTGTAACTGATCTTTTACAGTTTCTGCAAGACTTGCATTGAAAAGGCATATATTTGTCCCAGTGTAGATCTCAGGTTTAACCACCTCAATGAATCATGAGTTTCCCTGCTCGCCGAGCAGAGATATTCCCAAAGAAAAGGAAATCTTTTTTTTCCCCCCCTTGCTTACCATTTGGTGGTAATTCGCCGCCTGTGGAACGTCGTCACCACAGTTTGGAAGAGTTCGCAAATCACTGAACATACCTGACAAAGAAAAAAAGTGATAGGAAAGAAGACTCTATCATCGCTATAGAACACAAGTAACGAAATACCCCTGATGAATGTCCTACATTTATACGTGTGTTTAGGGACAGAAACTTGTGCAAGTTGGGTCTTGGAAACTATCGGAATATCAGTGTGTAAAAAAAAGAAAAACAACTCCAATGTGAAGTTTCACATGGTGTTGATCTAGTGATCAAGAGATTTAACCCACAGCATGTGTATATTCTTGTGTTTTTGTTTGTGTAAAATCTGTTTTTCATGTTTTTACGGAGTTTTATGTAATGTGACCATTTTATGAGTACTATCATCTATGTGTTTAATAAAAAGATATTTTAAGGTTGATAAGAGAATTTTGAGGTAACAGATATACCTTTTATCATAGGAATTCGTGGGTTTCAGACACATATCAGCATACCTTCTTTTTTGAAGAATATATAGCTTAACCGTGTGGTAAGAAGCGTATGATCCCCCATTACACGGTCCAGGCCGTTTGAGAATAGTGTCTGCTTCCCATTGTGACATGTAAGAGGCCTTAGCAGTGAGGGGGTTCTCTTACAGTAATTTATAGAGGGTGGAGATTTTCCCTCGAACTGGCAGGCCTTTTGTGGTGAGTTCAAGGGGACTGTGGGCTCGTAGCACTGCTGATCGAGTCAGTGGATGGAGCACCAACGTCAGAGTTGAGAATAGGTGAACCTGTCAGTTTCTGCTAGTCGGAAGGCTGCTCTTCATTGCTCATAGGAGCGCGGGTGGCCATCCTTAAAGAGTTGCCCCAGGGATTCAAGGCCTCCTGCCACCCAGTTCCGAAGGTTCGAAGTGCAGGATCCCAGTGAAAAGGCTGGATCATGAAGAATTGGGGAGGAGGGGCCCAACCCCCCCGGGATGTCCTTATGTTTCAGGGTCCAGTCCCAGGCCTTCACAGTATGTTTGGTGGAAGACAGTGTTTTTCCGGCCAGGTCCGGCGCAGGGGTGCGGGGGGACATATGGGAGAAAGTGCAGGGGAAGGGGCAGGTGAGACTGTTCTATCTCCACCAATTTCGGGTGCCCCGAGGTAAAAACCCATGGCTGAATGTGGGCCAGGTGTGCTGCTATCTGTACTTCCAGAGGTCGGGGACACCCAGTCCACCTGGTCTGGAGCTGCCCACCATGGTCCTCTGGGGGATTCGCAATTTCTTGCCCCTCCAGATAAACCTGAGTATCTTCCTTTGGAGACGCTACATCGACGGGAGAGGGATCGAGATGGGCAAGGATGAGCAGGTGTAGAGGAACCGTGGAAGAAGGTACATCTTGCAGGCGGTGATGCGGCCTAGAAGCAAAATCTCCTGCGAGAGCCAGTGGTTAATAGCTTTCTCCAGCTCTTCAAAGAGTGGGGGGAAGTTTGCCTGATAGTCGTCTGCCGAACGGACAGGAATCTGGACCCCAAGATAAGGAATGGCCTTGTCACTTCATTGTATTGGGCATTGCTTCTCTAGGGATTCCCGTTCCCCTGGACCCAGCCCAATCCCCAGGGCCGCCGATTTCCCAAAGTTAATGGTGAACACCACCACTCTCCCAAACCTGTGAATCTCGGCAAGGGCTGGTTTCATTGAAGCAGAGAAGTCAGTGATATACCACCCACACATTTTAATTGCAACTTGGTTAATATAGAGTGGGCATGACGTGAGCATGTGTTTGATGTTGTGAAAAAGTAAACAGTTTCTCTTTAAGAAAGTGAAAAGATTTTCCCATGTTTTAGATTTATCTTTGGCATGTTAAATAGGATGTTGTGGGGGGAAAAAAGCTCCTCCCACAGTGGAGGTGTCTTGTTAAAAGAAATCTTGCCTGGAAATTGCATTGTTGTTTCCCTGTCAGCTTTTGTAGACAGAATCTTCATAACACAATCAATACCAGTATTTATTGCCTACACTCTGAACGTTCTGATTGGCTGAGTGGAGGTCACGGTCACAAATGTATCTCCTCTTTTAGTTTCTCACATTATGTTTGCTAATGAATATATGAAATATTTTTCTGTTTCCACTCCTTCATCCTAAACATCCTGGACATCCTTTCATTACCAACTGCCACTCTGTTTTTTATTTGGGGTTTTATATCAAACAAACCAAGCTAGGAGGCAAACAGTAAATTACAAATGGTGTAGAGGGTACGATATGAGGTAAAGAGTTGTGTGTTTCTACATGTGACATGGGATGCTCCAGCCATGGAGAATGGATGTGATGCTGGAAAACGTATGCGATTTACTGCTTGGGCTCTTATGCTGCACCATAACCCTAACACCCAATATCTTTGCCACCTGATCTCCTTTCCCAGCCCTCTATGACAGAACCTCAACAATGTATCACTTCTATGGGCAAAGATTCTACGATCACTCTGCTGCAAATGTGGACAATCTGTCACCTCCCACCTTTCATTCCATCAAAGCACCTACCTGCACTCTAATCGCGGGCAGGTTGGTTTGCTGCACCAGCCTCCTTCCTAGATCCCTCTCTTCTCATTTGCTCTTCTCAACAAAGTAACACGTTTTTTACCATCACCCCCAATCTCTTCCACACACTGCCGGAATGTGGCATAGTTATCTATGCAGAATTGATCCCTCTTCAACTTCTTCTTGACTACAAATTTAGTAATGCATTAGTTCCACCCCTACCTGGGGGACTCTATGGGCCTCATTACACGTAGTGCGGTAAGGGTTTACCGGTACCGGTAAGGGCACCGGTACCGGTAAACCCTTGCCGCCTTACTACGAGGTCCCTTTGCGGGTTGGTACTTTAACGCCTGCTGTTTAGCAGGTGTTAAAAACCAACCCGCAAAGGGACCAGGGTGCTAATTACGGTACCGAAATTTGCGGCACCGTAATTAGTGCCTTCCCCATTCCCATAGAGCCCTATGGGGCAAAAATGGGAATGGGGAAGGGCAATGGGGGAAGGCGGAATTACTGCCCCCCCCAACCTTGGAATAGGGAGGTAATTCCCCTTTCCTCCAAGGCGGTGCCGGTATTTTACCGGCATGGACCAAGATGCTAATAGCACCTTGGTCTACCGCCTACCGTGTAATGAGGCCCTATATCCTGCAACTCTTGTCATCACATCCGTCACTCTCAGGCCTTCTTCTGGCTCCCCATCTGCCATCTACCCCTCTCTTGCTTTCGCTCCTTTATCCTCCTTGATCTTCAATCGGAAGACCCTAGCTTCAGTGATCAAGACCTGTCCAACGAAATCCACATTCAACTTTCCTCAAGAAAATTTACATTGAGGGACCCTGGGAAGCTTACAGTGCAACTATGTCCCCACATGCACAGCCAGTGCTATATAGCTCTAGCTTTGTAACTACTGTTGATCTTTATTTTTTGTTTTATTTTATGTCTTGGAAGCAAAACAACGCAACACAATACAGGTTTGAATCCCGATCCTGTGCATAGACACCACTCACTGGTATTAAGCGTGTTATAAATGAACAATAAATAAATAAAAATAAAATATAACACATTCTTAATAAAATACAAGACAGATAAAATATATCAAAATTCATCAAATCTATCATTTCCAGATCAAGCCAATTTCATTCCATGCTCTAATAACATGGTAACTCTTCAATACATTGTTACCAGACTACCAACCTGCAATCGGGTCAAGATTTCCAAAATCATATGATCAATGAGCATAGTATTATGCACTTCAAAGAATCTTTCCCAATACCATTTGCAGTAACTTTCCACTGGCACTACCCTACCACAAGCCAATGTCATTCCCCTCCGATCTACATTTACCACGAAGTGCTTTGCACTTTCAGTTGTGAAGTTGCCACCCAATCGGCGAGCTCTGTCCCCTTTTGCTAAACCCATTCTTCCACCATGTGCCTCTAGTGGGTTGACCAAATTGAATTCAAAATGCAAGTATTCATGGACAATTAAGTTATGGAGATGTTCCAGCTGGCAGCGGGGTCCTTTCACCCGCATTCACCATGATGCACATACTAGCCAAGTGCGTGGGCGATCGTTCATGGTCAAGTTGACCATGTTTTATCTTTTTTATTGAGATGTTTCCATTTACTGTTTGTAGGTGCCGTCCTGTGCCACTCTGGTTTATCCGGCAACCGACCCTCATCAACTGGATGGACCGGCACCAGCAATGGGGCAGCTCTGACCGAACAGATCACCTGTTCAACGGCTTCTGGGGAAAGTACTACATACAAAAAACTACAAAATGCAAAAAGGAGGCGAGCTGGAGAAACTTTATATGAAGCCAATTATCGTGTGACATTCCAATGGTCTTTTATCCCTGCTGTGTTTGCATTAGTCCATGCTTTGTGTTTGCTCTAGAGAGATAAGAGGATTTGGCATGTGAAGCGGCTCACAGGCTTGTGTGTGCTCTACAGTTTGCTTTCTCTCTTAACTGGGCACCGAATGGGCATTTGAGAAGGAGCGAATTGCTTGCTCCCTTGGGTGTGTCAAATTCATTGGTGCATTTATCTTGATACCTGTGTAGCTTTGCTCCCTCATGGGGTAGCACACCGAACCCAGTGATCGAAGTGACCGGGAACGGTCGAGAGTGGTCTTCCACTACTTTTATTTTTTTCTGTTTACCATTCCTCTACTTTTTACGTCCATATTCACGATTGTATATAGAGAATTTGTCCATTCACGTCCCTGTGCAAGAGTAAAGTGGTAATAGGAGCCTTAGTTACTAGTCACTTAGAGTATTGGAATGCCACGGCCACAACGCCTTGTCACATGCTGTACTATGCTTCTGCCTACCCTCTCACCTGCCGAGACCACAGTTCCTCTACTCTTTTTGGTACACTTCTACCAGTGACCGAACCCCATTGTGTCTTCTGCAAACACCCTGTGACCGTGTGCCTCTTGTTTCATGGGTTTAACGAAGAGTTAACCTCATGCATGGCTAGAGGCCGAGTGGGGTAGAAGGTGGGCTGTGCTACTATATTGCAATGGAGTGTAAGGGCAGCATGTTACCGAGTCTGCCACCCATGAAAGAGGATGAGCTTTCCCACAAGGCACAGTTGTATGCTCCCACGCAGAACTCTAGTAAAACAAGAGAGAGTATACCTGCATTTGTTTTCTAGGTACTAGTTGCGACTTTAGGACATTTTCAGGTCAGAACATGTGTGAGCAAAGGGAAATGTCTAAAAAGCTGATAAATAAAAGCCTGAATGGTAGATTTGGCCGATTCTGAACGGCCAAAAAGCTCGATCAAATCCCCCATTCGGTGCTAAGGGCTGCAGGGGTGTACCCTGCACCCTTGTTCACTATTTAGTGAGCTGGGGTTGCGGGGGTGTCCACTGCAGCCGATTCCCAAACAGATTTTTAAAAAAGGAAAGGACCCTGCAGTGCTGGTTCCCAGTCACAGAAGTGAAAGGGAACAGGCGTTGCAGGGACACAGCGAAGTGTGCCGCTGCACGGTAAGTAGGCGGTGTGGATGGGGCAGAGGCCAAGTCAGAAATGTTTAGGGGACAACAGACTGAGGGTTATTTTTGGAAAAGCTCTCAGGGTCCCTGTTTTCAAACGTGTGTTAACTTACTCAAGGGAAAGGAAACCAAAAGGTGGCCCTGGAGATGTTTTTCAAAGTGGCCCTATAGTACACCATATGAGCAAGCCAAACCCCCCTGACTAGTGTTTGAGGGTTCTCTGCTCTAGAACATTTGGAAAAATGCATCTAAATGCAATATGATACAATGTATATCCTCAAGTATATTTATCTCTGTATAGGGACAAACATAACATTTAAGAGTGTGGAAAAACATACTGAAAGTTTCATAATAAATTATTTTCTTTAAAGTGATGTGGGAGATGAGGAAAATCGAATGAAGGAATGGGCTGACTGGAAGAGATAAAGGGCAGAAAAACCAGGGTGCCCACATAAAAGAGACTAATAGGGCAAATCTCCAGAGTTCCCTGTGGCCAGCCCCTCTCTGCTGAAGGGAAGTCTCCATAGTTACCCATCTATGCTGTGTTCAGGAAGGTTAGCAGAAAGATTTCAGGCTAATGTATGACATAAGAAAAGGACTTAGGGGAGTGCTGAATGCTTTTGATGTGAACGTCACAGCCAATTGGTATGGTCCGAAGCTTTCCTGATATTTACCAAGGAATGCCAGGAGCCTGTGGCAATGGGGCAATACTCCAGGGTGTGACACAGAGGAAGTAGATCACAAAGAGTGCCTATCGTGGTGGATGCAGGGAAATAGGTGAAGCATGAAAGGTTATGACTAGGGCTTCCTATATTATGGGTTTACTTGTTTTTACTTCCGGGGGTGTTTTTCCAGTGTTTTCAAAAATGTTCAGAATCTGTGTTTATCAGTTTTTTCCCGTTTGCCCCCTTCAACAAATCGCAGATAACTGTTTTGTCCAGTGTAAACACTCAAATGTTCTTTTATTGTTTCATTGCTTGCATAGATAGGCTAATGTCTCGCAGAGCAAGATGTTATGAACACTTTCCGGAGAATAAAGATGAATGGGTTCATCTAGTTATATCTAAGATTTCTACGGGTCAAAATGATTGCAGTTAATCATGCAATACTTTTCATGGGACTCTTTGCCCATCTTGCCCTTTCTTTTCTTCGCATGAAGACTTTGATTTGTGAAATCAACCTTTCGACATTGTAGAGATTTCTATTTTGAGCAGATAAGGCATAGTGCGATAAAAGGATTTGCCCAGGAGCACTCACTTTGGTGGACATAAGGATTATTTTGACTGTCAAAAGAAATAATCTCCAAGCAGGTAATAACTGTTTATCAAGTGTTTCTCACTACAACATGAAAAGGGAGTCTCATTGATGTACCCCCTGAGGCTTGATTGGCTGGGTTGAGCAGGCCAAAACAATTTGCTGGGTGTGGAAATATCAGGGGATCCTATAGCAGAATGTTGAATACGCAACCCAGCAGGTTAGGTGATTGTTGTTGAGATGTTTTATGTTCATACCTTCCTGTAAATCATATGGCTTTTTTCCTATTCCTGCTGCAACATGTGCTGTAAAATGTGTTGTTTTGACTGGGGATGAGCACGGCTCTCTCGCTTCACTCAGTGTGAGAACGTTTGACTCCATAGCGAAAATAGGCTGGCACCCATGAATATACGCGCAGTAAGTGAACATATCTTAAAGTGAAATATACAAATGTAGTTCAATTGTCCGTCCCCTTAGAAGAAAGTATGCAATAAGAAAGTGCATTGGACTAAAAAGTACTGAACACCAGAAAAAGGAAATGTTCCAATAAATATGCTGGTAAAGTCTAAAAGGTGCTCAACTTTTAAACCCAGCAATCTGCAGTGAAATATTCCCTGCAAAACATGATCACAATATGAGACAAGTGTTTGTTTCCTTGTCGGTAAGCACCTGCACTAGGAACATGACAACCTGGGTAAAATCCTGGTAGCCAAATACTTAAGCAAGCTTGCCAACCTAAAATAAAAACACGGGTTGCGTCCGCCCTCTGAAAAAAAGTTATGCTGTTCACCCACATGGATTCTTTACTTGTTCTCTTAAAAGCAGCCACAACCAGGGAAAAAACAGCACCAGTGTCCAGGAGTACAACCTCTCTTGCCACATTCTGGGCAAATATTCATGACTCACTTGCCCTCTGATAATTTCCCCTCCTCACCCGATGTCTGGCTTTCAACAATACTGTGCTTTATAAAGATAACTTGTAAAGTACACATACCCTAGTATGTTACACAAATATATAAATCCTTATAGAATTATGTTAGGGAACAACTGTACAATGGTGGCATTATCCCCCCCATCTTGACTGGAAAACTACAAATACCAGAATGCAATTCAGCAAAAGGCAAAAAATTGCCTCTGGGTTTTGAAAGGCTTATAACAAAATGGAATGCATGGAAGCGTTACCTGTTTGTGTTTGAAAAATGCAGGGTTCACCTATGATGTGTTGAAAATATTACATTCTACCAAAAATAAACAGTTTTTGATGTTAAATTTGAACATCTGAAAGAAATGTAGTTAGATAGTTTAAAACTGTTTTGTGTAATAATGGCCTGGAAGATGGCGTAGATTTAAGCAACTAACCAGTGCTTTCTGTGTTCTTTCAGAATTAAATGCTTATTTGAATTTCTTCACACGGAAAGGTCACAAGCGTCTTGTCCAAAACAATGGTCGCTCCTAATTTAAAAACTCTTCTTAAAAAAGAAAGTCCTAAACAGCAATTAAGAAGCCTGCCACTTCTAATGGGCCACTGTGTGCAGGTGCTCTAGGGAGCCACAGTATGTGACTGTGACACTGTGGCTTCATGCGAGCCTCGTACATGGAAGCCTCACACGGCTTTCCTTTTCAAGCCAACAAGCAGCTGACACTTCTCAGCTCTCCTCCAGACAGATACACAGCGGCTCTGTTGCCACAGAGACACTGAAAAATACATGTTAAAATATTTTTTGCAAATACAAATATTTGTCAGTGGCAGGCAGCCACAAAAATGGCTCAAATTTGTCTACATTTCCTCAATATAGCTCTGACCACATTAAATACAATTTCCCTTTTTTACAAAGAAACCATGTAACACTGAATGTGCAGAGTTGTTTTAATAAGGTTAGGGACAGTAGGGGAGGCAATGGGAGAAAGCAAACAAGCATACGTGGGAGGAGTAGGGACCTTTTCCTATTGTCTGCCAAGCACCCTTTCCAGCCACCCCTTTACCTCCAAACTTCCTCCCATCCCTGCTCACACTAAGGCATCACTGGGATAGGAGGAAATAGGTATCCCCACCGGCATGTGGTAATGGATCTACTAAATCAACAGGCACTGAAAATGCCAATAGTTTTGGCTAATGTATGGTCTCAGCTTAGGCATTTGTCAGGCATTGGCATCATATGTTCAGGCACTCTCTAGAATGGCAAGGTAAAGGAGAGTTATGTGATGGGCAATGAGTCTTAGCATACTGCATTCTCCCTGGATAGTCCTCTCTGAACCCCATGGGGAATCCCTCCCCATTAGATCCTCCCGCTGAGTACCACCCCAGGGGGACTATCGGGTAGCGGCCTCAACTTCCTGGCCTCATGGGAAGGGGCTCCCCCAAGGGGAGATGGAATGACATCCAAGGGTTCATCACAGAACCTTCTGCTCACTCATCCGTGGCATGGCTACACCACTCTCCACTGCAAACACCTTCCCTCTGGCATTCCTGTCCCTACAAACCGATGAAGATTTACAAATGCCACATAGAGCAACTGAATCTCTACCATAGGCACAAACCTGATCCGGATTAGTTTTAATCCTTGCATATCTCTTTAGGAAATAGGTGTGAATGTCAATTCAGAATCCACTGATCCCCCCATGTCAAAGAAATATCACAGAATAGAAATAAGCTGTTGCCTGCACACCTCCCGAACAGTTAGCACCATAGGTCATAACTAGGCTTTCCTGTTTTCAGTGAAATCCGATAAACACCGGAAAGACACCCCACAGAAGAAAAGGTGTTTCCTAGGTTTAAAGAGATATTTCTGTGTTCCCTGCCCGTGCCACCTTACCTTAGTTGTAGCTGTAGTTTGCTCTGATGGTAGTCAATAGGCGAATAAGGGCAAACAGAGAGTGGAGCTTCTCAGGGAGTGCTGCCCTTTGCCTTGAGCCTTTAGCCGGCTGCCTGGGTAAGGCTGCCCTGGGGTACTAAGGGAAGAGGGCTGCTTCCTGGTGTTAGGTCACCAATCATGGGCCGGGTGGGTGGGAGGAAGCGTAGAGAGGGGCATGGACAGTGAGCTGATAAAAGAAGGTTAAGAAAAGCACAATGAAGGCAGACGGCAGGCGGGGAGAGGCAGCAGGGGGAAAGAAGTTTAAAAAAATGCACAATGAAGGCAGATGGCGGGCAAGGAGTAGCGGCAGTGGGGAAAGTGGACAAAATGCACAATGGCGGCAGATGGCAGGCAGGAGCATGGTCTGAAAGGCGGACAGAGTCTACTCACCTGTTCTTGAAGCTAATTATGAGAACTTCTAGGAATTGGAGCTTCCAATATTTGTTTCTTCCTGGTGGAGCCCACCAATCATGGGCCGGGTGGGAGGGAGGAGGGACAGAGGGAGGCATATTGGATGGCAAGCAGGTGAAAGAAGTTTAAAAAAAATGCCCAATGAAGGCGGATGGTGGGCAGGGAGTGGTGGCAGGGGAAAAAGTGAAAAAATTATCAATGGAGGCAGATGACGTGCGGGAGCATGGTCGGAAGGGGGACAGAAGCTACTGATGTTCTGGAGAAGCATGACAATGCACCATATGCACCACTATTTGTTAGATGTTATGTTATGCCCTGTGATTATCATGGTAGTCTGAGCTGTTGCGGGCCGCTTACGGTAGTTTGTACATGGTTCATAAGTGTCAAGTCTGATGCGATGGCTCGCAGAGTCATGACAAGCCCCGCAGCATGGCACAGGGTGCTCACTTTGTTTTTGGTAGCACCTTCTACAGAGACCAGGTCTGGGTGCATGGTGGCAGTCCCATGCTTACAGCAACCTAAGATGTCTGCTGGTTTATGTAATCTTGGTTTCCTTTACGGGTTCCAGCTTGGCAGTTCTCCAGCTAGTATTACGATGGCCTGCTTAATTCCTGTCACATGACCTTTGATAATATTTAAGATTAATCTGTGCTAGATGAAGACCTGTCACAACTCTTATGATCGTCTCTCTTTTACCTTGCTTCCAAGAGTGTTGCGCTAAAACACTTGGGGAGCTATTGCATAAGGAGTAAAGCAGATAACGTGTTTGCTAGTGATTGGTATACAATAAAGATTTGGGTGTAACCTTAAGGTCACAGTTTATGCTACAGGTGGACACACTCAACCTTCCCTTCTTCTGAGGTAAATATGATACAGTCTGCGATAGCTGCAGCATTAATTGAGAATAGCAGTCCTTCTCCAACATTTCCCTGCAGCCTTTTCTTCTGGATTTCGCTGTGGGATATTTTACTGCATTTTATGGAATTTGTTAGGGAGTATTAAGGGTAAGGAAGTAGAGAAAAGGGGAAGGTTATTGGGGTCAGGTCAGAGGGGTGGAAGAACAGGGGTATGGGAGGCACGCCTCCTATACAAATGCTGTGAAATTACCATGCAGGGAAATGGCACAGGTGCAAAAGGTAGCCCTGGCCTATTTGTTATGCCTCAGCTCAGAAACCTTTTAGGGGCTCTGGCTAGAGTCAGAATTTCTCCCTCCCTACTCCAGTAAAGCTATCTATGTCCTATTTATATCTCATTGCAAGCCTGGTGCTCCTCTATTCCTTTGTAAATGATCACATATGTCTTTGTTAAACAGTGATCCTTCCCAATGCGATCCCTGCTCCCGCGTTCTTCCCTTTTCTCTGGCCTTCCTCCATGGACTCACCCTCTTCTCCTTCTTCTCAAGCCAGAAACCTTGGAGCCATATTTGCCTCCTCTCTCTCCTTTCTCCCTCACACTCAAAACATTGCCAAGAAGTCCCACTTTCAGCTCAAAGGAATTGTAACTTTTCTCACCTTCCCCCAGAAGCTCTATGTTACCCGAGCCCTGGTTCTCTCTAGGCTTGACTATTGCAATAACCTCCTCCTGAATCTACCTTCTTCCAATCCGAGACCCCTCCAGCTAGTCCAGAATAGGGCAGCAAGACTTAACCTTGGCCTCAAGCTCAGGGATCGCATCTCTACTTCCCAAAAAAGTCTTCACTGGCTCCTGGTTGCTTCACAGATTAAATTCAAATTCCGCTTATCATCCTCAAGGCTGTCTGGGGCCTGGACCACACTATCTCCAACTCTCCCTTGCTAAATATTCTCCCTCGAGACCTCTGCGTTTCTCTGGCACCAACTCCTTGTGTGTAAAGCGTTGTGCTAAACAGGGGGCAGGAGGTCAATCGCGTTCCTCAGCTGGATCCCTTCTATGGAACAGCCTCCCTCTCCGTCTGTGTCTTGAGCAGGATTTTCGTAAATTCCAGAAGCTCCTCAAGATTTTCCTCTTTACCTCCTCCTTCCCCCCTTCTCTCCTCTGCTAATTTCACAGTTGCTTTGATTGGTGTCAAGGGCCCTTATGTATCCTCAGGGCCCTGACTACCCACACAAAATCTCCTCCAGCTTCTGTCTATCCTCAGCACTTGCCTCAGCACACCTTCCGTCCTGGAGGTTCGCACTTGCCATACCTTGCACTTCATCTGTTGCTCACCCACGAGCACCGGCACCCCAGCACTAACCCCCACTGCCGCCTTCCTTCCGCACTTGCATGTACTGAATACTCACAAGGAGTAGTAGGTTTGTCCCTTTTCCCCTCCTCTGTAATTAATATCTCTATGTATTTAATGTGTCTCATTCCCATGTTCCCTCCCTGATACCCTGTGGGTGCTTTGAAACAGAATGTAGTTACTGTATATGCTCCTAACAAGCAAACAATAAATAAATAAATCAATACGCCACTAGTGTAATATTACAACACACTGCATTCACCTGTGTATGTTTAAATGATTTTCGGAGCCTATGGAATTCTCGCTTGAAACTGTTTACTGTGTCAGCAAGGGACGTCGATCATATATCTGCCTTTTCTAAATTTCTTTCTTATCAATGCTTACAAAAAGGACATCCCTTATTACAATTTATATTGCAGAGGTAAATTAAACATTTGCAATCAAGCCCTTCATATCTAAAATAAACAGACACCATGAAATATATGATAATTACTTTATGGAATGTTCTGCATGAGTAAATCCAATATCCATACATTTCTTATTTGTATTTTATATAGTTACTTTATCAGTTTTTCATGATTATTGAAAAAGTAGGCACCATTTTACAAATTGGATCATAATACCCTCAATAACAAAGACAACACCCTCTTCTTTTTTTATCCAATGCTTCATTATATGTAGTCAATTATTCAAGATAACATGTGTCTTCTTGGTAAAACAGTGGATAAACAGTGCCAACCACATATGTTTCATTGTATCAATAACATTCTCATTGTAGGACTACAATCACAACCGTGTTGCTACTCTCTTCCTATGCCTAGTGGTTCATGATTAAGTGACAAACCTGGTAATGCTTTTAGGTATTATTTTATATCGTTTATATTCAATGTGTCATCTTCCTCCGTCATTCATGTTTTAATTTTGGCATTCAGATGCATTTTCATAATAGATATTGACCTATTTGCAAAAGAAAATCGCTAATTATGCTGCCTGGTATTTAACTGCAACAAATCTAAGATTATCGTACTCTTAACTAAGAGGAAAACAACACTTTTGAGTTGATTTTCCGGGTCTGCAAAACTGGGAGAATTCATTCAATTTGATATTTGGGCTTCAGTATTTCCAATAATGCTTCAATGCCTTCGATAATAGAGAGTTTGAGAGCAAGGACGCAACCCCTTATACCTTAAATGAGAAGAGTTTATATGCGTTTAAGCAGTTTTCACTTCTCCCCCTTTTACCTTACAAAAATAGTACCAGCCATGGCATGGATGTTATCTTGGCAGACTTAAAAGTTTATTTTTACTCTGTTTAAGGTTCGATTTGGAAAAAAGTGCTAGGGTTGCCCTCATCAATACCGAATTGAGTCATAAGACTCGAGCTGGGGATGATTTCACTTGGTATTGTGGTGCTATGGAAGAAATTGAGTTTTTATATTATGGTCCTTGAGCCATCTAAATCTTTGGAGGTCTTAACTTTGCTGTAACTAATGTGACTATTTCATCACTTTAGTGAAAGTATGTCTGTACTTTTAGGCACAATAGGGTCTAATCAAGAAGAGTTAACCATGAACCTGAATAAAACAAAGAAAAAACTATGCACGAGATTGGGGTCACACAATTGAGCAACTATGTAGCCTACTGCACACTTGGGGGCTGAACACCTACATCCCCCCTGCCTCCTGTACTTACCCAGAGTTGCACTGCCATGGCTGCACTTGCTCAGAGCCATGCTTCTCTGATCGCACTTCCCCCTTTCCTCCTCCTTGCACTCCCCCCTCTCCTTCCCCTTGCACTTCTATTGTTGCACTTGCACAATCTGTAGACAGAAGGCCTAGTAAGATCGTTTGTCTTGTCCGCCCTATGTCTTCCCTCCCTTGTCTTGTGGCGACTAGAAACTTTTGTGTACAGGCACGTTATAAATGCCAAATCATACCATGTCATACTCCCTGTATCTAGAGTATTTGAAATTCGTTAAAAAGTGAGAGCAGTTATCGAAATATATCTACATGTTGCCATGCAACCAGACTCGCAGTATATATATTCGGTTTAAGCTGTATCAACTTCCAACTTTGGAGTGTGTTGGTAAAAACCCTGAATTTCTGGAAACACTTAAGCTCTTTTGTCTAGTAACAGTTTGATAATGCTTCCGAGTCACTTTGGTCAAGACTGATGGAAGGTGGTTGATAATATTTGTGTATGATTTCTACACTATTAGAATACAGGTTGTTGATAACTTGCTCCCTGCTACTTGTATGGTTCATGTGTGTGTTTATATTATCAATATTTTAGACTGGACTTATGTGTGTGTTTTAAAATTTGACAAAATGAATTCAATTTATGGACGAAACGTAATTTTATGTTTTTTTTCTTGTTTATTGATCTATATTGTAATACATTGTGTAAGGTTTAACTTTTAAACCAAATCGCAATAAAAAATAATTTAATTTAAAAAAGAAAATCTTACATATCACTAAATGCCGCAGAGATCCTAAACAAAGTCTTTACAAAGTAAGCCCACACACGTGATCATAGATCTCTACATAATCTTTACATAGATTGTCTGGAATAAAAGATCCTACTTTCAGGAATCTATTTTGTGCAAGCACGCAATCTAGTTATTGCCCGCCAATCGATGACGCTAGTGTATTCTTGGACAGCTACAAGGCTATCCGCCAGTGATTGCCTTCTATTTTATTAATCACTTAGCTCCTCAGCATTCTCACTTCCCATCAAGCAATTTACTGGACAAACAGCATTTATTCTGTATGCCAAGATTACTGTTTTAATCAGCTAAAGCTCCATGATAAGGTATCCAGGTGTCAACAGCCGCTTATCTGCTAATGTTGTTGCAGCGATATTTACTACATAGCTGTAGCTTCGAGATGAAAATATCATCACTGGTCATGCCAGATATTTGTAAAAGAAAATTTCCCAGGCATTCCTCTCTAAATTTACAACTTTTCTCTACTTGTCCAGGAGGCTGACTGTGATCATGGTTTAGCCTCATGTGAACGAATCAGAGGATTTGCTATTGCCCCCTCTCTTTTGGGGCAAGTGACTCACACGGTAAACCCCTTGGCACGCTTATTATGAGTCTATTCTCCCTCATTCAGAATGCACTCCAGCTGTCCTTGTGGATTCATTGCAAACGAGTAAACAGTTCCACAGAGTTGGCAAGGTGGCATATTGTTTTTCATACTAAGTACTGTGGAAATATGGCAAATGTGTTACAGGTAGATGCAGTTAACCACTGTGGATACTTCCTTTTCTAATAATTGTAGCATATTTATTAGCCAGATTTGTTAACAACCCTTTTTTGGGAACAGAGTGAACATGAGTCAAGGAATCGTGCTGTGGGCTTAGACACCATGGAATGATTTCTCTTGCAAAACGAGAACATTGGGTGCAATACAACATTCATCATAATTTTTATGAAATGTATATTACAGATTTCTTTAACTATCAGAAACAACATTACTTGCAACTTTTAGAAGTTCAGTGGGTAGCAGACTGGCACCCAACTGTGCCGAAGCATACATATGTCATTTAGAATGTACATGTATATTGTCCTATCCAATGTGGAACAACCATTTGAAATTCTATAAACATTAGATAGATGACGTCTTTAGACTATGGTTGAAGTGTGCAGACTCTACTTTTTATTTAACCAAGTAAATTTGATTCATGATCGAATTAATTCCACAAGTGTTATGTGTCAGGCTTCTTATTGTTTATTTCCTGGATGTACAAATAATCCATGGGTAGGAATATTTTACTTTTCACCCAAAAACAACATTTTGAGGATTACCTTACTGCTAATTCTTGTGAATTAAGAAGAAAGGTGAATTGCAAATCCAGAATGTTCTTTAAACAAGAACATTTTAGAGTAAAGATTTATGATGAATTTACAGTGTCAAGACTCTTTGTAAATCACAACTTTCAAAGATATAAGAACTACGTGGGTTCCAGCAGTCTAAAGCACCTCCCAATGCAATATATGTATCCATATTTTGAAACCAGAGTGCATAAATTAGAGCAGTTATCAGTCACTGAAGGATATTTGTTTGAGAGCTCAAAGACCAACTAAGTTAATTACACTGACTCTTGCCTCATCCAAACATGGTACATTTCCATGCATAAATTGTCAACATTTCTACAACTTAAGTTTTGGAGTATAGTAAGTGCTAGGTTTTGGTACCAGTACGTTTCAGAAAGTAAATTATGGTATCAGGGGCCATTGGCTGTTTTCCAAGAGGGCAGGACCACACATAACGTTAAAAACAGGTTGCTAAACTGAACAGACACAAATTGCCCTCCTATTCAATGGGAAAATCTCCTGCAGCAAAACCCAGATTTCCACAGTGTAGGGGTCTGCAACCTTTCGCTGTCCCGGTGTTTTGGACTACAACTACCATCAGCCTCAGCCAGCATAGTCAATGGTGAGGGATCATGGGAGTCATAATAATCCAAAACATCTTGAGAGCCACAGGTTGCAGAGCCCTGCCCTAGTGCATGCAGGTCCTCTGATGGCGTTCTCTCACACCTGCCATCTGAACTCAGAGCCGTGCATAACCAGGTGAAGCACCATCTTGGGATCTCCGATAAGTAGTGGAGCAATAATCCTTTGCCTGCCCTGCACTGCTGATGGCAGGCAGACCCGTCTCCTGTCCTAGCAGAAACCTACAGCCTTCCGTTTCACAGCCTGTCAATCCAATGAGGAATCAGGAGCGATGTGAAGGAGTGACTGCAGGGACGTCATATAGGGCTTGCCAAGGTTCGCACCTGCGACCCCTGTGGTCTCTCTTGCTACGCCTAAGGAAAAAAAAAAGAAAAGAAAACCGTTTTTTTTTTTTTAATTGAGGCTCCTGCGCTCTGGCCAGTATCATGTGGCTCTTTGTTTCTGCAGTGGCTGGTTTTCTGATAGCTATAGTGGGCAAGATAGCTCACTGGATTGAGCGATCACTGATGCACTGTGTGTGTGATATGCAGGTTCGACTCCCGGGAAAGGGCAACTCAGCTTTACATCCTGCTGAGATTGATACATGAGTACCAATACAGGTTGGGTGATATTGTATGTATATTTGTTATTTATGAAGAGCGTAAGCATAAGTGCTATATAATACCACATCATTATCATTTGGCCTTTGACGTCTGCTTGCATTCACAGTCATTTGGTAATATGGGCATGATATTAACGATACAGATGGGGATCCATTCTTGTATGAAATATATATTATTTTACAGTGATCTCGTAACCACATTTTTCGTATTGTACTTAGAAACAATGCTATTTGATGCCACTTTCTTTATTGTCAAGGGGTGAAAGGTTGTGTCCCATCGCTTGCTGTGATGTCACTTCAGGGTGGGGTCAAATGACACTTCCTGTGAAGGGTCGTGTGATGTCACTTCCACTACCCCCAGCATTTTGGTGAAATGACGTCCCTGAGTGACTGTTCTTTCTTGTAACTGTTTCGTTGCTGCACACGATAAACTGAGCAGATAGGTTGAAGTCTTACTTTTTATACAGCCTGTTTCTTGCTTCTTTTCTGATGTCTTTGGCCCAAAAAGAAACTCCCCTTTTAACTAATGATGTTTTAGAAGATTGAACGTCACCCGTGTGTACATAATCAGAACAAATTCTATTATTTTTCTTGCTAGTGATGGTTCAGGGAAGTGAACCCACTACTTACCAGATTATTGCTCATACTCATCTATTTATTTTGAGGAAAAATGTTTTTGAAAATTCTACTTTTTTTGGTTGTAAATAGTGCATGTTGGGTCACGCATATTTATGGAAAGTCTGTGGTAAAGTTAATACATTTGGAAAATGATTAATAGGTTGACTTTAATAAATGTATTCATGGATTAAGAATCCCATGGAAAATGATTTTTTTTTTCTTTTTTGACTCACCTTTATTAAATAAGACAAGCAAGCAAACATCCGGCGATTTAAATTCACGTCCCTCTGACACTGCAGATCCCCGGTGCTATTACCTGCTTTTGTCAAAAGTGCATCAAAATGTAGAAAACAATCCCCTATGCACATTGATGCATATAAACAAATTCGTTGTTCGTTGTTGTGAACATCGAGAATGCTAAATTACCATCAAATCAGAGGGATGATTAACAGCTGCAAGAGAAACATCCCATGTGGAGTAGAATGCGTCAGAACCAGTTCTGGCAACCGCCAGTGTACGCTCTTTACTTTCCACTGTTGACCAACGTATTAAATCTGTCTCCATTCTTCTAAGGTTGGAGGGGTGGTCATCTTCCATGGACATCTTCTAGTACACACCAGGCCAAGGGCCATTCATGTATGGTTAATATACATTCTTTTCTAACTGGAATCCTCCCAGTATACATAATTCTGGTGAGGCCACCCGTGCCCAACCTGTAATGTTCGATAGAAATTCTACCACCTGCCTTCATAATGACACATCAACAAACCATATGCAGAATCCATTTTTCTTTTTAAGTTTATTTATTCTGGAAATGTTACGTTTGGAGGATGTCAATTCATGTAGTGTCCAGAATTGAACTTTTTAGATCTTCTCCAACTGTTCTTCCGCTCATACACCGGAGGGCCATCAACGCTGGTGCTCGCGTCCGACTCATTCCGTCTCTCACTTGTGCAGGTTCTCTGACATTAATTTAGTTATCCCCTATCATATAGTGCTGCGCAGATAACATTTTAATGCACCATTTATATGTAAAACAAGATGTAACCTATTTTTTTTTTTGCTGTACATTTTACAATTGTTCTTTGACAACTGGCTTTGTACACTGCATGCTTTATCCTGACACAGAATTCTGGGTGGCGAAGGAAGCATTATCCCCACAAGGCCCTTGTACCCCTATGAAATGACTGCTGTTCCAGCCATTTTAGCCTCACTTCTGAATCCTTCTTCTTCTTCTTCTTAATTATCGGAAGCGTGGGCGGACCCACGCAGGCGCTTCCCCATCCTATAGGATGATGTTCACCGACTTCTGAATCGTGAAGCTGGCTGAACAAGTACAATGATACACACATTTTAAAGTTAGGGTGAGCATGGTGAAAAATGAAAGGAGCACCAAGCCCAGTGTGCATTAGTGATTCGAGCATGCAACCTTATTGTTAAGGACATATTTGTCAAATATAAAGATTTGCTGTCCCTCTTGAGTTCCCGGAATGCTCTTTGGTTGTATGCAAAGCAGAATTGAACCCTCATTTCCCGATTTGTCCCCTTTTACTTTCTCTTAGGGGTACTTTAAAAGGGGGAAATAGGAGTGCACCTTAGTGTCCATCTTGGATTGATAATCTTCTAACAGAAAATAATGTATAATGTTAATCTAGGCTTTGATAATTCACTTTACTCAGCAGTACAAGTGTAACGTTCTTATTATGATAAAATATATAACACATATATAAGGGTTCCAAATAGGCTGCACGTTCTGCGTTGAGAGTATGGCAGTTTAGCAGAAGATGGCGAATTGTCTCAATTGCGTCGTCGGATTGGCATAATCTGCATGTAGTTGCCGCGGCCTGACTTCTTATCGCCATGATTTCTCTGGTATGGAGCAAGTTGAGCCTTGCCCTTAGGAAGTAGGTTCGAAGGTTTCTATTTGGAAATTTTACGCAGTAGGCCAGTGGGCTTTTGAGCCTATTGAATGTCAGTGGCAGATGCTTTAGAAATTTAATCGCTCTGGTTTGGTCGGCTGTGGTAATCCAATCTTGATTTTTCAATTTTTGGGACACTCTTTGTGGATTGCTTTTCAGGTCCTCTATAGAACATGCCACTTGTTCCAGATTGTTTACTTGGCAGGCGATCCACTTCTTGATCTCCGAGCATTTTGTTGATTCCAGCTCTTTGTTGATAATGTTAAAAATTGGTAGACCGTCTTGAATAAGAGTCTTTCTGAAGATAGCCATAGAGGCAAGGCTGACGGTTGCACCCAGCGAGAGTAGGCCCAGGTCTCTTCTGATGGCTGCGATCGGGATGGAGTTCGGAAGACTCAGAGTTGTCTTCCAGATGTATCCTTCCAGCTTAGGCCATATTGAACTAGGCATGTTAATAGTGGCGTCCATGCCATAGGTTAGTTCAGGGACTACTTTGCCTTTGTAAAAGTTGATGGCGGGAATCCAAGAAAATTTGCCGAATTTACGGTCAATCATCTTCATTTGTGAGGTAAGGTTTTTTACTTTCTCACAAAGATGCAGTTGCATTTTTGTCTCCTTTGGAGTCCCGTCGATGTAGACTCCCAAGTATTTAAAATGTGGGACGACTTCGATGCTGCAAATATTCACTGCTGATTTCTTCGGTTGATGCTTCTTGTCCAGTATCATAATTTTTGTCTTGGTGTTATTTATTGTAAGGTTATTGACGGCCATGTACTCTGCCAGGTTGTCTAGCTGACGTTGAAGACCTATTTGTGTCTGGTCTAGAAGGATCAAGTCGTCCGCATAGAGAATACGGGACAGGTCGATGTTACCCAGCTTCGGAGGAAAGCTGCGGAGCGTCACTTCAGATTTTTGGAAGTCTCCCAGGAAAGCTACAAAGAGGGCCGGCGCCAGCAGGCATGCTTGTTTCACTCCTCTTTCTGATGGAATTTCTTTGGTAAGAGAGCCTTGATTATTCAAGCGGACACGTAAGGATGTCTTTGAGTGGAGAGCTATAATCGGTTGAAGGATTTCCTCTGGGCAGCTCCATCCTTGAAGCTTTTTCCATAGGCGCGTTCTGTCGACTCTGTCAAAAGCCTGTGACAGGGCTATAAAAGCTGCATAAACAGTTGGGGCGCCCTGCTTTATCTTAGCCTTTAGAATGCTAAGGATAAGGATGTTGACTGCTGTCCCGCCGTTCTTCTTAAAGCCCATCTGGAATTGATCTTCGCATGGGGCAGATTTGACGAAAGTGGTCGAGAAGAAGAGTGGCAAACAATTTGCCCATGATGTCGAGTAGGGCTATAGGCCTGTAGTTTGCCGGATCTTCTCTGCTTCCCTTTTTGAAGATCGGACTCGCAGTGGCTTCTGTCCAAGATGATGAAATCATTCTGCTGATTCTACAGTGTGTAAACAGAAGACTGATCAAATCTGTCCACTCAGCGATGTTTTTTTTTAGGTCAATGTTCGTGAGCCCATCAGGTCCCGGAGCTCTAGATGTTTTAAGCTTCTGAATGCACTCGTAGATGTCAGCTTTCATGGAAAGGTCAACCCAGGAGGTCCTGTTGAATTCCGGCTCTTGAGTCACGTTAATAGCAGGAGTGGCGAAGAGCTTTGTGAAAAAGTGTACCCAGATGGCTGCCGGAACAGAGTTGATCATATTTGCACTGGTATTGCCTTGCGAGATGTTAATCAGGGCCCAAAAATCAGCAGATTTTTTTGACGCCAATGTTCTCATCATGGTTTCTGCGTCATTTTGGTACAGAGAGGACCTGCGTAGTCTTATCCATGCTTTGTAGGTTTTGTTTTCTTTTGCCCAAAGTGCCCATCCCAGTGTGGTGTTTTCGGCTTTTGCAATGCGTTTTGTTTTCCTCAGAGCCTTTTTATTATCCGCTATGAGTTTGTCGTAGGTATGGTTGAAAGTAGTGGAAGGCGTCTTTCTCTTTTTCTGGATGGACTTGTGATTGATCAAAGGGGAATATAGTTGGGTCTCAGAAGTAACTCGGCCGTTGTTGGATCGACCCCGGTTGTAGCATATTGCTGGGTCATGGCTCTGACGCTGGCAGTCGTCAAGCGTAGTCATGTTTGTTGGGGATTTACCTCTACCAACGATATGTAGTTGTTGGATTCTTGAGAAATAGAGGACCAGACGACGGTGAGCATGTTGTGGTCGCTCGGGAGCGTTTTGGAAACCTTGAAGCTTTCGATCTCTGGGCACATAGGTTCAGAAATAAAGATGTAGTCCAACGTAGCCTTTGAAGAGCCTCTTTCCCAAGTTGGGATTTGCGGGAGCCAGTCTTTGGTCCATGCTGCGTTGTGTATGTTCCTGGCCGAAATCAGTGTCATCCAAGCCTGTCCTCTTGATTCCGTTGACACAGCAGCTGGTGATTTCGACGGAGCTTCTTTTGGATGGCGACAGTTAGCGTTCAGATCTCTGCATATTAAGAGGTGGACGGTATTATACTCAATTACGATTTTGTCGATAGTTTTAGCCATAGATTGGCAGAAGGCCGTGGACGACGTTCTTTGAGGGTTCCAGTAAACCGTGACAATTACTAGAGAGGTCACTGACCATTGATTTGATGATTCCGTTAGTTACTGATTTAATTATATTGAATTTATCAACACTAAAAGGGATGAACGTGCTGCCCTGTGTGCAAGTCACGCCCCCATCTGCGAGACGTTTTGCCTTATTGCTGCTGAGCTAGCCCACCTTCTGGTGTGGGGAGCCATGTTTGATCGGAACACTATTTTAGATGTCGCCTAGATAACTTTAAGTTTCAGTATTTGTATTGAAAATCGTTTACTTTAACCTCTTTAAAATACCTTTATTTTCTTGAGCAAAAACACACATTAAATTGGTATCCAAGAAGAATGACTTAGAGATATGTTAAGTTGCCCATGGCATGATTGATTGGTTTATTGAGTCCTTATTTAGTTCAATGCATTTAGGAAAACATTGTTTACTGTTCTCTCTTAAAAATGCACTGCCACAAGCGCTGAAAGACCATGACAAAGGCCAACCTCAATGCATAGCTATCAACCTTTCATGGCCTTTGGGCAAGTGAAAACACCAGATTTTGTAATTGGCGGGTGAAAGCCCATTGATTCCTATGGGCGTGTAGGGAGCTTGGCGGGTGAGAGAGCTGCTTAAGTGGCGGGTGACACCCGCCAAAAGCGTGTGAGTTGAGAGGTATGCTCAAAACAAATCTGTTGAAAGCATTTTCCTAAGTCTGAGTGTCAGATGCATGAATAATGCTGCCCATTAAATGTGTTATTAACTTAACCCCTTAAGTGCCAGGCCAAAAAGGACGAGCATACTCGTCCTTGGCACTTAGAAAGAAAATCAAGATGTCCCCCACCAGCGGGTTAAAGACAATTCCATATCCTGGTGACATTTCACAGTCGTAGAGATCCGCACTGCTGCTTATTCATATGTTTGAGAATGTGTTCACTTGTTAACACAGCCCATGTTGTATTATTTTAACATCACAAGCAATGCAACAGGCCTTGCCTTCAGACCTCAGAACTGAGGGGCCAGCTTATTGCGCCTTCCGTAAAAAACGAAAAATATGGCTAGTCTCTCAAGAACTAAGTAACAGACTGCTAACAGTTGGAGGGAATCCTTGGCACCTTGTCAACTTGCCATAGCTGTACCTTTCACTGTATCACCTATCAATGTAAGTGTACCAATGTACTTCTGCCTCTAACGAAATTGCTCGACATTATCTTTGCATTGTTGCCCTATCTTTTGCTGCCATCAAGCGAGAACGCCATATAACGCCTACGCTGGACGACATTGTTGGTGAACTGCAGGGAGCCAAGGTCTTCTCCAAGCTAGATCTGAGGTCAGGGTATCACCAACTAGAACTGCACACGGACTCAAGGTAAATAACAACTTTTACTACTCATGCGGGTCTCTACCAGTTCAAACGTCTCAGTTTTGGCGTGTCCTCCGCTGCAGACGTTTTCCAAAATACCATAAGAGGTGCACTAGCGGGCTTAAAAGGAGTGCTCAATATGAGCGACAACATTTTAGTATTCGCTGCATCCCAGGCCGAACACATGAAGCGATTGGAAGCAACCTTACAGAGGCTGAAAGAACTTGGCCTCACCCTGTACCGGGGAAAATGCGAATTCTTTAAGGATCGCATCGGGTTCTTCGGGTTCATTTTCCACGCGAGTGGGGTGTGGCCAGACCCAGAGAAGATCAAGGACATCCGTGAAGCTGCCGCGCCCCAGTCGCCTACGGAGGTACGCAGTTTTCTGGGGATGGTCAATTATTGTGGCCGGTTCATAAAAGGTCTGGCGTCCATATCCGAACCAATCCGGGCCCTGACAAAGAATGACACCACATGGGTCTGGGACAAGAAAGAACAGGAGGCATTCCTGGAAATGAAGAGCGCACTCTCCGACCAAGACACAATGGTGTATTTCGACCCCACTGCGGAGTGGAGATCGTCGTGGATGCCAGCCTGGTGGCTCTGGGAGCTGTTCTCATGCAGTTGGATGCCAGAGGCGACATGCGCCCCATTGCCTATGCGAGTAAGGCCCTCACTGAGACTGAAAGGCACTACTCGCAGATCGAGAGGGAGGCGCTGGTGATCCTGTGGGGTTGCAGACATTTTCGAATATATATCCTCAGAAAACCAGTGACAGTTGTGACGGACTAAAAGCCACTTCTGCCGATCTAAGGCAAATGTGCGCATGCTCGAGCCTCGCTCTGGGAGTGCATGCCCAATACTAATAAAGACGGTCCGTGCGGCAGTTGCTGCCGGGACCTCACAGGCATAAAACGTGTGTCAGTGTGTTCTTGTATGGATGCTTGCATGCGCGTGTGTGAGGCGAGCCGAGGCACCAGTTGCCACGTCACAGATACCCTTGGGTGAGGAGCGATATACTAATAAAACAAATAAATAGCATTTTATAAATGCATCACATGCTTGCTTGCCTGTTGGAATCCAAGTTTACAGCCTGGCATCACTTCTAAGACTGACGCATTTCCGGCTGCTAAGGACGGTGCCTCTGTGCGCATGCGTAGCAGAGGCTCTGCCAGGGGTAGCAAGGAGATTGCTCGGGCTAGCAGCTGCGAGGCATGGCGACCCTCAAATGACGTCCCCGCAGAGCTCTGGCAGTCACAGAGTGGGGTGAGCGCGGGGACTCATGCACTGACAGCTCTCTGCTGCTCTGCTCGCACAGCCTGTGTGGGACTCGACACTGCAGCCCCCAAGGAAAACACATGAGCTCAGCTCTCACCTCGCGGGAAGACAGTGCTGCTGTCATGGGCGGCAAGGCACAGCTGCCTGATTCAGACTTTCCTCCAGTGGGAAGACGGTGAGGTCAGGCCCTGCTTACGGGATGCGCGCCCAGATGCGATAGCGGGGGAGAAGGAGCGGGAATCCGAGGGCCTCACACGCTGCCTGGCGATGAAGTCCTGGAGGATGGGGTCCCTTGCGGGGAACGTAGGTGCAGGCGTTCAGAAGACACGACAGCTCTTTAGGTTATAATGATAAAATACCTCATGCCGCACTCCTGTGCAATACCAGGAAAGACTCGAGGAGAAAACATTATCAACTTCAGAAAGACGATTGGCCGAGTCAGCGCGATTCAAATGTCTGTGCTGCACTCAGAGGCCAGCCCCTATGTTCCTATGACTTTCCCTAGAATATGACATGTTATGTGAAGGATTGTCTTCATGCTATGCATGATTGAATGACGTGAGTTCAAATATAGGCGCTGTGTCTTGAGAAGATTTTAAAACCTAGACATGAATCTAAGTAGCCTTAGGAGCAGGTGAGGATGTTGCACAGCTGGACTCCATGTCCATGGATTCCATCTGGAATGACACAAGGCCTACTAAGATCGTTTGTCTTGCCATCCCTCTGTCTTCCCTCCCTTGTCGTGTCGCGCCTAGAAACACTTGTGTACAGGCGCGTTATAAATGACTGTTCATATCATATCATATCATGGACGAAAGCTGGAATGGGCCTTCTTCCAGACTCTGAGGAAGTCTGTTTGCCAGGGACACATTTTATTCTGAATATATCTGTGGGGTGGGCCGTTATTAGTATTAATGAATGAGCCAAAGGCATTTAGGAATTACGTGGATGGGTAGCTCACAGTGGGATGAGACTGTAATTTACGAGTTCGAGTTTTATGGCAAGGCGGTCTAAGCCTTTCATCCTTCAGTGGTTGATAAATGGAGTACCTTTAATTGTGATAAGAATAAAGATTAGTACTGCAGCGCTTAGAAGCTGAAGGAATCCAGCATGAAGTGCTGCACATGAATACAAATTATTATTTTTATTATTGATCTTAAATGAGCCGCCGGTGGAAGCATGGGGGACCTCCTTTTAGCATTTAGTGAGATCTTTCTTTTCTCTTCCCAAATATAAAATACAGGGGTGGTCAAGTCTATGGGTAATAATGAACCTTTGAGGATGGCAAGTATCGATCACTTGCTTCAACAGAGAAATCTGACACAAGATTATCTGAACCATGTGGTTGGCTTCATTTATAATCACTCCAAGATTTTTAAGCTTTGATGATGACCTGATTATGTTATATGTTATATTTGTTATCTTGTACTATATGGCATATAGTTTGATCCGCCTTTTGTAGTAACTGCAACTGCACACATGCAGTCCTCCAACTTTCTTTCTGATGCACACCACTCCAAATTCTCTTCTATACTCAGCATTTTGGATCTTTCTGCTGCTTTCAACACTGTTGACCACTCTCCCTACTCTCCAGGACCTTGAGTTTTGCAAATGTAATCTTGTCTGGATCGCTTCCTACCTGAAAGAGCCATCCTTCAAAATTACTTGGAACTCACAAACCTCTAATCACACCCGTCTCGGACCCCAAGGATCTGTCCTTGGACCTTTACTCTTCATCCTCTACACCTCTGCCCCATCTGATCCTTTGTCTGTCACTATCACCTTTTTGCTGATGACACTCCAATACTTCCCTCCTTCCTTCAGCCCAGACTTCTCAGAATGGATTACACACTGTCTCACTGCAAATGACCACAAGATGGCTATACTGTGCCACACGCTGAGCTCTACATTTATTGTCTTGTGGCACCTGTACAACAAATTATGTTTCAAGGTGCCACAAGACAAATAAAAGGGGTGGGGGGTTTGCAGGGAAGAAAACAGCAATAATGGTCCTACGAGGCCTTGTGTCATTCGGATTGTGTAAGTGCAGTAACAAGAAGTGGAGAGGGGTCCGGGGGGAGTGCAAGACGGGGGAACTGATAATGCTAGGGTGGGAGGAAAGGGGAGGGAAGATGCCAGTCCCAAATGTACACCAGAGCATTTTGAAAAGCATTTCCATGCTCAAACCATGTGTAACACCCTGGGCCATACACCCTCCACTCCCCACCACACCTGAGACTGGGTGATCTGATCCCTACTGCTCCCTCACCTGGTTACTTGTAGATCCATTGCTGACAATTGCCCTCCCTCCCTGGTTGTTAGATCCCCACTCCCTTGTTTCTCTGCTCCCTAACCCTGTTCTTCCCCCTATCATTGTAAACCACTCCATTGCTTCCCGAAGCTAGGTCCATGCTCAAGGGATACCCAAGGGCCTCTAATGATTATGCCCTGTTAGAAATAACTTGGAGAGATTTTCAGTAGAAAAAACGCAACTTCATTGATATGAACGTTGAAGTCACACAGGGGGCAAATCACTTGAGGTTGAGAAAACGAGATATGCACTCTATACATAAACTATTTGTCAAACTGCAAGCTCCAGGAGATGACTTAAACTACGAGCCACTATTGTTGGAATACAGGGTAGTTTCAACAAAGGACCTGGCTGGTGCATTATTACACAAGAACAACTTCAATGCCACAGTAAAACAACAAAAAAGGATCCTTCGTAAGGAGTTAAGAAGGATAAGCCACGCAGACCAGGTTCAGTACCGAATGCTGATCAGAAAAAGGAAGCAAAACTATTATTACTGGCTAGTCCTATTAAAGCAACCATCTACCAAAAGACTCCGAACATATGCTTGCTGCCTTGCTTAAAAAGGACACGAGAAGCGCCTGGCAAATGCTTAAAGAGGCGAATGTATGATGTCTGCATTCATAAGTTAATGCGGCATTGGAGGAAGCATGGATTACTTTTTATAAAAAATAGTTTGACCCCGATGATAGCTCAAAACAAGCAGCAGACACTAGAAACAACTTCGGCTGACCTTTCCCGTCAGATCATCTGGATGTGCTGCTTCTTATAAAAAAGGCTAATCGTTCCAGGGCCCCGGGACCGGATGGCACCACGAACAATATGATTAAAGAAACTCCTGAAGATGAAGATGGGTTCCCCTTTATTTTTGATCTCTTTAATCAGATCTTGAGTAGAGGTAAAATCCCTGAATCATAGAGGAAGGCAAAAATTGTTCCAATTTTTAAGCGGGGCATCCGAACGGATCCTTCAAACTATCGACCTATCGCCCTCCTAGACTCCTTGGGCAAATTGCTGCCTTTATTTCTGAAACAACTCCAGGCTTGGATCAAGATAGGAGGGAGAGCGGATCCCAAGCAGATGATATGATATGATATGATATAATAGTTTATTTATATAGTGCCTAAACACAATGTGTTTCAAAGCGCTTCAAGGCAAGGGAGGGAACAAGGGAAAATACAATGACATTCTCACAGGCCATGAACATCAAGGATGTGAAATTAACTATCGTACTCGGACTGGCGACATTTCAGATAGTGCAAGAGCTAAGACATAGATAAGGGAGGGGAGAGTGGGAAGGAAATGGAAACAGACAGGCGACTACCTTACTAGGGCTGACAACATTTCTGGTAGAGCCAGAGAAAAAAAGGTGAGGGAGAGGGGTGCAGAAAGGGAGGGGAGGAACAAAACAAGCGACTATCATACTAGGCCTGACGACATTTCAGATAGTGCAGGGGGGCGGGGGAGGAAAAAAACAAGTAAGGGGAGGGGGGAGGAGACAGACGAGGTTGGTATCATACTAGGTCCAGGGACAAATCTGATAGAGTAAGTGCATAGAAGAAAGTAAGGGGAGTAGGTGTGTGCTTACCTGCTGTCTGGGCAGGGGTTCGGGTCCTGTGTCCTCCTGGTCCAAACAGGCCCAAACAGGATTTGCCCATTTCTTTGTCTGCCCTTCACTTCGGACACCCGGGCGAGAGATGCCCTTGATCTAAGAGTTAAGAGCAGGAAGGAAGAGGCAGGGCTAAGAAGGTGGGTGGTGCTTAGGCCAGGTGACCTAGATCCACTTGCACCTGCTCCCCAGCTTCAAAGGAAAAGTGCGGCAAGCAGGAAGGCACCAGGTGGGCGGGGGTTGCTAAGTGGCGAAAAAGAGTGACAAGCAGGAAGGCACCAGGTGGGCGGGGCTTGCTAGGTGGTGAAAAAGAGAAGCAACCAGGAAGGCACCAGGTGGGCGGGGCATAGGCCAGGTGACCTAGATCCACTTGCACCTGCTCCCCAGCTGCATAGGAAAAGAGGCTGGAGGGCACCTTAAGTAGGGAAAAGAGTGGCAAGCAGGAAGGCACCAGGTGGGCCGGGCTTGCTAAGTGGTGCAAAAGAGCAGCAACCAGGAAGGCAACAGGTGGGCGGGGCTTAGGCCACGTGACCTAGATCCACTTGCACCTGCTCCCCAGCTGCAAAGGAAAAGAGGCTGGAGGGCACCTTAAGTAGGGAAAAGAGCAGCAAGCAGGAAGGCACCAGGTGGGCGGGGCTTGCTAAGTGGTGAAAAAGAGCGGCAACCAGGAAAGCACCAGGTGGGCGGGGCTTAGGCCAGGTGACCTAGATCCACTTGCACCTGCTCCCCAGCTGCCGATGGGTTTCGCTAAGGGCATGGGCACTTATCTAAACATCTTTTTGCTGAATATCCTCAAAGCAGAGGCCTTCAATAGCAACACAAACATTTATTTGGCATTCATTGACTTCAAAAAGTCCTTTGATGGTAATGATCGCCAATTACTTTGGACAAAAATGGAGGCTTAGAATTGCCCTAGATTATTAGATGCCATCAAATCCCTTTATCAATCAACCAGTGTCCAAATACGACTTAACGCTGGGGGACTCCTGACTAGACCCATCTTTACGTATAGAAGCCTGAAACAAGGATGCCCACTGGCCCTGAACTTGTTTTATTTATTCTTTTCAGATGTAGGAGAGTTGCTGGACAAGGTGAGAGCATTTCCTCCGTGAGATCGGAGAGGAAAAATTAGTTTGGATGCTCTATGCATATGATCTTGTGCTGGTCGACAAGCCCCCTGTTGGCTCCAAAGGAGCTTAAATACTCTCTGGGAATACATGCACGTCAATGGACTTTCAATCAATTCCATTAAAATTAACATCATGGGCTTAGGTCCTTATAATTGTACGGCAAAGCCTTGTTTCGTTATACATGGTATGCAGGCAGGAGAGCGGTTGGCTAAAGTTACCCTGGTCACGTACTTGGGAGCAGTTATAAATAACAGTAGGAATGATCTTCCCCAACAGATGATCTTGAAATCTCGGACGAAGATGATGACTGGCCAAGGGAGATTGGTCCAAAAAAGATACAGCAAATGTTCTATTTTACCGGTTCTGTCCTTTTATGATGTAAAGGTTATGCCCTCTTTAACATATGGAGCAGAAGGAGTTCCTTTGACACTACGGGAGACTTGGCCCTCCTTGGGGGGAACTTTCTGGAGGAAACCTCTGAGGCTCCCAAATCTAATATCTACAGCACTAATTAGATATTAACTGGGCCTTATCTCCTTGCAAGCAAGGGCTTTATGGAAAAAATTGGCACAATTCCGGAAATCTATGTTGCCGGTTCCTCAGAGTCTATATCAAATACTGAAAAATAAATTACTTTGAGGTGGTGCTTCTTTTAAAGAGCAGTGGTGGTCCGCCGGATGCCGGTTGATCTTGAAGCATTTACAATCCAACTTAGAGGAACTAATTTACTTTCCCGGATAAGTAAAATGGAAACTCTGGCAAAACGATTGGATCAAGACTCAAAAGGAGAAAAATATGCACCGTCTGCAGAGTGCCCTGAGGCTGGAAACCAAAGCTCATGGTGTTCTTCCTAAGTATCTTATCAAAGCCCCAAACGTGCGCTATAAAAGCCAGTTTATGCACTTCAGACTGGACTTATTTCCTACGAACCAGCGTTTACAGATTTATGGGAAATCTGCTACACCTGATTCTGCTTGAACATAGAGCTGGCTGAGTCCTTGAAACACGTGACATTATTCTGTCGTGGGTTAACCGATTTTAGAACAAAACATGTGGGCAAACTCATTGAAGAGCGTCAAACAATGGCGTCAGAAGACATCTGGATGTTTTTCCTTAAGGGGGAACATTTTACAGCAGCATTCTCTTTGATAACATTTTTAAAGTATGTGTTTGAATCAAACATTTGAAGTCCATGATGCTTTGAAGAGGGCTACAATGTATTCTGCATAATTGATCATGAGGGGGAACCTGTTGTTCAGGCTTGCAATAAACTGTAAATCATTTAATAAAAAAATAATAATAATGTGGCACATCTGAACAATATATGCTCACGTGGCTCTGTAGGAAAATGTTTCATGTTGCCATTGCCCAACATATGCCAGTATGGCCACTGCAAAACCATTTTCAAATTGACTGGGCCCAATATATGCCAGTATCGCTAATGTAAAAGTATGTTCTTGCAGGCTGTCCCAAATATATGCAATATGATACTGTAACAAATTTTACATGATTTCTGTCCCCAATATATACCAGTATTGCCACTGTAAATCCATGTCTCTGCTGCCTGGGAACAATAATTGGCAGTATTGTCACTGTAAACATATTTTCATGCTGTCCTTGCTCATTAGATGCCAGTATTGCCACTCTCAATGCATTGCAATGCTGGCTGTGCCCATTATATGCCCAGAGCATGCCACTTTAAAAACACATCTTTAAGTTGCCTTTACCAAATGAGAGTGCCATCCTCACCAACCTCTACCCGGAAAGTCACACAGGTGACTTGGTCACAGTAGTGATGTCACAACTGGATTGTAATTAGAACATTATTTACAGATATTGCAGGCGTCTATGTGTTATGTGTTGCAGTATCTTTACATTTCAGATTATAGCATGACATAGGTTATTTTTATTATATGTTACACTGTAGATAATAATATGTTCCAGGATATCTTTATATGTTATATTGCAGACCATATCATATCATACTCTTTCTTCCTAAATATCTTCCTTCTCTGGCTCTTCGCTCATCCGCCTCCCACTACCTCACTCTCAGTCGCTTCTCCAAGCAGCCAGTTGGTGGTAGATCTCTTTCTTCGGCTAGGGCCTCCCTCTGGAACAGCCTCCCTGCCTCTCTGAAACTTGAGGAGAACCATCTCCGGTTCCGGAAGCACCTCAAGACCGTCCTCTTTGCTTCTGCTTTCTCTCCTCCTCTCCCCTGCTGAATTCCTGACTGAAACTGCACTGGTCACCTGGCTACCCTCTGATCTCGGGCCCAGGTCCCCTCCCCTGCCAGTTGCACACCTGCACTGCCTCCTGGGAAACACCTGCACTTGGGGGCTGTCTCTGTATCCATACAGTTCCCTACTTGCTCTTGATACTTGATGTCTGCACTTACCCCTGCCCTTGCCACTTGCTGGCCACACCTTTTACATATTGTTCTTATTTATTTGTATTTATTTTATCTTATTTTATTTATTATACTGTTGATCATTTGTATTGCACTGCCCCCTTCCCTCCTGCACTTTTCCCTTCCCTCCTCCCCTGCACTTGCAAAATCTCAATGTCACCTGGCCTAATAAGATCGGTGTCTTTGTCTTCCCTCAGTTCCCCCTCCTTTGCCTAATCGCGCTTTGAAACACTTGTGTATAGGCACGTTATAAATGCCATATGATATCATATCATATCATAAGTAGGTCATCTGAATAGATGTGCATAGGCAGATGCTGTTTTCCACCCTTTTGCTCATTTGTGCAAATAAGGTGGTGTTATTTGAAATTTCAATGCACATTCCCCTCTGCCTGATTGGAACAGGTGCAGGGGGATGCATAATACATAACATGGCCATACCAGATGCTCTAATTTTTTGTTTGTTGTGTTTTTGAATATTTGTATTTTCTATTTTACTGTTTAAAGCATTGACCTAGCTGAACAGCGGAGTCCTGTAAAGAGTGTGGGTAGCCGGCATTTGGGCTGGCATCTTTTAACAGTAGTGCAGTATTGTGTGCTATGTGCGTCCATTGGAATTAGTCTTTGGTCAGGAGTTGTTGAAAGAGACATGTTTTGAGAGGTTTGTGAAATTAGAAGAAGTGTGGGGTCATTCCGAGCCGACACCGGGATCAAGTTCCATAGGGTGGGTGCATGACACCTCTCTTTGAGGACGAGTTGTGATTCAAGCCAGTTGGTCAATTTGCTGCGCGAGGAGTGTGTGCCACCAGATATGTGGAGCTTAGCTGCCAGCTACACTGGTGTACTACTCATCACTGCATTGTGGAGTATACATGCAGTCTTAAAGAGTATTCTGGCTTGGAGTGGAAGCCTATGTAGTTCACGTAGGATGCAGGTAATTCGGTCACATTTCTTTGCTACCATAATAAGACGTGCTGCAGCATGGTGGACTGCTTTTAGGGGAGCCAAGAGAGCAGCGTGGACCCCTGTCAGGGGAGGATTTCCTCCATCAATGTGCAAGACCACAAGGGCCTGCCTACAGTCCGGAAGTCCTGCGGCGAGATGGAGGGTTTGATTTTTCAAAGAGTAGAGATTCTGAGCCTGAGTATTTGGGACTTCTTGGCTCTGTGTTTCTGGAAGGACAGACTGCTGTCACTGGTGAAGTCTAAGGATTTTGCTGAGTCTGAGAGTTGTGGATGAGATCCTTCTCGTTGCATATCATTGAGCCATTGTTGGACAAGTTGTTTTTTATCTGGTGGACCGATGAGGAGGAATTCAGTTTTGGATGGGTTTAGTTTGAGTTAGGCAGTCGACACCCAGGACTGGATTATGGCCAGGGAATCACAGAGACGGATGCTATCCTGCGCGGTATTTACTCTCATGTACAACTGAGTGTGGTCTGCATATTCGTGGATGGCTATATTGGGATCTTTGAGGGGAGTGCACAGAGGCTCCATGGAAAGGTTAAAAAGGATGGAGGCTTAGGGGACTCCATGGAAGATCCGGAGTCAGATAGAATGCAACAAGTTCATCTGGACAGCCTGGTGTCGGCCTGAGAGGTAGGAGGTAATTTCCGGACAGTTCCAGAGAATCCGACCCTGTCAGCAAGGAGAAAGAGAAGGATGCAGTGGTCGATGGTGTTGAATGAAGCCAAGAGATCAAGGAGGACGAGGAGGCATGAGTCACCCTTATCCATGATTTGGAGAGCATCTTCCACCACCTGGATGGTAGCTGTCTCAATGCTACACTTTGGGCAGAACCCTGACTGTTAGTCATTTAGGAGGTGGAGTTGTTCAATTCTGGTGAGAAGTTGTGTAGCAACTACTTTTTCCAAGATTTTGTCAATAAACAGGAGGTTCATAATGGGCCTGTAGTCGGCCAGGTTGTCCGGATCTAGGGTTGGTTTTTTCAAAAGAGGTTGTATGAGACCAGTCTTGAGGGTGTCCAGGAATGATCCTTCTGCCAGGGAGGCATTGATGATGCTGAGGAGCACATTGAGGGGAAGACCCGTCAATTGTTTAATGCTGGATGCCAGAATTATATCATCAATGTAAGAAGTAGGTTTGAGGGATGCAACCATTTTAGGAGATCTAGGGGAAGAGAGGAGAGAATTTGGTCCAGAGGGGCAGTGTGCATGCCAGGGGTGCAGGGGATGCCAATGCTGTGGGAGGTTGATTTGATGGTCTCTCAGATTTTATCTATTTTGTTAATAAAATATGTGTTCATGCTGTTGCATTTTCCAGAGTTGTGGGTACCTCAGGGTTGGGTGAGGTTTGGGTGCAATGCTTTACCCCTTCAAAGAGGGCTTTGCTCCTGTTAGAGGCTGCCCCAATGCTGGTGGAATAGGAATCAGCTTTGGTCACGGTAATCAGAATCCTATGGTTTGTGCGCAGTGGTTTGAGGTTGATGAGGTCTCCCGAGTTATTGTTTTTGCATCACTGTTTCTGATTGAGCGTTTGTTGGAGGCTAGCCCAGGGGTGTTCCATGGTGTGGATGGTTTTGTTTTACCCCGGCTGGATTTTAGAGGGCCATGAGAGTCCACCATTTACATAGAAGAGTTGCTAAATAATGGTGGGGAAGTCCGCAAAGTCTGCTTCTAGCTCATTGACTCTGAAGGTTTTGAATGAGCGGCTTTGAGTGACGGGCGTTTAGCTTGACCTTTGTGAGGCGTAGTAGTGTGAGTGACTGATAATGGGGTGACGGCGTGGTCAGACCAGTCAAGTGGCATAGGGTCTGCACAGGTGATGCAGGAGGATGATGTGAAGACTAAGACTAGGGTGTTGCTTTTGTTGTGCGTGGGGATAGCACAATTAGGTCCATGGAAGTGGTCAGTGCAAAAAGTGTGCTTTGATTGTGGTTGTCAGCCTGTGACTCAGTGATGTTAAAATCACAGAAAAAGACATTTGAATGTGCTAATTTGGAGGAGAGTAAGTTGGAGATGTCTGCAATGAAAGAGTCACTCCTGCAAGGTGGTCTGTCGTTGAGGTGGAAGGTGATGCATTCCTTGTGCGATAGAGGGAACCGGCAGCCGAGTGATTCAAATGAGCTTGTTCTGGGAGAGGGGATAATGGAGCATGGCCAATCATTCCAGTGAATGATTGCCGCTCTCCCTCCGCTGGTCGGCATGTTGGATGCAGTAGCCTTGGCGGTGAAGGACTTCAAAAACATGTTGGGAGGATGGGGTAAACCATGTTTCAATGATGAACAGGGCATCCAGGTTGTTGTACGTGATGAGGTCAGCGATCTCTGCAGCGTGAGCGAGCATTGATCAGCATGAGAGGGTGTGTGGATGTGGGCCGTGGGTGTAGGATGGGACAAGGGCAATATTGATGAAGTTCGCTAGGGTAGCTTCCCGGGGCAGCTTAGGGCACTTGGCCAGTCAAACCCTAGTTAGAGTGGGGATGGGCTGTGGTGGGAGGAGACACATGATGATGGCCCTCATTACGACCCTGGCGGAAATCGCGGTGCTAAATGCACCGCGGAGCACGGCGGAAAGCTGCCGATAGCGCCATGGAGGTTGGCGGATTTTCCGCCCCATGCCGACCTTGGCGGGGCGGTAAATCCCCATTCCCCATTTTACCCTTCCCCATTCCCATTTTTGCCCCATAGGGTATAATGGGAGTGGGGAAGGCGTTAATTGCGCCACCGTAGAATACGGTGGCGTAATTAACAACAAGGTCCCGTAGCGCCATGGATTTCTCCGCCCGGAAAAACCAGGCGGAAAACGTTCCGTGGCGCTACGGGAACTCGTAGTAGGGCGGACGGGTCCGCCGCGAATAACGCTGGCGTAAACCCACTCCGCGAGGGTCGTAATGAGGGCCGATGTCTTTTGGTGAGTAGCAATAGTAGCAATTCGTTTGTAGGTGAAATGCAGGTTAGAGGGTCAAGCCGTTGACCTTATTAGGCCTAAACTGGGACAAACAGGTGAGGTCCTTGTCTTTGTACGTCCTTTGTTGAGGATGCTAGGGATGAGGACGCCTAAGAAGGACTGATTAAATAGATGGTGGGTGGAGCAACTGAGTGTAGGGCCTGGTCACGTGACCAGCAGCCTACTCATGGGCGTAATTATAGGGGGGGACAGGGGGTTTTGTCCCCCGCAACTTCTGTGGAATGCCTTTTTGTCCCCCCATCTTTTGGAGGGAGGGCAGGGGGGTCCTCACGTTGCTCTTTATCAACAGAGCATTAAAATGTGGGCCATAAGGCACGGATGGGAGGGAGGGGGCTACTATTAGCAGGGACATTTTTCCCTTTAGACCTTTAGAAATGTGAATGGGAGGGAGTGATCAGAAGCGAGAAGGGTGCACAATGTTGCATGCTTTATGAAATAATTACTATGCCTTTAAAACCCAAGTGGGATTTGTTCTACTCACATTGATCTACATGATGCTATTATGATTTAAGCCATACTCCCATTGCTCAACATATTTCTATGACAATGAATATAGTGTGTGGTTAGTTTACTATTAAAGGCTAGTTTATTATGTAATGTGGTTTGCTTCCAAGGCATTGCTATAAATAATTATTTGAGCACATGAAATGTAAAGCAAAACCTTAATAAATATCTATATTAACTTAACCTGGAAAGATGTGCGCGGTCGCTTAAATTGTCCACATCCCAGTTTCACCATTTAACCAAGTGTGTGATCCTGAGCAAATCATTGAATCACATTGTGCCTTTTCTGCAGCTCTGCAAGTGATTATGATTCACTTCAAAGCATATGTTAATGTATCATGGTATTATAATGGAAAAGCCTAATGACTATAGAGTTGCACCACATAGTGCAATTTAGGTATTTTTGCACCACAAAGTTATTTATTACTTGGCTTATTTATGGCAACTTATTTTAAAGTCACTTCCATGGTGCCTCCAAGTATCAAATACTGTTGATGCGCCTTTCAATGTCCTTTTCTGTGAAGTCATCTCTGTTGGTGCAATCCATCTAATAATTAGGACATTTACATGTATTTTCCCTCAGAGGGCTTGGACCGAGATCTAATAGATGAGGTTTGTGCATCTTGAATGATCCTGCAGTTTTATTTTTTTTGTTGTGTGTTAAAAATGCCATCTTCCACTATTGTTACCAAAAAAGTAGATTGGGCCAGGGGTGGGCGGTTTGTGAGTGCCAATTGAGACCATGTGGAATTCCACACACCGCATTTTGGTGATCGCCGCCACACCCTCCCCACACACACCCTTACAATGCTGGATACTCCCCTGCCTAGTTTGGTAAGTGAAGCAGTTTTTGGTGGCCTGTAACCTGAACCATGACACTCATTTACTCATTTGCACCAAACCGTCCTTAAAAAGTGTCTGCAAAACTCAAAATACTTTTTGCCAGTTTGGTGAAAATTATTTTTGGCAGCAGGGTAAGGGCTCTTAAACACAAAATCCCATACGGTTCCTTCTGCGCACCGAGAGCAAAAACTGCTTAACAAAAGTTCACCATGTTTGGAAGGCGTATAGCACTCAGCTTCACTTCACAGAATTTGCAGAGCACGACAGTTTTGGGTCACAGGTTTTCTCAGATTGACTCTTTCCACTCTACTTGGGGAGGGCGCACCTTTCGCCAACTTCATTTTGAAATTAGGATGGTGGTGCTTTAGTAGCATCTGAAAAGTGGCAAGACTAATTTTAGAGGTGTTGTAGAGCTGTGGCTTGCCACAGAGAATGCACCATTTGTTATTGTTTGTGTGTCTTCATACCTTGGGCCTTAATGTGTACTGTGAGCTCTGTTCACATTGTCCAAGTGTGACATGCGCCCTCACTAGGGTCAGCCAGCAGCCCAACCCGCAACAAACATACACAAACATAATTAAAATGATAAAAATACCAGAAAAAAAAGTACCCCTGCTCTGCTTTCAAATGCCGCCCGGGCCATGTCTCATGTTACACCGACCTAACCTCGCACTCACGCACCTCCAGACGCAGGGCATCCTACTGCCCTGAATGGGATGATTATGACCCCCCTGCACCTCCAGACAGAAACTAGCAAGCTGAATGAGCTTCCTAGTTCCTGTCTGTGTGTCGCACAAACACAAAGCCGGAAAGCGAGTCTCTGCGCTGCGGCACCTGGAAGTGCTGCTGCTAGTGTGGCAGCATAGGTGCTAGGCCCTGCAACACCCAGTTCAGCACCCTGGCTGGTGACTTTGAGTCAGGCCAGACAGGGTGAGGGACCTGACATACTTAGATGGTAGTTTTGGAGGTGATTCCTTACAGGACGCTTCAAGTATCAAATCTGGTAATGCATCAAGAATTTAATAGCCTTGAAAAAGACACCAGCCCTCATTACGAGGTTGGTGGTAATCATGGTGCTATTTGCGCCATGACTACCACCAATAACGGTACCGTGTCCGGATTGGTGAAATGGGGACTTACTGGTCCAGTCTGACCTTGGCAGGACCGGTAGGTCCCCATTCACCAAACCATTCCCCATTCCCATTTGAGCCCCCATAGGGCTCAATGGGAATGGGGGGGCACAAATAACGGGACGGCGTATGCCAAGCCCGTTATTTGCGCCCGGGTCCCTTAACGGGTCCCGTCCTTAACACCTGGTCAGACCAGGCGTTAAGGAAGGGACCAGCTAAGGGACCTCGTAGTAGGGCGGTAAGGGATTATCGGCACCGGTCTCCTTACCATTGCCCGGTATCCCTTACCGCCCTACTCGGAATGAGGGCCATCATGTCGGAACACGTGTTGGCTGGTCTTTTGCACAAGAAAATAAACTGGACTTAACAAGCCCACTTAAGACTATATGACTTTTAACTCAAGCGTTACTAAAACCGAATAATCTTTTGTAAAACATGCTGTAGAGATGCATTTACCAAGCGAGAAGTGTGAGGGGTTTTCTTCTTTCTATTGGAATTAAGTTTGTGACTGTTATGTTGTGTCACTGGGTGCATGGCAGGCCGGCTGAAGATGTGTGGGGACCCAATTGAATTTAAAAAATATGCAAACAATCTTATGAAAGTTATAAAAGAGCGTCAGCAATGGACTGTTGTGGTGTAGTAGTTTAGTGTTATCCCTCAAGGATTTAGGTTGTTTGACCGAGGTACAAAATCACGGCGGAATTGACTGTAGTCATTTTAGCTGCAAATACGCTTTACCTCAGTACAAAAAAACCAAACCCATGTCCCCCCAAACCGCCAGTACACCCATAACCCCCCTACTTACCTTTTCTCCATCCGCCGCCTCTCCTGTACCCTGCAGCGTCAGATCCATCCATCTAACGCAGGTCGGATCTGACGCTGCAGGTCCCTTTTCTTCTTTTTTTATTTTTCTTGGGTCCCCTGCCACTAATGCTGAGGAATTGGGGGACACCCCTTCAACCGCCAAAGCCAAAAATACCGAACATAGGGAGCGGGGGACACCTCCGCAACCCCAGCTCTTCATTTTCGGTATCTTCGGCTTCGAACTAATGGTGATGACCGAATTCAGTCAAATCTACCATTCAACCAAATTCTTTCAAACAATTTGCCCGAAATGGTCCCAAAGAGCCACCATCCACCCTCCGTCCACCCCGGACCTGTCCCCCCCAACATTTTCAGCAAAGTTACTCCACTGAGCCTACTCAATGCTGTCTGCCCGGAGCTGACCTACAGTCCTTAAGTAGAGGCTTGGAAGGTGCGAAAAATGGAGGTGGGCGGAGCAACTGAGTGGCAGGGCCTGGTCATGTGACCAGCAGCCTACTCAGTACTGTCACACATACGCTTCTATCTCACAAACATGGATATAAATGCTTTTATTTATTTTTTACATTTCACAGCGACCGCCCATTTAAGGGACGGTCAGTGTGTGAAATGCGCTCTCCAAGCACCCATGTGTGTTCTGGGAGCCTGTAGTACATAATATATTCAAGCTCTCTGGCCAGTGCATCTTTTGTTTTGCGCTGCTGCCCAGCCCCCCTGCAATGAGCGCAGCACCTTTGGGAATAAGGGCACCTGTGTATTCCTGAAACTAGCGCAAATAAAAAAATGTCCACAATTTGCACTTTTTTATTTGTGCTCCTTTTTGAGAAATGTTCCCCTTAGACATTTGCAACCATTTCCGGTGCACGCTTCAAGGCGGAGAAGCAAGACGCAGCAGTTCTATATGTTTGAACGTTATACCTAGACACCCCTTTTCCCAAAACCTTTTCATTGGTGGGCGCGGAGTGTGTGGGCATCTGGCTGCTCGGTTGATAGCTCAGTAGGTTGTCCGGTGCAGGATTGTGTATAGCTTGGTGAACGATGTACAGCGTGGTTATTTCTACTCTCTGGCTGTCCGTTTCAGACGGATGATGATGCGAGAAGAGCATTTGTGTCTTCTCTGGAGCTTGGTCCATGTCATGTTAAACTATCCATTAGGCTTGGTTACCTTATGGGTCAAAGACCCCGGGCCGGATTTACAGAGTGTTTTTCAATCAGACTTTCCCATTGAGCATCGCTTTTGTAAATCAGGCCCCCTGTCTTTAACCCCAGCAACACTGACGGTCAGAACACCTTTTCACAATGCCTTTAAAACATCCCTGTGCCACAGAGCTATTTCCAGCCAATATTATCTGCTGCCGAGTCTGCAAAGTTACCTCGAGTGGCATGCGCCATGGCATAAACTTGATCCGATTTGATTTGAGACACTAATTTAGTACACCAAGCAGGATTATTGCATTTATTCTTAAATTAAGTTACAAAGATACAGTTTAGCGGGACGGCGTCCTTTCATCGCCAGGCATTTCAAATCCTGCAAATTTAGCACGCTCTAATGCTATAGAAGTTTCTATGTTAATGATTGATTTACACTTGTTTACATTATATGTTTTGTTATGTTGTAGGTATGTCCTGGAGGATAGCCGCAAGCCTGCAATTGAACTGACACAGCCTTTCCTCCTTCCGATAAGTAAGCACCATTAAATTGGCCGAAAATAAGCACCATTGCTACAGTGCTTAGAAGCTGGTGAAATCAAAACCGGATATTATTAGTAAGATGTTAAGATATAGAAATGTTATGTAATGTTATGCAATATGAAGGCTTCATCACTCCGAGCACCTTCCGCTGAGTACACAGGAAACTCGCCCAAGACAGTTTCCATTCATCTAGCGTTTCCAAACAGAGTCAACTTGAAGGCTATCAAACAACGTGTCAACAGTGCTGGACTGTCCTATAGTGAACCCAGGAAATTTCCCAGTACGCCCCTGCACCCTGGGTCTCTTTTATGTGCTGTTTCCACATTTTCTCATAGGAAAACGGTAAGCCTTGTTTAAAAAGTGTGATATGGTACCACTTTGAGAATTATTTCCAGGGCCTCTTTTGGTTCCTAGTCCACCCCTGCGTGTCTACCCTCTATCTGAGCCCCCAAAGGGCCAGGCAGGTAGACAAGTCCCTCCACGAGTTCTTCGCCGGCAAGATAAGCCAGCTCATTGACAGTTCTCACACCCCACAGTATTGTTGGATGAATGTGGAGGACCAAAACATCACTCACTCACTCTGGACCCCTCAATGCCACAGCCTCTGCCATGTTAAGCGTGTATTTTATACTGTGCCAGTGACGCCAGATCTTGGTCTGCAGGAGACGAGAGATTGAAAGCACCTGAAGATTTGTGCAGGTCAGAACGTCAATGAAGGGTGAAGCTGGAGTTGGGTATAGCTTGCCTGGCTGTAGAGTCAGCATAGAACTGACCAGAAAAGGGCACATGTTTCATGCTCCTGGGAGTGAGCGTAGAACTGTGGAGGCAATTTCCAGGACTGACAGGGAAGTACTGAAATGAGTCAGTAAGTGGTTGCACGGTGGGCCTGAGATGTGCTCAAGCATGCTCTTGAAGTGTGGAGGCATGATGTCCACAGACTGCATGTAAGGCGAATCAGCTGTACACACCCATGGGAAGAGTAATCAGGTGTCTGGGCCATTCCCCAGAGTGTCTCTGACGGGCATGTGCAGCGAGAGGGACTAGTGTCATATTCTGATAATATCTTGTCTGAGATTGCTGTCACCACACGGCTCGGGGTTCCTGTGCAGGCTGCTGCATGTGTTACATGACTCTCACCACGTAAGCTTATGTCATTTCCTGTACAGCTTTTTATGCCACAGCAAAGCCACCCCAGAGCACTGAGGGCGAGGATCAAAGATGGAGTCCTTGAGGCTGCTGGCCCACAACGTAAACCCCAGTGCACCCATAGGTCTGCACTGGTGAGCCCCTCAGTCCTGACCTGAGTTGCCAGTTCTATGGTAAGGAGGCCAAGACTGCTATGCTATGTCTACTAATTGAGAGAATTTGGACTATCTTTGTGGTTACTCTGCCTTACCATTAGCATAGATGGCTTCACCCCCCTCACCTAAACCTTGTGACCAATTTATAGTACTGGTTTCACCCTGTTCGTGGGAACAGATGGCCAGGGTTCTCCCCCAGAGAGTGTGGTTATGAGTTGTCCATTAACGTGGCTGGTAGAGAAGCATTCCTAGTTCCCGTCAATGTGTATGTTATTCTTAGGACCAGGCCCCTACAAGGGGCATCTTATGGGCTTTGTTATGGTGTAGACTTGGTTAGTTTGTTATGCTCTAAACTGAGTTAGATGTTTTACAGGTGATGTTATGTAACAGGTTCTGTTATATTTATAGACTATATAATGTTACATCATGTTATAGGTTATCGTGTTCTGAAGCAGCTTACATGTGGCATTTGTCATCAAAGAAATCACTGGTTAATACATTACTAACATGTTCTGATTCAGCTTATGCATGAAGTGCTTGCCTCTAATATGGGGATAGTCTACTTCTCCCAAGTCTCTCCAACAGTGCCGCTCCAGCCCTCTATCCTGCCGAGGTTGATAAATTGAGTACTATTAAATTGGGAAATAATAACAGCTAACAGCTATTATTATACCGCTAGCAACAGGAGTATGGCATATTATCATTATTATTGTATTCAGTGAGCACGGACCTCGCTTCGAGAAGAAACGGAGCGCTTTACAGAGGAATTCAGGAGTACAGATGCATAACAGAGTGTTTTTCAGAGTTAAGAACAGAACAGATATACAGCGGGAGTAGGATACAGAGGAGGGGGTACAGCTGTACAGAGTTGCAGGGCGGAGAGGGACAGACGGCATCTAGCGAGTCAGGTGGCACAGGGGGCGACGTGATGGCCTAGGTGTTGAGGAGGAGAAACTCTTTGAAGAGGTGGTTCGGGAGTTCTTTTCAGAATTGTAGGAGCGTAGAGGCAAGCCGGTGTTAAGGGGGAGGGCGTGGCCAGAGAAGGCTTGTTTTCTGGTCCTTTACTTTTTGCAGCGGCGGAGTTCATGTCTGCACGTGTCCTGGCTTCTGGTGGTGCGCGGTCCGTCAGAGATGCAGAGTTTCTCTGTGAGGTACAGGGGTGGACTGGCCTTTAGGGAACTCTGGAGATTTCCCGGTGGGCCTCTGCACCCTGGGCCTCTTTTCTGTGGTATTTCCAAATGTTCTCATAGGAAAAGTATTGGGCTTGCTGAAAATGTGTCATATAGGGCCACTTTGAACTTCATTTCCAGGGCCTCTTTCGGTCCCCAGTAATTATTTCCAGGGCCTCTTTTAGTTCCCAGTCCAGCCCTGGTGAGGTAGCTGTGTGACTGGAGGGTGACTGTCTTAAAGATGATGCATCAAGACTTGAAGGTGATTTGTGCATGCAATGGGAGCCAGTGAAGGTCGATGAGGGCTGGGGTGATGTGGTCATAATTGCGTAGAGCCTTGATGACAAGTATGGAGGGCCTTTGGCACCGCCCCTATCCCGGTGGGATAGAACCAGTGCTTGAACAGTCAATCGAAAGCTGCCTGGAGGGAGGAAGGGCTTGGCTTTCCACAGGATGGAGAGCTGATACCAAGCTGTCTGGCTTTTCTTAGGTATGTGTGTCTTGAAGGCATAACACACTATATTAAAGTCTTGTATTTTTAACATAGCTTAAGTTAACTTAGGCATTCCTATATCATAGGGTACAACAATACTTGATTCATGTTATGAAATACAATGCCATGTTAAAGTTGTATAGCGCTGCATGCCACCTACCGGCTTGCTTCCAGGGGCTTTTGTTGAATGAGCAGAGCAGACATTTGTGTAAAACGCTGCTGATTGACATACAGCACATCAGAATAGATGTTATAGTCCATTTGAAAGTAAAAAAAACACAAAAACATGTTATTTACTGAACATATGGAGAAATACAAAAAAGCAAGCACTTTTCGAGCTGCATATTCACAGGAAGTTTAAAAAACGTTATGCCCCACAAATGTGTAAGGAGAGGGCATATTTTAAAAAACAAATGTACACGTTGGATATGCCAGCAAAAAATGTCAAACAATTCTAAGACCCTCATGTCCCACACTCCCATCCCCATCCCCGCACACTGCATATGTCAATTTTTTGAAGAGGAAAACATGTATTTCTTTATAGAGAATGTGATTTGCACACAGGCAGAAATGGTGTCGAAAGAAATGAAATCATAAGTTTATGGCAAGGTTTATTTGCAGAAGGACCAAACCACGTTGCTTTACAAAACTTTTTCCCTGTTTGTTTACAGAAAATCCTGTAAAAAAAAAAAAGTATTACAACATTTTCCATTACACATGTGCCGAAGAACAGAACCGTATTTATATGCACGTGATTCAACTGCGTCCAAGTATAAAAGCAAAACAATAACATTGGTTGTACATAGAGCTCTAGGGCAGATGTATTAGTTCAAGAATCGATTATTGCTAACGATGTTCTTGCATTGAGCGATTCTGGGCAAAGAGCCATTCTGCAGCAGCTGCAAAAGGTTAGCTGCACAGGGGTGATTGCTCGGGCCGGAACTCTTCATTTCTTCTAGTCCTATTCTTCCTCGTCACAGTACTTTTACTTGTGGTCCTGCCACCCTAAAACAGGTGGTATAACACCCCACGTATCTTACAATCCCTGAGTTACATAACCACCATGCGCCCTTTCATCCTCCGATGGGTAATGAAGGCTACCGGTAAGTAATCCGAGCATTACCTCCACATCCCTCTTCCTCTTCCCATTACTTACTTTTGAGGTATATCAATGAAAGGCATGAGAGAGGCCAATGAACAGGATACTCATTCCACCCATTTAGCACCAGCTTCTCACTCCATCGTAACTCCCCCAAATCGGACACTCTGCAGCCTAGAGGCAGGGAGAGGGAAGACTAGAGTCTAGGAGATGTTGGACAAATCACTAAATGCCATCAAAATGCCACTTACCAGGGGATCTGTTCAACGAAGATAATGCGCCAAAAATGAAACTGAAGAGAAAGACAAGACACAATGACCATCTGAGCCAAATGGCTCAGAGCTCGAGATCGGCCACTACCCCCGGGACTCACTGATTTTTGGCTTGGAGAATATTCTTGTGTTTGCTGTGTTTGAGACAAAGTTAAAATTGACATTAACATTGCCACCGGACAACCCACAAAACCAAAGAGCAGATCCCAGGGAGAGTAGCAACTAAACTGCCATTGTACGGTCCGTTTGACCTCATGATGAAGTATTTTGTTCAAACAACATATTTCCATGCATGTGAATCATCAGCATAGAAGAAGGTAGCAGAGAGAGAGAGGCGACCTGAAACATCATCACGCAATCTCTGACCCACTGAATTTTCAGGAAGCCATTTCATATCCCAATGCAAGAACCAACTTAGGGGACCAGCAGTTCAGGGTTTACTCATGGCAGCAGTAAACACAAATGACCTCTAAGATCCTGTGGATCCAATGTGACAGGACACCCATGTACCCAGATTAAGGCTATGTTGCTGTATGCCATGAATCTTCTCTGAGATTGATTGAGTTTTGACAACAAAAAGAATTTCGTTTTCGTCAACCGCCCCAAGAAATGTCAGTGTTGTATGGGGGACCAGTCAGGCAGGTCTATGGAGTACTTAAGCAAGCCGAAGTGAGGCCGAGGCAGCACAGCAACATTACAGAGAGTGGTCATTGGGTAACCAGTCAACACAACCTCTATCCCACAATCTCTACCCTACAGAGTACAAGCTTACCCTACCCGGTTCTCCAGAAGTATATCTTATATTTAAATGACTCCCACAGTTTGCAAAGCCCCCGTAGCTGACAACCTATTGTGTCAGAAGGGCGGGTGAAAACAGTCCATTATGATTTTGGTGGGTGAGAGCCATTTGAAGTTATGGGCGCATAAAGGGCTTGTCCGGTGAGTGCCTCCCTGCTAGAGTCCTTCAGTCATCTAGCTCGGACTCACGGCAGGTCAAGCGTTTCTCCAAGCAGAGAGTGTGGGAAAGATCTCTTTCCTCAGCAGGAGCCTCCCTCTGGAATGGCCTCCCCGCCCCTCTCAGACTTGATCCAGATGTACTTAAGTTCCAGAAGCTTCTCAAGACCTTCCTTTTCCCCTCCTCCTTCTGTCTCCCCCTTCCTTGCTAATGCCCCCCTGTTGCTGCAATTGGCTGCCTGGCCCCTTCTGAGTCATACAGGGGGCAGGACCCCCGTCGGCCAGTCTGCCTCAGCACCTCCTTACAGCACTTGCCTTCGGGCACCCTTTCCTCTGCTCCACGCCCCTCCTCGCACTAGTTGAACCTTATCCCATCCCCCAGCACACTTGCCAATCCAGGCTCCCCATAGCATTTCTCCAGCCCCTGGGGCCTCCTCTCCACAGCACTTACCCAGCTCCTGGATCCCGCTCTCTGCTAAATCTCCCCTCCCCCTCCCTTTCACCTTCAGCCCCCTGATCCCCCTGCACTTCCTGTTTGCTGCACTTGCACGATCCACATGTCACAAGGCCTAGTTGGACCGCGTATTATTGTTTATCCTCCTCTGTTACCCCGCCCCCCTAGCCTTGTGGCACCGGAAACACTTTTTGCTGTAAGGGCACCATGCAAATGTTCAATAAATAAACTGATTCCATGGCGGGTTGACATCCGCAAAAAGTATGTGAGTTGAGAGGTATGGTCCTCTGTGACTCTAAGGCATAATTAATGGCAATTCTAAAGAGTTTGCTAATGGTCTCCTCCCCCCGGTGGCTGTCCTTAATGGAATAAATCGTCCCATGTCAATCTATACACCCCTTCACCAATGTCTTATTTAGTAGGGAAACATTCCTTGCAGTATTGTGGTGATTGTGGAGAGCTGTAATTGAGCAAGCAGGGGGTCAAGTACAAGTTGAAAGATGAGAAATACAAACTGACCACATTTGGAGAACTTATCCCGTTATCCAGAACCTATATACTGTGTGAGCAGAAAGGCGCAAGAGACAAATCAGCCTTCTGTTCCATTATTATCATCTGGGGAAAAAACACAGCACAGAAATATCGTAATGTTGTTGACCTGTACTCGGGTTCTAAATAACTGAAGACAACACAAAAGAAGTGATGGCTGGAAGGTTTGGAATTCATCCTAACCTCTGGCATTAGATTACATTACATTACAGGATATTTATATAGCGCACTATAGACCCACAGGCCTGAAGGCGCGGACAACAACAATAAGAAGGATGGCGACACAGGCCTAAGGAATGAGAGTCCTGGCCAAGGAGAAAGAGACAACGCAGATCTCACTAGATCCTAAAACTGCAGAAACAGCAAGAAGAAGTGATAGAGGGATATACCTAGACCTCTCAGTCAAAAAGGAAGGTTTTTAGAGTCCTCTCAAATTTTACGAGGCAACCAAGGTTGAGCAAATGGTCTGCCAAATTGTTTGACAAACTTGGTGCCTTAAATGCAAAGGCCCCATTTTCTGCCTTGGATGCTAGCTCTGAGTTGCTCCAAGAGATTTTTTTCAGTCCGACCTTAAGGATCTCCTGAATGCTTTGTCAGTGATATAACATTGGAGGTACAGAGGCATCATCAACATTCTACACGTAAAGGTTATCACCAATGTTCTGAATTTGATTCTGGATTCCACAGGCAGCCAGTGGAACCAACGCCTGGCCTCTGTGACGTGCTTGTGCCTTGAGAGGCCAACTACCACTCTCTCAGCCCAGTTCTGGACCACCTGTAGTCTCTGTATGACCCCCTTACTGGGTCCCAACAAAAGACTGCAACAACAGTCCAACTTGGGCCCTATTATTGCCCTAGCGATGGTTTCGGCACTTTTTTGGGAGATGAGAGGCCTCAAGTGTGACAACCGTTTTACATAGTATAATGCTGAAGATACAACGGAGGACACATGCGCTTTGATGTTAAGGGATTGATCCAGAGTGGTTTTGGGGAGTGGATTAATGATGTCGTCCCCTAACTTAAAGGCACTGTAGGAGGGTTTTAAAGCCTTAAGAGCATGTGGTCTCCCTACCATCATTAGTTCGGTTTTACTCCTATTCAGTGCAAAGTAATTATCCAACATCCACTTTTCGATTAGGCCAAAAACTCTGACTTCTAACTCATCCTGTCCGTGATTGCCTGCCAGTGGAACTATGTATTGGGTGTCGTCGGCATAGTTTGAAAAGACGACACCCTCCTGCTCAAGCATGAAAAATAAGGGAGCCATGAACAGATTGTAAATACATGGCAATGTACTCCATACAGGACCGCGATTGGATCTGCTTCCGCCATATCCGAACACATGCTACTCAGACAGTGTTCAAGGAAAGAGGCAATCCAGGACGCTGCTCGCTTCGAAAAATTGGCTACTTCCTTTAGCCTTGTATTTAGTATCATATGATCAATTAAATCAAAGGCAGCTGATTGGTCCAATGATATGATCAATGAAAGCTTACTTTTATCCGTTTGTGATAGTAGCCTAGATTTAAGCTCTAGGAGTGAGGTCTCAGTACCATAAAGTTTTCTGAAGCCCGAATGGCGAGAGTGCAGGATGGTATGCTGATTCAGGTGTTCCAAAAACTGTTGATAGGCTACCCTATCCAATATTTTCAGGAGAAAGGGGGTGTTTGAGATGGGTCGGATATTCAAAGGATTATCCCTTGACAGACCTGGCTTCTTTATGATTGGGGTAACCATAGTATGTTTCAATTCTTTAGGTACTAAACCCTCTAATAATGAGGCATTAACAAAGGAACATACTGCTCCAATGATAGAAGGGGAACTCTGGGCCACCCTCCAGACCATCATTCTTCAGCCTGCCAAGCCTTTACAGAAGAGGAAAACCATATGCAAATCAGGCTTGGTCCCACCCCAAATGGGGCAGTCCAGCTTGAACTGCTAGTTCACATCCCTTCTGCACAAGACCACAACCATCCCCAGACATGTTTCGGCTTCATTAGGCGTCATTAGTGAGGAGCAGCGTGGGTCTCTAGACCCAGCATGCTCGGGTCTCATTTATGGGCATACCCGTCCCACTGGGGGTGACTTATGCAACACACTTTTTAGGTTTTAGTTCGTCTCCCTATGTGAGGGGATGCCAAGACGCGGGTGCCTTGCTTGCTGCGCCATAGGGAACCAAGCTGCACCTCACTGAGGAGGCCTAACAAGGCCGAAGCATGTCTGGGTTGCTTGTGGTTCCATGCAGACGGGACATGGCCAAGCAGTTTGGGGAGGGCTGCTCCCATTGGTGGCAGTACCTGACTGATTTGCATATGCTGGACCCCTTTTGCAGATGCGCAGACGGGCTAAAATACGGTGGTGTGGAAGGTTGCCCAGAGCAATGCCAGTGGTTCAGATTAATTTAAAACTTTCCACTCATCACTTTTTTGGTTTTAGTCTAAATCACTGAACCCGGCGGAAGCCCCAAAATCATCCCAAAATGGGCCTGCATGCATCCAAAGCAGTTCAGCCTCTGGCCCACTACTGACCTGAGACTGATATGGGAAAGTTGGAATGCAGAGCCCTTAATGAACACTATACCTAGAAAGAAAAATGAACAGCGATCTACGCGTTGGCTGGAAGAAAATATCAAAAATGCCCCTACACCCGACTGTTGGGGCAGTAGGTAAACATTCAGGCTGGGTCATAGTGCACCATTCTGAGTGTGCTGTGTAGAGTTCCAGTACCTCTCCACATCCCATGATGGGGGAGGGGCAATCCTAGGAGATACTAAATTGACATGCAAGCAAAATTATTGCCTGATGTGGAGGGCGATCAGGGTCGGACTGGGACAAGAAATAGGCCCAGACATCCTAAGAAAGTGACCCACCCCTCGCCTCAGAAAAGGTTGCCCTCAAACTATCATCCGTGAATCGCATCAATTCACGACTTTACAGAAAAAGCTACTCATGGAGGGTTCATGTGTCTCTTGCTTGTAATGTTTTGTATAAACGCTTGAGAAAGTGGTAACATACAACATGTACCGGCCTTAACAATCTGTGCTTGCATTACCACTGTAACACATATTCATGCTGCCTCTTGTCCCAGTTCTGCCCCACCCATGTCACTCTTCTTGTCCAACTATTGCTGAAAGCTGCTATCCCTGCTCAAATTCCACCCCATTGCTGCCATTGTGCTGCCCCATATGAAATAGAGTGGTGACTCGTTCCACTAAAACACGTGCATAACAAATACAGGCTTTTACTTCTATGTATGCAAGTATGTTCGTAGGTAGTAACAGAATGACATGCTTAACTGTAAAGTATTGATCCTTCTATGTGGATTCACATGAACGCCCTAGCAAGGGAACAAGGAGGGTGTGCGCAGTTTCTGGCTTGAACGATGATGCTCTTTCACCCTATCATGTAACAGCACGCATGCAACGACCTTCCCACACAGCACAGTACTCACTGCCCCTGTGTAGTGTCCTCCATGGCCGAACGAAAAATGCAAAATGCTGGTGTGGGCCAGTCTTTTTTGGTGAAGGCCAGTTTTTATTTGGTGAAAGTAGACCACTTCTTGGCCAATGTGGGCCAGTTTGATGAGCTACTTCACCATGAGGTTATTAGTTTTGACCAGTGTTGCTAAATAAATATTCTTTAAAAAGCACAATTTACATCACATCTTATAAAAAAGAAACTCGCCCTTGGTTACAATTCAAACAGTGTAACTGAAGGGATTAATAGCCATTTGCAACTGCAGGCCACTTTTTTGGCCAATATGGCCCAGTTACAGTTTAATGAGTTACTTCACTAGATGGCTAGTAGTTTTGACCATTGTTGTTGGATCAAAAGTCTTTAAATTGCACAATTTGCATCACGCTTTATAAAAAAAATCCCTGGGTACTACTCAAACAGTCTGTCACAAAAGGAATGAATTGCCATATGCCACTGTGGGCCACTTTTTCATTGGTGCCCGAGACAATCGTATGCCCAGCCTGACCCACCTCCCCCTGTCCCTGAAGTCATGTGTCGTCGTGTTGACTGCCAATCTATCACCCCACACAGCACTTTGAATTCTGGGACTGTAGTTCTGTTGTTCCTTCTTAAAATATGTGCCAGCAAATCCCACTCAATTTCTCAACATTGGAGAGATGTCGGGTTGAGGCGATTCGAACCCGTCGCCACGATTAATACCCAGTGATCTCCGCAACATTCCCATGAACCCACTGAGTGTTTTTGGATAGCATCTGTGACGATGTTTTAGGCATGATGATAAAATGGCCCATGTATGTTTTGTTCTGCCCACGGGGGTCGGGGCGCGGGGGTCGAGGGGGGGGGGGGCTGAGCCCTGCGTCATATACCATTTCTCTCTATATGCAGTTTTGTTCTGCCGACGGGGGTCGGGGGGGGGGGGGCTGAGCCCTGCGTCATATACCATTTCTCTCTATATGCAGTTTTGTTCTGCCGACGGGGGTTAGGCGGGGGGGGGAGGGTGGGCTGAGCCCTGCGTCATATACCATTTCTCCCTATATGCAGTTTTGTTCTGCCGACGGGGGTCGGGGGGGGCCGAGCCCTGCTTGATATACCATTTCTCCCTATATGCAGTTTTGTTCTGCCCACGGGGGTCGGGGCACGGGGGGGGGGGGGCTGAGCCCTGCGTGATATACCATTTCTCCCTATATGCAGTTTTGTTCTGCCCACGGGGGTCGGGGCACGGGGGGGGGGCTGAGCCCTGCGTCATATACCATTTCTCCCTATATGCAGTTTTGTTCTGCCCACGGGGGTCGGGGCACGGGGGGGGGGGGCTGAGCCCTGCGTCATATACCATTTCTCCCTATATGCAGTTTTGTTCTGCCCACGGGGGTCGGGGCACGGGGGGGGGGCTGAGCCCTCCGTCAAATGCCATTTCTCCCTATATGCAGTTTTGTTCTGCCCATGGGGGTCGGGGCACGGGGGTGGGGTGGGCTGAGCCCTGCGTCATATGCCATTTCTCCCTATATGCAGTTTTGTTCTGCCCACAGGGGTCGGGGCACGGAGGGTGGGTGGGGCTGAGCCCTGCGTCATATACCATTTCTCCCTATATGCAGTTTTGTTCTGCCCACGGGGGTCGGGGCACGGGGGGGGGGGGCTGAGCCCTGCGTCATATACCATTTCTCCCTATATGCAGTTTTGTTCTGCCCATGGGGGTCGGGGCACGGGGGCGGGGGCTGAGCCCTGCGTCATATACCATTTCTCCCTATATGCAGTTTTGTTCTGCCCACGGGGGTCGGGGCACGGGGGTGGGATTGAGCCCTGCGTCATATACCATTTCTCCCTATATGCAGTTTTGTTCTGCCCACGGGGGTCGGGGCACGGGGGGGGGCTGAGCCCTGCGTCATATACCATTTCTCCCTATATGCAGTTTTGTTCTGCCCACGGGGGTCGGGGCACGGGGGGGGGGGTGGGCTGAGCCCTGCGTCATATGCCATTTCTCCCTATATGCAGTTTTGTTCTGCCCACGGGGGTCGGGGCACGGGGGGGGGGCTGAGCCCTGCGTCATATACCATTTCTCCCTATATGCAGTTTTGTTCTGCCGACGGGGGTCGGGGGGGAGGGCTGAGCCCTGCGTGATATGCCATTTCTCCCTATATGCAGTTTTGTTCTGCCGACGGGGGTCGGGGGGGAGGGCTGAGCCCTGCGTGATATGCCATTTCTCCCTATATGCAGTTTTGTTCAGCCGATGGGGGTGGGGGGGGGGGCTGAGCCCTGCGTCATATACCATTTTTCCCTATATGCAGTTTTGTTCTGCCCACGGGGGTCGGGGGGGGGGGGGGGCTGTGCCCTGCGTCATATACCATTTCTCCCTATATGCACTCTGGTTTTAGGTATCACAAGCAGCACCTGATGCCCCAAACAAAAAAACGGCACAGCCAGTGCCTCTGTTTGGAAATAAATAACATTCCAACCCTAAAAATGAGGAAGGCCTCCCATATTCATGGAAGTGAATATAGCACCATGCTTAACATTTTAGAACTAACCTACATGTCAATTGTGAGGTAAAGTACACAGAGAATAAAACATTAGAAAGGTATCTATTGAATACGAACATGTGCCATTCTGGCAATGGGGAATGGCGGCAGGGACTGTAAAGGATGTTCAAGGAAAGTAAACTTACTATTGGGTCTCTATTTCAGAATACTTCGGAGACTTCACAACTAGAAGGCTTTTTTTTTTAAACTGTGCGATCTATGGAAGTCTTCAACCTCCTTGCACTTGTTTTTTTGGATGTATCTTAAAAATCTTTCCTGGGCATATTAACGTTTACAATAGGCGTAGCTGAAGCACTGAGCACGGCAGAGGAACCAGTACAAGCTGCACACGGAACAGGAACAGCAGGTGTTGCAGTAGTGCTCTGCAAACACAGCAGAAGTACAGGCATCCGCCGAGTACACAAAGTATTTACTTCACAGGCAGCAACAACAACAGAGGCTTTCCAGAGCAGGCACAGCAGTAGAGCATGATTTCCTTGCACACAAAAAGAATAAAATGATAATGATAATGATGTGCTATTTATATAGCGCCTTTATCCAAAGCGCTTTACAGAGCACATATTTACATGCAATATCACCCAACCGAAATTGGTACCTATTTATCGACCTCGGAAGGATGAAAGGCTGAGTTGGCCTTGCCGAAATTTGAACCTGCGACCTGCAGATCACGCTCAGATCCCACCAGCGAGCGCTCAACCCGCTGAGCTATCTTACCGGCCCATGCCATAGAAGATACTGAGCTATTTTATATGGCATGGGCAGTAGAAGTACAGGCTTTCCCTATACAGAGCACAGGCAGCTGCCACGTCTGCTGTCCCCACGAGATACCTCGTCCACATACTGTTCTCCTGAGAGAGGGGCTTCTGTTTAGCTTGCAGGTCCTCCTCTGACAGCCTTTCCCAGGGTTGAGATCAGAAAGTCGGCACCCGATCAGATCTCTGCTCTGGTCCTCTACCACCACCCTGGGAGCTTGGGTGCCGAGCCCTCCAGCCGGGGGTGGGGGTGTAGTGTGAGTCAGGGTCCACGGCAGAGGGCAGGAAGAGACCACCATCCTTTGCATGCAGGCGGGAGCGAGTGAGGAGGAGAGGAGAGACAGAGAGGAGCTGTGGAGTGACAGTGGGGCTCACCTGCATGGTGACAGCAGCAGCAGATCTCCGTGCAGAGGAGGTGTGTGGCGGGTGGCACCCACACTGGCATCCCGCCAGGCAGAGCTCATTTAGTTACCAATACAATTCACTGCACTGCTGAGGCAGCCCCGGCCCGACCAGCCCTGCCGTTCCCAGTATTTTGTAACACTGACTTCTGCTGGCACCATGGTGTTGCGGCAGTTGGCCGCCGGCCAGCCGCATTCATCAAAGAAAGGTAACACTATGGTGTTACCTTTCTCTGAATCCGAGGTGGGCTGCAAAGGATCTCGAAAAGACCTCAGTGTAAGTTACATTTTATGTAACTTACATCCGGCCCAGGCATGGGTTTCAGGAACCGGCCCCCAGGGCTTCGCCCGCCTCATCACAATTTTGGCCCGGCCATGGGCTGAATGACTGATGGGCCAATCCGACCCTGAGGGCGATCTATGGCCCCGCTTATCGTGCCATTCTGCATATATGTACAGTGGCTGAGATCGAAATGAAGATTTGACAAGAAGGAGCCAAAAAGCTGCTCCCGGGCACTGGGTATTACCCAGAAAACAGCAGCCGTGCATGGGGGTGGGGCGGGAGGAACCAGCACAAAATAAGCCCCGACCTCAATTTCATAGTACACAATTAGGTTATATGTGATTTTACAGACCATAAATTCAGAGTGGTACATTTCATCACGACCAAACTACCGAAAAACACAGAATTTTCTTTTTTTTCTTTACATTTGGGGGCTCTCCCCAAACCCCCATTTTTTTACCCTTATAACGCCACCCCAACCCCATCCTGACTCATTCTAACCCCTCACCCCAGTACCCTTTATATATGTATTTAACATTTTCAGTGTTTTTTGGTGTTATGGTCTTCAGTGAAATGAACCACTCTGAATTATTTTCAGTAAATTGACTGAGTACCGACAATAATTACATCATATTTGTAAAGCTTTCTGGGGCCAGATTACAGAAACTTTGCACCTGTGCAAGTGCAAAGTTGCCCGGTACTAGCACTTTTGCATCAGGGTAAAGTTTTCACTAGTGCTAATACCATTCCGTATTAGAAGTAGGGCAAACTGTAGCCTTGTGCCAAAATGCAGTGAAAATGCATCTTTTCTCTGTGCACACCATTTTGACTCCTGCTCATTGTCCTACAATTAAAGTGCACCATCCAGAAGAGAACTTCGTCTGAGCCTACAGAGTTCTTTTGCATCCTCGTTTCCCATCTTGCACCTTGTTCTGTTCTTTGCCCAAGGAACCTTCTAAGATGTCCTGCCTGATGTTCATGCTGCCACAATTCTATGCATACTCTGACTACCTGGTCCCCATGTTGAAAAGAAAACCTCTCATGCTGAAAACATCACCCATTTGCAAATCAAGCCCCATGCTGAAAACATTGGCTTGCCTGACAATGTCTCCAAGGCAAACATTTGGCCTTTACGAAATTGCCCCGTTGGAAAGACCCCCATTTTGAAAGTCCCCCATGCCTGAAATGTTCTGTGTCGCTCTATTTGAAATTCCCATGTATTCTAATTGTTTTTCACATATGCATGCTCACGCTTTTGTTTGCTGTAACCTACCGTCCCCTTGCTTGAATTTACCGACGTCCTTGCCTGAAATTCACTGAACATTTCTTGGTAGTGTAACTCAATCCAGGTTGGACCTTTTGGACTGTCATCCAGCCAAAATGACCCCACCTAATTAGAATTAAGAACGGTGAAAAAAGCTGAGCTTATTTCGCGTTCCAGTTCATTGCACTCGAATGTTTTGTGCCCTAGTTGCCCATGCGGGAAACAAATCCAATTTCTTGTTTATGTGGGCGTTACAATGCTATTCAATCTGTTATGCATGCCACAGGCTACTGTAAACTTCTGGCCCCACATTCCCTTTTCTTGGCACCAAAGGTCACCTGCCAAAGGTTGTGCAAATGTGATATGTATGCAAGTGCATGGAACGTGGCCCGGGGCTTGATTATTACAAAGAAGAGTATCTAGGTTTTCAATGCATGGATGCAAGAGTAGGCTTGGTCCTGACTTGAGCCAACCAAACCATTTGCAAAAGGAAAGAAGCCATGATGCACTGCTTTGGCTGTATTTACAGCGGTGCCAGGGCTAAGGGGAGTAGACCATGGTCCCTGTGGTCAAAGGCGTCGCTAGGTCGAGGTTAGGTGGGTGGGGGCTATAGCACCGTGTCTTTTTTTGTTAGCCCCAGATAGAAGCTCAAGGGCTACAACCAAAAGGCTAGCTATCCCTGAGTCCTGACAGTCCCGGCATTAGCACATCCCCGAATCTGTTCCAGCCCAGCCCCAGCAACACCCCTGCCTCTGGTACTGTTGACTACTTCTCTGCCATTTTGAGCCCCTGTCTATTTGAGGATCCAGGATCATAACGACTGGAGCTGTCAAATGCAAACCCAGAGAATTAGGCCTTCTATGCCGTGGAGGTAAGTATTACTGAATTTATATGCTTGTACAATGGGTCCCAAAGCCACCACCTAACAAATATTTAGCCAGAGAGTGGCAACTCACTGCGTTTGAACTGTTTGTGTAGCATGTGCTATGTACTCCTGGCAGTGGCCTAAGAACATTACAACTTGCAGAGCAGCGATTCATAGGGACAGCATTGGGCAATGACAGGTAATATTGAAAAAGTCATACCCTGGGGGGGGCAGGTGAAAGAGGATGCAGTGACGCTGGAGAGAGTGGAGTTACGGGGGGACTTACTAGGATGCTGCATGCCAGAAGCGAGAGGAGACCTGCTGCTCAGTCAGCATATGCAGGGATTTAAAGGAATAGAACATAATGAACAACATTTATATCTAAATATTTATAGCAATCAAAAATACAGAATTGTTTTTTATATATGGGGTGGGGCAAGGGGTTAAAACGGGTGGGGAGTGGGTTGTGGTGATATTATAAACAAAGTGAAACAGGAAGTTACAGGGTGACCCCCTCCCCCCAAATTAAAAAGCAAAATAGTATTTTTTTCATAAAAAATGTTTAGATAAAAAGTGTTTGTTATTTTTCTATTTGTTAAAATCACATGTAACCACTTGCAACAACCTGCCAATGCCACAAAGGTATTTCAGGTAGGGTGGCCCAGTAACATTCTAAGTAGACCTGGTGGTGCCTCGAATGGCAGAGCTCTCGGGCGGCCGGTTATCCTGGGACAAGGTCCATCTTGATTAGAATCCTTAACATATGTGTTGGGTACTCTGGCAATTGCTTGACATGTGCATCAGCTTACATCCATAGAGCTCGCAGTTTCACAGCAAAAGACATGGGTTCATTGCAAACAGTCAGGAAGGTGCTTTGTGTAGCACTTGTTTCGGGATTCGGAAGTTTTGCCGCGGGAGCATTAATCGCATTCGATTTTATCAAATTCTTTTCAAAACATTTTGCCCCAAATATATGTGGGCGGTGGGTTTAGGTTAATAACTAATGTGAGGAACATATGGGGGAGGCTGCAGGGGTCTCCCCCCTGCATATATTTGTGGCAACATCTCTCCCAAAAATATAAAACGATGAAATCGAATTCAAGAGTGACATCACAGGAAGTGGTGTCATTTGGCCACGCCCCGCGTGACATCACGTGAAGTGATGTCATTTGGCCACGCCCCCGCGTGCTATCACAGGAAGTGGCATCACATAGCATTGTTTCTAAGTACACTACGAACAATATGGTCACACAGGTAAACTCATTAGCCAGACAGATAAAAGGCAGAGACATTGTACACACAAAAATTCACCCTCTGCTGGCTACGAAAATGACAATGACACCCACATCGGTGCCATGATTCATGTGCTTGAAAATCAGAAAATCATTTATGGTCCATTACCAAAAGCAAGAGCACATGTGCAAAGAAAGGGCTTTAGGTTGCAGGTGGAAGATCCGGCTGGAATTCATTGCTATCTCCACCTTTTATCACACCCTTTAATACAGGAAGTAGGCCCCACGTGCTATAAAGATGCGAGAAATCAGAAGGCCATGATCACGGCTGGAGGGCTGGGCAAGAGGAGGTTGCTGGTCTTTGTTTGCGTGAGTGATGATGGATTGGCACCACCTCGTGTTAACATGACCTGAATGGGGTCCTAGTATGCCAGCAGGGTGCGGCATGTAAGGGGCACAGAACTCAAAAAGGGACAGAGAGGAGGGTGTGGGGTGAGGAAGATCGATCGCTTACATCTTTGCACATGAAAGGCTGCTGGTCCTGTTGTGCAGATTAGTGAAATACGTTCATTGTCAATTTGCCGTGTCATTGAGTACCGTACTCTCTTTCAGCTGCCAGAAGTCCCGGCAATCAATATTGGAAACAAATAGAAGTGCCGTCCATCAGAGCTGGCTAGGACCGGCCCATTTAAAGCACTGTATCTAAATGTCTGCGAGCGCTGGTCCGCCATCCCTTGCCACTAGGGGACTACCCTTCTCTCTTTAGCTGATCGCATATATATGCTGGCGGAGCCTTCGCTTTAGCCTCCTGCATGCACATAATAACAGTAAATGTTATGTTATGTTATTATGTTATTTCTAAATGTTATAATATCTTATGTTATGTTATTTTGCATTTATATAGCGCCTTATATACCATTGGTATGGTCTGAAGGCGCTGGTAGGTTGAACGCCCTTGGGAACCGAAGTTCATATCAGTAGAGAGAGTAGATAGAGTCAAAAGGTACGTGTGAGCACTGGGCATGTGTTCAGCTCGTGCGGTATCGTGTAATAGCTGCTTTCTAGCGGTAGGTGTGGTGGTTGAGAGGTCAGGAGTATATGTTAGTTCTGGCAGGATCTATCCAGATCGGATGTGGCTGCATTAGGCCTGAGGAGAACGCCTCCCTGGGGGGTGTGTAACCAGCATTGATTATTTAGAGTGATGTGGAGTGAGCGGCGGATGTTGATATGAGAACAGTTATACCGAATGGTGTCATAGTATCACTGTGTTCTAGTTGAGTGGTGATGTAAGGAGAGAGTAAGCGCGTTGGTGAGATGTGATGGTTTACATGCCCTTTCAGAGACTTCTAATTCATAGAGAGGCTATTGGGCATGATTCTAAAATTCACAGAGAGGTTATTGAGTAAACCACTAAATTCAACTTTCACAGAGAGGCTATTGGGCACACTTCTAAATTCAACTTGCACAGAGAGGCTATTGGGCACACTTCTAAATGCAACTATCTAATTGTACTTCTGAATTCAACTTTTCACAGAGAGGCTATTGGGTACACTTCTGAATTCATCTTCTAAATGCACTTCAAAGTCAATTTTCACCGAGAAGTACACTTCTAAATTCAACTTTCACAGAGAGGCTATCGGGCACACTTCTAAATTCAGCTTTCCACAGTGAGGCTATTGGGCACTCTTCTAAATTCAACTTTCACAGATAGGCTATTGGGCATACTTCTAAATTCAACTTTCACAGTGAGGCTATTGGGCACACTTCTGAATTCATCTATTCACAGGGAGGCTATTGGGTACACTTCTAAATTCAACTTTCACAGAGAGGTTATTGGGCACACTTCTGAATTCAACTTTCACAGAGAGGCTATTGGGCACACTTCTAAATTCAGCTTTCCACAGTGAGGCTATTGGGCACTCTTCTAAATTCAACTTTCACAGTGAGGCTATTGGGCACTCTTCTAAATTCATCTATTCACAGGGAGACTATTGGGTACACTTCTAAATTCAACTTTCACAGAGAGGTAATTTGGCACACTTCTAAATTTAGCTTTCCACAGTGAGGCTATTGGGCACTCTTCTAAATTCATCTATTCACAGTGAGGCTATTGGGCACTCTTCTAAATGCATCTATTCACAGGGAGGCTATTGGGTACACTTCTAAATTCAACTTGCACAGAGAGGCTAATTGGGCACACTTCTAAATTCAACTATTCACAGGGAGGCTATTGGGCACACTTCTAAATGCAACTTTCACAGAGAGGCTATTGGGCATACTTCTTAATGCAACTTTCTAATTGTACTTCTGAACTCAGCTTTTCACAGAGAGGCTATTGGGCATACTTCTTAATGCTTCTTTCTAATTGTACTTCTGAACTCAGCTTTTCACAGAGAGGCTATTGGGCACACTTCTAAATTCAACTTTCACAGAGACTATTGGGCACACTTCTAAATTCAACTCTCACAGAGAGGCTATTGGGCACACTTCCAAATTCAGCTTATCACAGAGAGGCTATTGGGCACACTTCTAAATTCAGCTTATCACAGAGAGGCTATTGGGCACACTTCTAAATTCAGCTTATCACAGAGAGGCTATTGGGCACATTTCTAAATTCAACTATCACAGAGAGGCTATTGGGCACAATTCTAAATTCAGCTAATCACAGAGAGGCTGTTGGGTACACTTCTAAGTTCAGCGTATCACAGAGAGGCTATTGGGCACATTTGTAAGTTCAACTTTCACAGAGAGGCTATTCAGCACATTTCTAAGTTCAACTTTCACAGAGAGGCTATTGGGCACATTTCTAAGTTCAACTTTCACAGAAAGGCCATTGGGCACATTTCTAAATTCAACTATTCACAGAGAGGCTATTAGAGATTCAATCTAAGTGTGGCATATGCTAACAATCACATTTCTGCCTAGAAGTGGCGCAGGCTAATCTTTGTGGTTCTTTCGGGCTACGGTACAGGTTTACATTATACTGCAGACCATTCAAAGGTAAGTTACAAGTGGCAGGAGCGTTCTGGAGTAGAGTAATTGCTCTACCCTCCACTCATGCCAGCACTTACAGTTTTGTCAGTGTCTGGTGTCTTCCTTGGCGTCCCCTGCGGACACCTGCTGACACTTCCTGGAGCCACCTCTGTTGGAGCCGCCCTTGGCCTTGGGGCCCTTAGCTGCTGGGGGCTGCCGGGCAGGGGGCTGCCCTGGGAGGACTAGAGTTGAGGGGCTCACGGCCCAATCAGAGTGGGGTGGGCGGGTTGGGAGGCGGGAGGGGAGCGGGAACCAGGAAGGGGGTGCGGGATGGGAGAGGGATGCGCAGAGGGTCTGGGGGCCTTGTTGCCCCCAGAAAGAAATGTGGAGGGCCCGGATGGGCTTCTTACCTTACCGGATGTGACCTCCATTGCAGGTCACACCCGGATCCACTTGATTCATTATAATCCATCCACGACCTGGGGTCATTACTCAGAAGACCCCTAGACGGTGTGCAGTAAAATATCAGGGCAAAAAAGTCATTTGTAAAATAAATCGCGGCATAAATGCTGTGGTTTGACCTGGTAAAGGTGTACCCAGTATATCATTTAAGGAGAGCGGGGGTTGCAGGGGTGTCCCTCGCTCCCCTTAAATGGTATAATGAGTCTGGTGGTTGCAGGGGTGTCCCCCCATTATATGGATTGCAGTGACAAAACAACGCCTTTTGTGCCGCGCTTTTTGTGTGTAAACGTCCATTTTTGCCATGATTCTAACACATGGAACCCCCCTAGACATAGTCTGGCTGACTCAGATTATCAGCAGATCAGCCCCTGGTCACAGGCAGAACCGCTTGAGTCATTATGATGTACCCTTAACCTGGGGTCCCTGTCTGGCAGACCCCCAGGGAGAGTTTCAAGTTCCTCCTAATGATTCTCACCCAGCAGGGTCTGGGCAAAACAATGTAAGCATCAAAGCCCCCCATTGAGAAGAGAAAGACTGTAAGAGAAGATAGCCTCTCTGCTGCCCGGGTGGATGTCCAGATCACAGTGAAATACAAAACTGAGGGATTGTGGGAGACTGGGGGTTTTAGACCTTCACAGGGAAGAGGCTGGGACCTATATAAATAAGAAATTGGTCCCTCGCCATGACGGTTGCTGCCTCCAAAGCAAGTACTGGGACAAAGAAGAGGATCTTGGAGGTAAGTTGTGAGACCTTCAACCAGTCCTAACCTTTTTTTTTATCAAACATAGGTTGCGGACCAAGAGGACCTCTATCAAAATTAACAGTGACCTTTAAACCAGACCAAGTGACCACTCATCAACAAGGACAAAGTAGCAGCTTAGAAAAAGACCATCAAAACTGGTTGTGGATACCTGATGCTCTAACGATCCAAACTTGAATATAGCCATCCATAGATCTCGATAGTCGCGGGGCATTAAGGACGAATTTTGATGACCCTCTATCTGTACCTTGTCTGGTAACTATGGGATCATGGAACACAAGAGTCTTCGGCCACCTTTTGGTGACCAGTGATGTCAATTTAGGGGACTTCGACATCCTGCATCTCCAAGAGACATGGTCAACAGCAAACCCCGTTCTGGATGGCTTTGAAATTCTCATATCACCGGCCCTTAAGGGACCTACTCCTAGACTGATCACGGCCATAAGATTAGGCAGTGAATTTCATTTCGTCAAGACACACGTTTTGAATATGTTCTTCCAAGTGATACTAGTAAACTGAAGACATGTAGAAATAAGAAAAGATGCCGATTTTGGCGAAGTTATGATAATAATCAACACATACTGGAACCCATCAGCTATAAGTAATGAAAAATAATGAATGCTACCTGTCCCAAATTGCCAACTCAGAAAACTCAACGCAATCAAACACCTACTGCCGCAAGAGGTATCCTATGGTCATTACTGATGGAGTCTCGAGACCTATATAATCTACCTATGATGTTGGAAGAAGGAATAAAACAATTACCAACTTGGGTGAGAGATGGCCAAAAAGCAGTTATATATCACATTTTTGTGTCCAGAGACCTCCTCCCTCTAATCACAAATTTCGAGATAATTCGAAATGAACATAGCGACCACAATCTGTTAATGGCAAAGTGGACAAGTAGATGAGAGAAAAGGACCAACATGCTGGCTGAAGTAGAGCACTGCAATTTGCAGCACCCATTTAAGACTAACCGCAAACTCTATAAAGAACCTAACAAAAAGTTATATGTCAACTACTAGTCTTAACACAGAAGGAAAAGATGCTGCAACTACCCACTACGAGCCGCTCCTAATGGCGTAACACAGAAAAAGAAAAAAAGGAAATAAAGTGCCATCAAAACCAAACTCGCGATGTATACGACAAATAAGTGGTCGCAAAAAGGAGACATCTCATGGCTGCCACACGTTTGACAGGAAAAACTGAACACATAGACAAGGCCATTCAGGTCAAGAAATCATATAAAAATGGCTGAGAGCATATTGATTAAAAATCTACCAAGCAGACTCATAAGAAATACTGAGAGTTATCTGTGGAAGGAAATTGAGAGAATGTTGGTCCCTAATAAAATCCACAATTAAAGATACAAACAAATCACTACAGAACAACGTAGGAAAAAAAGTGTGGGTAGACCACTTTACTGCCTTCTTCCAAAGACCAACCTTGGAACAACCTCCAGCACGAACCACATCTTCAACAACTTGGGACGTACCCTGCGACGTAGAATCAATCAGGGAGAAAATGCTCAAATTAAACACCTAAAGGGCGCTAGGTCCAGACGGGATCACCAATGCAGACCTCAAAGAGCACGCAAGTGAATGGTCTATCTTTATTCATGAGGTCTTCAAAAAATGCATTGAAAAAAGAACAATGCCAGCATCATGGAGGACCTCAACAGTGGTGCCCATTTACAAAAATGGCCCAAGAGAAAACGTGAAAACTTATCGTCCAATCGCGTTACTGGATGTTATCAGTCTTTGGTTCCGTGGTGCTGGGTTGCTTCCAATCATGGACTAGATCAGCCGGACGAGCTGATCTGTTCCAAACAGGCTTTGTAAAAGATGTAGGAACAACAGCAAACATCTTTCGTCTGAGCACCCTGAAGGGAAGGATCTGGGAAGAAAGTCCCAGGATTTCTGTGGCATTCATTGACATGGTTCAAGCTTTTGACCAGGTCAATAGAGAAATCCTGTGGAAAAAACGATCAGATTGGAAGTGCCCATCAGAGGTTCTGGAACCGATACAAGCCCTACACAGTAAAACATCAATGAGAGTGTGACTAAATAAAGCAGGGCTGTTGTCCAGAGGAATCCAGACATCAAGATGGGTAAAGCAGGGATGTCCGCTAGCCCCTGCTCTCTTCAATTCCTACCTGGCCGATTTTCAAGACTCGGAAGAAGACATAAGATCTTTTCCTCCAACAATAGGAGGTTTTAAAGTTTCCCACCTCCTCTATGCGGATGACTTGATCTTATTAGGTCAAACACCAGTTGGCCTCCAGAGGCAATTAGATAACTTGGCAAAATACATAACACAAAATAATTTGGAGATCAACAAGAATAAAACAAAAGTCATAATATTTGAAAGATCGGTTAAAAAAACTGAAAAAATACAATGGTACCTTGAGGGATCGAAGATTGAGCAAATCAGAGAATTTAAATACTTAGGAATAACATTGAACAATAGCTGTGTTGAAATCCAGATGCAAGTGGTCCTTTTCAAGAAGGCAAAGAAACTGACAGCCCAAGCAAAAGTAATCGATAACAAATTTGGTTGCTTCTCCATGATTCCAACTATACATTTCTACAAAGCCAAGGTTGTCCCTGTACTGACGTATGTTGTGGAGGCAACTCCAAAAATCCCTCCAAAAATATGGGTGAGATTAGAGGGATGCTTCTGGCGACGAGTGCTGGAGTTTCCAACATCTACCCCAATGACGTCAATACGTTGAGAGCTGAGCCTACTCTCATTGCAGGCAATGGTAGATCTAAACAGCTTGATGTTGTACAGGAAAATAATCTTACCAAACTGCCCAAAGATTTTAAAAATTATCAACAATGAAATTGAAAAAAAAGAAAATAAAATGCTGATAGAATGGGTTGGAATAAATAAGCGCACATTTGAAGAAATAAAGTGCACAGAAGAAGATCTCAAGCAGAATCCATCAAAGGTGAAGAAAAAGCTTGAAGATTGGGACTGGATGCACACCATCGAAACTGCATCTAGAAAAAAGTTGACTGTGAATTTATCAATGAATATGAAGAGATTAAATCAACTCCTGGCATATATAGAGACATTTCCCAATGAAAACCTTCGAACCATCTTCCTAAGGATATGATTGAACTTACTGCTGACTAACCAAAACAGAGCAATAAGAGGGAAGTCGGTCACAAACAAATACAGAGAAAGTGGAAACAGTAAGGCACCTACTAGGGTTGACCAAAGTTAAGACCGTGCACCTGGGCCAACTTTTCACAAACTTGCGAATTTATAAAGAAGAAGAACGGTGGACTTGCTTGATAAGTGGGGAAATACTTCATTAGTGATTGCAGTAGCGCAACTTTTCCAAAATCTAGAGCTGGAGAAATGTGATGAAAAAAATGGTGCAAACAATGATTTAAGGTGGCAGAACAAACGAGATGCGGGAGATTTGCATGAGTAACTGTTACCAAGAGAAACCGTTACAGTTTTTCTCTCTATTGCCGTCCTCCTTGTAAATTCATTGTTCTTTAAACTGTTTGTCTCTTTTCTTTTCTTCTGTTATTTCTCCTTGCTTATGCTCTTTATTGCTAAAGGCTAAAACACAAGATGTGACATCTGTTTTAAATTGGATTGATGGAACTGACTTGTAAAAATTGTAGAACAATTAACACAAGTGAATTAAAAAAATAAAAAATAATGTGTAGTCTGGGATTTGTAGGTCGACACTTAGAATGAAAACATTAAACCTCAAGCCCTAGAATTCATAGCCGGGTTAGCTGAACAGCCTGGACTGCCCTCAGTTGTCGCACCTGACCTGAAGTAATGTGGTTGCGGGTAGTTGCTGCCGCTCGGATGTGCAATTTTAAACACTTTGTTTCATCCCCAAATAGAGAAAATGTATTCTGCGTCATTTTACACCTTAGAAGTGTGGTCACACAATTGTGTTCTTATTTTACGGCCTGAGGCAGGCAGGTGAAAGGTATCAAAGAGCACAATCCTGCCCTGACATCACCTGATATCCATGAAAGCCTTGCCACCCAAAGTTACCAAAAGTTAAAGCAAAGCCCAAGACAGGAATACAGTGTTGGCAGTGCTATGGAGTCATATTGTAATCTCACCCATAATCACCCATAATCACTGGGTCCATCATTAATCATCTGCTTTTCGCCTCATTTCCCACTATGCCTCCTTTCAGCACAGGTGTGCTGCTGCTTCAACTAACCCTGCCCTCTGTTTTTCAGAGCCTCTGTCTTTCCTCACATTATCCCTCAGTCGATAACTTGGTCCTGCTCTCTCCTCAACACATGCTTTCATTTATCACACTCTCTCTGTCCCTTCTAAGTCTCTCCCTCAATCTCAGTGCAGACTCTGTGTCCATCCTCATCCCATCCATCCCATTCATTCATCCGGTATCACTACATATTTTCCCCACCAAAAACATTGCCGTATATATGGTCGTCTGGAGCAGCCATAGGCAATATTTTTTGAGGGGATAATTTTGGGTGTTTTTTTGGGAGCGGGGGTGTCCAATGCTCCTTTAAAACTAATGTGGGGGTTGCAGGGGTGTCCCTCGCAGGTTCCATGCCTTAATATCGCCACATAAATATGGCACTATTTTTGAATGGCAATATTTTTGCGGGGATATTAACACATGGAACCATTCATCCAGCCATCCATCTGTCCATCCAGCCATGCAACTATCCATCCATCGATACTTCCATCCCTCCTTTTCTGGCTATTTCCCCAGAACCCAGGTGGTGGTCTAAATAGAGTACTGATATAGGCTATACTGGGCTCACTAGGCTTCCCTGTTTCACTGATTGGTAGCATTGGCCAAACAGGGCCACGTGCTATGGAGGGGTAGTGGTGGACAATACTGTGAACGTTTTTCACCATAGTGACTACAGTACTGTTAGTCCATAGTACCCATTCCTCCAGACTCTTGGGATGTCCGCCTTATGGCATTGATTCCGGAGCCCTTTGCAAAACAATAAATACTATTTTAAGAGAAACACCCATTCCAGAGCGGTGGTGCAGGTACGACTATTATTTGCTCCCACATTGACTCTGCCCTCTGGCTTACCTTGTCCGTCCCTATTCATCCTCTGTGGCATACCCAGCGTAGAGCTAAATGAGGCAAGGGCGGGGGCAGCAAGTATAGAGGAAAGGGGATTATGGATTAGGACTACAATAGTCAGCTGTGGTGAGTAACAATTTCATACCATTACACCCAATGCCTTCTCCCTTTATACTCTAGGGAGATTCTAAAAGCATGAGGCTTTACCTAGCCACTTCTCTAGACAAAGAGGTTATAAAGTACGCCCAGGTGTTTTCCCTAGGATTGGAATCTGTGTAGTCATGATTTAATAAAGAGGACATTGATGTCCATGTGTCTGAGTTACAGATAACATAATGTGAGGAGCTCAACAAAACACAATTAGAAAAGCAGGTTTCTATGTGACAGAATGCAGGCCATACATTTCCATGAGTTTGAAAGGTTTGTGTACTAAAGCATCCAGCACACTCTTTAAATCCCAGTTAGGGTAAGGCCCCCTGACTGGTGGGTAAAAATGAAGGAGGCAAACAAGATGTCTCTTAACTATGAGATTGAGCTAGAGAAGGTGACAAACTCTGAATTACAGCAAACTCCAGGTGCTGTTGGGTAAGAGCTTACAGAGTAACCTTGAACACCTGATCTGGCTTGAACAGCAGTGAATGATAAAACATTGTCTAGCAGCAGATTTGTGGATTAACTTGTCTTTCCAGTGTAAGGAAGACATGGTATCAACAATAAGAAGACAAAAGTGACCACAATTCAACAGTGTTTATTGAACTTCAAAAAGGGTTTGGAAAACACCTATCTAATCCTAAATCTAAAGATGGGAGCAAGCTGCGACCATCAAATAATAAGAACCCAGTCCTAGTAGTGTCTTGTCAAAATAAAAGGTCCTACACTAATAAAGCTATTGCCAATACTTACCTCTAAATAAAAATAGTGTGGGAAACAGCGTTATGAAAAAGAAGTGTTCACAAAATGATATATTAGGATGCTCAGGCCGTTGGCCTCCCTTCACCATGTTTTCAGCACGGGACAAGGCGGTGCTCTCAAGCTTTGCACAGTCTCTGGTTTCAGTAGCACGAGTATACAGTTCAATCATTAGCATCAGGACCTTCACCGCGTTTTCAGCACGGTACAAGGCGGTGAACTCAAGCTTTGCACGGTCTCTGGTTTCAGTAGCACAAGTATACAGTTCAATCATCAGTATCAGGACCTTCCGTGCTCAAGTCTCTTTGCCTTTCTTCCAGAGGGCCTGATGCGACAAAGAAACAATACGTTCTTTTCCTTTCTGGATTTCACACACACTCAGTTTCTCAGGTTATAAAGTATTCACCTCGGATCCCCTTCAGCTGGACTTATATCCCACATAATCAATTTCTCAGGTGATTCACCATTCACCTCGGATCCTCCTCAACTGGGTTCAGTTCCCTTTAAATACAATGCTCGTAGGATTTTCATGTATCCAATTTTGTGGGTGAGTCACGGTTCACCCCGGATCCCCCTCAGCCGGGCTCAGATGCTCTTTAACACAATGTTCAATTAGTCTCCCTCTGCTGGGCTCGGACCAATTTCAATTTAACTTTTCAACACAAGCTTACTTTAACCAAAGGTTCTCAGCTGAACTCCCTCTGGCAGGCTCGGTCCAACTTCATCTACTTTGTCATGAACTTTCTTTATGCTATGAACATCGAAGACTTTTGATTGTGCACAGGATTTTGCGTGACCCATTGCAGGACCACTTTGATTTACAATTCCTTGTCACACTTTCAGTTGGATACCTTACAGAGACTTTCGAATGAGCATGCATGCAGTGCCGGACCACTCTGTCTAAGGTATCATATCTTGGCTTCAAAGTTCAGTCACTCATCTATTGTTCAATTTTACTAGTGTTGATTATCACATAAGCTTTATACAATGTTCGCTTCAGCTTTCAGTATACAATGTTGCCGCTTGCAACCTTGGCTTCAACACAGACCGGTCTGGTATCATTCTCCCCAACTCACTGGCTGTGCTGACTTCACTGGCACTGCTTTGTTGTAGGCGCCAAGGACAGTGCCACAGCGGCAAGCGATTCTCCCCACCTTGACTATCGATGCTGGAGAGCCCCGGGTGCCTCCGACACACAATACAGGATTCTTCAGCCTTGTTTCCTGGTCTTACATCTTCTATTCTTGAAGGTTCATGAAAGTAACGGTTCCTCATCAAAAAGGTCAAGGGCACTTCCTTCCTTGCAATCTCCTTCTGTTTTGCCATCTTTTGCCTTGTATTAAACTGCCATCTTGGAACTGCTGCTTCCTTGTGTGCTTTGCCTCGCTCAGAGTGTACTCTTGTGGTCCGCCTTTTATCCATGTGGGAAAATGTAATGGAAGTCAGGTAAGTGTAATGGTCAGTAATTGCCTGACCCTGCCTGACCATTGTTTTGGGACATGTCACGTATAGAGCTGTTTTCTCTCATAGTGAGCTGTTTGTGAGAAAGTGTTCATGTTGGAAAAGAGTGGGGTTTGAGTTCCTAAGTATCCTACCTGGTAGGATGTGGTAAAGGTGTTAGAGGGAAGGGGATACCACATCTCACCATCCGGTGTCCCACTCCCCGAAGACCCCTCACCCAGGTGATCCTCTGGCACTGGTCCACCCCCAGGAACTGGATCCAAAAGTGATGGCCAGGTCCTGGACGTCTGGATGACAAATCCCAGAGGACGGGTGAGACAACTTCAGTTTTCTCACACCAGAGACCAGTAACATAACTATATCCACTTGCTGTTGTACTAAGATCAAGGGGCCTAAGAACTAACATTCCTTGCAGTTTGAATGATATAAAGGTGTCCTTAGATGACACAAGGTAAACTCCTCAGGAATCAGGAAGCCAAATTCATCACTTGACAGAAGGATGGAGACCCTGACTTCCCCCTTTTGATTCAGTTGATGGTCTCATTAAGCAAGACACAACTCAGGAAGGAATACAAGACTGATGAGGTCCAAGGAAGCTGTAAACTTGCTGGCTGGTGAGGGCTGATCAGAATTGGTGAGCAGTTCCATCTCACTATAAAGCTGGTCACTATTTTGTGCAGCAGGGAAAGGGCTAGAACCTTCCCTTAGGACCAGGGCTCCTGACCAATCCAGGATGCATGCTGAGGGGACTTGGACATTCTTGGATCAGAAATAGCCTTGAGACGTCATTTTTGGTGTGGGCATTATGAGAGACTTCATCTGATTCACTGAAAGGTCCAGAGAAAAAAAGAGATTTAACCTGGTTCGCAGTCTAGACAGAAGCTTTAGCTGACTTATAGTTCAGGGTGTTAAAGCTTGAACCAACCAGTCTTACAAACAGGGGAATACATATATCTTTTAAAGATAACATTTAGAGGCTACCACCGACATCAGCTTTGCAAAGACATGAGAGGCAGAAAAGAGACCAAAAGGAATCAACCTGTTCCTTGTTCTGGTAATATTGGCTGTTGGCGTACGATACTGCCAAGTGAAAAACAGAGATTCTGATGATGAGCCGGCCATATCGGAAAATAGACGTATGCAGATTTCAGGCTCATGAATCGAGGCTGGCTGAATCAACACATGTTCATTATCTACGGCCTCTTCTTTGGAAGATGAAGTTTGGAGGACAAGAGGTCTGAGAGCGTGTGCAAGCCTACCTGGTTGTAAATAACCTTGAGATGTAACCAACATTCTTTCAGAATTCGGGATTTACGGCACTGCCCAGGCCTGGATGGGTTTCTCCACTTCTTCAAAAAGGGTCACAGATCCTGGTTTTAATAAAGGAGCCTGTGATGGGGGAAGAGGGGAAGACAAATGGGATATTTCATCTCCATAAATGGCATAATCCAAAAGTCTTGGGAGATTCTGACCATCCGTACCAAAAGTTGGGAGAACAATTTCGAATGGGGAAATGACAGCTTCTTTTTTGGAGTTAATTCTCCAATTTTGGGGATATTTTTTAGAAATTGGGTGGGCGATAAGCCGAATATTTAATGTGAGGGGTAGATGGTGGGGCAGGGGGCCCCCCCCTGCATTTAAAATGCAAATAGATGCAGGCGGTCCGATAGCACAGCGAGTGGAGCGCTCGCTTTGACATCTGTGCAGAGTCTGCTGATGCAGGTTTGAATCCCAGCAGGGCCAAACTCAGCCTTTCATCCTTCCGAGATTGATAAATGAAAACCACACACTGTGGGTAATAATAAGCAGCGCTTAGATACCTGAGGGTTCGTAGCACTATATAAATGCTAAATTATTATTATTATTACTATGCAGTAATTTCTACATTCGACATTTTCAAGTATATCGGTCTGGTAAATGACTGTAAAGAAATGGCTACTGCTCTGCAAGAATACAAGGATGTGTAGTGGCTAAAGTGCCTTCTCAGCTCTGTAGAGGAGGTCCCAAATAAAGCCTGCACTCCAGCCGCCCATTTTGAAGTACCAGGAACGTTCACACCGAGATTTGTGATGTATGATGAGCAAATAAACCAGCAGAGAACTGCAGTAGGGCTGTGCCCAGTGCCTATTAGAAGAACAGCACCTGTTGATGTACCAATACCAAGAAAACTATCGACAGTAAGGTATCCATTAAGAAAACAATACCAACAAATTAAACGAAAGGAAGATTGCCTAAGTACAGTCCCTGAAGAAACCAAATAGGTCTTGATGGAAGACGAATGGTGATGTCACGAAGGCCCGGACGGACTTACAGATAGAAGAAATGACAACCAGAGAATGATGCAAAGAGATAAAATGCCATGAATAAGGATATCCTGAACCTAAAGTGAAAGGATGATGTCGAAATGCAAAGAAGTTAAAGCTGTAAGCAAGATGAAGATATTCTACGAGTTTACACCTGTAAATATGCTTGGAACTGCAGGAAAGCTAAGAAAACAGTGCAGCTTGCTATGCTTAGTAGAAGAATAGTGAGGCAAGCGCCATTATACATAATCTACCTCAAACGAAGCGCAGTATTATACATGTATTTCTACTTTGCACAAAAAGCAGAATCAACCCAGGTTACTAAAGGCCAAATGAGAAAAGATTCATATTTAGCAAAACGAGAAGAGACGGCTGAAACGAAACTCAGCAGAGGCAACTTGTGCCAGGAAAGCCAAGGTCATACCAATAGAAGAGGCAAACAGTAGCTACATTTAATTGAAACTAAGACCAGAATATCCTGCCTCTGAAAGGTCGAGATAAGAGTGCAAAGGCAGGTGGTGGGTGAAACGAAAATCAAATACACAAATTGAGAGAAAAGAGACAAATCCATGGTGTCGGAATCACGTGACCAGGTGAGCAAGAAGAAGCAGCTACACTTGGCACCTGACCAGGCAGAGATATTTGAACTTTTCCAGACAGAGGATGCAGTCTCGAGGCCAATCACAGTGAACTAATTGACACATGGCTAGTAAAGTGATGATTGATCTTAACCATAATTGATTGGAGGAAGGCCGGGTAACTAAGGGGCTCCCCACACCTGGCCTACCATTCTGCGTGTTGCTAAGCAAAGTGGAAAAGTATGCATGGGGTTGGTGCCAACCCAATCACAATGGACCAAATACTATGATAATATAGTTAGTAGAACCAATGGGACGTCCTACGTTTTGTGACATCTACTGTAGTCATTTTTGAAAGAAGGGCTTAGACACCCACCTGACAGTGTTTAAACAATCCCCTCACTCCGTTACCATATACAGATATAGCACATATAGTAAAGTTACCTTTTCCTAACCAATAGAAATGCATGTTAACTTTTGAGTGTTACACGTCAAGGATGACGAGTTTTGAGTATAAATGTTACAACTTGTGTGAAGTTCGTTGGAGTTGAAGTGAGAAGGACGATCGCATCACTGCTGATATCCATAACTCCCTGTTTTTTTTACTTGTCATTAAATGGACTCCCTTTGCCAAACCATTGAGTTGTCCTTATTGATTGGTGTTATAAATCTGCACCCCCATCCATCTCATGGGTGCGGCTATCTTGTCATAAAGTACTTCTGAGCAAGCCTCGTATATGACCAGCTGGTGTTCGTCTAGTCTGTTAAACATCTGTCTTGCATGTTGTTTGTTGTGGCATCATAAATCAAAAGTTTTCTTTAGAAGAACTGACTTAAATTTTACACGATTGAGTAACTGAGATATTATAGTATACAAATTGATGTTTTTTGAGTCAAATAGAATATATAAAATGTTGTGGAAAAAAAAATCGGAATTGGAGCTTGCATTGATTGGTGCTCGCTCATAATGTTGGAATTGTTTAAGCCACCTAAAGCCTTAACAAAGTGAAAGGCAGCAGATTGAAACATGGAGGACATAACTCCATTAGCACACATGTGCAAACAGTTGCCGAAACATGCACCTAAACTGAAAAAATACAGTACAGAGTGGGTTAAAGGAACCGCCCACAAACTGTTTATGCCATGGCCAAGGTCACAGGGCGGGTCCTTATCTAAAGCTGTTTTTCAACACATGATGACATATTTGCACACCACATATACGGGCAAAAAGTTAGACAAATGCCTGGCTGTTCTAGAGCTTTGGAAGATGTATGAACAAGCAAAGGGAGAGGAGCTGCCAATAGATTTGATACTTAATGTATGTTCAGAGGGGGTGAGACGCCTACCGCTCCACCCTCCCTATCCGACACGAAGGTTGAAGAAAATAGTGGCGAGGGGTTATACCCGCTGTGAGAACTTAAATCAGCCACGGGATATAGCAACCCGGCATGTGAGTCACCTACGCAAAGTAGTGATGAATATCAAGGTAAAGAAAAAAGATAAGGATAGCACCTCCACAGTCCCAAGGGACAAGGAGAGACGTGATGATGAGAGAAGGGACCAGACACAGACAAGTACATCTCTCCATAAGTAGAGAGAAGGTAAAAGATTGAAAGGATGTGAAGATACAACTGATGAGATTCGCAAAAAACGAATGGATGGGAGGGCACATTTTATTGAAACTCGATGGCAAAGGCATTGATGACGTGAAACAAAAGAAGAGGCTAGACAATGTACAGAGAAAGGAGAAAGAGAAAGAATTGAAAGACGAAAGAATAAGGAAAAAAGATAGACAGAGACGAGAACAGTTATATCACAAAAAGCAAGAAAGACAGCTCGATCGCAAACAGAGAGCAGGCAATGATCAAGACAGACAGGAGCAGCGTAAGTTAGAGGAAGAGCAGAGGATCCGAGAGAAAAGAATAAAGAGACAAAGGGATGAGGAAATCCGAACTGCAGATGAACAAAGAAACGGAAAGAAAAAGGAAGAAGATAGGGTAAGAGAAGAGGCGAGGAAGTGCAGAGAATTCAATGACGATGTAGAACGTAAGCGAAGGCAGAGAGCACACGATCTTGAATATCTGTTAAGAGAGGTTAAAAAACCTGATCCAGTTGTAGATTGGGAAGACATCGAAGAATTCTTCCCTGCGTATGATTCAGTACCAGGCACATCTAGGGTGAATATTGAAGATGACTTCGACACCAGAAGCATCGGAGAAACGATCGATAGAATATATGACAAAATGGGGTTAGAACAAATACACAAGGGGAGGTGAAGACGAGCGCCTAGAGAGCACTCAACTTTATGACACTGAGGATGCCTCCCGAAGTAGAGGGAATAGAGAACGATCCCTGGATAGACTTGAAATAGGTAGGAACAAAGAAGACACAAGAAGTGGCATGAGGTGGGGACAGACCATGTCCGACTCAGAAAGGGAGGAGCGCGAGGAAAAGGAGGAAGAGACAGAAGCGAAAGACGATTCCCAAGGGGAAAAAGGATAAGATGGTCAGATACTAGTAAGTCTGCAACGAGGGCATCAGAGTCAGTCACGCAGTCAGACCGACACAAAGAAGTATCTCACGGTCAGAGAGAGGTGTCACCACCACCCTTTGGGGACAGGCTTACGAAATTGCCAGGCAGGCGGCAATGCGGGAATATTATCCCCCCTGCAATGGACAGGAGAACAATGAGAGAAGAGAAAGAGAGCCATACATCCCAATTTCCGTTACTCGAGAATGGGGGGGGCAAGACCACAATATATTCCATGGCCACACATGGATCGAGAACATTTGAAAAACAAACTTCCAATGCTGACATCGGGAGCCGGAAAGTGGATACACAAGTTAGAAAAAATGACAGGAGGGAACACGTTAGCTATAGGGGATATCAAGGGTCTCCTAATCGCCATACTTGGTGAAAGAGCAGATGATGTGTGGACACGGGCAGGTTACCCTTGTGTGACCACAATAAATACCGCACATGACGGAGCTCCGTTTAACAATTGCAGAGCCGCGGTATGGAAGGCACTACGAGTGCTTTACCCAGACACTTCTGATATGGGAGCTATAATGACATGTAAAATGAAGGAGTCTGAGGATCTGTTGATTTATATACAGAATTTTCAAGACACGTGGGTACTCGAGACTCATGAATCTTGGGGGAAATCTATACCTGTGTTTTACCATATACTGTGTCAAGGGCTGCCAGAGCTGGTACAGAAACAGCTCAAGAAATTGGTAGGAATCGAGGCTAAACATTGGTCAAAAATATAGCTGGCCATCGCACACTATTGCAGGCTATTGCAAGAAACGAATTGCAAAAAGGAAGCTGCATGAAAGGGTGAGGAGCGAAATTGGTGCAGAAGAAATTGTCAAAATATGCTCTTGAGGGAGCCATGTTAACTAGCACAGCTGAATCGAGCATGCAGCAGGTCAATAATCCACAACAGAATAATCAGGGCAGTATGGGGTTTTACCCCAGGGGAAGAAGATTTAGGGGAAGAGGATGGCAGAGTAATCAGGGAGGCTATTAGCGCCATGGCTGCCTCCAAAACCGGGTCCAGGTCCGGTCTGGTTGAATGGGGACTTACCGGGACATTCCGACCTGTGCGGATCCGTAAGTCCCCATTCAACCAACCATTCCCCATTCCCATTGAGCCCCTATAGTACTCAATGGGAATGAGGAGGGCGCTAATTACAGGCCCGCAAATAGCGGGCCCGTTATTAGCGCCCTGGTCCCTTAGCGGGACCCGTAAAGGACGTGTGGTCAGACCACAAGTCATTGGCAGCTCCCGCTAAGGGACCTCGGAATTGGGCAGTAAGGGTTTAACGGCACCGGTCTCCTTACCGCTGACCATTAACCCTTACCGCCCAACTCAGAATGAGGCCCAATATGTCTTCAGGACTGAAGCAGATAAGAGGCATAGACTGGGGGCTGACATACTTTGAACATGCACAGTAAAAGAGACTTGCTGAATTATTGCTTGATATTGACACTTCCCATAGCCGAGTAAGAGAATTGTATCCCGAGATAAGAGACAATTCACAGTCACAAGAGAGGAGACAATTGTGGGAACACCTGCAACTCTTAACACAGAATCCGAAAGACAATGGGCCTCATTACGACCCAGGCGGTAATCTGCCGTCATTACCGCCATGGCGTAATGAGCGTTAACGCCGTGGGCCGATGGCGTAAAGAGCGCCACATTACGACCCATCGCGCACGAGCATCACGCCATGGCGGTAATGCAATTAACGCCATGGCGGAAAAGGCCTCTACCGGCATCGTAAGTCGAGCAAGGTGCACTTCCGCCACCGTAAGTAGCGGCCACCGTAATTAGCGGCCACCGTAAAAAGCAGAACCGGAAATAGCGTCATCGCGGCGGAACGGGAAACAGCACGTCGGCCATCTTTAAAAACACAATCCAATGCCATCCTACCGAACAACACCAGATCCAACCCAGACACCTGTCCCAACCAATCACCCACCCATCCAACTGCCCAAAAATGCCTAAAGTTGTTAAGAAGGCATGTGACCGCCAGCGCCAGGAAAAATTTAGCCGGGAGGAACTCTGCATGCTTGCGGAGACCCTGCAAGACAACGCAGCTGTCGTTTTCTCCCTGGAAATGACCAGAACAGCGATAGCGAAAAAGAAGGCCATCTGGGCCCTGGTGGCCGAGCGCGTCAGCGCGGTGGGGACCGTACCCCGCACCTACAGCAGTGCAGGAAGCGCTGGGAAGACCTTCGCATACGGGTCAGAGCCGTCATCTCTGCGAATCGCAACCTTGCCCTGGGTACCGGTGGAGGTTCTGAATCCCCACTAAAACTCCAACCGTGGGAGGAGATTTGTGCAACCACGATTGGCATGGAAGGCATTGAAGGCGTCGGAGGGATGGAAAGGGGAGCTCCGACATCAGGCGATGAAGGTAGGTGCTTCAAACAATACATGCCATAGTCACTGCAGTCCATTCATGTGTAGCACAAGGTTGCCCTAGAGTGTAAATGCAACACATTAGCTCCACACTGCCCATAGCCACATGCGAGCACCACCCTGTATACACTGCTGGCACCCACATACCTGCATCCACATTCCACACAAAAAGGAGACAACCTGCATGGCCCTGCCTGAAATCTGCCTCATCTACTGACCAGAATCATGTCAATCATTGTCATTCCAAAGTCCGCAGACCCATCAATAACGCCCTCCCTCCTTTGCTCCACCACAGGCACAGATTCACACCCCGAGGACCAGGACACCCCTGCGACGAAGAGAGCCAAGAAGGCCAATAATACCATCCCCGCACCCTCAACCTCAGCTGCAGTGAGGCAGACCCCACAACAAGCAGAATCCACTGCAAGCAAACCGGACGGGCCACCGGCAAGCACCCCTGTAGGCAGCAGGCCAGCAGCAGCAGCTCCACCTGTACCAACATTGCCTGCCACAGAAGGCACCGGGTCTGCGGCCAGCAGCAACATGGGAGAAACAGCTGCAATTGCTGCATGTTCAGACTCTGACATTGAGGAGCACGAAGTCAGAAGCCCCACTGACCTACTACATTCCCCCTGTTTGTCAGACGCCAGCCCCCATGAGGATCACACACAGGGGCACACAGAGGTAGAGGAGTGGCCTTCTATCCCATGCCCAGTCCTCAGTCCACAGGAGGGGAGCAGCCCCTCCATCACACCACCAGCACTGGGCATGGTCCAGCAGGGGCAGCAGTCCCTCGAGGACATCATAGAACGGCAGCAACAACTGTCCACGATGCTGACTGAGCAAGCCGCGGAATGTGTGGGGGCTAGGGCAACCATTGAACAGGCCACGGAGACCCTAAGGGCCGAAGTAGCGCAGAGCACTGCCACCCTGAGGGATGCCATGCAGGCCATGTCCAGGGACATCTGTGGTGAACTTGCCGGCTTGCGTCGTGCGCTCACTGAGCTCACCCACACCCTACAGGACGTGCATGCACGGGGGCAGGCAGGGACATCCTCCGCTGCCAGTTCTGCACAGAGCAGCCCCGTCCGACGTTCCGGACGTAACCTGCGCTCCACAGCCAGGGGTGCCCCGGGGGCCGGGAGAGGGGGCTTGTAACAGCCTGTGGCCACTGTCACAGGCATCTGTTGACACCTTCATGGGGTGTGTTGGGGTGTGCAGGGGGGAGGTGGGAGGGGGTGTGTTGGGGTGTGCAGGGGGGAGGTGGGAGGGGTGTGTTGAGGTGTGCAGGGGGAGGGGGGAGGGGGTGTGTTGGGGTGTGCAGGGGGGAGGGGGGAGGGGGTGTGTTGGGGTGTGCAGGAGGGAGGGGGGAGGGGGGAGTGGTTGTGTCACGACGTTTAATGATTGAAATACACTTTTTGCTTTCCCAAAATGAAATGTGTGGACATTTTCATTGCATATGTGTGCTTTATTGGTGTACAGTCCACAGTGTGCATGTCCCAGAGACACACAGTGCCCCAAGTGCAGTCTCCATGTGATACACACCAGCCGTGTGTGCTAGAAGCAGTGGTCGATGATACTTTGGCGCATTGCACGCCCCTCCTGTGCATCGCCTCCTCCATGGGGTGCCGCCCCATCTGCACCCTCCTCATCCTCATCATCAGGTGGTTGCAGTTCTGCGTCAGGGGGCAGGGGCACATTCCGTCTGACGCACATATTGTGTAGCATGACACATGCCATGACGATCTTTGCCACCTTCTCATGGCGGTACAGGAGTGCCCCACCAGACCTGCTGAGGCTTCGGAACCGTGCCTTCAATAGGCCGAATGTCTGCTCTATGACCACACGAGTACGTGTATGTGCACGGTTGAAGTCCTCCTCGTGCTGGTTCTGCGGGTTCCAGACTGGTGTAAGGAGCCACCTCTTCAGGGGACAGCCTGCATCACCTGTATGTAGGCGAGAATGTATGTGTCAGTCATGTCGTCTGATCAAGAACATGATGTGCCACCATGGCTTGCATCCAACTGTTACTTTGGCTCACTTCTACATGCACTAATTGATTCACGCAATGCAACCAGTATATGCTCATGGCTCCCATGGCCTGTTTTGCATGCCATCACCCAATGTATGCAGAGGGGTTGAGTGCATTGTGAGTGCCCATCCACTGTGTCCGTTCATTCCGTTTGGTTAGTTGGCCTGGCACATGTCCTGTGATGGCAATGCGCACATCATTGCAACATTGCTGTGGGCCTCATCATGACCCCATTGAGCAATGCTGATGTAGACAGGGACATTGTGGGGGCCCTGCTGTCTGTGTAATGGTGTGTTGATGTTTCTGTCCGTCATGTGCCTCCTTCGTGGGCAGTTATGGGGGACAGGCCTATCGGTTGATGGTGTTTGGTGACGTGCATGTAGGTGCTTTTCATTGTTGACAATGTGGTCTGATTTGGTAGAATGCACTTGCAGATGGTTGTGTCATGGTTGGGACACAACCTCATTCACATGGTAGGGCTGCATGCGTTGGCTATTGGCTTTACTGGTGTTGGGTGGAGTATGGATTGCTTCAGGGTATCTTCTGTCTCCGTTCTCTCTGCTACTCACAGCCAGGTGGAGTATGCATCACCCCCCCCCTTTCAGCCAGGTTGAGTATGCATCATTCCCCCCCCCTTTCAGCCAGGTGGAGTATGCATCATTCCCCCCCCCCTTTCAGCCAGGTGGAGTATGCATCATTCCCCCCCTTTCAGCCAGGTGGAGTATGCATCATCCCCCCCTTTCAGCCAGGTGGAGTATGCATCATTCCCCCCCCCTCAGCCAGGTGGAGTATGCATCGGTACGTCATTCACCTGCTCACTTCCATGACATTGGACTCACCGAGTAGCCAGGATCTTGGGCCTGCATGTCGCTCCATGTAGCGTGGTATTGTGGAGTTCCTCAGGACCATGGAATCATGGGTTGATCCGGGGAATCGGGCACAACAATGTGTGATGATCTTGTTGGAGTCACAGACCATTTGCACGTTGATTGAGTGGAACTGTTTCCGGTTGCGGTACGGTACCTCCATGGCACGTGGAACCACCAATTCCACATGGGTGCAGTCGATGGCACCGATGCAACCGGGTATGCCGGCTAGTGCATGGAAACCCACTTTGGTGTTTGCAATCTCCTGGGCAGTCCGTGGTAATGAGATGTGGTCGTCTGTGTGCTTGAGGAGGGCATCGAGCACTTGGATGAGTGTTCGTGAGAATAATGGTTGTGAAATGCCATGCAAGTGCCCCACTGTGTGCTGGTAGGTGCCTGTGGCCAGGAAGTGTAGTACAGACACTACCTTCAGTAGGGGTGGGATGGCGGTTGGAGTTTCTATCATGCTGACGATGTCGTTGTGTGTCATGTCTACGATGGCGGTGATGGTGTCCCGGTCCAAACGGTACAGGGTGTGGATCTGCTCAGCAGTGAGGTTGAATGGATTGGCTCTGATGCGTGGGATTGGGGGCTGCCTGCGTGGTGGCACTGGCTGTGCTGGTGGGGCTTGCTGGGCCTGCCTTGCCCTCCTTCTCCTCCTGCGTCTCCTCTGTGCTGCCTGTTGTTGTTGTTGCTGTTGTAGCACTTGCATTGCTATCAGGTCCTCCAGCCCCAACATTGCTAGTCGTATTGGTATCATTGTGGAGTGTGACTGGGTGTGGGAAGGGGTGGGGTGTGCTCTTTTTGTACTTCCTGAGTCTGTATTGCCTTCACCTGTACTGTTTCTGTGCACCTGTGGCAGCTGCATTCACTTTACATGGCCCTTTACGGTTGGTTTGCGATGTCGTAATTAGCACCATGGCGGTAAGGTACTTAACGGGCTGGGTGATGGCGTTAGGTGCATGTCCGCTTGGGTCGGCATTCGCGTACCTTTCCGCCATGGCGCTAAGTACGGTGTGGGAGGTCGCGTGCGCGCGCCCTTGACGCAGTTAGCGGCAGCGTTAACTACGATGCCGCTAATGGCATCGTAGTTAACGGTCACGGGTCATGATCGGACCTGGCGGAAAACGATGGCGGTAACCATTTACCGCCATCGTTTTTCACTTAGCGCCAGGGTCGTAATGAGGCCCAATATTGTTTAAAGGAGTATAATAATAGTTAACATTTTGGCGAATGATCGAGATGGGAGTCCAGAGCAGCAACCTTGTCCTCCGCAGGAGGAAAGAAGTCCACGTTTCTCTGGAAGAAAATGCTGCCGCCTGACCTACTGGAGCATAATGTATTTGTGTATTATAGTCATCATTGTTTTATTGTCATTAACGATCAGAACTGCATTTTGTATTGGTGCACAAAGCGTTCCTATTCCAGTGCACCCACCTAATGATGTGTGCATGAAACACACACATTTACCCAGACCTTACATAGTCATTCCAGTCCCCAGAAGATCTGATGGTGGAATGAATGAACTTCAAATGATGTGATTAGCAATGGCACACACACACTTGTGTTAACAAGCATATCGAAAAGCCGGAGACAGGGTTGGCAAAGAGTGAATGAAAAAAGGTTACTGACAACCACACGCATGCAAACATGGAATGTATACGCAACAGGCCTCGTTTCAATGACTGCAGAACCAGAATTCAAAACATTAGAGAAGAAGAGACTGCCTACTATGAGAAACATCACTACAAGTAAAGGGAAGGGCCAAATGAAGGAAGCAGACATAGTGGAAAAACTAGAGGAGTTGGAGAAGAAACCAACAGAAATGATAGTAATGAACACCCCTGCGACAACACTGATGGAGCGAAGACAAACTCATAGAAGATCTCACGTACACAGCTGATAGCAGAATCCATATGGCCGTCATTAGCCAGAGCCAGGAAGCGGCAAGAGGAAATAGAAAGAATTACCAGACTTTCCTCCACTCAAATGGCGTAGATGAGGAGGCCTGCACCATGGACCAGGATACCTGAAAATCCTCCAGCAAGAAGGAGCCATACAGATGCATTTAGGGATTTAGTGATAGCAAACTACATGAAAACCTTGAGAATCAAGAGAAACATGCATGGAGACAACAGCGAACTAAACGATTACTTGGACAGCACAGCACATTTGGGAAACAGCATTTGGTACCAGCACATGAAAGAAGTTGGAAGACGAAATTCAGAAGGGGAATGCTTTGTTTGTGCACTCCTACCATACAGCATGGGGAAGTCCAAGATCTTTGTAGATGTAGAAATGACAACACACTGTCTTTCACACATAGCCATGTGCAAGACCAGAGGCCAGTTGATGGGCAGTGATGCTTCCCTAATATGGGTGACTGAAACAGCCTATCCCGATGAAGATGATTATGTTCAAGACATAAAGACAAGAAACAGAGCTCATACTAGGAACCATGTAATCCGGTACGAGATACCTGGAGTGACAGGAACAGAAATCAGATGGGAAGTAAATCAGAAGCAAAATGTCCAAGGAAAAACTCCAGAGAGGCTCAAAGTTGGAAGAACAGAGGCCAAATGCAGATTTGGGGAACAGTGCTTTCACCAGACGGATGGGAGAAAGGAGTAGGTATTTGTAGAGCCTGGATAGCCACTGGTCATTACCAAAGCACCAATGACATTGTACAGAATGGATGCAAGCCATTATGGCCAAAGCTTGCAAAACTGCTGACGTGGGTCGAAGATAGAGGAGGACCCTTGCAGATAGTGCCACTGGAGAGCCCAAAGTTCTGCTTCAGGAACAATGGCACAAGAAAGAACTGTGGGCGAGTTTTTGATGCTGCAGGAATGGTGCACGGAACTGCAGTAATTATGGATCATTATAGGGCATGTGGATTCAAAGCATACATAAGACTGCCGAAAAACTGGGGAGGTATTTGCACCATAATGAATGTCCACGTTCCAGCATTGGTGATCCTGAAAAAGTGACCTGAATATTGACAGTTTTCCGAAAGCAGATGCTCACCTGAGAAAAAAGAGATCTGTGGAACTGATGACTCGATTGAAACGGGAAAATTACTTCTCTGCCAAATCAGAAGAAGCCTTTCATGCAATCCCATGTCAACACAGGCTGTTTAGCCTCACCTCATCAGTGTTCGCGACAATTTTCGTGCCAAGATTCCAAGTTGGTGCAAATAATAAATGGTTACAGATAACCAGATGGGAGTTACTGCAGACCATCAACACGACAATAAAAGGATTTAATGCAATCAAGGAAGAGTTAAGAGCCATCCGACTGATGACTCTCCAGAACAGATATGTCCTTGACATGATCACAGCTACGGATGGAGGAGTTTGTGCAAAAATCGGAGAATCATGTTGCACATTTACACCTTCTCACGATGAGGAGAATGGAACTCTAACAGAAGCCATAGGTATGCTGACGAAGCTGCAGAACCAGATAATCCATGAAACTGACGAAGTAGATGATGACAGCTGGTATGGAGCACTATTCTCATTGGTTCCACAATGGATGGCAGATGCATTCAAGTTCCTGGGAGCCCTGCTAGTGATGATATTGCTAGGATTATTTGTTATCAAGATAATAATCTCTCAGTGCCAGAAAATTGCAAAGAAAGCCATAGGGATGAAGATCATGATTGATGTCAAGCCAGGATGGAAGCCCAAAGACCTGACTGATGAAGAAATAAGAGACTTTGTGAAGACCAGCATTCATGTACCAGAAGGAACAAAGTTTCTCTACCCCAGGAAACATCGAAACTATGTGGGAAGATGGGTTTGCTGCAGCCCAAATGGACAATGTCAATTGATGACATGGAATAAAGACGACATGTAAGGACAGCAGGAAGCCTGAAAGGAGTAATAAAAAATATGGACTCCAAAGAGACACTTCTTCAGACCATCATGTATACATCCAGAAGATGAAGCAGGAATGAACCCAGGCGATGACGTGAAGATGAATACAGAGGAACCAAGTAAGGTGAATCCAAAGACGGAAGTGAAAGTGGTCGATGAATCGCCCAGAAGGGGGAGTGTAGAGGAGGTCCCAAATAAAGCCTGCACTCCAGTCGCCCATTTGGAAGTAGCAGGAACGTTCACACCAAGATATGTGACGTATGATGAGCAAATAAACCATCAGAGAGCGGCAGTAGGGCTCTGCCCAGTGCCTATCAGAAGAACAGCACCTGTTGACGTACCAATACCAAGAAAACCATGGACAGTAAGGTATCCATTAAGAAAACCCTACCAACAAATGAAATGAATGAAGATTGCCTAAGTAAAGTCCCAGAAGAAACCAAAAAGGTCTTGATGGAAGACGAATGGTGACGTCACAAGGGCCCGGACTGTCTTGCAGATAGAAGAAATGACAACCAAAGAATGATGCAAAGAGACGAAACGCCATGAATAAGGATATCGTGAACCTGAAGTGAAAGGACGATGTTGAAATGCAAAGAAGTTAAAGCTGTAAGCAAGATGAAGGTATTCGACCAGTTTACACCTGTAAATATACTTGGAATGGCAAGAAAGCTAAGGAAACAGTGCGGCTTGCTATGCTTAGTAGAAGAATAGTGCAGCAAGCGCCATTATTCATAATCTACCTCATCGAAGCGCAGTATTATAAATTTATGTCTACTTTGCACAAAAAACAGAATCAAGCCAGGTTACTAGAGAAAAGATCCATATTTAGCAAAACGAGAAGAGACGGCTGAAACGAAACTCAGCAGAGGCAACTCGTGCCAGCAAAGCCAAGGTCATACCAATAGAAGAGGCGAACAGTAGCTACATTTCATTGAAACTAAGAACAGAATATCCCGCGTCTGAAAGGTCGAGCTAAGAAGGCGAAGGCAGGTGGTGGGTGAAACGAAAATCAAATACACAAATTGAGAGAAAAGAGACAAATTCACGTTGTCGGATTCACGTGACCAGCCGAGCAAGAAGAAGCGAGGGTTCAAACCTACACTTGCCACCTGACCAGGCAGAGATATCAGAACTTTTCCAGACAGAAGATGCAGTCTCGAGGCCAACCACAATGAAATAATTGACACATGGCTACTAAAGTGATGATTGATTGTAACTGTAATCGGAGGAAGGCTGGGTAACTAAGGGGCACCCTGAACCTGACCTACCATTTTGCGTGCTGCTAAGCGAAGTGGAAAAGTATGCATGGGGTTGGTGCCCACCCAATCACAATGGACCAAATAATCTAGGGTCCTATAGTTAGTAGAACCAATGGGACGTTGTACTTTTAGTGACGTCTACTGTAGTCATTTTTGAAGGAACGGCTTAGACGCCCACCTGACAGTGTTTACCCAATCCCCTCACTCCGTTACCATATACAGATAAAGTACCTATAGTAAAGTTACCTTTTCCTAACCAATAGAATTGCATGTTAACTTTTGAGTGTTACACGTCAATGATGACGAGTTTTGAGTATAAATGTTGCAACTTGTATGAAGCTCGTTGGAGTTGAAGCGAGAAGGACGATCGCATCAGTGCTGATATCAATAACTCCCCGTTATTTGTACTTGTCATTAAACTGACTCCCTTTGCCAAACCATTGAGTTGTCCTTATTGATTGGTGTTGGAGTAATAAATCTGCACCCTCATCCATTTCATGGCTGCAGCTATCTTGTCTTAAAGTACTTCTGAGCAAGCATTGGCTCTATCGGCCGGCCGGGGGTCTCGGAGTCCAGCTCCACACTACAACTGAACCAGCAGTGATCCCAATCATAAAGGTGAACCAGGCACATAAAGAACAGGTATACCTCTGTTACCTCATTTGGTACCATGGGCCATGCATAGGCTATACTCTTCAAGAGGGGGTGTGAGCTGGTATAGAAGCAATTCCAACAAACACTAGTACAGTTGGACCAAAATAATAAAAAATGTCCATCCAAGATTCAGTTCAGATAGGATCTTTAACTACATTAACAAAAATGTACATAATAATAATGTTATTTCTTGTATAGCTAATGATAACTAATAAACATACTACTGGTCCACTCCTGAAAGTGAAAACACAGGGAAAGTAAACTTTAAAGTAAAGGGCTCTCTGAGTTTGTAGGGAGGGGTGTTCAAGCAAAGGTTTTAGCAGAAAAATGTCAAGGTTTATGGTTATACCTTTCAAATGGTGCTGAAAGGGAGCTCAAACATTACTATTGTCCTTCAGGAGGATCAGGGGGACAAGACTTCTTCAAATTCCATTATTTTCTTGTGTTTGGGGCTCAACAGCATTTAGCTGGGCTTGTAGGTACTTTACTGCAGTTGAGCGAGTGATGAGAAGAACAAGTCATGCTTTCCCAATGGCAAGTTGGTGTCGAGACAGTTCGAGGTGAAGCTCCCAGTGGAACGAGTCAGTGTTCGAGACAGATCGAGTCAATGTCTTCCAGGGAGTGGATTTGAGTCTGCATCAAGATGGCGCTTCTGTTGGCTCAAGTTGGTGTCTGAGATGGATGAGTTGATGGCTTCCTGAAGGTCAAGTCGGCATTTAAGATGGGTTGAGGTGATGCTTCTGTTGGATTGAGTTGGCTGTCAAGACATGACAATTCAGTTTCTTCCATGGAGTTGCGCCAGAGATCGTGTCAAATCTGGGTCTGGATGTCTCGAAGATCAGTTAAGCAGTTCAAAGTACTTGGTGCCTTGAAGTGAGTTAAATAGGGCCAACTGGCTTAAAAAGTGTCTTGAGGCATTAGGCAGGCTTTGGATTGCTTTCTGGACATGACAGTCACTGAGAGATTCAGTGTAGGGTTTCAGGGGTATGGCGGGTCCTTTCTTATGCCCTTCCCAGCCAGTAAAATGTGTACAGGGCACTTGTAGGATTCTATCACCTACAGTGGCAGGTTCCTGAGTACCCATGTCACAGTTGTACTAGGTCTTGTAAAGCCAGATAGCCATTCCACATAGAACATGGAGATTATGTAGAAGAGCTTTCCTTTTCCTTTGAGCTCTCTGTCTTCATCTCTATAGCAGAGGACTTTGGAATAGACTGTTTTTCCAACAGAGATCAAGGTGAATAATTCTTATCTTGAAGTCCAAAAATGTATCATCTAAGGGGAGATTTCCTCTATTTATATAGGAAAATGATACAGCAGATTGGTTCCACAGCAAGACTTTTGTTAGGAGTTCAATCTTGACTGCTGTGAAAAATGTCAATTGTCTGCTGATGTCATACCCAAGGTGCCTTGTCTGCAGGAAGTGGTAATGGGGGCAGGGCGTTTTTAGTGCCCAACCCAGTCTCGTGAGGATAACTCAGGGGCAACGTGCTTGCCTTAGAAGCAAGACGACAGAGAGAAACACAGGTTCGAACCCCGGGTCCGCGCTTAGAAACCTCTGGGTATTAAGCGCATTATAAATAACCAATCATATCATATAAAACATATCCAAGATGTTGAGACCCCTCTGGGATCTGAGCTACTCAAAAATCACCTCTTACTCTGTCTGCTTACATCAAAAGGTTTCCAGTGATCAACACCCTGGAGTGAGAGGGTCATTTTCAAGGCAGGACTGCCTTAGAAGTACTGGTTCCAAGAATTGGCCGGGCAGATGTAGGAGTGGGGGGTTCTTGTTCTCTGGTGGAAGGTGTTGTTTCTCCTCAGGATGATCATAGAATACTTCCTAGGTTGGGTCCCACATTGTTGTTGTAATACCCTGTAATGTCCCTGTCATGCATAAGACACTGCTCATCAAGCTAACAACAATATGGCATTCAAATGTTTGTGGCTGTAAAATTGGGTACTCTAAATACACACCATATCAAAACCAAGCATGGCTTAAATGTATATACTCATAATGCCACTTAGCAGTCTGGGTCACAGTTATGCTATTTTCAACATTTGGAGTAGATGCTAAAAACTCACCTCTGCCGGTTGGAACGTTGAGTTCCAGCAGCTATGTTTTGGTATCCACAGTTGACCTTGGCCTTGTGCTCCTGCAGGGCACTTGCTGAGGGTGTCAGGAGACAGTCCCAGGAAGTTACATGGGTGCATTAGGAAAGTATGATATGATTAGCAGAATTTACTTTCAGAAACAGAATTACTCGCACAGACACAACCACGGAGTAACGAGAGCTGGAGCTTGACACCTGCATACATTCAATGAAAGATGCAGAGCAGCTTTCTGGGAGAAATCCTGGTAAAGCTAATGGGGGAACCTCAAAGAAACACCTGGTGGAAGGTGGTTTTCCCCCACACAGGTTTTCGGCCTTCACAGATGGCCTTCCATCACAATGGCACCAAATCTGCCCTCTCTCCCCTGCTCTGAAGATGGGTGGGTGAGAGGTACTCATTGCTCAGGCAGTGGATTTGTGAAGGAGAGCTGAGAATAGAAGCCTTTTGGAGCGTGTTCTTGGTTATGCCACTTGGAAGAGACCTGCCCTGCGGATAGCTCCTTTTGTCTTGGATGGCACAAAATGATTTTGGGGGTTAGTTCATCCACTTAATGAGGCATATGGCAGTTCGAGTGGAAGTTTTCTTATTGGCAAATTCTTCATCAGTGGTTGTATGAATGAAATCTACTCTGTTTCATGACCAACCCACGGTTTGTTCTTGGATGTCGGATTGCATTGTGGAAGTACTGTTGATGAAGGTCGGCTCCTATGCACATTCCTAGTGTTGGTGTGCTAATGTGGCACACTGAAGCCTCAATAAAGTCAGTCGCGAAATTCCTTTCATAGCCAGTGATTGCCCACTGCTGGTATAGCAGAGATATAATGATGACCTTGGGAACGCTGTCCTGCCAAATGCACGAGTAAGTTTCCTGTCTGTGGAGAGAGGGGCTAATGTTAAAGATGGAGCTGTAGATCCTTTGCCACAGATCCTCACTGCTGTGACCATTGAAGACCAGGCCTGATGGTGGGAGGAGAGGCAGCTTTTCTCAGAGGGAACGGGTCTATAACATGCACATACATGCTGATTGACCAACGCAGCCGATGGGGCTCCTCTCTCACTGCTCTTGACATACCAAACACAGTTATTCATAGAAGGCCTGATTTGCTTTCTCCTCTTTAGAAAGGACCCAAAAATGAACACTCTCACAACAGATGCAGTCTCTGTTATAGGTATTCCCATATGCCATCATCCCCTCATGGAATGGCCCACCCTATGATGGAAGGCCATGTGCAAGACCACCTTGCATGTCAAGGAAGTACAATTTGTCGGTATGCTGATCATTAATATTGATATTGTATTTGTATCGCGCTCGTACACTAGTGTTTCAGAGCGCGACGAGGCAGGGGAGGGAACAGGGGAGAACAAAACAACGATCTTAGAGGCCCAGTGACATTGAGAACATGAAAGTGCTTGAGAGAGGGAAAGAGTGGAAGTGCATGGGGGGGTGGGGAGAAGTGGAAAGTGCTAAGCAAAAAGAATAAAAATAAATAAATGATAAATAAATAAAATAAATAATAAAAGCAGCAAACAGTGGTAGTGCAGTCAGCAAGTGGCAAGTGCTAGGGTTGAGGCAAGAGCCAGGGAGTGTCAGATAAGTGCAGAAAAAAAGGGGGACTGTAGGGTAGGTTACAGATACAGACCCCAGTGCATGGGATTGCTGGAGGCAGTGCAGGTGGGTGGCAGGGTGAGCAGGTACATGGGCCCGAAAGTGAGAGGGTAACTAGGTGCACTATGCCGAGACAGAACAGGTAAGCCGGGGAGAGGAGGTGCAAAGGCAGAAGCAAAGAGGAAGGTCTTGAGGTGCTTCCGGAACCCGAGATTGTTCTCCTCAAGTATCATTGTTTGGGTCCTTAGAATCAGAAGACACAGGGGTTTTGAGGAAGACAGTAGTGAAGTAAAATGGAAGGGGAGGAGCCCCTCCCCTTCAATGGTGGAGCCACGTGAGGCGTCGATCTCATAAAGTTAGTGGTATTGCTGGAGTATGCATCACCACAACATTCATGTATTTGATGAGGTCCATAAAATATCCTATCCTGCCTGAGAAGTTATCAACATCTGCAACCCTTCCTTCTCTAGAGGGTTGTGATGTAGTAGATCCACTGCTGGACTCGCATATACCTGGGAGGTCTCTAGCATCTGAAGACCGTGGCTCTGTGTAATGACAATGGGTGGTGGGCATACCTTTCGATGTTGCCCTCACTGAGATAATGGGCATCCAATCAACCCATGGGGAAGTTGGATTTCTGGCCAGAGATCTAAGCAAAGTAAGTAGAAACCCTGTGCAAGATCGAGCGTTTCCTTCCCACTACATCCATCACTGTGACCCGCATTCACCTTCATGTCCTGAGCCACTTCAGTAGAGGAACCCCAAAGTATCGCCTCACTGTATTTTCGTCATACCAAGTGCTGAAGGAACCAAACCAGCACCAAGTGCAACCTCAGTCAAAGTTGCTTCAGCTGACATTTTGCACAACCCCGGAATGTGCGATACAACCACGGAGTAACGAGAGCTGGAGCTTGACACCTGCATACATTCAATGAAAGATGCAGAGCATTTTTCTGGGAGAAATCCTGGAAAAGCTAATGGGGGAACCTCAAAGAAACACCTGGTGGAAGGTGGTTTTCCCCCAGGGAACAGGTCCTGTTTTGGCCTTTGGATACTCTAGCGACATCTCTGGTGATAGACTTTGTAAGGGTCTTGTTCCATGGTCCAGTATTACGGGGATCCTCTGCCAGTCTGATGATGGCCAACTGCCTTAGAACATGTCTGTCCTTTCCATGGCCAAAGAGGCCAGAAAGGTGGTAAAGGGTGGAGTGCTGAGGAAAAAAGAGCAGCACGATTAGCGTGCTTCTTTTGTTTGACAAATTCTGTCTACGGCAGAGGTCTTTTCACTATCCACTCAAGCTCTTGAGTCTGTCCTCAAGCACAAATACAGTAAGTCAGAGAGAGGGCAGAGTTCCCAGGAGTAGTCAGGACCCACACACTGCAAACACAGTGGGTAGGGGTCTGAGGTTGGGATCCTATTTCTTTATTTATTGGACATTTGTATAGTGCCTATACACAAGTGTTTCTAGCTGCCACAAGACAAGTTGGGGGCGGGGGGGTGGGTGGGACATGTAAATCAAAAAGTAGAAAAAAAATAACGGTTATATTGGCCTTGTGACAATCCTACCATGCAAGTGCATGAACAAGTTGGTAAGTGCAGGGGGGAGGTTGTAAGGGAGAAGTGCAGTCGTGTGGTGTCCCAGAGGGAGTGGGCAGGCAAGTGCTGGGCACGTCAAGGCAGCAAGTGCCAGGGGGTAGAGGGGTGAAGGGAAGATGAATGCGGTGGACTGGAAGGAGCAGGGTGGGCTAGTCCAGGAAATGGAGCCCAAGGGCAATAATAATAATAATAATAATAATAATTTCGCATTTATATAGCGCTACGAACCCTCAGATAGCTGAGTGCTGCTTATTATTACCCACGGTGTGTGGTGCCTCGGAAGGATGAAATGCTGAGTTTGGCCCTGCTGGGATTCGAACCTGTGTTAGCAAGCTCTGCACAGATGTCAAAGCAAGCACTTCTACTCGCTGTTCCACTTGACCGGCTAATGCTGGCAAGGGATGCTGGGGGGACTGGTAGGGTGTGGTCTGGCCCCAGGATGACTCTGAAGGGACCAGACACCAGTCGCAAGAGCAGAGGGAGAGTTTAGCATGGGAGGGGGACAAGGAAGGAAAGGAAAGTCTTGAGAAGTTTTTGTGACTTAAGAAGTTCCGGCTCAAGTCTGAGGGGGTGGAAGGAGGCTGTTCCAGAGCGAGGAGCCAGCCGAGGAAAGGGATCTACCTCCCACTCTCTGCTTGGAGAAACGTTTGACCTGCAGAGAAATGTTGAAGTGCCATGGTGATAGGATAGGGCCCTGAGGGATTCCAAGGGTAGAGAGTGAGGGGGAGGAGAGAAAAGGACCAATTTTCACTTGGGAGAGTCTGTTTGAAAGGAATGTTGTAAGCCACACCAGTGCCCCGTCCATGTAGGGTATCATGGAGACGGGTTATGAGGATAGAGTTGGATAGTCTGTGGCTCATAGGCTATGCACGGACAATCAGGAGTAAATTGTGAGCCATACGTTGGAGGGAAGCTTCTCCGGCCAGAGATAATCTCAAAGAAACAAGAACAAAAAATAAACCTCTGGCGTATGCGCATAGGTATTTAATTTAACTGGTGAGCGGAAAAGGGGATAAGTAAGATGGCAAAGTGAGCATATGGGCGGCAGATAACTGCACATTCGCAATGGCTCTGCATCAATTATTTTTGGAAATTCAGGGGTTTTGCTGTGCAGGAGACTCCTGTCCCTTCACTGTAGGATAGACAAGAATATGGAGGAAAGTGGGCTGTAACAGTGTATAGGGAAGCATATTAATAATTTCAATAATGGAATGACCACTTGAAGAATGACATTTTTGTGGAGCTCCTTGATCAGGTACTGCCAAGGTCCTCAATCCATTGGAACCCTGATACTAGTTGTCGGCCACCAAAATACAACAGTTAAGATTAGCAAGAAAGGTTAAGTGTAGGAGACTGTTGGGAGTTCAGTGTGAAAGAGCTATGTTCCAATGAGTAAAAGGCAGCCCTGGGATGAGCAGCAGAGACACCCCAAATCGGTTTGGGGAACTTGAGTTCAAGGATTAAAGGTACTGTGTGCAGAAGAGACAGCCAGATCAGCAGCCAGACCTGGAACCAGAGCGAATCAGCAGGGTGACCTGCGTAGGACCAATAAAGAGAGGAAGCAGCAGCCCAAGGCGAGAAGAACCAGGCAGCAGGTCGAATCAACAAGGATGAGGTGGGATGAACCACACAGAAAGATGAGGCAACAACAGGCAGCTGGATGAGGTGAGATGAACCACGCAGAAAGATGAAGCAACAGCAGGCAGAAGGTTGAGGTGGGATGAACCACGCAGAAACATTAGGCAACAGCAGGCAGCAGGATAAGGTGGAATGCACCACGCAGAAAGATGAGGCAACAGCAGGCAGCAGGATGAGGTGGGATGAACCATGCAGAAAGATGAGGCAACAACAGGCAGCAGGATGAGGTGGGATGAACCACACAGAAAGATGAAGCAACAACAGGCAGCATGATGAGGTGGGATGAACCACGCAGAAAGATGAGGCAACAACAGGCAGCAGTATGAGGTGGGATGAACCACGCAGAAAGATGAGGCAACAGGCAGCAGCATGAGGTGGGATGAATCGTGCAGGAAGGTGGGGCAACAAGAGGCAGCTGGATGAGGTGGGATGAACCACGCAGAAAGATGAAGCAACAGCAGGTAGCAGGATGAGGTGGGATGAACCACGCAGAAAGATGAGGCAACTCCAGGCAGCAGGATGAGGTGGGATGAACCACGCAGAAAGATGAGGCAACAGCAGTCAGCAGGATGAGGTGGGATGAACCACGCAGAAAGATGAGGCAGCAACAGGCAGCAGGATGAGGTGGGATGAACCATGCAGAAAGATGAGGCAACAACAGGCAGCAGGATGAGGTGGGATGAACCACGCAGAAAGATGAGGCAACAACAGGCAGCTGGATGAGGTGGGATGAACCACACAGAAAGATGAGGCAACAGCAGGCAGCAGGATGAGGTGGGATGAGCCACACAGAAAGATGAGGCAACAGCAGGCAGCAGGATGAGGTGGGATGAACCACGCAGAAAGATGAGATGAACCACGCAGAAAGATGAGGCAACAGCAGGTAGCAGGATATGGTGGGATGAAACATGCAGAAAGTTAATGGCAAAGGAGGCAGCGGGATGAGGTGGGATGAACCACTCAGAAAGATGAGGCAACAACAGGCAGCGGGATGAGGTGGGATGAACCACGCAAAAAGATGAAGCAACAACAGGCAGCTGGATGAGGTGGGATGAACCACGCAGAAAGATGAGGCAACAGCAGGCAGCAGGATGAGGTGGAATGAACCACGCAGAAAGATGAGGCAACAGCAGGCAGCAGGATGAGGTGGAATGAACCACGCAGAAAGATGAGGCAACAGCAGGCAGCAGGATGAGGTGGGATGAACCACGCAGAAAGATGAGGCAACAGCAGGCAGCAGGATGAGGTGGAATGAACCACGCAGAAAGATGAGGCAACAACAAGCAGCGGGATGAGGTGGGATGAACCACGCAGAAGGATGAGGCAACAGCAGGCAGCGGGATGAGGTGGGATGAACCACGCAGAAAGATGAGGCAACAGGTGGGATGAACCACGCAGAAAGATGAGGCAACAACAGGCAGCGGGATGAGGTGGGATGAACCACGCAGAAAGATGAGGCAACAACAAGCAGCAGAATGTGGTGGGATGAACCACGCAGAAAGATGAGGCAACAACAGGCAGCAGGATGAGGTGGGATGAACCACGCAGAAAGATGAGGCAACAACAGGCAGCAGGATGAGGTGGGATGAACCACGCAGAAAGATGAGGCAACAACAGGCAGAGGGATTCTGAGACCAGGACCAGGTAGCTTTCAGGGAAGTAGAGAAAAAAAGGAGAAGAGATTCCCCTGAGCTTCAGCTGCAAAGTGCCTCTTACCAAAAGGTGTGCCAAAAGAATGTTGGTGCATTCATCTCGGGAAGTGTCCTGTGGTCCTGTGTTTACATTTAGGTAGTGCCATCGTTTTAAGTATGTTCCATGAACTCAAGTCCGTTCTTGATTTGGCACAGTTGTCACCCCCTCCCAGCTTTCTCTTCATTGGTGCCTCCATCTTGACACCGATCCACAGATATTAGAGAATTGTCATGTGGCCAATCGAAATCTGTCCAAAATCTTCGAGAAATGTTGCCAGCTCCTAGAAAGTGATCCCAATTGTGTAGCTCTAGTGGGTCCATGACTATCTTCTACAATTTATATCTTGTTGCAGGTATTTAAATCTTTATTCACGACTCAGGGTAAGGTGAAAGATTGAAAGCCCCAAGTACACAGGGGAAGTGTTTGTGCCTAACCATTAGAGTTAGATTCCACTGCAGGATCACAGGGTGTTGGCATAGTCACCGGGTCTATGCCTCATAAGAATTCAGTGAAGAGATACGCAGGGAAGCTTTTGTGGGCAAGCAATGGTTGAGAAGGAGACACGGTTCATGGAAAGGGCGAGGGGCGCAGCCAGGTCTTCTATATAGTGCACTGTTTTTGGTTTCTGGGTCTGCTGATGACAGGATTATCTTTGTCCCCCTTTGTAGTTTGGTCCATTCATTGGTGAACCTACATCTCACTCTTCTCACCTTGCACTCTCTTTCCATAAAGAGAATATGTGATTGTTTGATTTAAAAAAACAAATTCCAGTAATCATTCACAAACGTATTAATCCAAAATGTATTTGCCTATGTTTAACCGTGATTTGGTTCCTCTTCTGTTCACCTCTATCTGAAACATGTTTCACAGCTCCCTCATACCTTTTTCAAGCAATCCATAAAACAATGCATCTATAACGAGGGTCTGTAACCTTTGCCTCTCCAATGGTGTTGGACCAGAGCTTCCTTCAGCCATAGTCAGCATAGTCAATGGTGAATGATCACAGTAATCGAAGTCCAAAACATCTGGTGAGCCACAGATGGCAGACCACTGAGCTATAACTATGCTTAGTGTGTGCTTTGAAAACTCTTTAGAACATTTTTCATCATCGTTAGATGCAGAGGGGTAATTCTTGCCTGGATCCAATACTTTGGCCTTAAAAGCAGCCACTTGCCTGTTCAGTTTGCTGCTCTTTGTAATTATGGTTCTTCTATGCCCAAATCATGCATATTTTATTTATTTTAATTATGTCATACCTCAAATAACTTTATCAGACTATCCGAACAAACAGATAAGAATAAATATAATAGAAAAAATACAAATACAAATACAAGTACAAGAAACAATCATCTGATGAAATTCAGTCGTCATATGCGAAATATGATATGCATATACAATGGTCTTATACATGCTGCATAGTACATTCATTACAATTCATGATGATTCGTAATTATTGGATGCTAAATATGCGTACCCAGACCCAACTCGTTCAATCCATCCTATGTTACAGTATTAAAATAATAAAATACTTGTGAGTATACAAAATACAGTATAAAATATACCTTGAGGCCAGAAAGAGCATTTCATTGGAATTCATTCAAATTAGGACATTAAGACCTATTTCTCTACCATTCCCAAGATAAGAAGTTAATTCCATATATTGAATAGTGAGATATGCATAGACTTATGACCTGAGTTTAAGCAATACTGCCAAAAAGACTTGGTCATATTAGGATTAAGACTGGCGACAAAAGGCCCCGGCCACCTTATATATAAGGCACCATGTTCTTTAGGTCGTGCTGGGCAGTCTCCGGTTCAGACTCAAGGCCACAAGAGAGCATCTTTAGGAACTCCGTGCTCACTCGATGCCAGCACAGGTAATTTGCCAATTCTTAACAAATGCATACATCTACGCAATTCTGGGGAGGCACAAAGTTGGATATAGCCTTGTGGGTTTTTATAGTTATGATCAAGTAGATCCACTGAGGTGCGGTAGCTAGTACGGTTAGCTAGGTGTACATAGTTTTCAGACCAATCCCATTGTTCCAGTTTACCAACAGCTTTACTAGTCAGTCTTTGTAAGCTATCCTACCAAACAGGCCTCCAGCACATGTTTACAAAATCTACATGTACAAGGGAGAGCAAAGATTCCAATTTAGTAGTAGCCGGTTGTTGGGCCAGTAGGTTTTACACTGGGCAAACGGGTGCTTTATATGTCTTTAAAAAAGAAGGATTCTCCTTTTAATTTCCATAGCGGAGAGAGAGGTAAGACCTAACTCAAGGCGGAAAATTTCCATTGGGACACCTCGTCCCAGCCCCAAAATTCTCCCCCAAAATGTTCCTTCAAGCACATTAAGCCAAGGAAGGTCCATCATACTAATAGCTTCAAGTCCAAACAATACACAGGGGCAGAAGTATTGCCTATATAAAGTCAGAACACTGCTAAAGCTAAAGCCAGAAGCTGCTCGTACACAAAGGTGTAGCTTATTTTATTTTGATGTTGCCTTACGTTTCCTTTCTTCTTTCAAATCTGCATAATCAGTGTTGGTAGTAAATTCTACCCCTAGGTACCTATAACTATGCACTCGCTCAAAGCGATTCCCATCAATGACCAACGTGGGAGCCACCACCTGCTTCTGTGAAAAATGCATTAGCTTAGTCTTTTCTAGATTCAGTACCAGGTCGTGTTCCAAGGCACAGTTTTGCAGCACTTCCATGATCTTTTTAGTCCTGCAAAGGTATGGTCCAAGATGATGAGGTCATCTGCGTATGAAAGGCAGAAATCTTTGGGCCCCATTAAATTAGGCAGGCAAGTGTGGGCTGTTTCCGATTGTGATGCTGGAAATGCATCGGGGGGACAGGGCCTCTGTATCCTTGTCTTTTACAGCTTTTTATCGTGTGTTCTATCGTGTTTTCCGCGCACAAGTTCATGTGGGACTCCTGGCGGTGCAGCTCTCTCTTTTGGTTTGGTGTACAGACCCATGGGATACCCTTATGGCACCCATGGGTGGGGGTACAACCCTGTGCCCCTAGAGTATGTTTTTGGGCACCTGCGTGTGGCCCACAGAGCAGGGTATGGGCTGGTAGCAGCTCCATGCTAAATTTGACAGGTGCTCTGAGTAGCCTCCATTTTGGGATACCCAGGCCCTGCCATTTGAATCAGTTGATTCCTGATAGGAAACAAGATGGCCCCTGTGGCCTCTTGCTTTCTATTGCTTGTTACCTTGTTTTTCCAAAGTCCTGGGAAGCCCTGACTCTGTCCCTTCCCCGTGACCGGCGGTTGGGTGGAAGTTCCATATATGGTGTTGTTGTGAAGTCCAGGCCAGTCTGGCTGGAGCTTTCCCAGTGACTATATGTTGTGGGTACACCCTGTGGGTGGGACCTGGGTGAATGGAGTGTGTGACGAATATGCATTCTGTGTTGTGGGTGTCTAGTATCTGGTGTTTGACACAATGACTGAGACAGCCCTGCCCGAAACTGATATGAATGCAGTGTGGAGTGTTGAATGGCTGGGCACTTGTCCCAATACACATAACTTGTTGTGAGTGTCTGGAGAGGAGTGAATGGCCTGTATGCACTATGCACCTGATTGGATGCCAGCCTGCATGAATGCCCTTCTGACCGATTGGTTGCCTGAGTGTGACCCTGCAGAGTTAATGGGAGATCAACTAGTATATCTGGGGACCTCTCACTGCTAGGAATCGTGTTCTGAAGCTGAAGAGTAACTGGAGTGAAACTGAAGCTTAACCTTGAAGCTCTGCTGGAAGAGAAGATTGCTGTTGCTCTCCTTCATCAATCTGAAAGCTGCTGTCTCTCCAAGGACTGACCCAGAGAGGACCTGGTAAGGCGCCCTCTTTCTGAGCTACGAGGGACCATCGTGCAACAGCTCATCTTTGCCAAAGCTCCCGGGTAGACAGACCTTCGACGGGCTGCCGACCCGAGATGGGGACTGCTGCGGAATCCCAAGGAGAAGAGCCCGGACTGTTGTCCGCCACTGTCGACGACCGCCGTCGCCGACCGGAGCCGCCATGCTCCTGTTTGCCTAAGAACTTCATTTGATCCAAGGACGCACTCGTCCGCATCGTCGCCTGGAGAAGGTCTGACCGTCAATGCGCCGAGGAGCATCCGCCGGTGGGTTTCCCGCCACCCAAGGACCACAGAGACGCCGACGACTCGACGCCCTTGCTGGGCCACAGTTCTTCAAACTCTTTGCGGTCCAGAACTATCGACACCGAGGTGCCCCGCACGCCTCCTCCTTGCAGGACGTTTATGCTTCCCCGTCAATGAGCACCGCTAGGAACAAAGCTGCCACTTCACCGTTGTAGCTCACCCTGTTCTCCGTCGGACGTTCGACGACCCGTGACTCCTGCCAAAGGGAGGGCACTCAATAGGGGCCGTCAATTTCCCACCGAGGAACGCTACAACGCCAGATGCTTTGGGGTTGCAGAACTATTGGGAAGTCTATTGTGAACAATATATGCACTGGGCTTGTATCTTTATTCTACAGGTTACCCAGGTAGGGAGATCTCCACACAGAGCCATGTTTAACGGTAGTGACCAGTATTCTGCCAATTGTTCAACCATCTTGCTTTCCTTCCTCTCTCTATTGCTGGTTTCCTCTTTAATGATCTGTGTGACATTTTGACAGTATAGTTGATGCACTTTAGTGAGATCTGATAATAATTGTGGTACCACTGTAGAACTGTATATATTTACCATTGTTGTTTTTCGGAGCACAAAGTGCTTTATCGTGATATTATATATATACCCTTGAATATTAATTATATAAAGACTGTGTTTTAACCAATACAGTGTGCAGACATTCCTTTGTGGGTGCTTGGGGACTACACTGTACTTGAGAACCATCCTGCATCACCTCCTGAGAAGCTGGGCCTTGATTGCTCGACCACGTACCAATAATAGAGAATCTTGGCTGGGGTCTTCTGTGCCTCTCCTCTACCATATAGAGAGCAGAAGTACAGACACCCCCTTCCAGTCTTTACACCAATGCTTTAGCGAGTTCAGATAAATAGATATTAAATAGCGAGACAAGTGAGGTGAGAAAGCACCCCTGTTTTACTCCCCGATTAGTTCTTATAGGAGAGGAAACCAGGCTGTTATTATCTAGCCTAACTTAGACTGGGCTACTCTCATGTAGCTCCATTATTGGTAATAGCAGATAGTGTGGGCAGCCCAGTCAAGTGATTTTTCCCCAGAGTATGCCCCTATTGACAGTATCGAATGCGGCCCTGAAGTCGATCAGGCCATGTAAAGGCCTCGTTGGCCTTTGGTCTTAGCCACCTTAATCAAAGAGTCAAATCACAGTGGGCAGTTCATGAACCCGCCCGGAAACAGAATTTGTTCAGTAAATACTTAGATTCCACCTACGTGGTTAACTACCCAACAATAGCGAAGCAAAGATTTTGCCAGTTGAGTCTAACATGGCAAGTAGTCTAAAATTCTTAGGACATGTTCTAGGCCCTTTCTTGTGAATTTGTATCAGGATCGAGGCACTCCATGATAGTGGTATCGACCCTTCATCGCTTACTTTATTAAAAAAGCAATATATAATTTCCTCCTAAAATATCGGATTCTATTTTATTACCGCATTGGGTAGCCCATTCGGACCAGGACCTCTAGAATCTTTTTGCGCAGCAATTTTCAGCCTAATCTCCCCACGAGAGAACTACATGTTAAACTTGCCTCCAGGTAGCAAGGGGCTATTCCTGTACACTGACAGGTCATAAAACATTTCCTAATATGGTTCAACCACTTGTGTTACCCAATAACACAGATCCTCTGTGGAGGTATATTCAAGTAGAAACCCCTCAACAATGTCAATAGATTTTGTGAGTGCTTAGTTTTAGAGAGAGCAACCATATATTGTCATTGTGCAGTTCTGCCAGATAGTACCCAGTCCTTTGCCCATCTTCTGTATCTATTTTGAGCCTTATTCATTTGGAACAAAGCTTCTGCAGGGGTGGAGGCATTATTATGAATCATTCTGACTCCAAGCCTTAGTAGCTTTTTAGATTTGCGTATGACTCCATCAAAGCAGTATTTCTTATTCCCTTTCACAGCAGAGAGTAATACATTTTATGAGCGGCCAAGGTTTGGGTACTATCCTTAATCTTTTCCTCAATCCCATCTGCCGTTATGCATAGCACAGTAGAGAGACAATTGTCACCTTGCAAGCTATAAATGTTGCCAGCCTTCTCAACACTCTTATCTGTCTAACGAATCCTACAACCTGCAGGGTTCCTTTCGAGTTCCCCTACTGCCCACAATAGCTGATGGTAGAATTCCCGAATATATATAGAGTGAGTATAGCGTGATCACTAAAATTCGTGTCAGAAATATCCAACCTCCTAACATGTGGTGAAGCTATGGAATTACAGAAGATATAGTCTAGTACTGTTTCCTGCAATATCATCCGTAACTCTACCATTTAGTTAGGAGTAATCCCATTCATGCAAGGTATCAACCCATATTTTCCGCTTATGGGAACTTTTTTCCTCGGTAACAGTTGTAGACCTACTTTTAACAAATTGAGTATCAATAATTTCATTAGGACAATGGATGAGGGATTGCAGTATTCAAAGTTGGTTCGGGCATTGCGTTCATGTCATTTTGGTGCTTATCATTTAGGACCCAGCCGGTGAGTGTACCTTTGGATCTGGTGTTTTTCCTACTATTCCCATTAATTTTCTTTTTAGTTTTCTTGATGACAGGTTATGTAATAGATACCTCCTCAATGCTAACACCCATTTGCATTTGTTCAGTTGGTCTATTATTCTCTGCTGCCTTGTGGTCTTGTCTCTTATTTTTCAAGGTTTAGGTGATTAGGGATTTCTCAAAGTTGTCCTAGTAGTAAGTATTCAGGCTGCGATGGGCTATGGTACTCTGTACAAGTCACAGGTACGACACTCCCACAGGACACTCCTGCATTGCGTACAAGACAGGATAGGAGCTTTACATGAATTACAGACAATGTTCCAACTCCTTCAGCGATATCACTAGGGAGCAAACACGTTTACTTCAAGTGCCTCCACTAGCGGATAGGAAGGGCAATGTGCTGGCACACCGGCACTCCTGCCCGGACTGCAATGACTGCAGGAAACAACAGCTCTGCTACGCTATGCTTGGAGCCTGGTTTTTGTAGCTAGCTCCTCCTCTGCATCCAAAGTCAGTAGGCAGTGAAAACATACTAGAGACTTTGATGACTGCAGGAAACAACTCGCACAACAAATCGTGCATATTCGTTTTTCCATTGTCATAATTTTTTTAAGCGCCTACACACTTCCTGATTAAACACTGAAAACAGACCACATGTTCTATGCTATGAATTCTGGTATTTGCAGTTTATCCTGGTTGACCGAGATAACAATCTCTATAATGTGGTCTTCTAAGCATCTTTACTCTTGTTATACACCTAAAGAGATCACTTCTTATTATCTTCTTACTGAAAGTTTCTTACTCCTCCAGAGCCCTGCAGCAGTTACTATGAAACTGGTGCTTTCTTGTCCTTAAAGTGAAGTTGCATAATATTTCTATACAGACAATTTGCTTTAATTTCCTCACCCTTCCCATCTTGTGTCGCTTAATGTAACATGAGACTCTATTATGCAACCAATAATTTACAAATATTCATTCCATTCGAAGAGTTAATTAAGACCATCCCTTTGAGTTGAATTCAAATACCATATCCAGAGGTTTTCCCTTTGAATCAACTTCAGTTCCATCTCTCTTCTCCACTCTTTCTGGGAGATGGCTTCAAGCACATGATATCTTAATTGAGCTCCATAATGCCACAAGGCTAAAACATGTCTTGTGACTGCGGATTTCTATTTATGTTGTTTGATGTCGGTCTTAAGTTCGATTACTCTTTTGGGATTTGTAAAGCTGTTCCACCTACATAATTTAGACCACATGACTACTGCAGCATGTATACCATGTAATTACTAGGGCATGCTGCAAAGCATTCAAATCATGATCTTCGACCAACTAAGAGAATACTTTAATTCACAGACTTTAATTACATCATTACATGTCAAGCAGTTCAAATGGCAACGTCCCCATTTTTTTCTTGGTAATGATGTCTGGTCAACATGTTGAAATCAGTTTGTCTCCAAGGTATGGTGCTGATTTGTACATAAATAGTGTATCAGTTTGAGCGAAGGTTTTCATTTCATGATCTTCTTGCAGTTAAGGCCAGGGTTGTGAAATGATTCTTTGAATGCCTTGATTGGCGGGCAGTCTTGAATGTGTGCGCGAGTTTAACTTCTCCAAACTTGTTTTCTTTTTTTTGTCGCATCTTGTAATGCTGGAGTTATTGATTCTCTCTTAACTGAAGCCCAGGCTTCAGAAATTGACTGACTCTCTGTCAGTTGCTTGCTGTTATTTCAGTCACTGCTCTCTGGCACTCCATTTATTGACTCGTGATGTGTTTCATTTGGAGGAATTGTGGATGTGGCAATGCCAGTGGCAGTGCTGGTGGATGCTAGGACTCCCACGTGTTAATAAACGCTTCTGCGAGTCAAATTGTCAATACTTGAACTTCCCATTGATTACTTGAGCTTATGTAGCTAAAAATTGAGCCATTAATCCATAAAAGCATTTGATACATGCTTTTAATTCTACTATCTGTCTTTGCCATGGCATCAAGGAATGAGTAAGACTCCTTAGATAAAACCTAGATTTTTGAGCGTATGCTCTCGTTCCAGTACTTGTGTGAATTTCTTAGCAAGACCTGGGTCAAGGATTGCCACTATAGATGTTCTAAGTATTTGCAAAAAATTCTTTGTTGTACCGAAAATACATGTTCTTTATAATGCACCTTCTGATGTTAAAAAAGTCATTAATGAATACAGTTAAGACTGTCGGAAAAAAATAGTCAATTTATTAAATACAGGACTAAGAATTGCAATGAAGGCACCCTGCAGAATTCACCTAAGCTTGGGAAAATATGGTTTTACCAGTCTCAACTCCAAAATCAATAAACTCTCTCCGAAGTGGAACCTAACATCATCAAAATATCATGACCTTGTTATTCCACCTTTCAAAAAACTGGTTCTTGATGGTAGAACATTAGCAATGGCTGGATCATAAACTGGAATGAGCTGCCTACAGACCCCAGACTGCAGTTCTGCTTTACAATATTCAGAAAGAGACTACAACGTTGGCTATTTAAGGAGGACTTCACAGACCTTATACTTTCTCCAGCATGAGCTACGCCAGCAATCTGCCACACATCGCCACTGACTTCTCTCTGTTGTTGTTTTTCTTGTATTGTATTTCGTGCTCCCTGAGGCGTTCCGGCAAGCTGGCACGTTACAAAAATAATAAATAAATAAATAAACAAATACACCATCGCCCAAGCCGCTGCTTCTCAAGCTTATTGCATTGTAGGCAGATATTTCAGCTATACATAAAGGCACCTTATCTTTATGGAGCCCTTCCCAGTTTACTGAAATTAATCCCAGTGTTGCTCTCATGTGCTTTAGATTATTTGGTTGGTGTTAACCAGGAATATTCAACCTGTGTGTGTTGTTAACTAATATATACCTTTTGAAAGTACTTGAATGTATGAATTGTTCATATTGTTCTATGTATTAATTTATGTTTTGGTTTATCTGTATAGCTACAAACAGATTCAATTCGATTTTTTAAGGTTGAAATGGTAGGACCTATGGCCTACACAATAAATTATGAATCTTTTAATGCAACAAAAACACTTTTATCTGTGTGTGCTGTTCTTTGAGGCAAATCAGTAACCCATTGAATAGGGTCAAGTTGATGTAAGAACTCGGTCTTCGAACCAGTTGGTTAATGGTTCATTTGGGGGACTCCCCTTTGTGTGTTAGGTTTACTACTCATTCGTCACCCGGATGCCTTTTGAGTACTTATCCCTTATGTTTAACACTGGGGGAAATAGATGCAACAAACACAGAGAAGGACTGAGTGGGGAGGGATGTTTTGTGATAGCATCAGGAATTTCAGTCCCTTAAATTATTGCTATAGTTAAGTTGTGTTTCCAAGGCAGATTCAGAGAACTTTAAGTTGATACACAATATAATGATGGGTGCATGATGGGCTCAAGAGTGAGCTCGGGCAATCCTGGAAGTGTGGCGGCTTATCTGACTGTGCATCTTGATATGTTCTACTCCAGGCCACACTCCGGGCTGTTAGATCTGTGACTGCCAATCCTGAGCCAAGAGTGGCACAGTCAAGAATACACTGTTTATAAAGGTGAATGTTGTTGGTAACAGAAGGTAAGAGAATTCAGTGGTCAACCTGGCACAAATAATATGAAAAAGCCTTATAACGTAATGTCTAAAAGGCTATGGGCCTCAATACGACTTTGGAGGTATACAGGACCTTAATAAGGACATGGCTGCCTCCAAAACCATGTCCAGGTCCGGGTTCCCTGAATGGGGAAATACCGAGCCATTCCGATTATGGAGGGCCCGGTATTTCCTCCTTCAGGGAACCCGGGCCCGGTCCTTCCCCATTCCCATTCAAGCCCCCATATGGCTCAATGGAAATGGGGAGGGAGCTAACAATGGGCCCATTACAAGAGGGCCCGTTGTTAGCTCCCTGGTTCCCTCGCGGGACCCGCTATGGACGTCTGGATAAACCAGAAGTCCACATCGGGTCCCGCGAGGGAACCTCGTAATAGTGCGGAATGCGTTTAAGGGCACCGGCACCATTACCCTCGCCGTTAAACGCATTCCGCACAACTTGTAATGAGGCCCTATGACTAAGAGTGTGTGCGCCCATTACAACCGAAGTATTCTCCCAATGTAACAAGAATTACTCCTATTTAGTTTGCTGGCAAGTGATCAAGTCTGTTTATATAATCTGGGATATCTTTGATATACCATTCATCAATTATCAATAATTTCTCTCCGGAAAAGTTAATTTTGTGAAGAAACGGAGCACCTAGGAGGGTTCATTCAATGTTATGTTTATGCATGTTCGGTGCCCAGCAGGATATTGGCTCTGAGTGGATTAACAGTGAGAAAGGTAGCAAATGTTCTGTGGTATGGTCAAGATGTATTCCCATTTCCACAATTTCCTTGATTGGACTGGCAATTGTATGTGCCCAATTTACTATCCAGTTGTGTTCATTTCATGGCCCGCTATCTCTGCAGTTATTTCAGGAGGTAATGGTAATGTTTCATGACCAGAGTTACACTTTCACCCTATACCCACGTTTTGGATGATTGCGCTTCTGTAATCTTGCAATGATCCGTGAACATGAAATTGTGCACCTTTCTTTTCACATAAAAGGAATGCGAGAAATCTCTTTGTGAACCACTTGACAGAATGTTTCTACTGGTCTGTGTTGAGTTGGTGGATTTAATGTGCACAATGCTCAGGTGGCTCACGTTCCATTGCCTATTGTTGAATAACAGTTGATATACATGGTTATGCTTTCCTGTTTTCAGATAAAACCTATACCCATGGGCGTAATTTCAGGGGGGGCAGGGGTGTTTGTGCCCCCCAACTTTCATGGCACGTAATTTTGTCCCCATTCATTTGGCTGGGGAACCTTTTCTTCAGGTGTCATGTCCCCCCAACATTTTCAGCAAAGTTACACCACGGCCTTAAGCAACACTGATAAAGTACCACGAGAATGTGTCTTTCTCATTATTCGTACGCGCAGGAGCGCCTCCAAGCCCTGCAGCAGAAGAGGTTGTCAGAGGACAATGTGCGAGAGGCAGATCTTCTGCTATTATGCAGTAAACAAAGTCCAGAGGAAGAGGTTCCCATGTCACGTGGGTCACTTTTCCAGGGATTGACTTTTGCACCATTCTTCGCGTTGAGACTTTTATTGCCTGTCCATACAACGAAAATGAATACACCGTCACATGATCCGCCTTTCGCCCCTATATGAGACCTCATGTCTCTGCGAGGGACCCCATCGTCTGAAGATCTCAAGAGAAGCTAATGGAAGCGCTCCACCCTCACTATGGCGGGGCACTGGACAGAAACCAGGATTCGCATGTGCTTGTTTCTGTCTGAGCTAAGATCACGGTGACATATAATGATGATGAGGTGTCAATGCTTAGCAGCACTTCTGCAGTCCCCTAGTTTATGGCCATGTTCGTGAAGTTCTTTGTATGCTGTAAAAAAGAGCATCAGTGGGAAAGGATAGCTCAGGGGCAACGCATTTGTCTTGGAAGCAAGACAGCGTGGCGCAACACAGGTTTGAATGCCGATCCCACACTTTCAGACCACTCTTGGCATGAAGCGCTTTATAAATGGCCAATAACATAACATAAAATAAACCGAGTTCATATCTAGCCTCACCAAATGCCAAGCACAGCAGTATAAGCGTAATACTAAACTTTAGCTGAATTGCACATTTTGGGCTGGGTTTGAGTCATGACAACTCCATGATCACTTGCTTGGCATATTCTGTCTTGCAAGGTTCGACTCCGTGATTTATTTTGGAAGCAATTACCTTTATGGATTGGTGGCCAAGGGATATGGCAAGAGCCTGTGCAACAGCACTTGATAATCAGAGCTTGTTGCCATTTCTCATTACAGGAAGCTAGAAATCAGTGCTATGAAAAGGTGCACACTGCTTTCAAGAGGACCGAGGCACTTTGTATCAGGGACTTTTCAACAGGTGTTCCCCTCATCCTCCCATCACACCCCCTTTAAAGGACTCCATTTTGAAGATGACCATGCCATTATTCGCTGCGCGTGGCAACTCCCTCGCTACTTCGCCTGCTGTACCTGCTGTATATGAAATGCCTAGAATCCATGGCGATGAAACGAACACCAAGCGGAGGCCCGTTTTCTGGGCTTGGTGTCCAGTTGCGGAAATTCAGCCTTTGCCTCTCACTCAGGGGACAGAGTACCCACAGAAGAGGTGAATTAAGCACAGGTGTGAGTTAGTGTTCAGCTCTATACTGTAGAAGCAGGAGATGATGTGGAGTGTTGTACTGTGGGAAGTAGAGGAAGTGTGTTCTACTGCACACTGCAGGATATGGGGGATTCTACTGCAACAGGACAGGCTTCCAGGAGAGAGGGGTGTCCGTACATGCCAACCAGTCAGAGCGTAGACACCGGATTTCTGCTCATCGCCCTCCGCAATATCACTCACCCCAATACAAGTCAATGGGAACATTCAGTTCTCCCAGTTTCGCTCTACGAATCTCAACAACTGCTTGCAGGCTTCTGAAGAGTAACATTCAGGTGCATCACATTGGGGTGTACTTTTAGGCACTTGTGTGTAGTCACTGACTCCATGATTAAGGGGGGTCACTATCAAAGCATTTCCCACCTGAAAGCTCTGCTCCCACCTGATCACAGGGTCAAAGTTACGGATGAGGTCCTCTGGCATGCTTGGTGAGCTCTTTTTTGTGACAGGAGTTAGAATTGACAGTTGCTCTGGGCTCGGGTGGTGGTGGGATTTTGGGGCCATTTCCTGCAGTGTTTGTGCAAAGTCTTTCTATAGTACACACACACACACACACACACACACTGTACCGAGCGTGACAACTTGATCCATGCTATTCCAATCTGTAGACACCTATCCAGTCCCGATGCTTGCTTTTGATGCAAGACTTTGATTCCTGCTTTGATATTGGAAATAATGTCAACCTGGGTGCTTTGGCTGTAACCTGAGGAGGTAAGAAGCAGCCTTAAATTGTGTTCAGTGGTGACATGCATTGGTGTGTGTGCACAGCCCATTAATGACGACCTGTGACGTTAACAAGGAGAAGTGCATGCTGCATACAAAACAACAGATAGACAGTTGACAAAATCTTGTTCATGGATGGAACACGTGGCACACTTGAGCACTTTGGCAGGACGGTATTTCGGAAGAGGGGACACCTACCGAGCAAAGCACAGCCAAAGGAAGGCAGCTGCAGGAGAGGACCAGGTCGCTTAGTCATCTCTGGGGGCGTAATAGGCACATCCTTCTTCAAGGAGCACATTATCAGTATGCGCTGGTCCCACATTTACCATTATCCACGTGACACAATAACACCAACTATAACCTGGAGGAGGGACTTAGCACTCCGTCATTGGCCAATTTATGGGCCATACGAGCCAGTATGTCTCGCAAAAACATGAAATTCCTGGACATTGGGCAATAAGAGCGGAAGCTGTGTGACTCTCCCAGTTATTGCCCTCTCAGTGTAGTGCTCCTGTGATAAGCAGGAGCTCTGTGCTGGCAGCCCCGCCGCCTGCAGGGCACGCAGTATAGCACTCCCCCTCTGCCTGGGCTGCACGTGCCAGACGTGACCCAGGAACAGTAAATCTCCTGCCTCCCACCTCCTCCTCCTTACCTTACACAGGTAGTGGGTGGATGGCACTGCCCCCTAATCGAATGTAAGCCAGGCCGCACCTGGCAGCGTCAACTGGCTTCTCCTCCACACCGCTGCACCACCACTCACCTTGCTGGGCTGCACCTAGCAGATGCGGCATGGCTGGAATCGCAACCCTGCCCTTTCCTCATTCGCATGGGGCGTGGCTGCTGGGAACTAAGCCGATTTATATTTTTACTCCCACTTTACCACAAGGGGTTAAGAGGTTATAATAGCTTTATAGATCATACCTTGCTGCAGTCCGGCCTTTAATTCGTATTTCAGGGCCCATACGTCCATATAGGGCCCACCGGCTAGGTCTTTACAGCTTAAGTATAATACAAGACAACTATCGAAAGCACTCCTGAGTCACCAGACCTACAACCAATTGAAATTGTGCGGGAGCACCTCAAGGAATATTTAAAGTGGGTTCATAAATCATGAACAAGGCAGAGTCTATTTATGGCATCTTCAGAGTTTAGTAACAATGCATTTGCTGCAGGACAATTGCCCATGTTGCAAAGGTCCCACCAGTAGGAAAGAATAGGGCATCAATGAATATATAAGCTGTTTGTGTCTTGCCTGCAACATTGATGAAATAAAACAAATATGGACTTCTGTCTCATTCTCACTTTGGACATTTTGTTTGTTTGCAATAATGATTTTGAAGCAGCAGGTGCTGTCGGAAAGGACAGAAGATGGTTAATCGAGAAGTTCATATTGTTTCGGGGTACAGTATGGAATGCCCTTCCAACCGCTGTCACACGCTACTCTATAAGTGCTATTGTAAAAACAGCAGCGAGTAAATAAAAACAATTCATAACAAATACTGAACACATTCATCTGCGTCCGGTGATTATTTTCTTGAATCAATAGACTACATAAAACACACTTAAAGAAACAGGGATACATTAGATCAATAATAATATCAATAATAAGAAGAATAGTTATTGTTATTGGGGTATTTATTGAGCACAGACCTAGCTTTGGGAAGCGACACAGCACTTTGCAGTCTTATGGGGAAGGAAGTGCACAGTGAGGGAAGCAGAGATACAAGGGAGGGTGTGCAGTTGTAATGTCGACTGCAAAAAGTCGTATGACAAAAATATGCGAATTTTTTTTTTCTCCGAATATGTCATTTTTTATTTTACATGGTTTTTTTTAACTTTTTTGCGTTTAAAAAAAGGGTTAAAAAAAAGGTGTGGGGGGGGGGTTTGGTGGGGACCCCCATTTCGAACAGAAAATGAAAAAAAAGGAAACATTTTTTTTTTCGACATTTTGACTTTCGACATTTTGTAATTCGACAGGGGAGGGGTGGGGTGGCCAATTTAGCAGCAAAAGATTTACAAGCAACAAGGAGAAACAGGGGGCAGCAGATGGCCCAGCATCAGGCTAGGTGGGGAGTGGAGGGCGCGCGTACCTTAGTGTTAGGGAGGAGCCATTCCTTGAAGAGGAGTGTCTTGAGCTCCTCCATGAAATGTATAAGCAAAGGGGCAAGTCTTGTGTTGATGGGGAGGAGGTTCCAGAGTCTGGGGTGGAAGACAGAGAAGTCCTGTCTCCTGGTTCGTTCCTTCCCACACCGGGGGAGTTCAAGTCTGCACATGTTTTAGCTCCTGGCAGGTGTTACTCCTCTGGAGATGCTGAGCTTCTCAGTAAGGTACCTTGAGGACTTGATGTCGATGGCCTTGTAGATGTTACAGCAGGATTTGAAGGGGCTATGTGCTTGCAGCGGGTGCCAGTGCGGTTGGGGTGATGTGGTAAATTATGCAGACTCCTTTGATGAGTTTTGTTAAAGCATGCAGGCCATATCTCAGGTCTACCAGGATGGTTGCCGGAAGGCCTTGCCGGAAGGGAATTGCCACCATTCAGGTGGGAGAGGACCAACACTTGGAAAGCAGATTGGAAATTGTTTGCAGTGATGAAGAGTTTGATTTTCCATAGAAGGAAAAAGGATGGTACAAGCCATCTGTATCTTCCTTGCTATGTGCTCCTTGAGGCAGAGGTGTCTGCCGATGTAGATCCCAAGGGACTTGGCGCAGGTGGTCAGCTTGTGTGTGAAGCCCATAGTGTAGTTCAAAGCAGAGATGCAGGTCTGGATGTCGGGGTGTTGGGTGCTGTTCCTCAGCAATAGGAATTTGGTCTTGGAAGGGCTGCGCTTTAGGTAAGCACTGGACTTCCAGGAGTGGATCAATGTGAGGCAGGCCGTGAGCCTGTGGATGTCTTCTATAGAGGATATGTTGAGGTAGAGCTGCATGCCATCTGCGTGTTGATGGATATGGATGCTGTGTGGGGCCAGCAGGGTTCTGAGCAGTTGGGGCTAAAGGGAGAGAGGATGGATCCTGTAGGACTCCATAGGTGATGGGTACAGTTGGCATTCTGGAGGAATTGATTTGTAGGAATTAGTGGCAGTTAGAAGGGTAGGATTTGAACCAGTTGAGGATGGTATTGCTGATCGCCATGCAGAGATGTAGAATGTCGGTGAGTGTCTGGTGGTCTACCTTGTTGAATTCTGCTGAGAGGTTGAAGAGAACTAGAGGTAAGGATGGTCATCACATAAAAACAAGAAATAATGAATACATTAAGACTATCTCTCATGCACATCGACAACTCAAATGTTAGATGTTCTATTTATTGGATGCATTAACTGTACAAATAAATAGGGGACACAATAAAGTAATACATTAGAAATACATATTAGCATCCACCATATGTAACAAAATAGCATTGATGGAGAGTATCAAAACCTGGGACTCGGTTGATTGAGGGGTCAACCAGTTAATGGGGCATTCACTCAGTTGATGTGAATCTCACCAGGCTCAAATCCCAGTCACCAATTTATTAAGGGTAGAGCAGAAAGGCACTCAATCATGCGTACACTGGCGTTACATTGAACCACAGACGGCTGAACTCCTGTGTGCTTGAGGTGACACCTTTGCCACACTCCCCAGTGAGGGCATTGCAGTATAGAGCCTCCTTAATGGTCCCCGAAGGGCCAAAAACTGTAGGCCTCAGCACTCAGACAAGCATGAACGGGTGATGAAGGGGTGCAGATTGCTATGTACTTCATGGAATGCCTTTCCAAACCCCTTTGCAAGGTCTCTATACATGCACAGTATGCAGAACAAGCTGATATGTCCATTGCACACTGGGACATGTAGTCCTAAATCACTAATGAAAAAAAAGAAGAGTCTCTACTGCAGCACTGTCCCAAAACACATAATGCCAACTCTCTGACCACTTGACAGTCCTTTACATCGCACTGGCAGAATTACTCTCAAAAAGGCATGTACAGTGACCCTACCATAGAGTTGCGTGGTTCTCACTGTCTTATGTTTTCATTTACTGTACAGCAACAGTAGGTGTAATTGATATTTGTGATAACGCAGCACGCATGATGCATCCTTTTCCTTTATATCCCAATGAGAGTACAGTAATGGCTTTATTTACACTGAATGTAGGTCATAAAAACAAGAAATAATAAACACATTTATAATACTACAATCTGTAAAAACAGCAGTGAAAAAAATCAAATAAAATACTGAACTCATTTACTGGTGTCCCTCACTAGATTCCCAGACAAAACAATATTTAAATAGCGAAAAAGGCATCACAAATAGCAGGCGATAACAATAAAAAAAATATATATGATAAATAAATAACACCAGTGTGAATTGCACTGTTTCCTGAACTAAGTCAAAATATCATTGTTTGATTTGCATTGTTTATTTTATTGCTTATAGCGCACACCTAGCTTGAGAGCGGAAGAGTGCTTTGCAACGGGAGGGGGGGTGCCAGCATTGGGCTTTGCATTGTATACACTAGCACAGTACTGATGGCGGAGGCAGAGAGGGATGTTTTCATTCATTTGGCAGGCATTGTTGAAAGAACCATGTTTTTAGTGTTTCTCAGAACTTGAGGATGTTGGGGTCATTTTGAGTTTGTAGAGCGTGGCAATATGTAGCCACGCGTTTTTTGTGCCTTTTTGGCTATTTGCTTTTGGAAGGAAAGGCTACTGTCAACAGTGCAGCTCAGGGATTTGTCTGCATTTGGGAGCTGCGTGGTGAATCCTTACAGGTTCATGTCGCTCTGCTATTGTTGCACAAGTTGTTTTTTGCAGGTGGTTTGTTGAGGACAAATTTGGTCTCAGTGAGGTTCATTTTGACATCCATGTTTGACTGGCAGTCATTCGCATGGGCTAGATATGGGGACCACTGACCTAAAACATACAGCTCAGTGTCATCAGCGTACTGATGGATGGCTATGTTGGGGTTGTTTAGGAGGGTTCCCAATAGGTGCCATGTGTAGACTGAAGATGATTGGGGAGAGGATGGGACATTGAGGGATCCCACACATGACTGGGAGTTGTTTGGATCTGAATAAGTCATCTGTAAAGCCTGGTGTCTGCCGGAGAGTTATGACACAGCTCATTTCAGGAAGGCTCCAGATAATTTCATCCTGTATGGGAGCAGGATGAGGAGTGTTAGGTGGTTGACTATGTCAAAGGCAGCTGAGAGGTCTCAGAGGAGAAGGAGGCACAGGTCCCCTGTGTCAGTGATTCACAATGCATCGTCGACCACTTAGATGGTTGCAGTCTCAGTGCTGCATTTCAGGAGGAAGCCGACCTGGTAATTGCAGAGGAAGCAAAGCTGGTTAATTATGAACATGAGGCTTGTGATGGGTCTGTAGTTGGCTAGGTCCTCAAGGTCAAGAGAGGGTTCATGAGATGGTCTCGTATGAGACCTGTCTTAAACGCATGTGAGAATGCACCTTTGCTGAAGGAGGCTTTTGCAATGTTGAGGAGTGCCTTCAGTGCTGGGCCAGTGAGTTGTTTAATGAGGTAGGCTGTGAGGAAGTTATTCCTGTATGCGGTAGCTTTAAGGGAAACAAGTTTTACTGAAAATTCTATGTGATAAATGCTGAAAACAAAAAATATTATTTATTTTTCTGCCAATTTGGTTTTCCCTTCAATATGCGGCGGTGGGTTTTCAGAGAAAAGGTGGGTTTAACCCCCAGAACACCCCTTCCCTCTACCACCATCTGCCTTTCCCCTCCCGAAAATCCTCGATTTTGTCAGAGTGCTTTTTGTATGTTTGTGCACCATGCAGGTTCTTTAGGAAATGATTCTTGAGGTGGCAGTGTCGATTCAAGTTCTCGTAGAATGGTGAAGATCTCCTTACTGCCGGAGTTGCTTTGGCAATTCTCTCATTATAAGCGGCACTTTTGGTTTGGAGAATGGCGTGTTTATCATTTCTGGAGGCGGCAGTAAAGATTTCTTTGTTGGATTCTGTGAGTTTTTTTTCCAGTTGGTCGCAGCAGATCTCAGTTCTGTGCAACGTTTTGAAGTTTGGGGTATACCAGGTGAAGAGGAATGGGGAAGTGTGCCTCCTCCTCCCCCTCCTATAAGAAACATCACGCAAAAGATAACCAGGAGGTACCAAGATCACATATACTATTTCGGACCAATTCATAGTGCTCCAATGATTGATAAGTATGTCGAGAGGTACCTCCCAGCCAGCCCTACAGACCAGGTGTGGTACACATCTACCACAGAGTAGACGAGGAGCCCCAGGCTGCAACTAAAGAGACCTTAATTGACATTGATTAAAGCTCCATGAAGCCATGTTGCTGACGTTGATAGACATCATGACTTAGCAGCACTAGACATGAAGCACACATGCCACCCGCACAGCGGCACACAAACACACAGTCAAATACATGAAAAACACGAGTGTACACTTCTGTAGTTAGAGGACAGACACATATACATACTTTCATTGCTTTATTATTTTGCCAGTAGCTAAATGTAGGAACGCAGAAACCCGCATGAAGCAAGAGATCCTGAGTAAAGCTTGCAGATGCTTATATGCGAATAACCTTATGGAACTGAAGGAGAACCTGTGGGACCTGACAGAGCCAAGTGTGACTAACCTATGGGGAATATCGCATAGCACAAACACTTTAGGAACCGCGTTATGGTTTAGGAACGTTATAGCAGGCCACAAGCCTCTCAGCAAGACCTGAGTTGAGTTGAATTCAGGCTGGACAAGAGCAAACATGTGAGACAGGACCCGCTGCCAAGGCAACCAGATACTGTTGACATTCCATTCCCTGAACGACAGTAACACTAGCTGCAATAACTGCTAATAATTCTTCATAATTCAGAGCTGAACAGTTCCAAAACATGGTCTCCGAACATGTGACCCGGCGACTCAGACAATGGACAGCAACCAGCGTTGGGAAAGGGAACTGATCTCATGCCACCAGACAGAAGCTTGCAACAAAGATGTTAACAATGTGAGACAAGGGTAGCATGGAGTGAAAGAGCACTCGCGTAGACATAGGTGGTACACACAAGTTAGAATGCAGACACATAGTCATTCATATTACCTTGAGAAGGTACACTAAGAGCTGAGAACCTTTGCAGATCCCAGGCCTGGGGATGCCAGCTCTATCCAATCACAGTTCAGGCTCCTCGGTGTGGGTAGCAACGGGCAAGAACCAATGGTAAGACATCACACTGCAACTTTATTACAGATAGTGATTTGGCGATGGACTAGGTCAGCCACCTGACATGGGAGAACCAGTAGAATAACATGTTTAGGAGATTATATAGGTTATTATGCTCCTGACAGCCAATCCCAGATGGCAATATGCTTTCTGGAGTAGGGCCCAGGTTGTGGCGTCACTATGACGCAATCAGGATACAAAACTGGCCTGCGGGCCAGGAGATGTTGAGACGTTCACAGATTTTTTCTGTCCTTGTATTGATCCCTGTTGGTTTTGATTGTAATAAACTGCAGTTTGAACTTGTCGTTTGACTGAGTCCTATGTTCATTCTGGGGAAGTTGTTGGACCTTCCAAGAGTCTGTGAACTCCTGGTGGCCATGTGGCATACCTGGGAGTTTATCCCAACAAGTTTGTGGTTGACAGGTCGACCAGAGTGGGGATTGAAGAGGGAGGGGGAAGTTCACCCCCTCCTTCACTTCCTCCCCCTCCTATGAGATATATGATGCGGAAGGAAGCCAGGAGATACCGAGATCTCCCATACTATTTCAGACCAATTCCTAGTGCTCCAATGATTGATAAGTATGTCGAGAGGTATCCCCTCAGCCTGCCCTACATGCGAGGTGCGGTACAAGTCTACCCCAGAGTGGATGAGAAGCCCCAGGCTGCAACTAAAGACCCCTCAAGGGGGCGTGGCTAAGAGGCCATGTAGGTGGACGTGTCCTGCTGGAGCTCATGGTGATCCGATTATAATCCTGTGAATTTGTGCTGAAATACTGGACCATCAGGCCCGCAGAGCAGAGGGCTAAGCAGGGGAAGCAGCGGAGCACACATTGTTGAAATCGGACGCGGACCACCGGCTCGAAGGAGACAGCTGGAGCCTCGAATAAGGTGCGAGCGGCCGCGGCACACACGAAAAGAAAATGGCTGCTGCTTCATGTGCCGCAGAACAAAGGGCAAGTCGGGCCAGAGAGAGGATTGTACATGGAGACAGTGATCGTGTCGGAGACCCATAGAGCCGATGGGTGCTGGCGGGAGCCGAGCTAAGACCGCTGGCTACAGGTGGTGCCCTGTGAAAATATGGAAGAGGCCAGGCCCGCTCGGAGTGTTACATTGTCTCCGTTCGCAGGCTCCGGCACGGGCGCACATCAGAAGGTGCGCGTGTAGCTGGAACTGAGCGGTGCTGCTACATTTGTAGCCTGGCGGACCCAGCGAATGAGCGGGTGCCGCACAAGAAAAGAAGCCGGGCTAGAGCAGGTGTAGGGAGCGGGACACGTGAGGAGAGCTGGAGGACCTGTTCGTGCCCGCAGCAGGCCTGGACACACTGTAACTAAATCAGCTGACCCACAGTGCCGGCGGGTGCTGGCAGGATCCGAGCGAAGACTACCTGCTTCAGGGCACTATCTGCGTAATAAGAAGAAGCCGGGCCTGTTTAGATGGTTACACTTCTCCATCCACGGGCTCTGGCAAGAGCGCGCATTGGAAGGTGCGCGATTGGCAGGGAATCGGGCATGCAGCTACAACTGTAGCAAGGCTGATTCAGAGAGGCGTGTGGGCACGGACACTTGCTGCCTTGCACGGGGATGCCTATAGGAGTGGGATGCCAGGACGGATGAACGCCTGGAGGCAGAGGTGCGCGCATACGCTCGAGACCCGCACCTAAAAGCAGGAACTGCAGCAAACACACAAAGGCAAGCTTAGCCCTGCAGGCATGCTTAGACCAGTGCTGGTCATGTGCTGGACATGGAGCCAACAGTGATGTGCCCAGAAGAAACAGATTGTCGGAGATGCAAGTAAAGCTGCTGGGACGGAGCTCCAGGTTTGGGGGCCCAGAATAGCCCATATTACCACGTGGGATGACAAAGCCTGCTTCAAGGACTGGTCGGGGGGCTCGCTGGCAGTGACCACCATTGGACTATAGGCTGCAGTAACCTTGGGGTCCTGGGAGGACGCATGCTGGACTGGTAAAACGTCCTGGAGGGAAGCCCAAAGGCCCGGACCAACTGGGGCTGGAGCTTAAGATTCGAGAGGTTTAAATAAACACACATTATTACGTGGGAGGACATAACCCACTCCTGTAGCAAAGAAGTAGCTTCAAGACACCCCTTGTGTGGCCTGTCCGGGCCCAGACGCCACTAGTAGTTTAACCCCACTGGGGGTGGTAGCCACAAGTGGTGGGGCTCGCCTACACGTTTCCGGCACAACGCCATGTCCAGCAAACCACTAAGAACGAAGGGCAAGCAACCCACGCTGGATGAATACGCCAGAACATCACCGGGCCCGGAAAGAGCCAAGAGTAAAGACAAAACCCCTGTTGGGAGCGCAGTCGCCATGGGCACGAACCAGGAGATCCTTGCTGTGATAGCTGACCTGAAGGTGGCCTGGGAGACCAAACTGGGACTGGCTATGACCAAATTGAAAGCAGCACTAGAGCTCAAAGTTGGGGCAGTACAAGAGGAAGTGAATCTTCTACGGCAAGATGTCAGGTCGCTGGCAGAACGCACAGAGAACTTAGAGAAAGAGGTGGCCCCGAATACAGCGGGCTGTGCAACACATAAATCAGAACTTCACGCCCTAGTGCAACGCGTGGGTATCCTAGAAAGCAGGGCGGAGGAGGCGGAAGAACCTGCCCAGAGGAATAACATCCGCATTGTTGGTTTGCCGGAGGGAGCTGAGGGACCCAACCCTACGGAGTTCATTGAATCTATGCTGCTGCAGGAGATAACCGGAGGAGTGTTGCCCCAGGGGTTTGCGGTGGAAAGAGCGCATAGGGCCCTAATGAGGAGGTCGCCGCCAGGAATCCCGGCTAGGCCAGTGATTGCCAAGATCCTGAACTATCGAGATCGGGAAAGAATCCTTGAACACATCCGGAAGGGTGGAACAATACAAAGGGGGACAGCAAACATAACCGCATACCCAGATTACACCCTGTTGGTACAACGTAGTCGTATGAACTTTGGGACCGTGAAGAGAAGATTGTGTGAAGCAGGCCACAAGTATATGCTGCTCTACCCGGCAAAGCTGAAGGTGTTCCACAAAAACAGAACCTTGTTTTTCGAATCCCTGGAAGAAGCTATGGGGTGGCTCGGCATGCAGAGCTGCTCCCAGGAGTCGGGCATCCAGACGGGAGAAGGAGAAGGAGGAGATAAGTAATCTGTGTCTGTGGCACCAAGGGCTGTCGCAGCCTAAGACCATGGGACATGATTATTGTATAAGATGTAGCCTATGGGCGTGCATGGTCAGAGATATAAGTGGGCATGATCCGTGAGCACTGAGACTTTTGATACGACCACGGGAGCCTTGCAGAGCTAGCCCTCATACCCCCATTAGGAGAAGCTTAGTTAGGTCACCGGTAGTCCAGTAACACCCTGCCGGGTTCCTGTCCTCAGCATTCCGAGGCAGGACCAAACGCGGGGTCGCCTGCGATCCAGGGATGGAGCTGGGCACTTGTTGGGGTTGGGAGGAGTGAGGGGAGGGAAGGGGCGGTGTGTTGGGGTTTGTCGTTGGGAAAAGAGGGAGGGGGAGTTTGTTGGGAGAGGGCGGGGAACGAGCCAAACTGAGAATCTTATTAGGCAGGTTGGGAGGCGGAGAGGGAAGGTGGGATATTGTATCTATGGCGTCGGGTTGCCTTAGAGTGGTTACCTGGAATGTCAGGGGCCTCAATAGTTACTTGAAGCGTAATAAAGTAATGATGTGCCTGAGAAGGATGAGGATCGACATAGCATTATTGCAGGAGACCCACCTTACCAGGGAGAAATTGGAGGTGGTCAAGAGAAAGTGGAGGGGGAGCATTGCGGGAGCCACATATTCGGCCTACGCAAGAGGAGTTATCACATGGGTAGCACCTCATGTACCATTTCAATTGCTTCAGTCTACGGGAGACCCAGAAGGCAGAATGATAGTAGTGCGGGGGATGTTGGAAAGCCGGGAAGTGAGTATTATAAACTTATACGCCCCTAACCAGGATACAGCAGCCTACTTTCGGACCTTGTATGGCAAAATTAGCCCCCTATTAGGTGGCATGATCCTATGGGGCGGGGACTTTAATTGTGTACTGAATCCTAAGATGGACAGATCAGATGGTAAACTAGACAAACCCACCCCGGCTGCAAAGGTGCTATAGGCCCTCCTGAGAGATTTTGAACTCGTATATGTCTAGAGGCAGTTGCACCCAGCAGACAGGCAGTACTCACACTATGCGGCACCACATGACCTGCCCACGAGGCTGGACTACGTGTTCGCCGCTGTTGAGTTGGTAGGCGAGATGAGAGGCGCGGAATATAAGGCCAGGGAGCTCTCAGACCACTCCCCCCTGGTCCTAGAGTGGCAACATCAACTCCCTAGAGTGCAGATTCCGACTTGGAAACTCAGAGTTGAGGCTCTGTAGGACTCGGGATTCCGGGAAGATCTGAGGGAGGTGATCACGGAGTACTTCGAGATTAACACCGGTAGTGTTTGAACTATGGGAACTGTGTGGGAGGCGTTTAAGGTGGGGGTGCGGGGGGTGGCTATATTGAAATCCAGAGGGCTCCAGGGAGGCATTGAACGTGAGCTGCAGGAAACGGAGAAGGAGTTGGAAGACATTATGCATCGGGGAAGCACCTCTCGGGAAGATGGGGTCAGGATGAGACTGCTAAAACAAGCTAGCGGTGAGCACTGGGACAGGTTATGTAAATTAAACTATAAGAAATATGTGGAGAGACAGCATGCGGGGGGGAGACAAGCCGGGTAGATTGCTGGCCTGGTTATATAAGAGCGAAGTATCACAGATGGTGATTAGGGAAATTAGAGGGGAGGAAGGCCAGATCCTGGATACCCAAGAGGGAGTGAATGAAGAGTTCCTTAGATATTACAAATGTCTCTATGAGGACCCAGGAGAAGAAAGGAACCAAGAAATCCAGGAAACGCTAGAAGATATAGGCCTGACTTAGAACGGGCAAACCTGGATGCCCCAATCACATTACAGGAACTAGAGATAGTGATTCAGCACCTGCCCACTTGTAAAGCTCCGGGGTCAGACAGGCTCCCAAGTGAATTCTACAAAACCTACAAACAAGAGCTGCTTCCCCCGTTGCTGGCTATGCTTAATGAGGCGTTTGAGCATGGCAGGTTGCCAGAGTCCCCACGGGAGGTGCTGATCATCCCACTTTTAAAGTCGGGTAAGCCTAGCACAGACTGCAGGTCATATAGAACCCTATCGATGCTTAATCAGGACAGCAAAATCCTTACGGCAGTGCTAGCAAACAGGCTTAAGCGAGTCATCGGCAAACTGATACACCCCGACCAAACAGGCTACGTCCCTGGCAGGAATATAACTGATAACCATAGAAGACTGCACAGTATTATTGATCAGGCAGAGGAGGACCCGGGTGAACTGGCGATCGTCTCGCTTGATGCGGTTAAGGCTTTCGACTGAGTAAGATGGCCCTGGCTGTTAGAGACTTTGAGAGAATACGGAATGGGGCCAGGTATCTTAGGTGGGTCAAAATGTTATACAGCTCCCCAACTGCAAGGGTTAAAACGGGTGCCATTATCTCAGACAAATGGCACTTAGCAGGGGCACTAGACAGGGCTGCCCCTGGTCGCCCATGTTGTACATACTAGTGTTGGAACCATTGGCAGTGTGTCTTAGACAACAATATGGGGAGATAGGGATCCGCACTGCGAGTGGTCCGCATCTTATTTCATTATATGCTGACGATATACTCTTGTATCTGCGCTTCCCAGAGGAGAACATACAATACATTCTGGAGGTGATGGAACGATACGCTACCCTCTCCGGCATAGCGGTAAACCCAAGAAATCTAGCATGTTCCCCCTGGGGAGATATAGATGTGCCTTACCAAGGAGCTTACCGGTATTGCCAATACCCTGGCGAACCGTTCCGATATCTTGGAATTGACATATACCACACGACAGGAGAAGAACAGAAACACAACACGGAAAAGGCAGTGGAAAGCATTACAAATAGCATGGGATTCTGGTCCAGACTACCCTGGCAATGATGGGGAGAGCTGCTCTGATCAAGATGGTAGTCCTGCCCAGACTGTTACATTTCTTTGTAAATATCCGTATGTGATCCCTAGGCGTTTCTTTGCTAGTCTCCACAGCTTGTTCAGGGCTTTATATGGCATAACTCCAGGAACAGGGTGGCTCTCTGGAAATTACAGAATTCGTGTGACGGGGGGGAATAAACCTGCCAAATTTTCAGTTATATTACTTGGCGGGAGAACTGCAATATGTGGTCAGGTGGCTGTCTGAAGAAGAAACGGCTGAAACCAGGCTGTTGTGCGTGGATCCTGCTCCCTACTTCCTTAGAGAGATAGTCTGGTTATCAAAAACAAAGGTACTAGAGATGGGGAGGCTGTTGGTGCTTGGCTGGGAGGTGTGGCACAGGACATGGCAGATTGTGGGATACCCGGCTCCGTTTTCCATGCAGGTGCCGGTGGTGGCGCTATGCAGAGAAGACCCCCAACTGATAAAAGCGGTCCATAGATACTGGGAACTAATAGAGGACACCCGGGTGCATAAAGGGCAACACATTACCTACTCCAGAATCGTTAAACGAGTGCGAGAAAAGTGGCCGGCGGCAGTTCTTGCAGAACAATCTGATGCCACCATTGAGACGATATATGACATCTCGGAGGGTGGGCATGAGATATCTCGCATATATGAGCTACTGGGGTCCAAGGTGGGGAAGGAATTGCTCCAACTGAGGCAAGTCTGGAAAGAAGAGGTGGGAGAACCCATGTCGGGTGGGATATGGGACAGAGCCCAAAGATATCATAAGAAAGTGTCCCGGAATGCGAGGCTCCAACAGATCCAACTTTATGTCAAACATAGAGCATATCTGACCCCCAGTAAGATGGCCAGTTTTGGTGGCCAGTTGACTCAGAGATGCCCCGGGTGAGGGGAGGAAGAAGCTGGGAAATTATATTGTGCCTCTTATTATAATGAATATATCTATATTGGCCTACGCCAAGCTGCTTACAAGCCACTTGCGAAGAAATCTGTGTTGCAAGGTCCCGACCTTAGAATCAATGTAAGCCGCCATTTTAGGTCAAACCGCCATTTTAGGTTCCCTCTGCAAAGTCACCCTGTGAGCTAAAATGGTGGACGGTGTCACTCCGAAAGTGTAACATGGCCGTCTTGACCTCTATGTATAAACTAATGTGTAACTTGCCTGCAGGCCACTTGTTAGGGTCATGAACTGAGACCTTGTCCTTTGTTGACCTGTGTGTAAAGGATTACTCGTGTCAATGAAGCTAATCCGCGAGCATACGTTACGAACAATGTATTCAAATACTGAACTGAGACATTTGTTTAAACTACATTGTATAGATGTTTGAGATGGTCTCTATAAGAAGTCCTAAAGTACACTGTAGCTATTGAGGCTTGTTGGTGAATATATTAAAAGTAAACCCTAAACGTATAGATGTGTGAACTCGGCACGAACCCTAGATCTGTAATGTATTAATGAATATTAACCCACAATGGGGTTGGACAACATGTTTTCAAAGCTATATAAGGTGCGACTATTCTAATGTACAGTCCCACTCACTGAGCACACCGAACCACGCTGGAGTTCGTTGTATTGTACTGAGGGCCAATAGCTATCTGTTACTTTTGTCCTTTGAAACTGTTCAGTATAAAATAAAGATTTTTGTATGTTCCTTTGTAACCCGTGTTCGGTGTATTTCCTTTTGGGGGTACTCAGCCTCGATATTTTCTCTTTGTTTTCACAGTTGGCGCCCGAATAGGGACCCTCAAAATTGATGCCGGATTGTCAAAGGTTGACACACGCTATTGGACCGGGATCGGACGGTGTGACAAAATAAGGGGCCCCTTCTGAAAGAGACGCGACACCTCAGCAGCGCTGCACGAACCGATCCCTGGATGATTAGCGTGTGGTCCGAGACGGCATCTTGATGAGGGTCCACTTATCGAGGCGGGCAGATTTGCCGAAATCACCAAACACGAGGTAAGATTAGTTAGGTAAGAATTTTAAAATCCGATCGGACCTCCTTAGGATTGATCAGGTGAGTCGTGACCCGATTCTTAAGTATCCTGATAATTTGATTTGGCATATTGTATCTGCAAATACAATTGTTGGCCAGGTAACACCAATATTTTGATATGCCTGGGAAATTGTCTACCTGCTTCAGGGCGTTATTCCGCAGTGATAGGCAATCTTTGGAATTTAGCCGTCCGGCACCACAGGAAGGGTGGCCAGCTTGTACTATGTACTGTAAGCATGGCATTGGAAGTATAGTGTTTAATGATATTTGGCACAGAAAAACCAGATATGCCTCCGAACTTCAGTGGCCAATCAATGGTAGTTTTGAAATCCCTCGTATTGAGTATTTAGAGTCAATTCTATTAAAGAAAAAGGCTAGACCTGCAGCATTTGATGTTTTGCAGAATTGGAAAAAAGTGTCACAACCTTATGTAAGACTTGAAGTTACCGTAGGGGTATTGTCCAAATGCTCCGCTTTCCCACCCGATGCACCACTCTCCTCACCTGAGTCTTCAGGGTCTGATGCTCCGACGCTGTGTCGGTGGGCAAGGTAATCCTTTTTACTCTTCGTTGTTAGAGCTCTGACACGGAACAAAGCTGTGGTGGAACTCTGAATTGGTTACCACCTCGGCTCCGGTCCCGTATGCAGGGCGGGTAAGGGGAAAAAGCCCGAAGGCGGAAAAAAACCCTGTGTCGCGGTAGAACTGCTGGCCGTGGATTGCGATGAGATATGTAGCCGTAGTTGTAGTAGAATTCAATTGCATCGGGAATCCTCGAGGTAAACAATGCGAAGATTAATCCGGAGAACAAATTACAAGGAGGGAAAGAACACTGGCAGAAAGCAGGTAAGCGCCGAGACGCAAAAACAGAGAGAACCCGGCGGAAGAGGGGGGCCGCCTGGGAGGCAGAGAGGAAGGAGAAAAAGAGGAGGAGATCCCTGAAAGGGGAGAAAAGGAGCGAGCGAGAGAAAAAGCACTGGAAGCGTCTCACCGTGAAAACAAAAGGAGACGGTTGCAACGCAAGGAACCATGGGTAGCAGGAAGTAAATAGGCGAAAGGAAAGAACAGAGGAAAACACTAGACCGTAAACAGAGAAACGTGAACAGCGTGGTGGCAGTGTTTAATGGCGGCGAAGCCGTAACAACGGCATCCAACGCCAACCGAGGGGGTTCATGACAGTATGCCCCCTCTTACTGCTGACCCCGCCCGGCTTACCAGGATGCATCTGATGAAATTTAGCTACTAGACGGGGCGCCTTGACAAAATGCACAGGTTCCCAGGAATCTTCAGACCTGGGATACCCCTTCCAGGAAATAAGATATTGTAAACGTCTCCGGTAGTAGCGGGAGTCTCAGATTTTAGAAACTTCATAAACCTCCTGGGAGTCTCTGGGTGAAATGTCCTGCAAGGATCTTGACCTAAAGTGTGGTTCAGTTCGTGACTCCTTGAGAAGAGAGGTATGAAACACTGGGTGCACCCGGCGAAGGTAGGAGGGTAGTTGAATCTTGTAGGCTAGAGGGTTGATTCTTTATAGGATGGGAAACGGGCCCAGGAATCGAGGAGACAACTTGGAGGAACGAATCCACCTTGGTAGGTATTTGGTCGAAAGCCATACCTTCGTCCCTTTAGCCCAATTGGGGGCAGCTTGGCGATGTTGATCAGCAAGAGTCTTGTAGGTTCTAAGGCTCCTCGCTAGACTGTCTCTGGCTGTCCGGTGAGCCTCAGAAATTTCCGATAAAGCGGCTGGTATGGGAAGCAATGGGCCAAATGGACTTGGGATGAAGTCCGCAGTTGCAGTAAAAAGGAGAGATACCCGTGGCGGTGTGTTTAGAGTTGTTGTAAGTGAATTCTGCCGTGGGGAGGAGTTGTACCCAATTATCCTGGAGTCTATTAATGTAGCACCCGAGATATTGCTCCAGAGTGGAATTGAGTCTTTCCGTCTGACCATTAGTCTGGGGATGGTACCCAGAGGAAAGAGCATGGTCAATACCTAAACGAGAACACAAAGCCTTCCAGAACTTAGAAATATATTGGCTACCACGGTCCGAAGTAATTTTATCGGGCAAGCCATGAAGACGAAAGATATCTCTGGCAAAAACTTCAGCCATGCGATTAGCCGTAGGTAAGCCCTCCAGTGGAGAGAAATGGGCCATCTTGGTAAATGAATCTACCGTTACCATAATGCAAGAACAGGACTCGGATAAGGGTAAATCAACAATGAAGTCGGTAGACAGGTTCCCCTATGGCCTTTGTGGTAAGTCGGGCTGAGTAAGGAGACCCAACGGTTTGCCTGTTGGATTCTTAGCCATAGCGCAAACCGGGCATGCCTTTATGTAGGACTGGACTTCTTGTTGAAGGTTGGGCCAGTAAAACGAGCGTTTAATGAGTTCAATGGTGTTTGCTTGGCCTCGATGTCCTGCAACTCGGCTGTCGTGGCACCAATAGAGAATCCTCTTGCGGAGATGTCCTGAAGGTATGTACAGTTGGTTCTTGTAGAACCAGAGACCATCTTTGGTGCGAAACAGAGATGCCAAGCGTTTATCTCTAATGCAGGGTTCAGAGTCCGAAGCCTCTTTGACCTCCTGTAGGAAAGTATGTAGAGGTGCCACTATGCGAGTAGATGGAAACATAAGTTCGGTTGAGAGGCGACCCGAGTCAGTAACCAACTCCTTGCGAGACAAGGCGTCGGCTAGGACATTCTGAGAGCCTGGTAAATAGGTAATGGTGAAATCGTATTGGGAAAAAAAGTAAGCCCATCGCGCTTGGCGAGAGTTGGCACATTCGAGGGACTGCAGGACCTTTAGATTCTTATGGTCCGTACGTATGACGAAGGGAATACTGGCACCCAATAGCAGATGGCGCCATTCCTCACAGGCCAATTTCATAGCTAGTAACTCCTTTTCAAGGACGGTATAGTGAAGTTGACTGATGGTCAGAGTGCGAGAGAGGTAGGCCACTGGGTGTTCTATACCTTCGAACTCCTGGAGCAAGGCAGCACCAATGGCGGCGGAAGAGGCATCAGTTTCCACGATAAACTGTTTAGTTTGATCAGCCTGGAGCAATATGGGTGCTGACCAAAACAAAGTCTTGAGATGTCTGAAGCTAGACTCTGCCGCCAAGGACCACACAAAGGTTCCAGAAGATTTCTTGAGAAGTGTTGTTATGGGTAACACCATCTCGGAGAACCAGGGTATAAATCTTCTGTAGAAGTTTGTTAAACCCAAGAATCTCTGAACCTCCTTGACAGAGGTGGGAGAAGACCACTCCAGAATGGCAGACACCTTGCGAGTCCATGGAGATACCCCGGTCAGACAAAATAAACCCCAAATAGGGAATGCTCGAGACCCCAAACTGGCATTTCTCAGGCTTGGCCAGTAAACTGTTCTCCTTAAGTCGAGTAAGTACTGTCCGTACATGCTGTTCGTGTTCTTCCTTGTTGATGGAAAATACAAGAATATCATCTAGATAGATGATCACTGAAACAAATAAGAGATCCGAAAACATGCGGTCCATAAATCTTTGGAAAACTGCGGGAGCGTTAACTAGCCCAAAGGGCATGACTCTATATTCAAACAATCCGAAGGGTGTTCGAAAAGCAGTCTTCCATTCATCAACCTTAGCAATGCGTAATAGATGGTACGCATTGCGAAGATCCAATTTAGTGAAAATGTGAGCACCTTGAACCGCCTCAAGAATGTCTGTGATGAGTGGCATGGGATAGCAGTCTCTGACTGTGACCTTATTGAGACCTCTATAATCTATGCAAGGTCGTAATTCTTTGGAATTCCTCTTGGAGATGAAGAATAAGGGAGCCCCGGCAGGAGATTTTGACGGTTGGATGAGACCATTGTGCAGATTCACGTCCAGGTAAGTTCGTAAGACCTCCTTCTCGGATCTGGACAAGGAAAACATACGACCGAACGGAACCAAGGCGTTAGGCTCAAGATCGATGGAACAGTCCTCAGGACGATGGGGTGGCAAAGGTGCTAGCTTGACTTCTGTGAAAACCTCTCTGAAAGTCTCACCAAGATGTGCCATATTATGGACAGTTGAGGATTCTTGACAAGAAGCTGGGGTGACCTGTAGTTGTAAATAAGATTGTTGAGGAATACAATGCTTCTTGCAACACTCAGACTCGAAACGTAGCAAATTAGATACCCATTCTATTTGTGGGTTATGTCTCCTGAGCGAAGTGATCCCCAAAATAACAGGAAAATGGGCAGCTCTAATGATGTCGAATTTTAGACTCTCCACAGGCTGGGAAATCCGGACTTCTAGCTCCTCGGTAGTCTGCGTTATTGGTCCTGAAGACAAGGGAGTACCATCTACACCCTCCACCTTCTGATCTTCGAGTCTTGCAAGCCTTTTGAGGCCCACCTTGTCAACCCATAAGGTATCAACAAAGTTACCGGCTGCTCCGCAGTCTAAGAGTGCCAAAGTCTCTACGAGCTGGTCTTGGATCATCACGCTGATATTGATAACCATGAGTCTGGAATCTTCTGGTGTCTTCTTTGTGGATACCGCCAAAGAAACGTAGGGACTGGAAGATTTAGATAACCACCGGTTTTCTGTCCCTTTTAAAACCGGGGTGATTCGTTTCCCGAACGCTGTTGAGGTAGTTCGGAACAGTCTTTGAGCAGATGTTTGTCAGACCCACAGTAGGCGCAAAGACCTCTTTCTCTCCGTCTCCTTCTTTCTTCCGCGGTGAGTGGTGCTCGGGTGGTTCCGATCTGCATAGGTTCTTCACTCTGTTTAGAAAATGGAGGAAGAGTGTTGGATGATGTACCGATGGTAGAGGGATTTTCTCTGTAACGTTTTTTTTCATTACGCCTCTCCTGGAGTCGATGTTCAATCTGTAGGACCGAGGATAAAAGATCCGAAAAAGAGGCAGGCCGGGGAGACCGGGCTAATTCGTCCTTTATCTCTTCTTTAAGACCTCTACGAAAAATGGCAAATTGTGCCTGTTCAGGCCAGCCAGCCCCTGCAGCCAGGGTCTTAAACTTAGTGATGTAAGTGAGGAGGTCTGAGGATCCCTGTTTCACATCCAGGAGATCCTCACAAGCAGTGTAGGTGAGCTCATGTCTTTCAAAGGATTCTCTGAGAAGAGCCTTAAAATTCCCGTAATTCTGTAAAACGGGATCCTCTTCTGTCACAAGAGGAGTAGCCCACGCAAGGGCATTGCCCACCATATTCGAAATGAGGAAGCCAACCTTAGCCTGATCAGAAGAAAACATGCGAGGGCGGAAAGTGAAGTAAATAGTGGCAGCTTCCAAAAACTCTTTAAGCTTCTTGGGAGAACCGTCGAACTTCCCCGAAGGTAGGGCCATCAGTGCCAATTCTGGGGGAGGGGGAGGTTCTCTACCTGAAACCAATTGTTTTAATACAACATTTTCTGCCTTAACAGTCTGAAGCTCTTGAGAAAGAGTCTGCACAGCTTTCCATAGCTCTTGTGTCTGATCCTGCAGCTGTTCTGGAGTAGCCATTGGTATCTTCGGGCGTTGCAAACTGTCACAACCTTGTGTAAGACTTGAAGTTACCGTAGGGGTATTGTCCAAATGCTCCGCTTTCCCACCCGATGCACCACTCTCCTCACCTGAGTCTTCAGGGTCTGACGCTCCGACGCCGTGTCGGTGGGCAAGGCAATCCTTTTTACTCTTCGTTGTTAGAGCTCTGACACGGAACGAAGCCGTGGTGGAACTCTGAATTGGTTACCACCTCGGCTCCGGTCCCGTATGCAGGCGGGTAAGGGGAAAAAGCCCAAAGGCGGAAAAAACCCCTGTGTCGCGGTAGAACTGCTGGCCATGGATTGTGATGAGATATGTAGCCGTAGTTGTGATAGAATTCAATTGCATCGGGAATCCTCGAGGTAAACAATGTGAAGATTAATCCGGAGAACAAATGACAAGGAGGGAAAGAACACTGGCAGAAAGCAGGTAAGCGCCCAGACGCAAAAACAGAGAGAACCCGGCGGAAGAGGGGGGCCGCCAGGGAGGCAGAGAGGAAGGAGAAAAAGAGGAGGAGATCCCCGAAAGGGGAGAAAAGGAGCAAGCGAGAGAAAAAGCACTGGAAGCGTCTCACCGTGAAAACGAAAGGAGACGGTTGCATCGCAAGGAACCATGGGTAGCAGGAAGTAAATAGGCGAGAGGAAAGAACAGAGGAAAACACTAGACCGTAAACAGAGAAACGTGAATAACGTGGTGGCAGTGTTTAATGGCGGCGAAGCCGAAACAACGGCATCCAACGCCAACCGAGGGGGTTCATGACAAAAAGAAGCGTTACAGCAACTTAAGAGTAGAGAAAAACGTGTGCGCCGTCATAAAATGAACGCCGAAAAAGCGTTGCTGTATGACCAAGATAAACAGTCTGAGTCAGCTAGAAATATGGATAGGGCTTTCTCACTTGGCATTCAGAAAATCTATCCTTCTAAAGACTTCCATGTTTCTGATGAACTTATTGATAAATTGTTAAATGAACGAAGGCCTGGTGCCTCTGCGCCACCTCCGTATGTTCCTCTTCCTGCCGCTTTGCCTCTTCCTGCTGTTATTCCTGCTCTTCCTGCTGTTGTTCCTGTTGTTCCTGCTCCTCCTAATGTTCCCCTTCCTCCAGTTGTTGTTCCTCCACCTGTTCCTCCACCTCTTCCTATTGCACCAGTAACAGTACCTCCATTGAATGTGCCTGCTCCCCCTCTTCCAAGTGGTCTTGTACCGCTTTCGATCAGGGTACGGGGTCAAGGGTTGTCACTCGTAATACTGTACCTCCAGAGAAGAAACGAGATTTGATTGCATGGGCTAAGCATTGTATAGAGAGGGATGATCGAGCTAATATTTTTGCCACACTTTCTAATATGGATAATGTTCCTGAGAAAAAAATTTTTATTGAAGGTTTAGGGATTCATTTATGTGTAATGTTGGGCAAATTAAATAATGCAGATTTCCCACAAGGGTTGAGGGACCTGAACACTTTAGCGTTTTCAAGAGACACTGTGGAGAAAGTACATGAGCATGTTGAGAGGATATTTGAGTATAGAAAGGAGTTGGAAAGGTTATAGAATGAGGATGACGACGAGGGTAGTATGTGTGTACAGAAACGGTTCATTCCTTGTCGTAAATCGATATCTGAGGAAGTACGAATTTGTACAAAACACGCGATTAGATGGATTTCAGACATGTCGATAACTCCAGTTGAGGTATATGACACATATAGTCAGTATACACCAGAAATGCAGAGGAAAGTGATACAAATAATGATAGAGTACCTGCAGGATGAATGTGTAAAGAGAAAGATTAGTTGTCCCACAGAGTTATTGAGTATTTATAAGAGAGCTTTTTCACTTGACACTTCTTCGACTGCTTTAGTGCTCGACTTGGCTCTGTTGCTTAGTAAGCGTTCGGAGTTGCCTACTTCTCAGTTGTCTATGAGAGAAGTTCCTCCGACATTTGTCCCGAAGGTTGAGCTTGCGGCCGATCCTGCAACAAATGCGGTTGCTGTGACCGTTCTCGAGACAGGAAGTGAATACCATTAGACAATCTATTCCTGACATTAGGAAAAATCCGACAGGATTCTATAAAGAAATAGAGTCTGTCTTACAGTCCTCAGTATTTACCTTGAGTGATATTGATCTGTTATTTCCTGTACTCCTGCCCGTAGATTTGTGGAAACAGTTTAGGACTATAGATGACGTACCAGGGTTGGGAGATACATGGGCTAACATAATTAGACTTGATTGAGAAAGGCCAGCTGGTGAGAGACCGCCTCAGGTGATACTAACCTTGCCTGGTAGAATCATTGCAAAATTGAAAACCATCATTCCCGAAAAAATAATTATTTGGGACAAGCTTACGGCCTGTGTCCAAGGGAAGTCTGAGGGTGCTACTGAGTTCTTTAATCGGTTCAAACAGGTATTACCGGATTTCAGTGGACAAGACTTAGGCACAGAGACTGGGAAAAGATTATTTGTGGACAAATTTGTGCGTGGATTGCTGCCTGACATCCAGTCACAAATTATGTCTTATGAGAGCGCTTGGCAGGCGAAGTCCCAATCAGAAGTACTGCACATGGCTCAGTACTACGAGAATCATGTCAATAATGAAAAGGAAAGAGTAGAGAAGAGAAAATGTGATTTAAAGACCAAAGTATTATTACAGCATATTGTTAGAGGCCCCAGAGAGGGTAGTTCGCAGATTAGAGGTCAGTTTGTTCCACAAAGGAATGTGCCCTTGGGTCCTGTGAACATTATCCAGTTTGCCTATTGTCGGCAAGAAGGTCATTGGCGTGCACAATGCCCCGTCCTTCGACAAAGGTCGAATAACACATTTGGAAATATGGGTAGACGATCCAGAGGTCGCCCGGGTGTAGGGGGCCCTGGTAGAGGTCAGTTTACACAAGATCCACAGCAACCTTTTTCACAAGATAGTCAGGTACCAAGTGTGGATACTAGAAACATATTTGATCATCCTTCTGCTGCTTACCTCTCTGAAGAGCTTCCCTTTGACGATATTCTGTTTCGTTAGGATTGCCCGAAGCAGGGTTTGGAACCTACGCCTATTCCCGTCAATCAGAAAGGTCCCTACGTTGAAATGGCAGTGGGAAATAGGAAACATCTATTCTTGGTAGATACTGGGGCACAGAAGTGTTCCATTGATCATTCTCGGGTTCCAAACATTCCATTGTCATGGCAAACCAATGTTTCTGTAGGGTTTTCTGGCACACCAGTTGTTTGTCCAGTTTCTTCGACAGTATCTATTTCTTTGGGTCCCTTTACGGACCACTGTGCATTCCTTTTGACTTCGAATTGTGGAGAGAATTTGCTGGGGTTGAATCTGTTGAAGGAATTAAATGCAGTAATTCATTGTTCTTCTGATGGAGTGCGTTTGACGATTTCACCACAGCAACTTTCTGTCTCTCAATTCTTAACCAGACCTTTGCCACCAGGACTCAGAGATGTACCAGAGAGTTTGTGGGCAATTGACGATAATGATTTTGGCGTTTTACAGATCGAGCCTGTTAAAATAGTCTTGAAACATGGAATAAAGCTGCCACGTATTCCACAATATAAGATTTCAGTTGAGGGCGAGCAAGCTTTGAAATGCATCGTTTCCGATTTTGTGCACCGCGGGGTGATTGAGGAAATGGCAGGTAGCTTGTGCAATAGTCCAATTTTACCCGTGTACAAAAAAGGCGATAATGCAATTCCATTTCGTTTCATAATTGATCTGCGTGCCATCAACAAGGTCGTCGCTCCTGTAGTGATAAACAGTACCTGCACCCCCCTGGGATCCAGCCCTTTGTGCAAAGTAAATCACTCCTAATTACCTTCCCACACAAATAAGGTTTAAGACGCACGATGAACTCAGTCTGGAAAAAAGCCAATCACACAGAATATATGATGCTTGCATTTATTATCTACAGTGTCTAATGAGAACTAAGCAGCAATTTACAATAATGTGGAAATAGAAAGTGCAAGCTGTATAATGCCAATTGTCAATCACAGATGAATATGCAATTATTTTGTCTTACGCTCCTAATAAAATGTAGATGAAGGTACGATCAGATCACACCCGGGACCCTCGCTGCTACAGGTGCCCGGCACTCCTCGGGAGAGGAGGGGAGGACTGGCCAAGCCCCCACAGTCCTACACCAGAGTGGGGATGTGATGCTAGGAGTCTCGGCCCAGATAGTGCACAGCTGGTCGTCCAGGCACTGTTCCTCTTGGTACGCGCGTCTCACCAACAGCCCAGAATGAGTCCCTACCTCCCTGGTCCAAGTATAGTTCTCTTATTAGGGGCTGCACGTCAATCATCATGATGTATCAGCTCTTCGAGAAGCTTCTAGGCTCACCCTTCCGGGCAGTAAACATGTTTTCGCTTGGAAAGTTACAAGACTGGAAACAGCCAGTCTTGGCTCCCAGACTTCGTGCACTGTGTTTTGAGAAGATCTGACATTCTTGCCTTATCAGTGCACCTGACTCGCAGAGCGAAGACGAGCAAAGCTGTGCAAAGCTGTGCCTGGCTCCCAAGGGCTGCGTAGAGCCTCTTGCAAATGCTAGATGTTTTACGTCTTCAGGAAAGGCCTTCGCAATTAACCCCTTGCAAGCATGCAGGCTCACCCAGTTCGAGAGGCCTGGTTGATGTCAGCATTTTCCTCCACGCTTCGAATAGGCTCTAATACACACAAGATAGCTCAGTGGGTTAGTGCAAGTGCAGGTTACTGCAAGCGCCTAGCAGCTTATCACGACAGCTCCGCAATTTCCTATTTGTCGCTCCGCAATTTCCTATTGTGCCTGATGTGACGACAATATTAACTATGATTCCGGCTTCAGCTACTTACTTTAGTTTTGTGGATCTGAAGAATGCTTTCTTTAGTATTCCTATACACAAGGACAGTAGATACTTGTTCGTGTTCACCTTAGGGGGACGCTCGTTCACCTTTAACCTTGCACCGCAAGGTTACACGGAAAGTCCTAGCATTTATAGTAGGGCTTTGAAAGAACAGCTTGATACCCTTGAATTGCCCTCTTCTTGTACACTGCTTCAGTATGTTGATGACTTGCTTTTAGCTGCTGGCTCTGAGCGCTTGTAAGGAGGGCACTGTGTTATTGCTTATTCACCTGGCTAAACATGGTCACAAAGCTTTGCTTAAAAAGTTTCAATATTGTTGTTAGGAGGTCGCCTATTTAGGCTTTCTCCTGTCAAAGGAGGGAAGAAGATTGACACCTGAACGAATAAAACACATTTCTGGCATGTCTGTCCCAAAAATGCAGAAGGAAGTTAGAGCCTTGATAGGTATGGCTTCTTACTGTAGGTTGTGGATCCCAAACTTCTCACTAGTGATTAAGCCGATGTTGGCTTTGACGAAGAAGGGCATTTCTCCGCAATTGCCGTGGAACGCGAAACACCAGCAATCGTTTGATCTGCTCAAGACTGCATTATGCTCGGCACCAGTTTTGGGCACACCAAATTATGAAAACGCCTTTGTGTTGTTTGTGCATGAATTTGATGGATGTGCTTTGGCTGTATTAATGCAGGAACATGGAGGGAAGAATAGGCCATGCGGTTACTTTTCTTCCACCCTTGATCCTGTAGCATGCGCTTTGCCAAGATGTTTGCGAGCTGTTGCTGCTGCTGCTGCGTCTGTAAAACAGAGTGAGGGAATGCTCCTAGACCATGATCTAACCCTGATGGTGCCTCACTCTGTAGATGTTCTACTGAACAGAACCCAAATGCAACACCTCACTTCCTCACGGTTGAGGAGATATGAATTGATCTTGTTTGCTCCTCACGTACAAATTAAGAGGTGTTGTGTTCTTAATCCGGCTGAACTCTTACCTTTTCCACAAGGTACTGCTTGCAGTGATGAAGAGTCACATGACTGTATCCTACCGAGCAAGAGACAAAGGGTAGAATTGATCTGAAAGACACTCCTTTGAACAATCCACAAGGGGAGCTGTTTTGTGACCGCTCCTGCTTCAAACTTCTGGATGGTACATCCACAGCTGCTTATGCAATCACTACATTGAGCACGGTCATGGAAACCAAGAGAATCACGCATAAATCCGCGCAGGCCTCAGAGATTATAGCAGTGACCCGAGCTTGTGAACTTTCCGAAGGGCTTACAGTAAACATATATACTAATAGTCAATATGCCTTTGGGGTGGTTCACAACTTTGGGAGACTTTGGTCAGAGAGAGGGTTCTTAACTTCACATGGTACCAAGATCCAGCATGGCTCCCTAATAGTACAACTGCTCTCAGCGCTTGCGCTCCCTACTCAGTTAGCTGTCGTGAAGTGCGCAGCACATCGGAAGGTTATAGATGATATAGGAAAAGGGAATGATTTCGCTGAACAGATAGCTAAACAGACCATCACCAATCTCTTTACGGAGATGTATGTTTCAAGGGAGACTGTAAATGCCTATGCAATGGATGAGGGTGTCGGATCCGTAAGGGATATCCAAGCCGATGCCACACTAGAAGAATCCAAGAGGTGGACAGAAGGCTTGGGGAAACTTGATGACGATGGGTGTTGGGTGGATGTGGTTGAAGGAAAATGGCTACTTCCTGACGCATACGTGATGATGATGGTCATTATGGCCCATGGCCCTACACATATGTGTGCCCAGACGGTTACGAAAATGCTAGAAAAAGTTTGGGCGAATGACAAAATTTTGAAAATAGCTCAACGCTATGTCCAAGACTGTATGATCTGCTTACAGCACACTGTGGGAAAGGGAACATCAACTCCAAGGGGAAGTTTCGGGCCACCTTCTGTCCCCTTTATGGTCATCCACTTTGATTTTATTTAAATGGAACGTTGTAATAATTTAAAATACGTTTTAGTTGTCATCTGTGCTTTTAGCAAATGGGTCGAGGCTTTCCCTGACAGCCATCACTACTGCAAAAACCATGTTAAAAGAATATTTTCCTAGGTTCGGGCTACCAAGAGTCATCTACCAACCATCTCTGGTTCCGGAAGCACCTCAAGACCTTCCTCTTTTGCTTCTTCTTTCGCCTCCCCTCCCCTGCAGATCTGCTCTCTCTTGGCACTGTGCACCTGGCCACCCTCTGTCACCTGGGCCCAGGTACCTGCTCACCCTGCCACCCTCCTGCACTGCCTCCCGGCCACCCCTTGCACTGGGGACTGTATCTGTACCCATAAAGCCCCCCCATTTTTCTTTTCTTCTTTTTCTGCACTTATCAGACTACCCAGTCTGCTGCCTTAAACACAGCACTTGCCACTTGCCGGCTGCACTACCACTGTTTATTGCCTCAATGTTCTATTTATTATTTATTCTGTTCTCCTCTGCTGCGCACCTTCCACTCTCCCCCTTCCATGCACCTTTTCCCTTTTTCCCTTTCCCATGCACTTGCGCGTTCTCAATGTCACTGGGCCTAGTAAGATCGTTGCTGTGTTATGTTCTCCCGTGTTCCCCTCCCTTGCCTAGTCGCGCTCTAAAACACTTGTGTACGAGCACGATACAAATAAAATATCATATCATATCATATCTGGTCGGATAATGGTCCACATTTTGTCGCTGCTGTAATTCTGCAGATATGTGCAGCATTACAAATCGACAAACGGTTCCATTTGGCCAGACACGCTGAGAGCGCCGGACTAGTAGAATGAACAATGGTATCATCAAGAACAAGCTCGCTACGATGTGTGCCGGTACCAAAGTAAAATGGCCGGACGCCTTACCAATCGTGTTACTAGCCATGCGTACAACCCCTCAAACTAAGACTGGGCTCTCTCCATTTGAGGTGGTAATGGGGAGACCTGCCAATATCTGGAACCTTCCGAAATGTCAATCTTTAAAAAATGTTGAAAATGTACTTCTTTCAGACTACTGTAGCCAGTTGACTAAAAATCTGTATTTGATTTATCACCAGGTCCGAGAGGCTTTGCCTGTGCGATACGAGGGCCCGGGCCACAGCATTCGGCCCGGAGATTGGGTGCTCACCAAGGCATTTGAGCGTTCTTCTTGCCTTGCACTTCGTTGGTGGGGCCCATTCCAGGTCCTGCTGGTCACACAGACGGCGGTGCGAGTCGCAGGTAGGAAGCATTGGATCCACGCGACGCATCTCAAGAAACTTCCTCACCCAGTGCCACATGATACAGAAGAAACAGAACCCCTCGCTAACACTGCAACCAACGATCCCGAAGCAGTAAATAGCATTGAGAGTGCATCGCAGAATCTCTCTGAGGCCGTGAGGCTTGGGGAACCTGCCATTTCGTCTCCACACTCTCCAAAAGTTTCGCTTCCGGAAACTGTCATTCCGGATCTTGAACCTTCACTTGCTCTTGATACGCTGCTTCCAACGGGAAGTGACAACACATTGTTCTCGGATCAATCAGTACCGGGAACAGCAAGGTACAATTTACGTCCAAGGAAATAGACTTACGGCACGGTTCGGCTGTGCATTCGAAGAAGAAAGGAAATTCATCAAGGGCTTGCTTTTTGCCCAAGTAATTGTTTGAGAAAGGGGGATTCTGTTGGCTAGGGTTGTGGAAGGACTAAGAAGTTGCGTGGCCGGGAGGTCGCCAGCTAATAATACTGGGGTTTCTCAGTTGAAGACTGCAATGCCTGCAACCGCTACCGCTCGTACTGGACTGATAAATGATCGTGTGACCGGCCGGGAAAATGGACAAATCTCTTAGGCCCCGAAAACATATTGCTGTCTTTTTATAATGTCGATTGCTTTTATAATAGTAACTGTGCTAAGTCTCTGGTACCTGGAAGAAGTGCATCCCTTCGAAACCTTGTTACCAACTGAAAATATACCCACTGGCCCTCCTCCTTTTGTGTATTTGCATTCTATGTCTCCTAGAGACTCCCAGCATAGACAAAGATATCATAACAATACATTGTTACTTATCATGAATGCTACACATGCCATTTTTAATAGGTCCAACTGTTGGGTCTGCTCGCATTTACTGCAACATGGGCATAAGGGGTTAGGTTGGTATATTCATCCTTTACCTTTGACAACTGCTTGTTATGCTTCTCTTAGAGCACTGTTCTTTGGCCGATGGAGCGATAGCATCTCGGGGGAACTTCGATGGCACTAATTTGAATAGTTTTGAGAAACGTGTTCTGACTCCCCTCGGATGCTCGATTTTCGCAAATAGGAGCAAGCTTAACGTTGCATCTATTAGGCCCTCTGATAGACTGTCTCGTCCCTTTCAATCTTTGATTTCCTTCAAGATGTCTCCGATAGGCAATAAGGATGCCATGCCTCCTTCGTACACTGTTAACCATAGACCCGATTCAGTTTCTTTCTGCATACAGAGGAATGGTACTCAGTCAATGGGCGATTTTAAAGGTTGTGCCAACGTTGCGAATTTGACTGGGGAAGACAGACCTCTGTATGTAGGCGAACCAGTCTACTTTGTTTGCGGTAATGTAGCATTTCCATGGTTACCCAGGGATTGGCAGGGAACTTGTTATTTAGGGATCCTTTTACCTGGGGTGTTCATAGCTAGTACTATAGAGGTTTCGAAGGCTCGTCCACGGCGGGACGAGAATGGTGACACTCCAGCACAGGTCTTGGGAGATGTAGCAAAATCATTCGTGCCATTTTGGGGGCAGATAGCAAATTCCGAAGACATTCAGAAGACTAGCTAGAGTACTGGCGCGAACCATCAACCGGACCATGGACATACTCTATAATATGACATTAGAACAGAAGGCAATAAGATTAGTAGCACTTCAGAACCGGATGGCATTAGATGTCATTCTGGCTGAACATGGTGGAGTGTGTAAATTGGTGGGGTCCGCTTGCTGTGTTTTAATGCCAGATTCCTCCCCAACTATCTTCAAGGCAATGCAGAATCTGCACGTCCTTAGTTCAGAAGTGCATGTTCCCGAGAGAAACTGGGATCTTAGCGCTTGGTTCTGGGACTTCTTGCAATCTTGGGGTTGGAAGGTGTTGTCGGTTTTACTGATCATTTTGGGAATTATATTGTTACTTTGCTGTTGTATCCAGTGTTTACCTAGTATATGTTCGATGCTAGGGGGATGTTGCGCACAGGCGATAGGTACAATAGGACATAAGGTACATGCCCCAGATAAAAACTCCAAAGAATATGTGTTAAAGGAAATCTTAGCAACTGATCTAATGGCAATAGATATTTCTGACAGTGATTCAGGGTGTATGGATGTTGAGATGTGGAGTTGTTCGTAAAAGTGACCAGAAGTAGTTTTAGCACTTGGCATAGGCCAAAAGGAGGGTTTGTCAAACGGGAAATTATATTGTGCCTCCTATTATAATGAATATATGTATATTGGCCTACGCCAAGCTGCTTGTAAGCCACTTGCGAAGAAATCCATGTTGCAAGGTCCCGACCTTAGAATCAATGTAAGCAGCCATTTTATGTCAAACCGCCTTTTTAGGTTCCCTCTGCAAAGTCACCCTGTGAGCTAAAATGGTGGACGGCCATCTTGACCTCTATGTATAAACTAATGTGTAACTTGCCTGCAGGCCTTGTCCTTGACCTTGTCCTTCGTTGACCTGTGTGTAAAGGATTACTCGTGTCAATGAAGCTAATCCACAAGCATACGTTACGAACAATGTATTCAAATACTGAACTGAGACATTTGTTTAAACTACATTGTATAGATGTTTGAGAAGGTCTCTATAAGAAATCCTAAAGTACACTGTAGCTATTGAGGCTTGTTGGTGAATATATTAAAAGTAAACCCTAAACGTATAGATGTGTGAACTCGGCACGAACCCTAGATCTGTAATGTATTAATGAATATTAACCCACAATGGGGTTGGACAACATGTTTTCAAAGCTATATAAGGTGCGACTATTCTAATGTACAGTCCCACTCACTGAGCACACCGAACCACGCTGGAGTTCGCTGTGCTGTACTGAGGGCCGATAGCTATCTGTTACTTTTGTCCTTATAAACTGTTCAGTATAAAATAAAGATCTTTGTATGTTCCTTTGTAACCCGTGTTAGGTATATTTCCTTTTGGGGGTACTCAGCCTCGATATTTTCTCTTTGTTTTCACACCGGAGGTGGGAAGGTTTTGGACAGAAATGAAGATACGCTTGGCAGGAAAAGGCATTATGCTGGAGGTGGAGTCGGCTTGGGCATGCATGCTTGGGGGCTTTCCTAGACCACGAAATCTGAGGCACATTAGTAAGATGAAAGACCTGGCCTACATCCTGGCCAAACGGAGGATTGCAATGTGCTGGAAGGCAACCCATAGGCCTAGGATAGAGTTGTGGTGGGCTGACCTCATGAAGTGGGCAAGGGCAGAAACGCTGCTTGGTTCGAAGCGGTCAGCAGAGGAGGGGAGGAGAAGATGGGACCCCTAATGGAATGGAGGCAACTGGTGGCCACAATGACGTGCCCCTCCCAGACTGATTACAGTGATGATGACACAGAAAAGATAATGACAATAGACCAGCCTGAAGAAGAACAGGCTGCTGACACGGATACAGGGGCTCCAGTTAATGGGACGGGAGGGAGCAGGACTGAAGAGTGTATTCTGTAATGTTATGTTGTTAAACTTTAATAATTATTTAAGTAATGTTTGGTGTGTTGTTATAAAATAATAAAATAATAAAAATAAATCCAAAAAAAAAAAAAGACCCCTCAATTGACAGCATTGATTAAAGCGCCACAAAGCCATGTTGCTGACTTTGATAGAGACACCATGATTTAACAGTGTTAGATATGTAGCAGATATGCCATCCACACATCGGGACACTAACACACACTTGAATACATGAAGAACACGAGCGTACAGTTCTATAGTTAGAGAACAGACCCATATACATAATGTCATTGCTTTATTATTTTGCCAGTACCTAAATGCAGCAAAGCAGAAACCGCAAGAACCAAGAGATCCTGAGTGAAGCTTGTAGATGCTTATATATGAAATACCTATATGTAACTTCAGGAGCGCCTATGGGACCTGACAGAGCCAAGTGTGACTGACCTATGGAGAATATAGCATAGCACAAACACTTTAGGAACCGTGTTATGGTTTAGGAAAATGACAGCAGGCCACAAGCCTCTCAGCAAGACCTGAGTTTGAGTTGAATTCAGTCTGGACAAGAGCAAACGTGTGAGACAGGACCCGCTGCCAAGGTAAGCATATACTGTTGACATTCCATTCCCTGAACGACAGTAACACCAGCTGCAATAACTGCTAATAATTCTTCATAATTCAGAGCTGAACAGTTCCAAAACATGGTCTCCGAACACGTGACCCGGCCGACTCAGACAATGGACAGCAACCAGCGTTGGGAAAGGGAACTGATCTCATGCCGCCAGACAGAAGCTTGCAACAAAGATGTTACAATGTGAGACAAGTGTAGCACGGAGTGGAAGACCACTCGCATAAACATAGGTGGTACACACAAGTTACAATGCAGACACATAGTCATTCTTATTACCTTGGGAAAGTACACTAAGAGCTGAGAACCTTTGCGTATCCCAGGCCTGGGGATGTCAGCTCTATCCAATCACAGTTCAGGCTCCTGGGGGTGGGTAGCAGCAGGCAAGAACCAATGGCAAGACTCTCACACTGCAACTTTGTTATAGATAGTGATTTGGGCATGGGCCAGGTCAGCCACCTGACATGGGAGGAGCAGTAGAATAACATGTTTAGGGTATTATATAGGTTATTAGGCTCCTGATGGCGAATCCCAGATGGTGATAGGTTTTCTGGAGTAGGGCCCAGGTTGTGACATCACTATGATGTAATCTGGATACAAAACTGGCCTGCGAACCAGGAGATGTTGAGACATCCACATATTTCTTCTGTCCTTGTACTGATGCCTGGTGGTTTTGATTGTAATAAACCACAGTTTGAACCTGCCATTTGACTGAGTCCGACGTTCATTCTGGGGTAGGTGCTGGGCCTTCCAAGAGTCTGCCAACTCCTTGTGGCCTTCTGGCATACCTGGGAGTTTATCCCAACACAGGAGTTTACATGGGCTAGAGATTTAGGGTTATGCATGCTCAGTGGTGCTACTTTGTCAATGGTGGCTTGGAGAGCCTGAATATGAATCTCTACCATAGTGGAGGGGTCATTGGCAGAATTATCTGCATATTCAGTAAGGGGTTGAATCAAAGGTAGTAGTTTTTCTGCTGTGATGTTGCACGTATTTCTGGATAGGGCGGCTGGTGCATGAGGAGGGGTAGTAGCTACAGTGGAGTTCTTCGGGATGGTGAAGGAGATGATGTGATGGTCAGACTAAGGACATGGCATGTTAGAAAGGATGCTGGTATTGCAGTTAAAGTCTGCCAGTCAGTCGAGAGTGCGTCCTTTGACATCTGTCAGGTAATGATACAGGGGGTGAAACCTAATGCTCCGATAGTGTTGGCGGGGGCATTGCCATCAGTTGGGTAGTTGAGTCCCAGATTAAGATCTCCCAAGAGTGTGATTTTGGAACATTACTTGGTTACAGATACGTATGACACAAACTCGAAATCACGAAATAACATTTTCCAAATCATCCAGGCCTGGATGGCCCAGTATGGTTAAATGGTGAAAAAACAGAGTTACTCCTCATGGGCTCACAAAACCATCTAAACAAACTCTACTACTCCTTCAAATCCTTCACTATTGATGGGATCACTATCAATGTCTCCAAGGAAATAAATACCCTGGCATTTATCTTGATTCAGCACTCACCTTAACCAGAGAAGACAATGCCACGGTATCAGCGGCAGCTTACATCTCAAAACTCATCAATGCCTGTAGACCCTTCCTGTCAACAGACCCTTCCTGTCAACAGACAGCTGAATTATGCTTGCCAGGTCTCTCATTTTATCCAGGATAGACTATTGCAACACCCTCTATGCAGGCTCTAAAAACTGTGACATCAAAAAACTTCAGGTGATTCAAAACAATGCTCTAAGAGCAGCCCTTAACATCCCAAAAAATAAATACATTACCACAGCGAGACGGAATATCCACTGGTTGCAAGTCCACAAACGAATTCTGATCAAAACCCTCTTCTTGACACACACATGTATGTCCAATTCGGCCCCTAAGTACTTATCCAACAAATTCACCAAAAACCAATCCAATTGAACACCTCCCTCAGCCCATTCGCACCTACTCACCATACTCAGATTCAAACGACAGAAAGCAGGGGGTTGCAGCTTCCCAGTGGTAGCTGTCATACATGAGAATGTTCTTCCATTACCATTAAGATCTGAATCTTCCTTTTGGTCCTTCCGTAAAAGCTTGAAAAATCTGGCTATTCACACAAGAGCGGTTAAAGTAGCTCTCTCTCGCAATCCATCTGAAATATCTACTATGCCCAGTACTGTTAACCGTATGCATTACTCTGAATTCTCACCAGAACTGTTAACCGTATACATTACTTAGAATCGTTACGCATATATGTATGTACTTTATGCTGTACTGTCTTTATAAAAAAAAAACTAGCGCCCAGATGCCTCAGGGTTAGGTGTGCTTTACAAATGACAAAATAAATAAATAAAGTCTCCCCCTCTACTCACCCCCGCCACAGACAAACTAACACAGCCACACAAACACACCCACAGTCACACAAACACTCACATTTACCCGCTCCCCACCCCCACACTTCCCCACCATAAGCATTACTCACCTACACAGACACAGACTCACACACAGACACACAAAAACACACACCAACACGCTTACCTGGGACTCAGCGACTTCCCTCTTCCCAGCCCTGCCACACCTGTCAATCCCTACACCCATTTTTGTGCATCACGAGGCGTGATAGTTTGATTTAGAAAGACCGCTCAGAGAGTTCTATGTGCGGTCTTTCTAAATCAGTCATTTCTAAAATCGTTTTTTTTTTGTTGATCACTTTATTTATTATTTCAAAACAAATCATACAAAAGAAAGATAAACTCAATGTATCCATTAGATCAGGGATTTGCACTCAATTTGTAAAATACATATATTTGCTAAGCAATAAAACTTAACAGTTTTAAAGCTTCATAAAATTCAGACCTTAATAAACAACTTGAAACCTCTATTGCACCGTCAAATTTTAAATATCCAACTGCTATAGACAATACAACATCAACAAACACAACACACAGCACCATATAAAAATCACAATAATCCCCCAACTATTTCATACAGAAAACAACGCATGTGGTTAATTAGCATCAGCTGTATAATTAATTAAAAGAACCCCAAATTCAAAGATAATGCTCCTCTCGTTTCTGTTTCATTAGCATTACTTTCTCATAGTTATCCAAGGTGCGGACTTCTAACAGACAATCATCTACATTCGGCTTTTTCCTTGATTTCCAGACTTTTAATATTTGTTTAGTCGCCATTACCAATAACCTACTGATCCAATCTTTTCTCACCTTGGCCTTGTCCCCTCTCTCTCTGTTTGATAACAAAATTGTTGAGTAAGATGTACGTGGGAGTGAGTCCCCTAGTATAATGACTAATCTGACTTCACTCGAAAAGGCGGATACCCTTGAGCATGTCCACAGCATATGGATTAAGGCGCCCCCATTAAGACCACAACCCCAACCCCAACAGGTAACAGGTATTGTTATCCAACAGTCCTAGCTTGGCCATTCAAGCAGGGTCCAATACAATCTACAAAGAATTATTTGTCTAATATACCTTAGTCCTTGATCCATTTTTGACTGTACACCTATACGAAGCAGACATGCCCATTCCTCACTAGGAATGTCCATACCAAGTTCCTCCACCCAAGCCTGGCAAAGATTTTCCCATGCTTCCACATGTGAGTTTTCTATCGGCATTAGTTTCATGTATGTTGACACTGTACATGGGAGAGATAACCTCACAGACCGTGGGTCCCTCTTTCATGGGATCCCCTAGCATTCCCTGCCGTTCTGTCAAATGAAATTTTAGGTCCCTGTAACGTGCACGTTCCCTACCCCCACTCCTGAAAGATTCTCTAAGACGTTTGAAGGAGATCATATGACCGCCTTCCCAGATGTCGCGTATCCTAAATATGCTTTTTTTTAATCCAGCTTTGCCAGCATAATGTCTTGTTCGATATGTGTAGCCCTGCATTATGCCATAGAGGTGCATCATAGTGTACCCAGATGTTTTCCCCTCTGGCTGCCATAACATTTTGTAAGGCCTCCCTAGTAGTACTCATAGTAGGAAATCTCAATTTAGAGTTCGGCATCTTAGACATCGAGTACATGTCACGTAGAGCATAAGGTGAGAATTGTTCACTCTCAATAATCTGCCAGTAGGGGACATATTTGCTAACTTCAGAAAAATAGAAGGTTGATTTTTTTTAGAACAAACCCAGTGCAATAATTCATTAGATTGGGGTACCCAAATCCTCCTTCCTTCACAGAGCGTGTTAAAATATGCCTAGGAACCTTAGGTCTATTACCCTCCACCCAAAGGAAGTCTAGAAAGACCTTATCAATACTACCGATGACCTTCTTGGTGAATTTCAAGGAGATAGAGTAACAATGTAGAGCAATTTTGGTAAAAGTACCATTTTAATGGCATTCATTTTTGCCCATAGTGCCAGCGTTAAGCGACCCCATTTTAATATATCTCTCTGGATTTTCTCTAAAATGTTTGAAATATTATATTTTTTCAGGTAACGAACCAAGTGAATTCCTAAACACTTCATTGTTCCCGTCTCCCACTGACAATTCCAAGAACCCATATCACTCCTTGGTTGTTTAACATCTAAAGGAAAAACCACTGTATTTTCCCAGTTTATCTTGTGGCCAGATAATAATCCCACCTCCTTGAACGTTCATTTAAGCTTTTCGCTCCCTTCCCGGGGGTTTGTCAAGATGATAGTCATGTCGTCCGCATAACACAAGATTTCAATTTCACTATCCCCACATTTGAGCCCATGAAGGCCCTGCTCTTGTTTTATCTACATGCAATCAATGGTTCTATTTCTAAGTTAAACAAGTATGGTGACAACGGACAGCCTTGTCTGGTACCTCTGGACAGGAGGAATGGAGAAAACATAATGCAATTCACCCAAACTCTAGCACTAATAGATGAGTTCAGCATTTTAATAACCCATAAAAGTGTGCCCAAAACCCATTTTCCTAGGTGTGTGATCCAAGAAGGCTCAATTGACCCGATCGAAGGCCTTTTCCGCATCCATAAAAATTAGAAGTGCATTCTGGACCTTTTCCTTCGGGAGTCCCATTATATCTATTAGTGTCCTTACATGGTCATACCCATATCTGCCCCGCATAAAGCCAACCTGGGAACGACTGATCAGATCACCAATGCACTTATCAAGCCAATTAGTCATTATTCTAGTGAATAATTTAAGATCAACATTTAATAACGATATCAGTCTGTAATTTTTTAATAATCAATTTCTTCAGTTAGCACCATTTCTGAGGGATCCTTAGGTGAGTGGAGGGTAAAATTACCCTAGGAGGGAATTGCCTTGGTAGCAGGGATTAATCTGGTTTTGAGGGATTCGAAGGAGCTGTGTGCAGGTGTCATGATTAACATGCTAGGCCAGCCGATCTTAAGGATGACTGCCACCTCAGATCCATTTGTACTTGTGTGGTTAGTATGTTGGATACTGTAGCTGTGCGGAAGGAGGGTGTCGAAGATGTATTTATTTATTTATTTAGGCATTTGTAAAGCGTGCCTAACCCTGGGGCATCTGGGTGCTGAAATTCTTAGGAGGTACGTACATAGTTACATACATTATGCTATCATTGCGTATCATGCATTTTGTCAATAACGGTTAGTTACATTCGATGGTGGAATACATGGTTAAAGATTCTTGGGTGGTACGTACATAATGTTATCATTGAGTTACATACAAGTCATCAGAAACAGAAGTTTACATTAGTCAGTATGTTGAAGATGCAGTGCGTCGCTGTACGCAGAGTGAAATTGGGATGGGATGGCAACCAAGAGTCATGATAATTATGGAATGTTATTATCCCATAAAAGTGTCTGCACGATCTAAAGACTTTATTTACTGCTTAACAAAAACATGCTATTAATATACTTAAGCTGGATAGCGCTCCCCAGGCTACATTGGATCATGGTAGACCAGAAGCCCATGTCAACACACTAACAAGCAACAGTGTTAACGAAGGCTCGGAAATATTATCAGTCACCATTGCACAAGGGTGGGGATATAATGCTTGTAGGGGGAGGGGCGTGTTTTGGTAATGAATAGGGCTTCAAGAAGGGTGTTGGTTATGAGGTTGGTGATATCAGTATTGTGTGCGATCACAGGGCGGAATAACGTGTTGCAGTTGTGTATTGGGGATATTGATAAGGTTCTCCACTATAGCTGTCTGGGGCTGCTTTGTGCATTTGGCTGTGCGATCCCTGGAGAGGATGGGAATTGGTTGTGGTGAGAGTAGACACCTGGTGATGTCTACCTGCTGTACAATGGGCAGATTAACTGGCCCTTGGCACTGTCCAGGATGTAACGGGGCGTGACAGGTATTTCCCTTTTCTTCATATGACATTTGCTTCAGATACCTGGGTGAGAGACGTCCAGCGATCTAACAATAAAGAAAGAAATGAAGGGGCAGGGCTGAGCAGGTGGGTGGGGCAGAGGTCATGTGTCCTAAATCAGCTGGCAACAGCTGACCACATTTAAAAGAAAGAGGCTGGGGGGCTACTTAATTAGGGGACAAAAAGAACAACAAAACAAGAAGGCACCAGCAAATTAGCAGTGATTGACAAGTGGGTGTGAAAGGGGCCACATGACCTACATCTACTTGTTAATACTGGTTGATGAGTTGATTGAGGGGGTCACCCAGTTGATGAGGTATTCCCCAGTCTCAAACCCTGGTCCCCAATGTATTAAGGGGAGATGAAGCAGGCACTGAACCCTGTCGCTGCTGATATCACAGGGAACCACAGGTACCTGAACGCCTATGTACTTGAAATGACGCCTAGGGCACACTCTCCAGCACAAGCAGGTACAGGTGCTTAACTGCAAAGTAGCCATCTAGTGGTGAAATTAAAAACAGCATCTCGGTAGGCTAGGCCTGGTGTGTATCGCAGGTAGGTGCAGCCCAAAAGTGTGCCACAATGGGCCTCATTACAACCCAGATGGTAAGTTCCCTACTTTACCACCATGGTGTAAACTCTGTTTACACCATGGTGGATGGCGGATTTACCGCCCCATTCCAAAGTGAGTGGGGCGGTAAATCCCCATTCCCCATTTACCCTTCCCCATTCCCATTTTTGCCCCATAGGGCATAATGGGAGCGGGGAAGGCGCTAATTACGGCACCGTAAATTACGGTGCCGTAATTAGCACCAAGGCGGGTTAGCGCCTTGCATTTTAACGCCTGCTAAAAGCAGGCGTTAAAATGGTAATCAGGCGTTAAGGGTTAACGGCGCCGACGGCGCCGTTAAACCCTTAACGCCTGGGTTGTAATGAGGTTTGCGATAAAAAGAGCGATGTGTACAAATGTCGCTCTCAAGTATAGTACAACTCCCCGAATGCAAATGACTACTGCATGTAGTGTATCTGATAACACACTGCCAGTGTGGAAGGGAGAAACAACTAGACAGAATACAGCTTGTAGTGTGCCTATGATACTTGTTGTTGAAAGGGAAATGCATGCGCCATCATATTAGTATATAGTAACTGAGAGTAAATGAAATAACAGCCATCCTCCAAAGTCAGCCACTGCCAGTGAGTGTGAAATCTGAGAGCTCATATTTTTCCAGGCTGGAGGTGATGACTGGTCCAGTCCTTTTTTCTTTGTATCCTATTTTATTTTTAAACTTTTGTATTTAAACTCATATCTACAAGCACCTGAATGTAAGGGAACAGGTTGGACATGATAAACTGATGCACCGTAAATGGAACAAGTCGAGATCTCGGGGCTTCCGGGAACGTAATAAAGCATTTGCGAGCTGGAGATACAAGTAGCTTTTGTGAATAGGACGTCGCCCAATCATAGTACACATAGAGCGCAGGAAATCCGGCCTCAGCCTGGGATTCAGTCAGTGACACTATTATAACCGAGTATAATAACAAGGTTATAGGCATACTCCATTTCAGTCCTTTCCAGAGGACTGTGGATGCAGGAATGTAAACATGAAGGGAAATATGCACATTAGAAAGTGAATGCATGGCACATGCTTACATTAGTATGGCACAGATGTTCTTGGAGTCAAAAGTAGCTGCACGCAGAACCCTGTGACGCAGGCCAGGCTCTTCTAAGCTTCACACAGGTACTGCACTGGCTACCTGGAAACCCTTCTGATCCCGGGCCAGGTCCCTCTCCCGCCAGCGCCACACTCCTGCACTGCCCACCTGGCAACCCCTGCACTCGGGGGCTGCTCTGTATCCCTTCAGTCCCCCCACCAGACCTCGATAGCTGATGTCCGCACTTACCCTTGCACTTGGCACTTGCTGGCCGCTATGTTATTTATTGTCTTTATTTATTCCCATGCACTGCGCTTTTCCTTCCTCCCTTCCCAGGCACTTGTGTGATCTGAATGACACCTGGCCTAGTAGGATCGTTGTTTGTCCCCTTGTTCCCCTCCCTTGCCTCGTCGCGCCTTGAAACACCTGTGTATAGGCACGTGATAAATGCCATTTCATATCATATTTAGATGTCTGTCA